>NC_080086.1:163778155-164392976 GCF_950005125.1 Chionomys nivalis | reverse complement strand
AAAGGAACTAGGGAGACCCTCAGGATGGTAATACAGCTACCAGAGGATAGCAGGGAATAATTTCTGCAGGAGGAACAGCCCAAAGGGGCCACAGAGCTGGGGACAATTTGAAGGCTGTCGTACGGCTCTGTACTGGTCAGGTAGGGCATTGTGGTGGTGTGCGATGAGAGCCAGAGGAAAGTGACAAGTGCTTATGAGAACAGCGGAGCAGGGCGTCCACTAGGGGGTCAGTGAGCTGCATGGGCAGCTTTGGAAACAGATGCAGGGTGCTGGCAGGCAGCGACTCGAGTCCCTGGGGTCTGCGGAAGGGGAACTCTTCTCCGTAAGACATGCTGATAACTGAAGACGCACATTTAACAAACACGCTAGAGCTTATCCTTCCAAATACAACTCATCTGTCAAAGCTTTCCCTGGGGAGCTCAGACAGACAGGCACCTATGTCTCAAAACTTCATGAGAACACTTTTGAGAATTGCTTAGGGCTTTGGGGACTCTCTTCTGTATTTCTTCACTGGTGACAAATGTTTGCTTTCTGAAAGGATCTTAATTCTGAGAAAATCCAGCCAGGTCTGGTTTAAAAGATGTAACTGAATTTTGGTAGAACGTGCTAGCTAACTATAAATCAACCGAGCTGAATGTCTGGGCTCCTGGTATACTGTTTAACCACCACCCATCACACTGTGGCCGTAGCCCACGTGATATTTTCTGTCGGAGGTGGACACAACTCTCATTCCAATAACACTGCTCGACCCAAAAGGATTTCCTGCTCACCTCCAGTCGGCCAGTTGCTGAGTGCCTGCCATGGTCTCAGGAATCACAGCTGCATGCTGCACGGACGTGTGGGTGGCCACGCCAGTCAGCTGCTGCCAGGCTGGAGGAAGCAGGATCTGTTGGGCCCCACCTGGCCAGGCCTGCTGTAAGACAGGACAGTCACAATCACCACATTTTGTTAGTCACCTAGCTGATGTGCACGAGTGCAGAACTGAATCTGTGTGTGGACTGTGCTAGATCTGGTAATGGATGAAAGTGTAGGCTAGTTGTTGGCTTCGAAATGCCAAGGGAGAGCTGGAGACATGGCTCAGAGACCACTGATCATCCCATAAATTCTTTTTTTTTAATTAATTTATTTATTATGTATACAATATTCTGTCTGCATGCATGCCTGAAGGGGGCACCAGACCTCATTACAGATGGTTGTGAGCCACCATGTGGTTGCTGGGAATTGAACTCAGGACCTTTGGAAGAGCAGGCAATGCTCTTAACCGCTAAGCCATCTCTCCAGCGCCATCCCATAAATTCTTAATGTCAGGTGACAAAATAAAAGAAATGATTCTATGAGTTTATTAATTATAGCTAACTATTTCAAGTCCACTGAGTTCACAGAGGAGAAATAAAAGTTAACTAGTAACACCATTGTAAATTCAAAATATTTAAGAAGCCACCTTTAGTCCCAGGACGCAGGAGGCAGAAATAGCTGGATCTCTGTGAGTTCAAGGCCAGCTTGGTCTACATAGCAAGTTCTAGCCCAGCCAGGGTTCATGTTTAAACTCTGTATTAAACAAAAAACAAAACAAAACAAAAACCAGTTTCAATGTCAGTTAGGATTTTTACTGCTTAGTGGTCTGGAACTCATTTCCAATTCCATGAAAACACGAGCTTTGACTAATGTCATTAAAAATGTATATTGATATCTTGATAAGGTCATCTTTTTTCTCCCCTATTTCCTTGAATTTTACCTCAAAGCTTTAAGGGAAAAGGCAATTTTTTCTTAACCTTTTTCATTGACTGTGAAAATGATGCTTACAAATACAACCAGCTCATTTAGATGACATTACATCACGTACCTTTTATTATGACTACTACAAAGAAAAGAACTAATATTTCTTTTAAGAATTATTACTATTATTGTGTGTATATGACATGAGTGCATACATGCATTCGGAGGTTCTGGAGACAACCTTTGGGAGTCAGTTCTTGGTTTTCTCCTCCTATTTTGCGATTCAGGACTTGAATTTGGTCATCAGTCCTTCAAGGCAAGCACTTTTAACTGCTGAGCCATATTGCTGTCCCCCTCCTCTTTTTTGAGACAGGATCTTGTTATGTATCCCATACAGCACCTGAGCTCAGGACCCTCCTGGTCTCAGTCCTCCAAGTGCAGGAATCATGGACACACACCACTGTGCCTGGCTGGAGCTAGTACTTCTTGATCCGTACTGCGTGCCAGTGTTTAGTCATGAATGGATTTTTGAACTTAATATTGGTCCTATGATGTAAGAACTACTATTATTTCCATCTCTTAGGTGAATAAACTGAGACTGAGAGGTTAAATGACTTGCTTAGAAAATACGGCAAATTATTTCTTCTTTTCTCTGAACCCAACATGACAGGGAAGAAATAAAATATACAGATCCATAGAACAAGGAGCCTGGAGGACAGATAATAACACATGGCCAATTGCCAAGAAAGTTAGCATACTGAATTATTCTAAGGTAAATCTGCATGTGAAGCTTGGCTAGATCCCCGCTGCAGGTGTCTGCTGTCCAGACGTTGCAGGGAAAGAGCTACAGGTATGACTTGAAGGTAAAGGTCTGCCAGTGGAAATGCTGGGCTTGCTTTTATTGCTCCGCAGCGAAGGCCGCACTGAGCAGTCCATCCTTGGTCAGCAGTTCAATGTTTCCGTCTCAGCTAAGGCAGCCTTTAGAAAGCATCTAACGGGGAAGCCATCATGGCAAAAATAAAATAGAACTCACATGAAACAAAAGCAATGTAGGAAATAGAAAAAAATTCCAAAGGTCTATAATTGTTTATAATTAATATCCTCAGAGTTTAAAAAATGTGCATCTTTCTTCATATAGATATGTACATATGGAGCAAGATAAGGAGCTCCCAGAAACGAGAAAAATGGCAACAGAAACAGAGAAGTCAAAAAAATTTCAAACAAATGAAATTCCTCAGAAAATAGACACCCCCCCCGCACATATACACACCACACCCACACCACACCCACCACACACTCCCACACCCCCCACACCATACACATCCCCATACCACACCCAACCTCCACACTCCCACATGCCACACCACACACCCACCACACACACACCACACCTCCCCCCACACCATACACACTCCCACACTTATATCACACACACACACCACACCACACATACACCAAACACCCACACCACACACACACACACCACAGACACACCAAACACCCACACCACACACACACACCACACACTCCCACATACCACACTCACTACACACACCACACTACACACCACACCCACACACTCCCACATACCACACACACTACACACATCACACCACACACTCTCACATACCACACACACACCCACACGCCACACCACACTACACACATGCACGCACACATGAGGGAAAGAGAAGAAACACTAAAAGATCTATTTAGAAGTATAAACGTCCAGGCTGGCGAGAAAGGTGGCTCAGCGGGTGAAGTGTTTCCCTGAAAGTGTGAGGACCAGAGTTTGGGCACCCAGCATCCATGTGAATGCCAGGCAGGAATGGTGGCCCATATGCAATCTCTGTGCTTGGGAGGCGAAGACAGGATTTCTCCAGCAAACTATAAAGCTAGACTACACTGGTCAGAGAGGTCTAGATTCACATGAGAGACCCTTCCTCAATATATAATAGAATCCAGGACCACCTGGCCAAGGGTAGCAGTATCCATAATGGGCTGGGCCCTTTCCCATCAATCATTAACTAAAAAAATGTCCTACAGGCTTGCCTACAGCCTGATTTTAGGGAGGCATTTTCTGTTCCTTCCTCTCAGATAACTCTAGTTTGTATCAACTTGACATAAAACTAGCCAGTACTTATGTGTCCACCCACCACTAATATATATGGATCAACACACCCACACATCATACACACACAAAAATAGAAGTACCAACATCCATGTAATAAGAATTTTGCAAAGAGAAAACAGAAAATACTGTTAAAGGAGAAACAACAACAAGAACAAAACTCAGAGTCAAGGTGAATAGGGAAGTCCAGGACAAAGCCTGAGAAAACAACAGGAAAGCGCCAAGTTGTAAGTCTTGAGACCTCTGTGGACAAGGACTGTATAAAAGGTTTCATAGAGCCAAATAATACACTGAACTCAGCATGTTCAACCTAAACACGTCAAACACAGAAACCTCTTGCAGCTCTAGAATGATCTGAGACTCAACAATAAGATAACCCAGTGGAAAAATGAGACAGCCATACAAGGAAGGAAATGTGGTGTATTATGAAGCTCATCAGGGCGATGTTGTAAGATCGATAACTATAAACACAGTATGAAGTAGTTGAATCACAAATTATTTTGGAAGAATGGCAGAATGAAAGAGTGAGGAAGAGAGACTGATGGCAGCAGGATGGGTGGAGAGCTAAGGTTTTATTATACAAATAGGAAGTCAGCTTAGAATAAAATCTGGAAGAATCAAATGAAAAACACTATAGAAATGTTACTTATATGGCTTTACATAATGAATGGTCAAGTTAAAGGTTGTTTTGGGATAGAAGAAATTAAAGGTGGAATAGAAAAAGGACTATATTTTCTTTTAGAAAAATGTGTGCTGTCATATAAGTTAAAAAATTATGTACCTGTATTACTTTGAAAAAGGATGAAATTTCAGCCAGGCGGTGGTGGCGCACGCCTTTAATCCCAGCACTCGGGAGGCAGAGGCAGGCGGATCTCTGTGAGTTCGAGACCAGCCTGGTCTACTAGAGCTAGTTCCAGGACAGGAACCAAAATGAAATTTCAAAACTCACATCTGGTGTGTGCACACAGATGACCTAATTCCCATGATCTGTCAGTACCTAAACGTACTCTATGGAGAACACAAACACAATGGCCTTATTTGGAATCTGGTGTGGGTGTTACCTCCACAAAGGTGGCATGAACAAACCTACTTATCTGTTAACAGCTTCAGTGCCAAGTGAGGTAGAAGTAGATAGCAAGACAATGGCCGCAAAGACTGGCTGTTGAAAATGCTACCAGCGGAGGTTTAGAGTGAGAAGCACTGGGTTTCAATAGAGTGGATAGTTTATAAAGAAGTCACCTGTCCTCAGGGAAATACAGGGACCTTGGCCATATAACTCAATTGGCCAAAATACAAAAACCTCCTCATGGAAAGTGGAGTCTAGAAGGATCTGTCATTACTAATTTCTGACTTGCTCTTGTTGGTGAGAAGGAGTTCTGGATCCTGCTCGTTGAAGAAACGACTGAGTATAATGTGACCTCAGGCAGCTGTACCACCGTCTTTCCACTTTGACCCGCTCCCTCACAGTTTCTCTTGTAGCCAGCATGCTGACTATGGCTCTAATCTTGGGAGGGGAGGCCACAGACCTTTCAGGAAGTGTCAAGAGTTCCTTAATAAAGGGTATCTGTAAAGGTCACTCCTGTGTTGCTAGCTCTGCATGTTTTAAATAAGAAATGTGTCTTCGAAGTCTTTGCATGCGTAGACACACAGGTCTCCTACATCCGTGTTAGCAGGCATGTGCTGTCCCAGTCTACAAACCTGTTGAGCCAACAGATCCCTGGGTGAGGAATACTCAACTTGCTTCTAATAGTCCCTTTTTATAAACACTATTAAAGTATCATATAACAATTAAAATGCTATACACATATATTTTTTGCTGTTGTCCACTTTTCCAATCACAGATTTAGGTTAAACCAATGTGAAGGTTTACAACACTAGAGACTCTTTCCAAGAACGCAGCGGGCAGGACTCTTCCCCACTCTGATTAAAGGACTGGGACGAATTCAGAAATGCTGAGCCTCTTGGTTCTACTCCACTGAACGATGAGGAATGCCCCTGTTAGCTAGCAAGCCATGCTTATTTCTAACAGAGCTCACTACTAGCGTATTTGGATTCAGTGTGCAAATACAAAAAAGGGTCTGCAATTACTTTGGAAAGTATACAGGGAAATCTACAGATTCTTGGCTCACTGGGAGGCTGGTTTGGACTTCTGATACTCAAATAAAGGGTGAGCAAATGTCTTGGCCTGAACTGATCTTTATGTAGCTCTTCTTTGATTTATAGTGGCCTTTCTTGAACTCCTCACCAAAGAACTATGAAACAACAACAATAAAGGAAATTAAAAGGACTGTAAAGAGGAAGGGACAAGCCCATTTTAAACACTCGTTCTCTGTTAACAACCTTTCGACAAGGCATGTACAGCTTTGTGTGTCACCAATCGATGGTGTTGGCTGTCACTTAAGCAGTGTTAGTTTAGGTTAAGAATAAAGAGATGCAAAGATGGTTAGTACCAATCTTAACCATTCCAGAACACAGAAGAGGTGGCGATATCCAAGTTTGTAGGGGACTGGATGTAGCCACTGGGAACTCAAATTAGATAAGGGTTCCCTAAGAAAGGGAAACCATGTGTCATTTCTCATTCATGAACACTGATGCAAAAATACTAATCACAGTAGTTGCAAACAGCTCAAAAAGCATGTCATCATATCAAGCACAACATGATCAGAGTTTATCTCATAAATATAAGGGTAATTTAACATTATAAAATCTATTAATATAACTTGCTACATAAACAGATTAGGGAACAAAGTTATATAGTTATCCAAATAGATGAGAAAGTATATTTGACATATACAAAATTTATTTAAAAATTGACCTGTCTCAGAAAAAAAACAAAAAAATTAAAACATGACAAACTATCTCCATTAAATAATTAGAAGAAATACAATGCCTAATGGGAAATAGCTACAACAATTTCCCTGATTTCACCTGTTATTAAACATGATTTGGACTGCTCCATTCAGCCCAGGATATTTGAACAATAGGAAAAAGTGCAAGGATTGAAGAGCAAGAAACAAAACTATTAGCTGGGTGGTGGTGGCACACGCTTTTAATCCCAGCCCTCGGGAGGCAGAGGCAGGCGGATCTCTGGGAGTTCGAGGCCAGCCTGGTCTACAAGAGCTAGTTCCAGGACAGGAACCAAAAGCTACGGAGAAACCCTGTCTTGAAAATCAAAAAAAAAAAAAAAAAGAAAGAAAGAAAGAAAAAGAAACAAAACTATTATCTGCAACCAAAAAGAATTCATAAAAACAGAAGGCTAGCTTGATGACCCAAATCAGTTCTATTCCTATATAGATCGAAAGCAAATGAGTACAAGTATAACTAATAAAATCAATAGTAACAAAAACTGTAAAATATTTATTATTTATTTTTATGTATATGACTGTTTTGCCTGCATGCATTTCTGTGCACTATTTGTGTATCTTGTGCCTGCAGAAGGCATAAGAGGGAGTCACAAGATCCCCTAGAACTAGAGTTATAGAGGGTTGTGAGCCACCATGTGGGTGCCGGTATTTGAGCCCAGGGCCCCTGGAGGAGCAGCCAGTGCTCTAACTGCTGAGCTATCTTTCTTACCTGACAGTTAGTTGTTTGTTGTTGTTGTTTTGTTACCAACATTTTTTTTTTTAAAGGATTTTCGAGACAGGGTTTCTCCATAGCTTTTTGGTTCCTGTCCTGGAACTAGCTCTTGTAGACCAGGCTGGCCTCGAACTCACAGAGATCCGCCTGCCTCTGCCTCCCGAGTGCTGGGATTAAAGGCGTGCGCCACCACCGCCCGGCTTGTTACCAACATTCTTATGGAGAAATGATGGTGACGTGGGTATGGAGAAGAAAAGAACCAGAATACCTAAGAAAAATCTGAAGAACCTAGAAAAGACCAGGGCATTCCCTACCAGATATCAAGACACAGATGTTATGGTGAAGACTGGATGTTTAGAGGCCAATGGACTACAAGAGAGCCAAGAACAGACCTATGCAATCGACTATCTATAAACTATTTTCTACACAGAAATCACTTCTATAAACAAACTGTTTGGGAAGCTACCTTATTTAAAAGTAAAGTTGATACTAACAGGTCAAGGCATCCTAGATAGGAAGTGGTCTAAGACAGTAGGAAAATATGGATATTTGTGTCATGTCTAGAGTGTGTCCTGGTTCTGATGCCTTGCTGTTGTGTAATGCTTTTGTTCTGAGACAGGGTCTCACTGTGTAGTGTAGGATTGCCTAGACTCACTAGGTAGTCTAGCATGGCCTTGAACTCACAATTCTCCTGCCTCAGCCAGCGGAGTACTGGTAGGGCAGACATGTGCCACCCTGCCTGCTGCTGTATGGCTCTGAGAAAATCCCTGTTTCAGTTTCCTTACAGTCCCAAGTAGAGATAGGTATCTTTCTGTATTGTGGGATTAAAGAAAGTAACTGTAAAGTGCGTGGCATTAAAAACAGTACAACTGTATCAGAGTCTGAGTGTCTTCCAGGACTGTCTTCTGGTATTGCACCAGCGCTGTTACCATAAACTCGTTACACACTTCCCATCATTTCTCATCTTTGTGATCTCATTCCACAGTTAGAACACCTTTACGGATAGAAAGGAAGGTTCCAGCCCATAACTTCTGCAAGTCGCCTTTTTTTTCAACTCTAAAAATGAAGGGATAATCTCCAGGGCTTTGGCTATAAGAACTACTTCTATTTTACAAGAAAGAAATCGGAGGCAAAGAGATGTTAACTGACTTGCCTTAGGTCACTGAGAATTACTAGCATATTTAGGATTAAAACCCAGGTCTCCTCGATGATTTGCTTTACAAAGGTAAAATACTAATTTCCCTAGACTCTCTGTATCTAAATCTCTTCTTGGAATTGTCACTAGATACTTAGGGAGGTAATTCACTCAGGATCATTTAGAATATTACTGACATATTCCACTGCCTGGGAGCTCCTACCTCATTACCAGGGAGGGAGTCAGTAGAGATACATGTCTTTTGGAAAAGCATTAACATGGACGATGGGAATATGAGCAATACAGAAGAGAATTACCTGAGCAAGCAGACCAGGTTGAATCTGAAGAGGCTGAGCTCCTGGAGCTTGAGTGACGATGGGAACAGCATTTTCCATCCGCACTGAGTAGCCGGCATGCTTGGAGGGAGAGGCCTGCAGGCCTGTTTAGTACATGAATGAGGGACAGGAGGGAGGTGAATGACTGAAGGATGAAGAGACCCCTCCTAGCCATGGAGTTAGCGTTACTGCTCAGCTATGGGATACTTTCCTTTTAGCTGCTAACGTAAAGTAGTTCCCCACTCCCCACAAACACACCTCTCCAAAGTTAAATTATGTGAGGTCCCAAACGGGACAGATAAGACGATAAGCCACAAGAGGAAAGCAATGGCTGAGTGTCACAGCAAAGGGTATGGGGACAGCGGCGGGCTCTCTCTGGACTGTACAGATGGAACCCGAGCACCGGTGTACATGCTCACATGGGTGCTTTGCAGAACTCTGCCCTTGAGCTTTCCGTGTGAAGTATGATGAGGTACACAGTCATCTCTAACTGCTTAACGTCCACAGGAAAAGAGCTCTGGGATCGAGGCCAAAGGGGAGGAGGCCCAGGGAGGCACTTTTCAGACAAATTTCTATTCTCCACATGAAGTGGGCCTATGCTGGCTGTCAGAGACTGGCAATTTTCTACAGATAGCATTCAGAGAGCATTTCACGCAAGGAAAACTGGAGCTGACGTCAGTTTAACAATGGAACCAGACAACGCGCCTCTTCACAGCATAACAATGGAACCAGACAACGCGCCTCTTCACGGGCCGCTGGCGAGCCCACAGCTTCTGGCAGGTGCTGAGAACAACAACAAATGGACTTGGTGCTAGAGCTCAAGGCGCACTGTTTCTCGACTGGCGGCACTAGGAGAGCAGCCTCCGCCGTCAGTGATACTAGCATTCCTATGAACGGAAGCAAGAGGGCTTTCTCCCTGACAGTGGGCATTCCAGGAAGCAGGAGGTGGTCCTGCAAGAACTAGGTCGGCCTTACCTTGGAAGCCAGGGGGACACACGATGAGAGCTTGCTGGAAGGGGTCTGGCCGGGCACAAATCTGGGCTGTTCCCGTCTGCAGGGGCATGCTCCGCTGGGCCACTGCGGCCATGGATGCCGCTGAGGGCTGGTAGAGTGTAGATTGGTAGTTTAGTATGGAGACTTCGGGATTGGCTAAGGAAAGAGTGGCACTGGTGGAGGTGGGAGCCTAAAGGAATGATGGGGATTAAACAAAAATAAACAAAAATAAAAAATGAGGGAGGTGGTAGGTTGGGAGACACAAATCTAAATCAAATAAATGAAATTAAAGGAGAGCTAACATAAATCAAGAGCAAAAAAGCAAAAAGAAGGGCAGGACTCCAACTGAATGCCTCAGAGGAAGGCAGGCACCTGCATTCTCACATTTGTGAGACCCACACAGCTCACTACTGAAAAGCTAACTTAGTCTAGAAAACTTTTGCTTGAGGGTCTGGGGATGTAGGTCAGTTAGTAGAGTGCTAGTCTAGCATGTATGAAACCCTGGTTCAATGCCTGGCACTACATAAAAACAGCAATGGCAATCTTCTATCTATTTTGCAATCTCAAGAGGCTGAGGCAGAAGGATCAGAAGCTTAAGGTTATCTTAATATTACGGTACTGACTTTGAGGCTAGCCTGGGCTATATGAGCTCCTAATCACTCCTCCCCACCAGGGGAAAAAATAAACAATAAAAACATAAAAACATTGTTTAATTAAAGTCTGCTTCATCCCAGAAGGCCAGGTTTGGGTTGAGAGCCTTTGTGTTCCTTGGATTCTACAGTGGAATATGATATGGGGAGGGTGGGAAAAGCTGAGCTTGTCTTTCTTCTCCTTGTCCCAGCGAGGCTCCACCTTTGCTCATCCTCTCCTCCCCTTGGATCCAGGTAGTCTATACTTGGGAGGACAAACAGGGTCCTGGATAAACAGGTCTCAGGACAGAAGCCCACACACCAGAAGGGAAGCCCAGGCAGAGTCCTGGAAGGAGATTCTTGCTCGTATCTAAAGACAGTTCTGCCTGCAGCTACCCTTGGCCTGCTGTAGGACACAGCGACTGTAGAAGCAGCATATGGCAAACATCTGGATCTATCTTTGGAAACAGAACTTCCAACAGAAACAAAGCTGTAGAAGGAAAGCAAACTCTCTGTTGGGAATGCTTATATTCTCTCCTTAGCAAAGAGAGGCAGAGGTTAGCAATGGCTTCAGACTGAACATGGTCTAGGAACTGTGCTGTAGAAGCGAGGTTCTCAACCTGTGAGTCACGATCCCTTTGGGGGTCACATATCAGATAGCCTGCATATCAGACATTTATATCACAATTCCTAACACTAGCAAAGTTACAGTTATGAAGTAACAACAAAATAATTTTATGGTTGGGAGTTCCTGTTACAACATGAGGAACTGTATTAAAGGGTCAAAGCATTAGGAAGGTTGAGAACCACTGCTCTAGAGATTGTAAGAGCTATGGGATAAGGAGGAGGTGGACTGTGAGTAAATACTGGACACACATGTAAAGAGAATTTCAAGAGAAGGTCAAATTTCATAAAAAGGTCAAAGTCTTGTTTTCCTTTTTTTATTTTGTGGTGCTGGGGAAATCAAACAAACCCGGAGCCCTGACTGCTCTAGGCAAGTCTACTACTGAGCTACATCTTTAGCCCTGCACAATTTGTTATACTTAAATTTTTGTGCTGAATTTTACTACAAGATAATGAATTTATTTGAAAATGATTACAAACTCATATGATACACTTAAATAGATCTTGAGCTGCGTATTTTAACTGTGTATGCAGGTTCAGCATTCCACGCCATGCCTCCTGGAAGTATGGGGGGGGACGACACATGTGCACACGTAGGAGCCAGTGTCTATGTACTGACGAGATAACACTCATCTCCAGTCTTCCCCACACCATTATTTTCCCTGGCTGCTCAGGCCCTGAAGGTCCCCTGCTTGAGGCCACGGCACTAATGTCTTCCCATTTAACTGCATTGTCCCAGCATCCAATCAGTCACTGTTCTGAAGCCTCTGCTTTCCAAATATCCCTAGGGCCACTGGCTTTGCTCATTTGTTCTCCGGTGCCCACCTCGGACCTTTAAGTGCCTGATTAGTGACAGCTTGCCCTTTACTTCTCTTTTAATTCTTGGGCACAGGATCATTCTCTCTCTTTTAATTTTAAAAACTGTATGGGTGTATTGCCTATATTATATGTCTGTGTACCATGTATGTGCATAGTGCCCACAGAGCCAGAAAAGGGCACTGTGGGTCCTGAAACTGGAGTTACAGATGATTATGAGACACAGTGTAGGTCTAGGAATTGAACTCAAGTATTCTGAAAGAGGCCATCTCTCTAGCCTTGGATCATTCTCTCTTAAAGACCACTTTGCACATCAGCACCCTGTTCTGCACTTACGCATTTGCTCATAAATTCTAGCAGTGGCCTCATGAATGTGGTGTACACATCTTGGCTCAGTACTTTTTCCTTTCTATAGACCCTCAGTTATCTTCCTTGATAAATGTCATCTACCCTTTTCTTTGGGACAGATTAATCTACTTGCTGTTTTCTTAGCTTTCTACGAGCATAGGCTATTCATCTCATAGGAATCCTCTGAAAAAACTCAGAGAGAACTCTTAGCCTTTGTGCTTTAGGGTCAGCCTGGGTATGAGGGCTCCAAACTGGAGCCTTCCCCGATGGTACATGTGTACAGAGATCTGTGGTTGTGTGGCTCAACTTCCGCCACAATGTGCTGGGCAGTGTAGTCAGCATCCTGACTGATGCCTGCGTGGGATAAGGGCCTGGGCTCTATTCTCTATTTGTGGTCCTCTGCTTGCCTGCCTTACATGGCCGTCATGTGTGTAGCCTGGATCTGGATCTCTTTTAGCTCAAATTTCACCATGGAGACCATGAGCTCCTCAAGAGAAATCTACAAAGATGATGAGCTCTTTGTAGATTCAAGGAAAGAAAAGTAAAATGCAGATCCTGACATGATCACCAGTCCCCAGTGTGAGCAGCAGCAGCTGACAGTTTCCCTCAGTCTCCAATGCTGCTACGGATCAGCTGGTGGAAGTGTGTGTGAAGGTGAGAGAGACTTTTACTCTGTCCTCCGAGGTTCTGACAAAGCGATCGCACTGTCTCTGAGAGGCAGAGAGGACTGCTGAGAGCTATCCTGGCTAACAAAGACAAATGAGAAGACAAAGCAAGTTCACTGGCAACTTATGTTGCAAAGATGGGCCAAGTGATTCTAGATGTTTAAACATCTTACAGTTTGACATCTGTAAGACCAGGATGTGAGTCTAACCTATACGCCCAGTTGAAATTCTTGGGAGAAGGATATGCCCTAAAATGAGATACCTCGGAAAAGTTAGTAAAGTGGCTGAGCCTATGGATTAAGCCAAGAACACCCAGGGGAGGTCTTTCCCTTCAATATGTTACTAACAGTTTTGTTTTATGGTTTTTTGAGACAGGGTTTCTCTGTATATCCCTAGCTGTCCTGGAACTTGCTCTGTAGACCAGGCTGGCCTCAAACTCAGAGATCTGCCAGGTTTCTGCATCACCACCTGGCTACTAACAGTTTTTCAACGTACATAAAAATTATGGCATACTGAGCACTTGGAAAAGATCCTATATATCTGCTGGATATATGTTAAGAGCAACACAGAACTAGTTCCATGTCCTTTCACTAAAACAGAACTGTAGGTGTATTTTCTTGCTTCTAAACTTCTGAATGTTTAGAATGAGTAGAAAAACTCCAAGGAGCTCAGAGAAGGAACACAGCACTGGGTCACTAACGAAGAAAAGAAGTCTTGTTGGATTTAGAGAGCGATACCATCTAGAAAAGTATCTGGGAACCTCCACAGGATTCATCAGAGCATGTGCTTCAAGAGTGCAGACCCTGATACAGACTGCTGGTGTCAAAGGCCAAACCTATCTCATATGTACCAGCAGGCAGCCTTAGGAAGAGGACTAATTGCCTTGTGCCTCCGTTTCTGCCTCTAAACTGTCAATGATAATACCTACTCCACATGAATGCTGGGAAGACTGAATGATGCCATGCTGAAGAAAGTCTACACAATAAATGTTTACCGTCAGTAACGTTATCAGGGGAGGGAAAGCATGCCTTAGAGCTTAAATCTGGGTTATAATGGGAAGAACTTGCTTTTCTGATGTTTAATTAGGCCCCAACAATTCAAAGCTCAGGAGATGGAGAGTTTGTTCTCAGGATCATGCTTTTGTAGGGCAGCATTTCATTTCCCCAGTGCTCCAGCCACCACCATTACACTAAGTTAACGGCCTTTTCTACTTTTGTCCAACCTGGCCAGCTTTGCGGGTCTCAGTGCCATGGAGAACAGAGGTGTTCTTATTAGGACCTGCCTTTGTGTTTTTCAGTTTTGGTGATATTCTTTGGAATGGGTATGGGTTGTCCTAGCACAGGAAACATGGAGGTGACTTTTTCTGATATGGTCAGGGATCTCCAGTCTGAAGCCTATGAATATATCCACGGAAAGGCTGGTGGGGCAGGGGGATTCACATGACCCCTGACACATGATCAGAGGAGTTCCCTTTCCCATGAGCCTTCTTAAATCCTTTGATAATGGGAGGAAGAGACAGATGGGGACAGAGGATTTGAGGTTAGGGAGTTAGAATCAAGAGTCTACTAAGGAGACTTATGGGAAAAGCAAGCCTCAGGGTAATGAAGAAAACCTCAGTGACCGCCGGTTGAGAAGCCCTAGATGCAAAAAAGCCTTAACCTCAAGGCTGGCAGGAAAATGAGCTCTTCACTCTACAGACAGCATCAAAAACACTGACGGCCTCCAGGGGGCAACAGATTCCAGACGGCACTGAGTCTGAGCAGAGGAAGCACTAGAAACTGGAAGTCAAGTTAAGAGGAACAGCATGGTGAAAGGGAACAGTGCTGATCAGGGGTCAGGGACTCATCAGTGACAGGACCTGCCAACTAAAAGTAGACACACGGGTGGCAGCATTCACACATTAGCTTTACGTATTTATTCCTCTTCTCTGAAGGTGTGTGTATGTGCTTGTGCACAAGAGACAACACACAGGAACACCATCATCATTACAGGTTGATACTAAGACTGAAACGTCTGAGAATACTTCTTTGGGGAACTCATGAGATTGGAAGATGGGAGTAACAGTTCAAGTCTCGGATTCTGGAGGCGGGTGAATTAGGGTGGGGAGATTTTTCATTTGGTACCTATTTCCTGAGCCTCTTCTGTATTTCAAACATTCTGTGTTGCTGAGTCTTCCAACCTGCAGAAGGTCAGGGATCTGCGTGAAGGAAACCTCAACTTCCTGTATCCCTTGGGTAATGCTAGGATTCTGGTGACAGACTCAAGAGCTGGCTTTTCTATGGCTTAGAGAATGGACAGGTTTTACTGCTGCTGAATAAAGACCATATGGACACAGGGGTGCGGGGAGGGACTCATGTTGGTGCTAGAACTTTTTAGTAGGCTCCATTTCCACCTCAGCTCAGAGGAAAACGGGAAGAGGTACCATCTCAGGAAGCAGGAGTCAGAACAGAGAGCCCCGTGACCTCTTAAAAAAATTAACCAAGGAAGTAAGTACTTCAGCTTACAGACCTTAAAGGATAACACTAGGAAAACTGCCCAGGTCTGGCAGGGAAAACCTGAGTCCTGATGCCCCCAGTGACAGCCATGCCCACCTTCCCCTGGTGTCTTCCACTCACCTGGTTGTGGACAGTGGTCAGCTGGTTGTTAAAGGTCATGGTCAAGTTGGTAGATGTGCTGGGAGCCACGTGCGTGATGAAAGGTGTTTTGCTCTGGTTCACTGTGTCATACATATTCACCCGGCGCTTGCAAATCTCCATGTTTTGGAAACAAGATTTGACACTGTTTATGCAAAAGGTAGAGGCATAGACACGGGACAAGAAAGAGGGTGAGATGGGGTAAATTGGGGGAAAGGAGAGAAAACAGTGAGAAAAGAAGAGAATGGTTAATCCAGCGAAACAAAGCAACGCTGTAGCTTTCTTTGGCTTCAAAATCCTGGCCTTCTCAGTGTCTGCCCATGGAACTGCAAGCACTGTGTGAGAGAAGTCCCCACTGTCTTGCAGGTTCCCCACATCACAGACATGCTGCACTTTATCTTCCTCCGTTACTTTTCCACCTCCAACTGCACTGCTCATCCTCAGTGTTGTTCTCACTCAACAAGATGACTCTCCAACCAAGGATATCAAGGAGCTGCTACAACCTACTTCCACTTCCTTAGAGCCAACTTGTCTACCCCCAAACCCCCCCCATTCTAGCGACCCTGGGCTACTAGTGCCATCTAGAGGTCAGCCAAGTAATTTTTCCCACCCAGAGTCATGAATTTAGGCAGCTGGTTGGCTTCCCTGTAACCTGCCAAGCAATGAAAATAATGATTACTAATTTTCACTGCGAGCAGTGGTATGTATTGCAATCTCCATTTCAGTCTTACACCACCCACAAGACAGAATTATGATCATTGTCTCAATTTAATAAGTAAAGCCATATGTTTAGGACAGATAATTTGCCTGAAAGAGAATTACTAACTAGCAATTCACTCCTACCCCCACCTCTCCCTCACATACACATTCCTAACTTCCTTCATCTTTCCTTTCGTCTGTGTGTGTGATTCTTGTCTAGTTTCATGAAGTAGAACTCTTTCCCCCTTTTCTTCCTTCATTGTCTTGGTGAATCAAAACCAAACCCCAACTACAAAGTATTAAAGCAGTGTAGGCACAAGGGTAAAGGCCGCTGGTGGCCTTGGCCCTTCTGGCTCCTGAACACCCACCGTGTCCTGCTCCATACTTTGCTCCTAACACACTGCCTCTTCTGTTAGCTTCACTTTCCTCAAGTGCTAATGCTCAAGATAAAGCCGCATTTAGTCTACAATTTAAGATGTTGATTGCAATAACTGAATATAAACTGCAGGTCTGTTCTATTTTGGACTAAACAGGTATTTGTAGGCTATCCCAGAATAGCTTTTTAAGAAAGATACCTCCCAAATTTCAGAAACTGAACATGCACATGACCTAGAGATTGCTACTTCTTTCTAAGTTAATGACTATCACACTGGCTGCTTGATACACAATGCATAGTAAACAAACAAACCGAAGGTCCTAGAGAGAAGAGAAACCATATTCACTGGTAAACAACACCATGCCCACCACAGCTCCTGGTGAGCACCTCGAGCACTGCTGAGCGCTTTCATCCTGAGCAAAGACAATAAAATCATGCTGCATGCATTCTTTTTGGAATGTATTTAAAGCACTCAGTGATTCTGTGATGGCTCAATGCTTAGTCTCCAGACTAGAGTTTCCTCACTGCAGTGGGTTGAGCTTGGCTGTCAGGATGAGACAAGTATAGTTTATACGAAGACCGGCTTTAACATGTGTGCACTAGAACCTGGCCCTAGAGAAATGAGTGCTTTCGCTTTCACCTGCAAAACCTTATGTTAGAGCAGCTTAGGCCCAGTCCCAAGGGTCCACACCTGCAAGCTTGTTCTTCAAGGTCTTCTAAGAACCCACAAAGAGTCAACCCACTCTCACATAGGCCCAGGGATGGCCTGTCTTTCTTTTTTAGGCTGACCTTCCAAGTTCTATATTGTCACGGCTCCTTAGTGAAACTCTATAGATACTTCCTTACTGAACACAAAGAATAGGGACCTGCTCATCTAACCCCCAAGTTTTTTGGGGTGACTGTTTCACTGGCTTAAGATGGCCAATAGGAACTCTCTGAAGCCTCCGCCTCCCTAGTCCCCCACTTCACTGTTTCTCCATCATTCAGCTTTACTCCTAAAGATAGAACGCTAGCTTTGTGGGATAGACTGAGACTTCCTTAACTGCCTCCTGCTATTGAGAAATGGCACAGATGTTATAATTTGGAAGGGCTGGGTGCAGGGTCCTTCTTTACACTGGAACGTGGCTGTTCCAAGCATGCCCTGAATTAGAGATATCGTCTGGGTCTGGCAGTGCAAGTTGACTTCCTTCACTGACTGCTATGGAAAAGAACTGACATAGAAGACACACTTCAGGAGGCTGCAGCCCACTTGTCAGGCTAGGAAAGGTTGGGTCCAGCCTGGAGACTCAGTCCACTCTAATTTTGGTCATAGCACTGTTGACTATGGTCTGAGAACATCTATCTCCAGGCTCTTCTCTCAGCAGTCCTCGGGACTTGTGGGAACCACCGCTTTCGGGAGCACACTACTTTCCCAGAAGAAATGCAAGGATGGGAACCTATGCTTTCATGCCCCGGGCACCTCTGGGTTCAGGCTGAGGTGATAGAATCCATTCCCATCCACAAAAGACCTCCTTCCTCTCTTTCTCATTCACAGAGAACTTAGCCACCAGTGTGGTCTCCACTCCGACCTATTTTCTGACCACCCAGGAATACTTCAGTGGCTACACAGATGACCTGTCAAACACTTACACTTCCTGCCTCAGGACCTTGTTTTCAACCTCACCACTCCTTCTTTGGGCCCTCAGACTGAACTATTAAGTCTCAAGAGCAAGCATCCTGTTTCCTTGACCTCATTCTCCACCCATCTGCTGCAGTTAACTATAACTATTATCAGAACTATCTTTAGAGTTGACCAGAGGGCACAATTCATTGGAATCTAATGAATTTCCTTCCCCTCAGGTGAACCTTCAACAGCTTCCATTTGGGATTATAATTACTGTATCACCAGCATCATCAACTTCCTCATCCGTTTGTCTTTTTCTCTTAACAGCCTGGCAGCAGCTCAACTGGACAAACTCAACTGTTTCCTCTACACCTTTGAGTAGGACGATCACTTATAACATCAGTTCATGCTCAGACTCAAATGCTCAAAGCTCTTCCTACCTCCTTTCCTCTTCCTCAGCCTTCCAAGTGCTGAAATTACAGATGTATTCCACCACACCCAGCTTCCTCCTATATTTATTTCTCTGGTTAGTTTGCTGTCACCTTCTGCTCCAGTTACCTGGACCAACTCACTCCGTTTCTTTCCTCTCTCCCTTCCCCTCTTTCATAATTTCTTTCTTTCTTAACATTCTATTTTGCATATGTATGTATGAGCATGTGTATGTTTGTATATGTGTGTGCACACACGCATGTACGTGTGTGTATATATGAAGGCCAGACGTTGACACAGTATCTTCTTTTTTTAATTCTTAAAAATATTTATTTACATTTATTTATATGTATATGTGTGTGTGCATGCATGAATTTATGTGCATTGTGTGTGCCCGAAGAGGCCACAGGGCATTGGATCCCCTGGAGCTGGAGTTACAGATCATTGTAGATCTGATGTGGATTCTGGGAGCTCAGCCCAGGTCCTCTGCAAGAGAAGTAAGTGCTCTTAATTGTTGAACCACCTCTCTAGCCCCCAAGTGTCTTTTTTTTAAATTAAAATTTTTTATGCGTATAGGTGTTTTGCTATGTGTTTGTCTGTGCACTATATGTTGTCTGGTGCATGGGGAAGCCAGAAGCAAGCACTGGATCTCTTGAGACAAAAGTTATAGACAGTTATGAGTTACCATGTGGGTGCAGGGACTTGAACCCAGGTTGTCTAAAAAGCAGAAGGGCTCTTAACTACTGCGCCACCTCTCTAGCTCCCCAAATGCCTTTTTTGACTACTCTTCAAGTAGTCTAGCTAATCAGCTTGCCCCGGGGATCCTCTATCTTCACCTCTTGAGCTCTGGGATTATATGTAGATGGCCTGGTTCCCAACCCCAGTGCTCACATTTGTGTGGCTAATGCTTTATCCCGAGCCACCGCTTCAGCCACAATCATCGCAACGTTCTCCAATGGTAAAGACTTCACTCATCTTGTCCTTAACAGGTGGCCTCATCATCTATTTCAGAGACAAAAGCTGTCTGACAGGAACTCCCTCAACTTTCCTCTGCTATCCAGTGAACCTTGCAGACACCCACACCTTTCTCCTGCCATCTTTTAGTGGCAGGGCCTACCTCTCCCCTCAGCTTAAACACCGGCTCAGAAGAAACTGACCACAAGTTATCTTTTCCCTTGAACCTCTCGCTTGCTACCAGGCTCTTCCCATTAGTATTTGCTTAAGTTTCCCCACTCTTCAGAAGCTTTCCTCTTGTCCCTCTGGACACTCCTCTGCGTCTTCCCTCCTGTTCCACAGCCTCACTTTCTGTAAGGCTGCCACCTACTTCTCTGCTTGCACTTATCTTCAATCTGCTCAACAAGTTACCAGCACCCTCCCCATTGTAAGATATTACAGACATTATTTTTTTTCTAGATTACTGATATGTTAGCAGTTAGGTCTGTATTCAACACAAATCTAACCAGCCATTCCATCTGCTTCTAAGTCTTTTTTTTTTCGTTTTTCGAGACAGGGTTTCTCTGTGGTTTTTTGGAGCCTGTCCTGGAACTAGCTCTTGTAGACCAGGCTGGTCTCGAACTCACAGAGATCCGCCTGCCTCTGCCTCCCGAGTGCTGGGATTAAAGGCGTGCGCCACCACCGCCCGGCTGCTTCTAAGTCTTTTAATGAGTTGCACTGTGCTTTTTTTTTCTTTTTTTTTTTTTTTTTTTTTTTTTTTTTTTTTTTTTTTTGGTTTTCGAGACAGGGTTTCTCTGTAGCTTTGGAGCCTGTCCTGGAATGCACTGTGCTTTTGATAAAAGACAAAATCCTCCTTTGACATGGCTTTCTCAAGCTTACTTCCGTGGCCTCGGCATGTCACCCAGGGTTCCTATGCCCAGTGTTTAGTCATGCTGGAGAGTTCACGAAGGCAATGCCCTGACTGCTACATCCATCTTCTTTCTTGCCCTTCAGAGGTTACACTTGTGGGTCTTCTGGCCTGCTGAGTCAGCTCCTTGTTACACTGCCTCATCGCACCTCCTTCCTTCCTTGGTAACAGCCACTGTTTTATACCTTCTTCTCTGAAGACCATACTTAGTGTACCCCAGCACCTGCTAACAACCCATAGCAAGCAAGGAAATGGACAAATCCAAACAGACTAGACCAGGTCACTCCAGGACAGCTTTGGGACTAACTTTGGTGCTGATGCTAGATTGCTTCAGGGCACTGTTGTTCCGTGCACTTCTTCCCTTGTGCACTGATATCCAAGTTCATCTGGTCCCAAGGTCTCCCATTCCCTCCTTTTCTACAACTGCAATCTTAGGCCCAATATAGCCCCTATAAGTTTTCTAAAGTGCTTTCTGGGTACGCGGACCCCCAGCTTTGCTTATGTGATGGATCACAATTGCTTTCAACTGCAACTGTACTGCACTGCAGCAGCAGAAACCAGAGGGCCAGAAAGCCTGAAGTCTTTACTATCTGGGCCTTCAGAGTGCTTCCCCGGTACAAAGGACCAAGCGGGACACTCACTGTGTACTATGGGGAAAGTCGAGCAGGTGTGTCATTGTGACAAAGGGGTGGTTCAGAGTTTCGATGGGAGTGATCCTCTTATCAGCATCTATGGTCAGCATCTTCTTTAATAGGTCAATGAATTCCCGTCGGTCTGCCTTCTCTACCAACATGTCACTCCCTTCCAAATCTGTTGTCATGTTCACCTGGAAGCAAACAGGGACAGGGGTGTAAGAGCCAGAGTACACCCTATAACCTCCTCCGATCTTAAGCCCATCTCAGCTGCCAGAGGGTAGACGGCCCTCAGTGAAAGCCATGGTCTTGTGTGCTGCTACTGTCTGTAGGTCATGGTTTCTTATGCTGTAAGAACAGAATGGCGGAGGCAGTCAGGCACCAGGTAGAGGTGGGGGCAGAAAGATGCTACCATGGTCGATACTTGTAAATATATCCCAGTGATAAGGCACAAAACTGCTCCTGTTTTAACTGGCCAAGAAAAATGCAGCTTTTGTCACACCTTATTAAAAATAACCACAGGATGAAAGGTTCTGGAGTATTTGATTACATAACAAATACTCCTGAACTTTATGTTTAAAAAAGGCTAAGATGAGAAATTTTATGCTATATGTTTTACTACAATCAAATAATGACAAAGAAATACACACACACACACACACACACACCTACCTCAGAATTTCTAAGATATAGCATAGAAGAAGATAGAAAAAAGTTCATCCAACCGTGGAGGGAGAAAGAGCCTGGGTTCCCTCTTCCTTCACCTTCATGAAAAGATTTTAGTTTCTGTGTCCCCTGCGGTCACTTCCGGCCAAGGAGGTGTACCTGGACATAGGACTATTCTCCTAATGCCAGGTCTCTACTAGTATGGCCTTTAAAAGGCTTGCTTCGTGGTGCTTTCTATTTTTTTTTTCAAGAGGGGCTCTGGGAAGCAATTCCAGTTTTTGTAGACCATTTAAGCTACTAATCAACTGACAAGGGTACTTTCCTCAGAAGCAGAGGCTCTGGCTACACTCATCGTTGTTAAGAGGTGTGCTACGGCTTCATTTCTCAGTATTTTAACAGAAAACTCATTCTGGGTTGCTCTGAGTTTGGACTAGTCTCTAACTAAAAATACCCAGTGATCTGGAATTATCTCTGACACAAAGGTAAGAAAAAGCCTCTGCTCGTGAGCTGACAGTGACTGAGTGTAGTGGTCTGAATTGGATTCCCCTAAAAGCTTAAATTCAAGTTCTGATCTGTGGAAGCTATAAATGTGACCCTGTTTGGAAATAGGGTCTTTGCAGATATAATCAAGTTAAGACGAGGCCATATTGGATTAGGATGGTCCTAAATCCAATAACCAGTGCTTTTATAGGAGAAGAGATCTGACACCAAGACCAGAGATGACACAGGGATAAGAGCCCGCGAAGGGTAAGGGTTAGAGTGATGCAGTTGCAGGTAAGGAATTCCAAGGCTGCTAGGAGCCACAAGCAGCCAGGCATATGGGTGGTGTTCTCTAGCGCCTTCAAAAGGACTGTAGTTCTAAGGACACTGACACCACACACTTTCCGCCTCCAGAACTATGAGAGAATACATGGGTGTTGTCTTAAGCCCTCCAATTCACTGTATCTTGTTATAGAGGCCCTATAAACTGACACACTGAACCAAGGGCATCAACTCCAATATAGCAATGGGCTGGACTTCTCAGCTCGGCAGCCTAGCACATGCAGGGCCATGGGTTCAGGCCCTTTTAGCACCACATTAGTAAGGCTGGCCATTACAATGGAGAGATCCTTCCTTTCTAATTTTTTTCCATGTATTTTACATACCAATCACAGTTTCCTCTCCCTCCTCTCCTCCTGTTCCCTTCTAAGCTGCCCATAGCCCATCTACTCCTTCTCCACTCCATTCAGAAAGAGGCAGGCCTCTCATGGGAATCAGCAAAGTAGGGCACATCCAGCCGAAACAGGACCAAACTCTTCCCCCTGCATCAAGGTTGGGCAAGGAAATCCATCATGGGGACTGGGTTCCCAAACACCAGGTCAAGCACCAGGGACAGATCCCACTGCTAGGAACTCCACAAACAGACCAAGCTACACATAAGTAGAGAGCCTAGGTCAGTCCCATGCAGGTCCAGAGTTGGTGAGCTCCTACAAACTCAGGTCAGCAGTCTCTGTGGGCTCCTTTGTCTTGACCTTGACCCCTGCCCCATACCCTTGAGTCCTCCCCGCACCAACCTGGCTTGTACAACCCCTCCTCCCTTTCTTCAGGAGGATTCCTGAGCTCAGTTTTTTACTAACTCTGGCATATATTGTTCAAAAGCAAAGTCAATGAGGTAGGGTAGTGGGGGCTTCTACTCTATCCTGCCGTTGAATAAATCTCACTGCTGGTGGGTTTTTATTGACTGATTGACTGATTTTGGTTTTTTGAGGCAGGGTTTCTCTGTAGCTTTTGGAGCCTGTCCTAGAACTAGATCAGGCTGGCCTCAAACTCACAGAGACCCACCTGCCTCTGCCTCCCGAGTGATGGGATGAAAGGCGTGCGCCACCACCGCCTGGCTATTTTTTTGTTAAGACAGGGTCTTTCTACTTAGCCCTAGCTGTCTTGAACTCACTATGTAGCCTCAGACTCACAGGGACTGAGTTCTGGGAGTAAAGATAGCACCAAACCCTGCCCTGAAGGCGTCTATTTTAAAGTGCTGTACTGCACACACATCCACAGAGCTTACCTGGGCCATATCGTCCAAACAGTTGAAAATGTACTTTCTTGCTTCTTTTGACTTAATCCCCGTCTCAGCTTCATGGTCATCTGGTGTCTATTAGAAAAGGAAAACCTGGTAAGACAGCATCTCTTAGTCACTACATCTCAAGTGCTCGAGCTCCTGCTTCGCCCCAGGGTCTTTTCCTCACCTTGTAGAGAAGGAGACTTGGGCTCCTTTCTCTATCCATCCACACGTCCTTCCTACTCTGATACAGCTACCAAAGATTCTAAAGAGAGCAGGGAAGCAACACCCTCATGCCTCTGCAGCTTTCCGTAAGCTGAGGTAAGATTTCACTGTGGAAGACCAGCGTCCTTTCTGACATGCTTTAAAATTTTATTTTACTTAACACTCCCTTATGCCTACAGCTCCTAGCGGTTTCAAGGCACGTTAACTTACTAAATGCTCTTCATAACCATGACCATTAGGATGACGGCTCTCCCCTTCTACGATATATGGGAACACAAGAATACTTAGCTCCAGGGACCTATCAGAGCCCCTGGCCAACAAGTGGCACCTGTTTGCAGAGCCTGTGCTCTGTGCTGCTCCCCCAAAGACCCCCAATACACTACTAGCTGGGAACCCACTGTGGCGACTTGGCATGGGATTTGGATTCATTCATGGATCTAAGGTAATTTATTCTGGCTGTAGGCCAGCACACTTAAAGCAGCCCAATCCCTAAGAGCAGCTGAACTCAAAGAATGAGTTTCCTGGTAAAACACAGAAGTAGTCATCTCCTACCCCCAACCTGGGCTCTTCTTCTGTCTACAGACTTCTTCCTGGACCTGACCTTGACAACTCACTGCCATAATTATTGAATGTCAGGAGCTCTGTTCATAGCCTAGTGCCTGCTTAACTTCCAAATCCTAACTTTTTGAAAGTATGTATTATCTTTAAACTGTATTAGGATTTGGTTGGATCCTGTCAAAACCAAACCAAACCAAACCCACTAAAATTAAACCTACTGCAAAAAAAATGAACATACAACATACTTAAGGTCTTTCTTACTTTTTCCTTCCCAGGAAAAGTATGTTAATTTTAATTATGAGACACAGGTTAAAGTAAAAGCAAAATATGTTTCCATTAAGGTAAAATCACCAAGAGTTCATGATGTCCAGCAGGGCACTACACAGGCCTGGATGAATCAGATCAGCCCTCATCCTAAGGGCTTGTAACATTTGCATTGCTTAGGCTGCTTTCATTGCCTGGGCAATGTCCACCAGTCTATACTAGGAAATTCCCTCTGTACCCTACAGGGCCCAGCACAAATATTCTTCCTCAACTTGGTCCCTGGCCTAGCTTTTTCTTGGCTCACTTGGATCACTTGTGTTTCTCACATTCTTTCCTCCCAGGAGGAAGATACTCCATTTGGTAGCACAGAGATTGGGGCATTAGTCCTACCCCCCCATGGACAGTGAGCTCCCTAAAGGTGAGGTATGGCAGCTTCATCTACCTAGCACAAATTAGTCACCAGGGATCAAGTCCTATAAATCCAGCAGTCTTTCCAGGGGATACAGCCTGTCAGGCAGCAGGAGGCCAAAGGAACAGGTCTTTCAAACATTCAGATCCAGCCACACCTTGCATTCACAACTATATTCTACATCCCCATCTTGCTGGTCAAATTAAAGCTATCAATTTGAAAATATCAAAAGCTCATTTCTGTCTTTCCTTCTTTCTTCACTAGTGGGCCACCAGAGTGGAATAGAGGGGTGTTTTTCCTACCTTTAGCCTCCATAAAGGATATGGAGAGTCGGTGTCACGGTTGAAAAACCTAGTTGTCTTTGTCCCTGCACTTAATAAATATTCCGCTGGCAAACCCTGTGTTTGTGAAATATACCGAATCTGCAAGAAAAAATGAGAAAGAGGTCGGGGCTTTTCCTGTCACTGTACATATGGTATACTGATGACTCTAGCAGCTTTGAGAAAAAAATGGAATTATTAGTTTTAGAGGAAAAAAAGGAGCAAAGAAACACACACACACATACACACATACACAGGGTGGAGAGATAAGAAAACAAAGGATCAAAGAAACAGACAGACAGACAGACAGACACACACACACACACACACACACACACACACAGAGTGGGGAGATAAGAGGAAGCCAGGCAAGAGAGACAGTAAATCAGCCCATAAGATTATCAGAGGCCAGGGTCTAAGCGAAATGGTAATCTAGGATTGTCTGGATGGAGAATGAAGCCACACAGAGAATTCTTGTGTCACCCAGACCTACCTGATCATACTCGGAAGCTCCTGGATATAACGGCCAGCCCAGGAACAGCTCAGCAATGACACAACCAAGGGACCACATGTCAATAGCCTCACAGAATGGCAAACCAAGGATGATCTCAGGGGCCCTGGAGAGGAACAATGGGAAGAACCATTGGTGCTCTAGCTCTCTCCTGGGAACACCATGACTGCCTCTGTGGGGTCTGTGGTCTTTGAGAGAGGCCTGCATTGCAATGACGTCTCCAACCTTGGCTTTATCATCTAGTTAGAAGAAGACGTAGTTAGCCTAGCAGTGCAGAGTAGGGGCAGGTGGGTGACGCGTGTCTGTGGGCATCACACCATCACACTCTGGCCACAAGCTCATGAACTAATAACAACAGCAGAAGCAGTAGGGAGTTAGTTTTTGTAGCTGAACACCTGGAATTCTTTATAAAGAATGCCTGGTTTTTAAAAAGGAATTCTGAAACAGTCTACTTTCAGGCATACATAAAAATAGCTGCCCCCACTAAAAATAAGGCAGTTAAGGCCAATAACCATTCTTCATGGTCTTTGCTTCAGGCATCTGTATCACAGTTCCTCAAAGGAACACTGCTATTACTTTTCCCACCAGTTTCTAAGTGAAAGTTCTTTAATGTCACAACTGTAGAACCCCATTCATGAATAGACCATCTTGAGAGTCAACCAGAATTCCATTATAAACCCAACAAACAGATCACTTCTGACTGTAGGACCTAATGTCCCTGCAAATGACAGACAAGGTCACATCCTAGAAATTTCAAAGAGGAAAGTGCACATGTATTTGGTATCCAAAACCAGACTACAAAATATACCTTCTTTTAAGTTTTATTAATGTACATGTGTGTGTATTTGTTTGAGGGACAAGAGGACACTAGGTCCCTTGGAGCTGGAGTTAGAGGCAGTTACTCAACATGGATTCTGGGAACCAAACTTGGGTCTTCTGGAAGTGCACCAGCCATCTCTCTAGCACCTATACCTTCTATTTTAAGCACCTGTCCTGACTATGCTTTGGTACGAGACAGGCTCAGGGTTTGAGGGGTAACTACAGTTGAGCTGCTTTGAATGTGCTCAATGCATTGTGTTGATAATGAAATGCATTCATTAGCTTAACCTGCTTCCTCTACTAGGTTTCCATGCCACAGAGCCATGTCAGGAGCACTGCTGTGCCACACTTTAGAAGTTGGGGTGGGAGTGAAGAGCCAAGGGTCTTTCTGCAAGTTTGGTCACCTTTCTCTTTGCTGGGACAAAGGAAAGGAGGTAGTAATGAAACTACTTCTATCAGCTTCACATCTTCCCCTTCTAGCGCAATACTTTTTGGTTATAAAACAGCCATTGTCACCTCTTTTTAGATTTGCCCTTATTGCTATCGTGTGTGTATATGGAGCCCAGAGGACAACCTTGGGTTTCAGTCCTTAGGAGCTACCCACGTGGTCTCACTGGCCTGGAACTTATCGAGCAGTCTAGGCTGGCTGGGAAACAAGCCCTAGGGATGCTGCCTGTCTCTGTCTTCCTAGTGATGGAATTACAAGCATACATTATTATTCCTGGGGTTTGTTCTGTTTATTTTATTTTTATTTTTTCGAGATGGGGTTTCTTTGTGTAGCCCTGGCTATCCTGAAACTCTCTCTGTAGCTCAGGCTGACTTTGAATTTGCAGAGATCCACTTGCTTCTATCTCCCGAGTGCTGGGATTAAAAGTGTGCACTACCACTATCTGGCTCATTTCTGGCTTTTATTACAGGGGTCCTGGAGATTAAACTCAGGTTACCGGGTGAGTTATCTCCCCTATGAAATAGTATTGAAAAATAAAATCCCAAGTGTTCTGCTGCAAAGTTTTGGTTTTTCAGATATATGTGTGCTTCTGTAGTGCTACCACGGTTGCTCTGAGTAGCAAGGAGAGTGTTACTGTTTGGATAATGAATGCCTCCCAGAGACCTGTGTATTTATTTAGGGGTTGGTCTCCAGCGTGGCACCATTGGAAGGAGGTGGAATTTTTAGCAGTTTGAACCTAGTGGAAATTTCACTGGGGATACGCCCTTATAAGAGACCGTGGGTCACTTACCCTGAGTCTTTCCCATGTGGTATGAAAGGTTTGCTTTGCCATTTACTCCTGCCTGTGTGCTGCCTCAGTCAATCCTTATACTGGAACTACCAAAGCTGGGAGCCAAATGAAGTCACTTCTAAGTAAACTGTCTTAGGCGTTTCCTAAGGGTGAGGAAGAGTTGGCTAGAACAGAGGAACATCACTGCTAGAAACAAAATTGCCTTGATGCCATCTAAAAGGTATTCCTGTTCCCGCTCATTCCCTGTTAGAAGCAGCTGCCAGCCCCTCCCCCTTCAGCCTTTGTTTGCTTTAGTGCAGTTGGTACCTATGTGTGTGGGCTACTGAGGTTACTCGTGCTCACCAACATCCACAAGCTGGGGATGCCTGTGCCTGTTCTACAATGTATGCCCACCTCCATGAGCCTTGATCCCATCACCTGTATCTTGGGGACCCTAGTCCAGGACTCCCCAACCTATTTCTCATGATGTGTAACTAATGAGATAGCTGGCAATGCCTTTGGAGATAGTCTATTCATTTAAGAAAAAAAATCACATCTCTTAGGAAGGGGATGCTTAAAAAGAATATCAGAGAAAAATGAGTGTTACAAGCTGCTTTTCTTCTTCCTATCTGTTCTAGAGTCACATGTGTTCCTGCTTCTGCCACATGTGGGTTCAGGTCTGTCCATCAGAGTTCCTACTCAGGCTTTCCTCAGCAGCCTGCCAGCTATGGTCCTCATGTCTGAATGCATCACATCCCAGCCTCCAGCCCCCGTGTCAGGAACAGGTGTGTCTAGTTCCCTAGAGTCTTCCCTGCATCTGACAGTGGGCAATTCCTGTCAAGTTAATTGACTGGTTCTTGTGGCCTCCATGCTGACAGCTTCCAATCTCTCAATCAGGCCTCTGTTCCTAGGGCTGTGAAAGATATAAACATCAGGGCATGCCCTGCAGACACTTTGGTGATGTCCTTTGGTAAGAAACACAAGATAAGATTTCTGCAACTGCCTATATGAGCAGGGCCTGTGAATGTTGTTCTTTCTCAGTCTACCAGGAGAAGGAAATGGCAGCCACTCATGGTACTATGGTATGTACATACAGCAGAATATTTTTTTGCTTTGACCATAAAGATTATATACTTAAGCACTTGGCTAGACGAATGAAGACAAAAGAAATAGAAACCAGGTCTGTCTATGAAGGGCCTCCCAAGGTAGAAAGGAACACTAAAACAAGGGACAAGAGTAGAAGACATGAGCGATATACACAGACGTGAAAGAGCATCTAGTACAGCACACACCATGCCTCAGCAGCGCCTACTTTGGTAAAACAAAACAGAATGCAAGGACAAAGTAAACAAATGTAAGCAAACCTCAAACACACATCTTTCCTTAATGCTCTCTGTGTTAGCTGGAGTATCTGCTTCCCCCACACACCATTTCTCATAGCAATGGCCTCCTAAAGTTCCTCCCTCTTCACAACATACTGACTTTGTAACTTTTTCTGGTGGGCTTCAGATGTGTCTACACTCAATAGCCCATACTACCAAGATTAGTATGGCCTTGTCATATACATTGGCCAGCACCTCAGCTCTACGATTGGAGAGCTGCCTTTCCTCTCTACAACTGCCTATTGCTCCTGCTTTCCAATAGCTTTCCCTAGCTTTCTAGGGGCCACTTTATCATACCCAAATTTCTTACCTGTTAATACCGTTTGCTAGAACATCCTCCTCCTTCATCCAACTGTTTCATGTCCCCTGTTCTTTTCCTTCTATTCATTTCCAAGTGATTATCAAGGTTTTGTGTTCAACATAAATAATATGCTGCACTGGGGATACAGCTCAGGGGTCGTGTACTTGCCTAGGGATACAGCTCAGGGGTCGTGTACTTGCCTAGGGATACAGCTCAGGGGTCGTGTACTTGCCTAGGGATACAGCTCAGGGGTCGTGTACTTACGTAGCAAGCCCAAGTTTCTCAGCTCACTCTCCAGTATTACAAAAAAGGTATATTGAAATTTTAATTATTTAGATATGGGGTTGTTATAAGTATAATTAGTTAAGATGAGTTAAGAGGGTGGGTTCTAATCCAATGACTGATGTCCTTATCAGGATAGGGAAATTTGGGCACAGATACTGAAAAGACTGCATTATGTGCCACAAGTCAAGCAGCCTTGCACATGAAAAAGAGGAGCTACTTTTTCAAAGTAGGGGCGGTTGAGATATGATATGTGCCATGCTAGATGTTTTTCATGTCTACAGCCACAAAAAGGCAGGGCTACTATCCTGACTTTGGTCTTCTGGGCTCCTGAACAGCAACAACGTAGCTGCTGTGTCAAGCCATGCATTTTGTGGTCCTTGTTTGCAGCACTAGGAAACCTGCAGAGCAATTGTGCTAGCCCTTAGAGGTTTAAATTCTACATCTAAATCTCAGTCTCATTTTGAACTGTCTTTCCCACTCCGGGCTCATATCTGACAGCCTGGAACCTCATATGCTTTATCACAGTCATGTCAAAACTCACAGTTCTTCCTCTGTCTTCCTCATTCTACTAAATGGATCCAACATTCCCATCTCTACCCAGGACAGGTCTCCTCTTCCCCTTTCCCTTTATTCCACCCCATCACCCACTTTATCCATGTGCCCACATCCAAAGTCTACCTCAAATCAATTCCTATTCCCCTTCTCCCCTGGCACCGCTCTGGCCCCAGCGACTGCTTCACTTGGTGCTGGCTCCAATAGCCACGTGTTTCAAGACCTCAGAGGCTCTTGCAGCACTCAGAATATATGACTATCACCCTCCCCAGTTAAGGACCCAGTTTGCCCTTCCACTGTCACTTCAAATCACTGTCCGAGCTCAATAGGCTCTGGTGCCAGCAGTTTCTTTTCGACTTCCAGAACACCTTAAGCACCTGTGGGCCCGCAGCCTTCAGGTAATGTAGTTGCTTCTGCTTCTGTGCTTGCCCCACAGCTCTCCAACAGCTGCCTCCACATCCTTCACATCTCTGCTTAATTGTCACCGCACAGACAGACCTCCCCTGACACCAGTTAGTCTCCATCTCCAGTGCCATAAATGTCACTTTACAGCACTTTCCCCAATAACCTCCCTCCTGTCTCTCTCCCTCACCAAGCCCACGAGGGTAGCACAGTGCTCAGCATTTAGTAGCCACTCAATCAATACAGATGTGTTGATTGAATAAACCTTGATTAAATATAAGAAAGTGTGAAAACATGAGTCAGGCTGGGAGTTCTGAGGCACTGCAGACAAAGGAGAGTGAAGGGGAGTCTTCACAAGGAACTAAGCCTGCGCACTGCTGCAGAAGACTCACCCAGGGATGAATAGGCACTGAGGCCCAAAAGGGGCATGTGCAATAGCAGCCCATGCTCAGCTGCACAGGCACCTGAGTAAGAGAGACGGGGGGAAAGTCTGTGTGTCTGCTGCAGACGCTAAAAACAACGGACAGCAAGAAAGGCGGCAGTGTGGAAAAGTGAAAGTGGTATCAAGGTCTTGTAGGGCTAGGCGTCCAGCGATTTAGTCCAAGCCCTCTTTTTTTTAGAGGGGAGGATCACTGTCCCTATAGAGGAGGTCACTAGACTGTACCACAAAGCTGCACACAGCTCAGAACCCACTTTAGTTCCTAGTTAAAACAAGCATTCCTCAGCCCACCCCTCTATTGTAGTCACTAACTAATCTCTTACGTTTGGTTTCAGCCTTGCCTCACATCTCAGAAAATAAGTTCCACACATGAGACCTATTTCTGATCTATCTTTCCCGCTCCCTACTCAAACATGTGCTGCTCACTTTGCGACTGCTGACTACACTCGTAGATCAAGATGTAAGCATGAATGGCAGACTGCTCCAAGAGATATTAACTGAGCATCTGCTACCCCCAAAGAGCCATCCTAAAGAAATCTCCCTGGGATTATTTGGGGCATCATAAATCCTTTAAACATACATGTTAAAAGAAATTGCACCTAAGAAAATGGAAACCATTTCTTACATCTCAAAAAGACATTAAAAATTCTATATTGAGAGGGGGTGGTTTCATTGGCTAGCTCACGATAGCTCTGGCCAGCACTGAACTCACAGAGATTCACCTGCCTCTATCTTTTGAGTGTTAGGATTAACAGTGTGTACCACATGCCTCACTAAATTATAGTTTCCAATAAAAGAATAAAATCTGCTATTTGCCTATCTGTCCTGTTTTAGATCTGTAAGGACAAGGTCTGTGTCTCATTTATTTTAGACTCCAAGCTACATACACCGGAGCTGCTCTTTCAATCGCTATTTGAATCCTCGGGAAAGAAAGATACTTCCCAGGCCAGTGAGGTGGCTCAGCAGGTAAAGGTATTTGCCATGTAAGCCTATAGCAACCTGAATTTGATCCTGGGATCAGGGTAAAGGTAGAAGGAGAAAACTGACACACAACTGCCCCCTGATCTTTACATGTATGATACTGCATACATAGCACTAATAATAGTAAATAAAATTTATTAGAAAAAAAGCCACTCCTCTCTTTGGTTGTCAGCAATTCTTGGGAATAAAAAGTCCACTCTGCGTGATTCTGCAGATACCTTGTTCCCGTGCTGTTAAACAACAAGGCTCTGAGCTCATGGAGGCTCACAAGTCAATTCTAAAGTTTGTTTCTTTCTGTTCCGCTTCTCTGACACATGATCAGTGGCTGTCAAAGCGTCCACTATTTCATGAAGCACTCTAGTCAGTAGTCATTCAAAATTGGGCTTTGGCTTAAGCTGTACTCCCTCCCTCCCTTATTCAAATATTCAGCTATGAGCCACTATTATTCAGTGTTACTATGTGCCAGGCACTATGCTGGGGCTGAAAAATCAAACAATAAACCAAACTCTGGGGCTCCTTTAGAGGTCACTGTCTAGTCAGAGGCAGCCTCATGCAGTCAGTACAGCTGTTCCACATGAAATGTGTACATAGGATATGAAGAAGGGCAAACTGGGAGAGGAAAGACAGAGCTGGGGGCTTCCCACAAGAGGTCTGAGCAGTCTTGGTATGTGGCAAGGCAGGGGCAACCTCCAGGCACAAGGCAGTGAGTATTCCTCCCCTGTGTCACGGCTGTATTGCCAGAGCCAGGGGCATGGAAGGCACTTACTACACATTTCTAGAAGGAATGACTGCCAAACGCAGCTCCCCAGCAGCTCCCCCCGAGGCTGGCAACATCGTCTTGGCAACTGCTGTGACAAGAAGCACACTGCCCTGGCTTCCCTAGGTTTGGGAGGGCTGTGTCTCTTCCATGGAGGTTGTTTCTGTTCTCAGGGTGGTGCCGGTGCAGGAAGAACCCTGCACACATGGATCTCTGTTCCGCGGATCACTATTTTGGCATGGCTGCTTCACACGTCCACTGCCATGGTGCCACCTCATGCAACCATTGTAAAGACTCTCATTACTATTTTGGGACTTCAAAAATACTTTAAACACATACATGAAGTGTCAGACAAAATTGTTCCCTAAGAAAGAGAGCTACTGTTCCTTTCCAACACTACCATCACAGGACACTGAACACTCCACTGTTCTATGGGAGATTTAAAAAATCTGTCACTTTCAACACAACAATCAGTAAAGCTTTGATATTTAGATCTTGACTGCACAAGAGTTAAGTTTTTCCTAGATCAGTTCAGATCATGTGACCCTGCAGAGGCTGGCCTCCAAGAGAGACGTGAAGACTGCAGTCAGGAGCCACGTGCCCATGGGTCTAATCCTAGTGCTATTAGACACTGGCTATAGATCTCCTTCCAGAATGAGGTTCCAGAAAGAAGATTAAATAGAGCATGGTAGAAAGTACCTCACATAAGGTCTATCTAGGGCAAGGCATGGCACTCAAACAACACTGAAAACACTAAGTCCCCTATTATCTGATTTAATTTTTTTTTCGAGGCAGGGTTTCTCTGTGTAGCCCTAGCTGTCCCAGAACTAACTCTTGTAAACCAGGATGTCCTCAAACTCATGGAGATCCACCTGCCTCTACCTCCCAAGTGCTGGCATTAAAGATAAGCACCACCACCTGGTGATCTTAATTTATATGGCAGCAATCAAACAAAAAGAACACCCCTTTTCTGTTTTCATTTCTGGTGCTCTGAATTCAACCCACGGCCTCGCTTATGCTAGAAATGTGCTCAACACTGTTACTTCCCTTGCTCCTTTTTGGCATCTCAAGGATGCCTTTTCCTCTTCCACACTGGAACCCACAGCCACAGACCGCTCACCTCACTCTAGAAACAGAACTGGGCCTAGACCCCAGTCTTCCATTTATTTGGCAATAGATGGCAGCAGCATGCACAAAGCCACAAGGCTAGGACTGAAAATGCAGCCCCTGTCCTGTGCTGTGGGCAGTCCTCCTATCAAGCTGGTAGTTGTGATGCCAGAGTGATGCCCTGGGAACAAAGCCCAGGGAAGAGACCTAAGGATCCAGTGGAGAGAGCCGCCCCTGTGTGTGCTCCCAACACTCAGTGCAGCAGAGGTCAGGCACATATTCTGCTCACTCCAGTAGCGTCAGCTAACCAGTGGCCCAGAGTCAAGGTCTTACCCTTGTTCACAGTGCTCGGATAAAGCAAGGTTCACGTGCATTCCTGATATGGGTGATCAGTCTGCAGCTCATTTAGAGAGCCCAGGGAGAGCTGAGCATTTCTGGGAAAATGCGACTCAATTTCTCCTAGTTTTATTTCACCCTCTATAAAATGTGATTATTAATCTTACTTTTTCTCTTGTCTGTATAGTAGCTTATGAAGATAAATTATGGCCAGTAGAATTATAAAGCGGTTTGAACTCCTTGGAAGCAAGAAACTGTATTAGTTCCTAGTATTTTATAATCACTAATATAATAAGGTATACTCAAATTGAACTGCAGTGAAGAAGTCTGTTCCCACAAATATATGTAGATTGAAAGTAACCTCAGTATGGCTGGGGCAGAAGCAATCAAAATGTAAAATTGTATTTCAGACGGGTTGTTAAATCTTACGTTTCTATTGCAAAACTAAGGAGACTTGGCCATACTGTCACGAGTTCTGAGCCACTGGAGACTGGTGACCTGCAGTGAAGGCATGGGACTACATCAAAGCAACACGGAGACCAAGAGACAGCAGCAGAAATCTAAAGGGCGGAAAGGAAAAGGTGAGTTGAGAGGAACTAGAGCCAGAAACACGAGAGATCCGTAGAAAATAGCCTACACAGTAAGGGCTAGAGAACACCTTAGGGTACCACCTAGAAAGAGAATATAGTCTTGGTTCACAGGCAAGGCTGCCAGGAAAACAGTTCTGCATCTATAGAAATGAGACCTTAACAGAAAACCAGCCACACTGAACCTCATAGAAGAGAAAGTGGGAAGTACACTTGAATGCATTGGCACTGGAGACCACTTCCTAAAAAAAACCCCAGCAGCACAGACACTGAGAGAAATAATTAATAAATGGGACCTCCTGAAACTGAAAAGCTTCTGTAAAGCAAAGGACACGGTCAACAAGACAAAGACAGCCTACATAATGGGAAAAGATCTTCACCAACCCCACATCAGACAGAGGGCTGATCTCCAAAATATATAAAGAACTCAAGAAAATGGTAATCAAAAGAACAAATAATTTAATAAAAAAAATGGAGTACAGGCCTAAACAGAGAACTCTCAACAGAGGAATCTAAAATGGCTGAAAGACACTTAAGGAAATGTTCAACATCCTTAGTCACCAGAGAAATGCAAATCAAAACAACTCTGAGATTCCATCTTACACCTGTAAGAATGGCCAAGATCAAAAACACTGATGACAACTTATGCTGGAGAGGTTGTGGGGTAAAGGGAACACTCCTTCATTGCTGGTAGAAATACAAGCTGGTACAGCCCCTTTGGATATCAGTGTGGCTGGCAATTTCTCAGAAAATTAGGAAACAACTTTCCTCAAGATCCAGCAATACCACTTTTGAGTATATATCCAAAGGAGGCTCAACTATGGCTCAAGGACATGTGCTCAACTATGTTCATAGCAGCATTGTTTGTCATAGCCAGAACCTGGAAACAACCTAAATGCCCCTCGACTGAAGAATGGATAAGGAAAATGTGGTATTTTACACAATGGAGTACTACACAGCAGAAAAAAATAACAACATCATGAAATTTGCAGGCAAATGGATGGAGCTAGGAAACATATTGAGTGAGGTAAACCAGACCCAGAAAGACAATTTTCATATGTACTCACTCATAAGTGGTTTTTAGATATAAAGCAAAGAAAACCAGCCTACAAATTATAATCCCAGAGAACTTAGACAACAATGAGGACCCTAAGAGAGACATACATGGATCTAATCTACATGGGAAGCAGAAAAAGACAAGATCTCCTGAGTAAATTGGGAGCATGGGAGCCATGGGAGAGAGTTGAAGGGGAGGGGAGTAGAGAAAAATGTAGAGCTTAATAAAATAAACAGTGATGCAAGCCTGGCTATTCCCAGGTCAACCAGGGATTTTTTTTTTTTTTAAATATAACGTCTTCAGCAAACCAGAGGGGTAGCTGTTGTGATCTGTATTGGCAGTGTTAGCGCTGAAAGATTTTCCCGTGCGTGCACTAATACACATGTATTTTTTGGTGCTAATCTTTGATTCCTAGGGATACTCCATCTCTGCCAAGGATACCATCAAAATCAAACTTTAGTTCTGTGCTTACATATGGAGGAAAATGTTGGCTCTGGAACACAAACTGACTACAACACAAAGGCCTCTAATGATCCTGGTGGACTGAAGCCAGCGCTCAGATGTCCAGGATACACTCTGACACCAGCATTCCAATATGCAAGCATGTGGTAGAGGAGATAAAGCAGAGCACGTGCACAGTTAGAGACATGCATTTGTCACTAATTTGGCTTGACAACATATAAAAACCAAGGAAGAAGGGAAAGAGGAAAAAATAAAAACAAACTCCTGACTATGAGTGCATATCTCACTGGGAAATGTTCCTAGGAAGAAACAACTTGATCCTTTCTAGGAAAAGCCACAACGGTTCATCTCGCAAACACTCAGCAGCCCTAAGATTCCCAGAATCCTCACCTTCCTGGCAGTGCTGTGCTTACATTGCCTGTTTCTGGCCCGGGCAGCCTAAATCTTCCAGTCTATGGTATTTTACCAGGAAGTCAAGCTGCTGGAGAGAGCCTGTCCAGGACTGCAGCGCCAGGATGAGCTGTCTGCCAGGGCCATTTGACAAACTATACACTCAACCAATGCTAGTGGACAGTTAGTTACTAGCTAGCCCAGGACCCCGAATGATGAGATCTGCTGGTGTCCACATAATGATTTGTTTTTCACTTATAAAAGTCCAGGTGCTTGTAATAGTTAAAAAATCTTGTTTCACTTTTGTTGGGAAAGACAGACACAAAGAAGTATATAGCAGGGCTAAGAGGGCTCAGTACACGAAGTGCTTGCTATGTAATAAGCAAGGCGACCTGAGTTTGATTCCTAGCACCTGTATGGAAGCCCAGAAGTCGTAACCCGTGTTTGTAAGCCCAGTGCTGGAGAGTGGAGAGAGGAGGACCCTCTTGGGGATTTCTGATTAACCAGAGGGTTCCAGCTGAACCAGAAGTTCCAGGCCAACAAGAGATCCTGTCTCAAAACACCATGGGGATGGCTTCTGAGGAATGACAGCTGGCCTTCATATGGTCACACCAAAAAGAGAGGGAGGGAAGAGAGAGCGAAGAGAATGAGAGAATGAGAGAATGTGGTGTGTTCACCGTGCGCACGCGCACACATACAGAGACATACACAACAAAAATGATTGGAAAGCAAAGACAGCTACAGCAAAGAGCGTCCCAGAATGTCAAGTTCCTCTTGTCCCTTAAACACTGTCCCTTCTCATCAAAGGGGCTCTGCAGCCTGTTTATGCTGCAGACACACAAGATGGCTGAAGTGGGTCCCCAGCGTCACGAAGCCCCAGCCAGGCTGTGTAAGAAGAGACTTGAAAGAACAGAGCTAAGCAGACAGAGCCATGGGCTTTCGGTGACATCTCACAGCTCCTTCTGTTAAGTTTTTCTTCTGCTTTGTGAAGTCTGTTGACTAAAGCTGAGAACTAAAATTGGGCAGTTCTGGCTTCCACAGGAAAACCTGCTGATACTGGGGAGGGCCAACTCAAACACCTCTGTCACCTGCTGTCACACAGCTTTCTGAGGGCAACCCCTCTTTCCTTTACCCTGGGAGGAAATTCAGAGTTTCAATTCCTATGGATTCACTGCACAAACAGCATCTTCCCGATATTCGACCTGGTGACACATATGGATGCTACCACCAGAGTGAAAATGGATGTCATGCCATGGAAGGGACAGCGTCTTCCATGTGAACCTAGTATCCAAGGGCTCACTTTCTACCTCAGAAAAACAGTGGTATTACCTACGTGACACTTTACTCATTTAAACGGCACGATCTCACTGTTTTAACATTTAGCTTTGACTGGTTCATTCTGAGTACTCGGAAAATGCTTGTTGGGTAAATGAACATGAGCAGAAGAGTGTCAGCACTCTCCCTCCCATATCGTCCTGTGCCTGGCCTGCAGAGGCCTCTGCATCTCTAACCCACAGACAAGTGACTGCATTCCTTCCACCCTCATCTGGTCATCGTAGGGTTAAATAGCAAGCCACTATTTATTGCTGCTGATTAGTGATTAAAGAGAAGACTCTGACAATGGAAAATTATTCCTTCTTGGAAATGGAGGTACATTTGGTGTCACTGACTGGAATCAGACCAATTCAGAGAACAGAAGCCAGAAACCTGAGCTATGAAAAAGACCCCACAGAACATGAAGGCGATTCACTGCAGTGGCAGGGAAAGCACCAGAAGTTTCTTTCTGTTCACAGTATCAAGTAGAGGATTACTAAGAACCAAGGGCCAAAGCCTGCTAACATCCTGTAGAGCAAGTTCTCAGCAGAACCTTGGAGCTAGCTGATTGGGTATGCTGACCCAGTAAGTACAGGGTGTGGCTATCTCCAAGCAAGAAGGCATTCATGAGTCTAGATGAGCCACAGGGATGAGGCCAGCTCTCAGGAAAGTGCACATGATCCTGGCTTTGCCAGGAAACCACACTTGCAAAGGGGACTTTCAAGAGCATGCCCTTCAAGTCCAAGGAAGTAAATGCCCACAGAACAGGCTTAATCATGGCTCACTTTCTCACAGTATGTCCCCTGAGATTTGCCAAGGGTCAGGACAAGGGAAGAGCTCTCACAACTGTTGGCTGGTTGCTTCAGCAGAAGTTAGGAACAGGAATATTCTGCTGGACAAGGGGTTTATAAACTCTAGCCAAGAGCATCTTATTTAAGGGATAACTTTCAATACTCAAGAGCTGGGGGAGTAGAAGGAACAAACAAAACTAAACCCAAATTTGCTTTGTTTGTCTTGGTCCCGCAAGAACACTCAACTGTCTCTTTAAATCTGCCACTAGGGGGCGCAGAAGTGTAGCAGGTAGGCAATCTGAACGTCATTCGAACCATCAATTCCTACAGGGATGGATGACATTTCTATGCCCTGGTGACAGCCACTGAATCCTGGAACACCCACAGCAAACTAAGCAGAACATAGACGACCTTTCTGTTTGTGCAAGATGCTGAGCTATTCCCCCAGGTGGCAATACCATTGCCCTATGTTCCCATAAACTGCTGGTTTCATTATAACAATGGGGCCTCTTTTGCAATCCAAGAGCTGGGACTGCAGGCAGGCCTTTGGAATGGAGCAACATTCAGCAAGAGATTAGAGTGTTCATTTTGTTCTCATGAATACCAAACACTACTCTAGCAGACTGGTGGGTACTGGAACTAAGGAGTTCCCACAGCTGGGGATGAGAAGTGGAGCTGTGGAGAAAGAGGAGGGACTTATACAGAGAGCCGGTATGGAGGGCTGAGAGGCAGAACTCTCCACCAAACACTCATTTCCTGTCATTGCCTCCATTGCTTTCAGCACAGCTATGTGTCTCAGAAACCCCCCCCCCATTTCCTGTCTCTGCAAGGCTTTCCACTTATACCTTGTCTCCTCCAGAGCTCTCCCCTTACCAAGAGGAGGTGCTCTCTTCTACGTTCCCACTTAAATTAGAATTGTATCCCACTTTCACTGATAACCTGTCTTCTTCAATGAGAAAAATCTAGTCAGCCTTGCATCTAGACTGGAAGCATCTTGGGGCCACAGGCTCCGCATCTCGTCATTGCACCCTGTGGTACCCAGCAGAGCCTTATAGCAGTAAGTGGGAGGTGTGAACAGATACTGCCTGGCTTTGTTCATAATGATGGTTGTGATGATGGCGGTTCAGTCAAGCACCTTTTCCTTCTACCATAAGAATGCAGTAAATGCTCTATCACACTATGTGACAGCAGTTTCTCATCATTTTTAAGGAAAGAAGGGGGAGGGATTGAGCAAACTCTTTGAGTTCTTACTTTATAATGTGGGAAATTGCAGGAGAAACAAAAAAAATCAATCAAAAAAGAAGTACCTACTTTTAGTACAAGTATGACATGGGTAGTTTATACACTTAAAAACATATGTACAAGCGAAACTGACTTGGTGGTAGGGAAAAAGAACATGCATGAACATGTGTATGTTCCATATATACACACATCTGGAGATGAAGAACAGTTACAGAGAAAGGGGGTGAGGAGACTAGATAGAAAATCTTTTTAAAAAATCATCTAATTACTTCCCCAGGCAATTGAATAGATATTTGAAATGATGGCAACAATCCCAGAATGAAGACCTATGTTTCCTTGCTCCCAAAGAAGAAGAGCTTGCAACAGCATCTGTACCAGCCAGTGGGGTCTGCAGGTTGTCCTGCAACTCCCTGCAGACAGACAGGCCTTAGGGAGACAGAACCCCACTGATTTCTTGAGGCAGTGCTGGTGACTGTGCTGGACATAGCACTGTGCACAGCAGGTACTCAGCAACAACTGACAAACAACTCAGCAGTTCTAGGTGGGAAGGTTCTCGCCTAGAACCATCACGTTCTTTTTCATTTGGCCTTAAAAACTGACTTGAAAAAGAAAGAAAATTAACAAAACTCCCAAATACTCTGAAGATTCAACTGAGAGTCAATTCTAAAGCTAAGTGAAGCCTTGCCTTGTTAGAAATTCTGGCTTGGATAAAAATCCCACAGAAGTCTTCTTGGTTGGTTAACCTAATTGCTCTCAGCAAACACGTGCATAAAGCAGCCCGGGTAGATACACAATGGATGTTTACTCAGCCATACAGAATGAGATTATGTTGTTGTAGGAAAATGGATGGAACTGGAGACCATCACGTCAAACAAGAGAAACTCAGCTCAGGGCAATGCTGTTACAGAGGCAAGTAGGTCCATTCCCAGCTGCCTTAGTCTCTGCACTCTGAAGACATTAGGGAACAGAAAATGGGTTCATTTGCACTTTGGTCAAGTGCGTGCGTGTGTGCATGTGTGTGTGTGTGTGTCTGGGTCTAATGTCCTCCCCCCAGGTCTGTGGTCACGTTACCATTTTTACAAAGCCATGAGCCAAAGCCTAAGACATACACAAATTTAGCTGTGAGACAAATTAACAAGCCTTTTCCTGGGGGTAAGAGGGGCTGGGCTCCAGATGGCCTCCACATAAAACACTCTCAGAGAGTATTTTATTCAAGTATAGATTAAGGAAAATAGAGTCTTAAATATCACTCTTGGAGTCTTTGGTTGTGTGAACCCGTCCTAGGCCTTGCAGAATTTTTTGTTCCTGAATCCATTCCTATCATAGGTAAAAAGGGTTTTGTGTAGTGGACTTTGGAGCCTATTTTTTGGAGGGCAGCTCCAAGATATAACTCCCTTATGCCTGTTAAACATACCAGTTTTGCAAGTTAAAGAAGGCAGTAGTCTACTAGAAAAAGGGAGGGGCCTGAGTCGCTCTTTAGAATACCCCTGTTTCAGGGCTTCAGGGTAGGATATATGACTATAGGGTCACGATTATCTCATGAAGAATCGAGACTCAAATAACAATAACAACAATAACTATTCAAAAAACTATCAGAGTAGAAAAAGTAAAAGGGAAGGCTATTTGGGAAGAGGAAGAGACCAGCTAGAGGAGGGAAGGGTAGGGAAGAGTAATCAAAATTGGGGGTAAATATGATCAAAATATGTTATATACTCCTTTGAAAAGGTCTTAGTGGAGCAGAGCATGTTGGTGTACACCTGTAATCCCAGCCTGGAGAGAGGCAAAAGCAGAAGTAGGAGGATCGCACTGCCAGCTCCAGGCCAGCATAAACTACAGTGAGACTTTGTTTTAACCTATGCTCTCTCCCTTCCCACAAAGAGAAAGAGCATAATTCATTATTTAGTATAGCTAATATATACTAATAAAGAAAAGACCAGTGAGGTGGACTCGTCCATCGCTCCCTCTTCTGGGCTTCCATGACCAGATCGACGGACTGCCTGTGACAGAAAAGCACTGGAGAGCCAGCTAAGGTTAGGACAGATGGGGACGGGGTTTTGTGAAGTGGACTTCGAATCATAGCCCCCAAACTGGTCATTATCCTCCAGGCCTGCAGCACTGTCCCACCACACCTGCTTACACCCTCCCAGCCACCAAAGGATTCTACTGTCTGGTTGCAGGTTTGGGTAGGCCCTCATTCCTCCTGGGTTTGGCATCATCACTGAAGGCCATTTCCTGATTTCTCTGCTTGGCAGGGAATATAGGACAGAGGGAGTGGATGCCACTGGGAGTTTCCTTTCCTCATAAGCATTGTGTCCAGTATGGACAAATATTTGTGTAGCCTCCGTTTTCTGCATTAACACTACGGCAGAACAATTAGTGATTATATTTTTCATTGTAGAGCAAAGTACAGGAGAGAAGGTAAACTTCCAGTAGAAAACCAAAAATGCTAAGGGTGGGCATCTTAAGGTATGATTCAAAAACAATATGGGAAATGGCAGAAGTGTATTTCCTCTGTTCTTCTAAAGGGAAGTTCAGGAAAAGGTCAGAAGAACAATGCAGGCCATCTATCACACAGCCTCTCCCCTAGAAAGGCTGCTTCCACACTGCAGCTCATTTCTCAATTCTATAATTACCGCCCCCCACCACCACAGATTGCACGCCACCACGGCCTTATGAATTATACATGTCATTTCCATTTACTAACACCAGGACTTGGTGGCCCTGCCAGGGTGGGTGGCTTCAGGGACTGGGCCCATACAGTGTTCCCTCAGGGATACATCCAAATGCTACAGGACCCATACAATGTTGCTAGTGGTGACCTTCAATTCTCAGCCTTTGGTTTTGTTTATTGAACGAACAAGAATTGGCTACTAGTTGGGGAGTTCCCTTAGGGGTAAATAATATTGGGGCACCTTTCCTTCCCCTTAGCATTTTTATTCAAGCTAAATCTTGTTAAAATGAAAATAAAGGGTTATCTTGAAAAAGGCTATAGCAGCATGGGGCCTGAAGTGTGTGTGTTTGAGAGCATCAGCAGCACCCACTTGTCTTGTTGGTGTGTGGATCAGACAGAGGTACCAGAGCGGATACTGTGGCTTTTGAGTTGGTGTGTGGATCAGTCAGGGGTACCAGAGCAGATACCGTGGCCTTTGAGTTGGTGTGTGGATCAGTCAGGGGTACCAGAGCGGATACCGTGGCAGAAACTGGGGGATCCTACTCCTCCAATTAACTGACATGAGATGGCAATGAGGCTTTGTGCAGTGGACTATGGAATGTAGCCCCAAACTGGCCATTATTCTCTGGCTTGTATCACTGTCTCTGATATAAGTACCCATCATTCCTGCTTACGCCTTCCCACCTACTTGAAAAAGGAAAACAAGCAAACCAACAACCAGTAGGCTCAGTAGAAGCGGCATCCTAGAGTAACTGAGAGAACATGCTCACAAAGAATATTCAAGAAATACCCCATAGAGCAGACAGGGTGAGCTGATTAGCACTCCCTCTGGAAGCAGAGGGTACACCTGAATTTAGCACTCCAAGTTAGTGGTTCTCAACCTGTGAGTCTCCCCTTTCACAGGGTCACATAAGACCACTGGAAAACATAGATACATTACAATTCATAAGAATAGCAAAATTACAGTTATGAAATAGCAATGAAAACAATTTTATGGTTGGGGTCACACAACAGGAAGAACTATATAAAAAGAGTCACAGCATTAGGAAGGTTGAGAACCACTGTTCTAAGTGATAGTGTGAGCAGGATTTTAATTTTAAAAAAATTACTATAGGCCTTTCCGGCAGTGACGACCTCCCTACGAGAACATGCCTCTAGCAAAGGATCTCCTTCATACCTCTCCAGAGGAGGAAAAGAGGAAACACAAGAAAAAGCGCCTGGTGCAGAGCCCCAATTCCTACTTTATGGATGTGAAGTGCCCAGGATGCTATAGAATCACCACGGTCTTTAGCCATGCACAGACGGTAGTCCTGTGTGTCGGCTGCTCCACTGTCCTCTGTCAGCCTACAGGCGGGAAAGCAAGACTGACAGAAGGATGCTCCTTCAGGAGGAAGCAGCACTGAAAAGCACCAGATTCGAGATGAGTGGGAACCATCCCAATAAACACATTTTGGATATATATTAAAAAAAAAATTACTAGGCTGGGCGGTGGTGGCGCACGCCTTTAATCCCAGCACTTGGGAGGCAGAGGCAGGTGGATCTCTGTGAGTTCGAGACCAGCCTGGTCTACAAGAGCTAGTTCCAGGACAGGCTCCAAAACCACAGAGAAACCCTGTCTCGAAAAACTTAAAAAAAAAAAAATTACTATAGATAGTTCCAGAGAAGGCATTTGTGAGATGGGCTAAATATACATGCAGGGGATTTAATTTCTGAGGTTGGTCTCAGAAATGCTGGGAAATGAAACACAAATCGCTGTGATATGTGTGTTATTTTCTTAGGTTTCTTTGGAAGACTCTTTTTAATGTTGGACGTGGGTTTATAAGGACGTACTGAGGGTCTACTGGGAGCACAGCAGTGACAGCCAGGCTCTAAGATGGCCTGTGACAGTCCACATCTCCTTATCAGGTACCCCACTATAGCAAGTAGGGTAAATGTGTGTGGAATCAATAAAATATCACAGAAATAATGATGTGTGACTTGTGAGATCAGTCATCAAAAGACACTTGCTTCTAGCCTGTCGAGTTTGAGTCACTGGCCACAGGAGAAAGCAGTGGTCATGTCGAGAGGGTAACGAGCACCTACCAGCAGCCAGCGCCAGCTTGCCAGTCATGAGGAGCTTCTTTAGAAGCAGATCCCACATCCCTGCCAGTTTTTAAGTGTTTATAGGCCCGGCTGAGGGTTCAGTGGATTGCAGTCTCCCCAAAACTGAGCCAGACCCTCTAAGCCAAGTTGCTCTCAAGTTACTGACCCCCAGAAACTGAGATGACTAACACTGCACAAGCCACTGAGTTTAGGGCAATCTGTCCCATAGTCATGGCGCATGTCCACGTGTAGGAATGCTCTGCTTCTACGGGAGCAGATCTGTGCTAAAGTAACTCTGTATTGCCTCTTCCAGCCAGCCTCAGTGGAGCAGCCCAGATACTTGAGCCAGGCTCCACTTAGTCCCTGTCCTGACTGAAATCACTTAAATACCTTCTAAGAATGGGTAGCACAATCCCAATGATGCTGAGGACTCCTGAACACCTAAAAGCTGGCAGAACCAAAAGGGCAGGAAGAAGGCTGCAAATTACTTTTCTATGGGAAGAATCCAACACAGACATTAACAATTTGAGCTGCATAAAATTTAAACTATTTAAAACATTTTTATTAAAAATTTTATCAGCATATACTAGCTATATATAATAATGGGTTTCATTATGGCATTTCCGCTTGTATATATTTTGATCATATTCAAGATTTAATTTTTTTCTTTTGATACAAGGTCTTTCTACACAGCCCTAGCTGGTCTGAAACTTACTCTATAACCAGGCTGGCAGTGAACTCACAGAGCTCCATCTGCCTCTGCCTCCCAATGGGGTGGGGTTAAAGGATTTTTAACATTTAAAACTCAGGTTATATAGCCTAAGAGTAGGGTTTCCAGTTTCTCACAAAAAAAACAAAGGCTCAGCAATTTTAGTGTCCACATTTATTCACAGCAATGATGATCTCGGATGGTGGTGCTGCCCTCTTAAAAGGCTCCCTTGTGAGCCACCTGCTGCAGCTTCATCAGCTTGCAGACTGCACCATCTGGCTCTACCGGCACTCAGATTCTGAGATGGGTAGGAGACAGACTAGATGCAGGGAGACAGGTAAAATATCTAAAAGTAATTACTGTTTTATCTCTACGATGGGCACTTTGGAGGGTTACAAAATTAATTTTCTTTGCTATCCTACCCTTCCCAGTTAGGCTGGTCTAGAGCTCTGTAGTTCAAGTGGCTCTCAAATCCTTGTTCCCCTTGCTTTAGCCTCAGGAGTGCTGGGATTACAAATGTGTGCCACCATGCCCTGTGTTTTCAAAATTAGTTTTCTTTTACTAAACAAAAAGAAATGCATTCAACAGCTGTCCCAGAGGCAAGGGACAGCTTAGAACGTAGAAAGCATATAAGACAACGGCTGCACTTTACATTCAACAGCATGCGTTTTAATAGCAATGGCTAGTTATAAAGGCTTTCTTATGTAAGACTCTGCTGAGAGGAAGTGTGATGTTCTATCTTGCTGCAATCTGGCTTTCTACTACAGCAATAATTTACAATAACAGAAGAAAGGAAGGCTCTGGCGCCACAGCTCTGTGACTATCTGCTGGATTCTTCCCCCTACAAGATAGAATAGTATACCCTTTTCTGGCCTTCTCCCAATAATGTATTTGGAAGAGAATTCTAATCAGTTTTGAGAGTGGCTTACTCGGGAATTAACCAGCCAACCACTGGATAACAGACGTGAACAATCTTCTGTAGCTTTTATAAAGTTCTGGAAGAATGCAGGGTTAATATACCATGTTCTCAAGAATATCCTGTCCAAGTGGGCAAGAGTTCAGCAGGGAAGAGAAGACCTTGGTAGTTTTCTAGGCGAGTGTGAGCAGCGCAGGAGGAGCCGCTCTGTTCCCCTAAACACAGTAAGCACCGTGGCGACCTGGGTCACCATCGTTATTAAGCTTTCAGGACATTCGAGACTCTCTGCTAGAGGTGACACGAAGCCATGATTTCTGTTTTCACAAATTTTAGCGATTGGTTCGTGCACACAGCACAGAGACACATGGAGGGCCAGAGGGAGTGATCTCTCTTTTTTTCACTCAATAAGCATTTAGCAAACATTTGCTAGGTGCTGGACACTGAGTATTTGGGCATGCACAAGGTCTTTGTTCTTATGGAGCTTAAGCTCCAGTGGCCATGAGGGAATGCTGCCACTGGCTGGAGAGAACAGAGAATTTAAGGAGTCAAGATCAGGCAGAAAGACTTCAGAGCAGAGAGAAAAGAAGGAAGCTGCAGGCGAGAAAGTAGCCTAGGAGGAGGTCCAGAGGTGGGAAAACAAGGAATGTTCAAGAACAAGACGGGGCCCACAGGGCTAGGGCAGTACAAGGGCAAGTGATGCCTGGGTGGAAACCATGCTGGTCATCTGTGTCACAGTCCTGAAGGTCTCCATACTTGGGAAAAAATACACCAGGGCATCTTCCTCTAAACAAGAGCGACTGAGAAACACCATGCTGAGGCTGCTCAAAGTTGTAACATGGAGAGGATTCAGAGCTGCTGAGGTGAATCATGCACACCACCACACAGAGAGGCTGACCAGCAGGCCTACAGAAGCAGAGGCTCTTGGCCTCTTTGTAAAGACAGTTAGTGAGAAGCCCAGATGACAAGCGACCAGGACATAATCTCCAGTGCTTCAGAAACTACCTTGAGATTGCCTGATCTGTAGTGAGATCTGTTTTATGATGTCGTAGTAAGGCTTTGCCCCTTATACAGAGGAACAAGGAAGGTTTTTTTCTCTTCCCAAAGGTGGTAGGAGTAGAAAACACTCGCTGTGCCTCTGAGGCCATTTTCTTTTTCTTTTTGTTTGCTTGGGTTTTGTTGCGGGGGGGGTGTGTGTGTTTGTTTTGATTTTTGAAACAAGGTCTCACTGTGTAGCTCTGGCTGTCCTGGAACTCACTCTATACCTCAGGCTGGCTTTGAACTCACAGAGATCTGCCCGCCTCTGCCTCCCAAGTGCTGGGATTAAAGGCGTGTGCCACCACTGCCCGCAAGCCCATTTCTTTGTTGCAGGAGCAGTATGTTTATGCAGCTAAGTTGGCGAATGACAAAGAAGCAATTCATGATCTTGAGGGCACTCAGACAGCTGGGTTCACGCTCCTAACTACAGGCCTGAGTGCACAGGCTACACATCCAATTGCTGTGACACAAATGTGACTCCTCAGGTTAAATATGATTACAAACAAATCTCTGGACTTCTCATGCATTTAGAATGGCTTTGGTGTGGCCTCTGGGTTTTTGGAGCTTGGTACTTGGTCTCACTATCTCTGCCTTCCATGCTTACGAAGTCATCCAGAGCTACTTCTTGGTGGGGGGAGACATCAAGAAAGAGTGAAAATCAGGACGGACAGAGGGCTAGAGTGCCATGTACACATTTATAAGTCCAAGAAATTCTAATTAACGGTAATACCCCCCCCACACACACACAGTAAAAAATCCTGTGTTCATCTTGATATCCTCAGTAATATCAACTCTCAACATACTTGGATCACCCATTCAATATTTATTTTTGGGAGCAGTTTAAACCAAGAGAAGAGTTATTAATAAGTGCTGCTGAAGGGATTCCTATGGGAAGTTAAACAGGGTGGGTGTTAAAGACCTTGCCAACACTAGGTTTCTAGGGGCCACCTGATGCTTCCCCTCTGATTGCATGGAGCTTCACATGCACAGGCCACAAAGAGCAATGTGACAACACTCTCTTCACACAAGGACGCCTATGCTTGGGAGGAACTCACTTGGATTAGAAAGTGTCTCTAGGAATCTGGGCCCTAAGCCTGGAACTAAGATGCTGCTGAGCGAGTCAGTGAATTCTTAGGACCCACAAGATCCCGCTAATGGCATCAACTACTCAGCTAAGTGGTGACAGTTACAGCAAACGCAAACCAGGAGGAGAGCGGGGAAGTAAACACAGCATGAACAAATTTTGCAACAAGTGAGACAGTCAAGGTCCACCTTCCGTTCAGATCAGAGAAATAAGCTCCAGTGCAGAGGAAGCTAGCTGGTCAGCCCAGCCCAGGGAAGGGTTCCACTGCCTCATCTGCCAGGTGGCTGTGGGTGGCAGGTGCGTGGGAATCTGCAGAGTGAGTCTGTCTCCCTTGGCAGCAGCACCAGCTTATCCCACACTGGAGGGGCTTCTCAGTTATCACTTCAAAGGTGCTCATTTTCTCCCTGCCTTCTCTAGCTCTTCCGGTTGAGACAGCACTGCCTATCCTATCCTGTTCCTGATCTGCTTTCCTCACACACTGCTCCAGCCTTTCTTCATTGCTGAATGAACCCACAGACCCAAAAGGAGGCATGCGGGCTGGTTTGTATTGGGGGCCATACTACCATTTAATATTGTCACGCTCTTGAAGGCAGAGACCGGTGAGAGCTGAAGGTGGAGCAGTGAGACAGGTCTGAGGGCTAGCAGGGAGCTATGGAGGTAATTTAAGGTCGCCCAAGCTGACTACACACTAAGAAGTTACATGAGTATGTCACCATCCACCCCTCCCCTGAGGCCCATAGACCTTGCCTGGCCTCTAGCTTTCGCCCTGCCCCCTTCTCTGATTAAACTCTCCCAAACCCCTCATGGTCTGTGACTCAGTGAGCTGGCTCTCTACTGACACCTCCAGTCACTCTCGTCTTTTCTTGACTCCTTCTTATGGGCCCTGTCCCACCTGCTATGGTAAACTCACTCCCTGTCACCACCATTAGTGATGACATAGCATAGTGCCGCAGGCCTAGTCTTTCTACTGGAGCCTTAGAGCGAGCTCGGTACCCTCCTACTCTAACTCACTGCATTTCTCCTACAGGAACCATGGTGCCCTCCCTATCTGAAGTCAGTATGCTCAACAGTCAGCTGCAATATCAGACATCTGTTTGTCTCTCTTGTATTTTCTTTTTCATCCTGTGCCCACTTTCCAAGTGCCGAGATTATAGGCACACCAGGATCATAGGCATGTACAACACTGTCTATTTTTAAAATTAAACTAAGGCAGTGCTAGGAATGAAACCCAGTGCTTCATGCACACCAGGCAAGCACTCTACCAACTGATCCTCATCTCGACTCCTCTGCTCCCCTTCACTCTCTAGGCCTTGACTCCTTGGCCTCACCTGGACCTAGGATATAGTCCCTGGGACATTCTCTGTTTCCAATTTTCCTACTTTCCAATCAATTACAGCCTGTTGCTAGACTTGCTTTCCTAAAGGGGTTTTTACCACCCTACTTCCTTCCTAAAAAAACACATGAAATCCAAGTTCTCATTATGCAGAAGGTCCCAAAACAACAGTTTTCTCTTATTCCACCAAGTTTCCCTCTGTGTCCAGTTTCCAATGTCTTCTTCTTTGAATCAGATCTGCACTGTGGCTCTGCATACTCTGGTGACGTCTTCTTACTTCATGTTTCTCTCCATCCTCAGATGCTGACATTCTCGGAGCTCAGGTCTACATTTCTTTCCACTAGTAGTCACTTCGTGGCCTTACCCAGGACTAAATGACAGCCTCAGAGTGAACTCTGCTGCTCTCCACAGGAGGGCCAGTGCCTTCTGTTAGACAGTTTGTCTCAGCACTGTGGGTTGTGACCATGCTGTGAGAATGGCTTATGTTGGCTCCTGTGGCCTTTCAGACATTGCTGAGATGCAAGTGATCTTTCACTTTACTGGTCCCTCAGGCCCCTGGGTCTTTTCTATGCTGAGCTTCCAGACTTCAGCTCCAGGTGAAGGTGGCTTCTCCTCTAAGTATGGATGAACCCTGAGCATTCTCCATTCCTTCTATTCAGTGTCCCTGGGGATACTCTCACTTGCATGGACTCCACAGTCTTGGCCTTTTCTACCCAAGACTCTGTCTCAAGACTCCTTTCAGAACTCCCGCTTCTTCAGCTCACCTACTCAACCTAGGCGCTGACTCAGGCTCTCCACTGTTTCTAGGTATAGCAGAAGCTGTGAGCTTCTCTATAAAAATCCATGGTACCGTCTCCTAGATGCTTACCCCGTGTGATAGCACAGAAACAGTAAAACACAATGGAACCAACTATTTTGCCTCATACCCCTTGACTGGCCACCATTTTCCTGATGTCCCCTAGGAGGTCTGCATCAGCATTCAAGAGCTGGCTTCTAAAGCAGGCTCTAACTTACCTACTTTATGCTTGTATTGCTTACTTTTCTGTCGTGATGAAACGCCATGTGAAAAACCAGATTACAGAATAAGTTCATTTCGACTTAGAGTTCTAGAGGAATAAGAGTCCATCATGGTGTGAGGCACACAGAACGTGTCAGTCTGGCTGCTGGAGCAGGAAACTGAGAGCTTGCTTCCTCAGTCACAAGCAGAAAGCAGAGACAGAGAACTGGAACTGATGAAAGATTTTAAACTCTCAAAGTCTCTACTCCTCCCAAAAGGTCACGCTGGCAACCAAGTGTTCCAATATCAAATACTATGGGGAGGCATTTCTCATTCAAACCACCACTGTGCTTCTGGTTGTGTTGTCTATATACTATGGGCTTAAGTTTCCTCTGCTGTAAGATTGTCAGAACCTTACATATTGTGTTGGGGCAAAAACCCACTGAGTTTCAGTATATGTGAAGAACTTATAAGTCTATCTCACTTGCTCATTCAATAAATGCTGTGCAAAAATGACCAGACTAGTAAGTAATGAAAAGCCAACTGTCTCCAGCTCCACTGAACTCTTTCCACGAAGTAATTTCCATGTGAAAGCAAAATCAACATTCTTTATAGAAATTAATTGAGCCGGGCAGTGGTACACACTTTTAATCCCAGCACTTGGTAGGTAGAAGCAGTCCTCCTGAGTGCTGCCTCCATGAGTTCGAGGCCAGCCTGGTCTATTAAAGCTAGTTCCAGGACAGGCTCCAAAGCTACACAGAGAAATCCCGTCTCAAAAAAACAAAAAACAGGGGGCTGGAGAGATGGCTCAGAGGTTAAGAGCATTGCCTGCTCTACCAAAGGTCCTGAGTTCAATTCCCAGCAACCACATGGTGGCTCACAACCATCTGTAATGGGGTCTGGTGCCCTCTTCTGGCCTGCAGGTATACACACAGGCAGAATATCGTATACATAATAAATAAATAAACATTTTTAAAAATGAAAAAACAACAAAATAATAATAGTAATTTAATGACAACATTACTGAGATACACACTTTTTTTTTTTTTTTTTTTTTTTTTTTTTTGGTTTTTCAAGACAAGGTTTCTCTGTGGCTTTGGAGCCTGTCCTGGAACTAGCTCTGTAGACCAGTCTGGTCTCGAACTCACAGAGATCCGCCTGCCTCTGCCTCCCGAGTGCTGGGATTAAAGGCGTGCACCACCATCGCCTGGCTACACACACATATTTTCAAATGTTAAAAGTTTTGCAAGGGCTTTGGCTTATTAAAGGCTTTAATCCTGGAAGGGGGTGTCAGAGTTTCGATGAATGGAGCAATCTAGTTGAGCTGTGGAGGGGAGATCTTGTTTGCTCACTTCTAGCTGCTTCCCACCACCTCCTTCAGGCTGAACCTCAGGAAGTGATGAAATGGTTGCTGACTGCACATTGGTGGCCAACAATTGTCACCAGACTATCAACCTCCCTCACCTTAGGCTTCCCACATGAGCTATAGGCACATAAAACAAGCTGGGTTCTGTGACCTTCCAATATAAGGTAAGAAGTTCATTGTAGTTGCCTTGGGGAGGTAGGGGTTCATTCTCTCCTGGAACCCTGGCTGGGGAAGACTGGATGTTGAATGATGTGCACGTTAACTTGATGCCGGGCGGTGGTGGCGCACACCTTTAATCCCAGCACTTGGGAGGCAGAGACAGGCGGATCTCTGTGAGTTCAAGACCAGCCTGGTCTACAAGAGCTAGTTCCAGGACAGGCTCCAAAACCACAGAGAAATCCTGTCTCGAAAACCCCCCCCCAAAAAGAAAAGAAAAGATCTTCTGGACTGAAGAGCACACTACCTTAATAAACTCAGTTGCTTTTTTACACATGAGTTTATTGAGTTCACAAGTTCCCCACTATCTCATCCCCTCCTCCCCAGAGTGGTCCTTATCTTAACGTTTTCCTTGCCAGGCAAGGCCACTCAAACCTAACTTTCTGGTTTTTTGTTTTTGTTTTTTATTTTTCGAGACAGGGTTTCTCTGTGGCTTTGGAGCCTGTCCTGTCAAACCTAACTTACTATTCTGAAAACATTCTGGCATTTATATCTCCTGTAGCTGGAGATTTTATAGTCACACATCCCTACAAGTTCAACTTTTCCATAGCTTCTCTAGGCCCAAGTCCATGGGTCTGAGTACTGCCAGTAAGTCCATTTCTGAGACCTGGCTTCAACCACAACTTTGATAGTCAGAGGGAATTCTCCCCTGGGTTCCTAGTGTCCTGGGTCAGGCTTCTGATTACAGTGACCACATATCACCTCGGTGACGCTGTCCTGTAGCTCTGCAGCAGGGCTCCCATTTTCTCTTTATTCCCTACCCTGGCCTTGTGTCAGACCTCTCTTCAAAATGTATTGTCTCCAGCCTCTGAACTTGTGACTGTCTCTTTTCTTCCTGTTTTGTGTTCCTTTATTTCTTTCTGACACCCTTTGTATCCATCATCACTCAGGGGTATAGCGCATCTTTCCTTAGGATGAACTGGTTTTATAATAGACTCATATACAGCTTCACAATATATAACCATATACTTAAAGTAATAGCTATACCTCAACCAATCCCTTCACTTACAGTTTGACTACCAAGACTCAAAATTGCTCCAATTAATCATTTTTGGGTGGTTTGTTTTCCTGTAAAAAGTTGATCAAGTTCACTGGCTAAAATACACACTTTACTCAGGGTTTTCCAGGGTTTTAGGAATGTGGAGCTGGTTGTAGCCCAAATGATCATGGCTATTGTCTCTTAGGAAACTGAAAAGGGGAGGTTGGGAAGAAGAGTCCCTGGAAAAATGGTAAACTTTGGGCTTTCAAATGCTGTAAGCATCTCAGGAAAGCCAGTTTCTGGTTTGTTTTTTATTTAGAACCTAAAAACAAACTCAAATAATATTTGCAAGACTAGAGTAGAATTTGCCTATTGTGTTTAGCACAGGCCTTTGCTTTTTCCATGTACATCGAAATTCAGACTTTAAGTCTTTTCTTCAAAAAGAAATGAAGGATATATGCAATTGAAGTTTGCCTTCTGTCCAGGTGGCATAGAGACAGTGGCTTGTTCACCTGGAGTTAACCTAAACTTCATCATTGGGATGTTACTATCATATGGCCTGCATATCTTCTGCTGTCTGTGGGTTGGACCTCATACCTGCAATCACTTGTTCTCTGCAGCCAGGTGTTTCCAAATCCCCTCTCTCTGGTTGAATTCATTCGCTGTTCACAGTCCTTTCAGATAGAGCTAAGAATGGTGTGGGAGGCACCTTCTACAGAGGACTAGCCAAACACGACATAAAACAAGGAAAGAATTATTCTAAGAAACAGAAGATCGCTGAGTTTCCCTAGCAGCTCCAGTGACAGAGAAACAGACAGATCTTGGCAGGAGATAGGAAATGGTACTTGCACTAGCAGGAGAGCTCCGCCCAATTACCAAGGGAAACAGAAGCTGAAAAGACCAAAGCATACCAACACTAGTGTCCCCTCCCTTAGCTTGCCCTTCCACATTCCAGAGGATCCCAGCTCTAACAGAAGTCCTATAGTGCAGGCTACTAGTGGTATGCCGAGAGGCTGATCCTGGGTGGGGTGAAGTGAGGCTGATCATTAAAATTTGCTGACTTCTTGGGCACCAATACCAACTCTATGGTCAATTTCAAGGAACCACTGACATCCATATACCCAAAGAGTCTAGAATGTTTGGGTGGAAAGTTCCGTTCCAAGCCCCCTCTCCTGGGAGTTGCCTCAGCCCAGACTCCACCTCCGAGAAAGCCTGCCAAATGATGTCCCTTCCCCAGAGATGCTCACGACCACACACACAGGGTATTTAAAGTGCCCCCAGAGAACAAACTCATGGTTTCCCAGTCTTCCTTCTCCATCTCCTTCCTGAGGACCTGGAAGGCCACCCAGGAGTGCTAGTATCCATTAAACCTGGGATTTTTTTTTCAAATTTGGTTTGATTTGGTCTGATTTGGATTATTGCATCGGCGCCGGAAAGGTTTATTGGGCCACAGAAACTTTCACCATTGAGATCTTTTCAGCCTTGACTCTATTAGCCTGGATTTTAGTTATCCTTCCAAAGGCACAAACTTAAAAAAACAGGCCCTGTGACATCTTTGTTCAAGCTACTCATAAAGACAGGATCTTGTGGTACACTACAAGGAACTTGGTTCTAGACATAACAATTCCTTATCTAGTTCATGTTCCAGTCTCTGTTTCTCCATCTCGCTCGTAGGATTTCAAGTACCTGTTAGGTGTCTCACTGAAATTTACAATATACCTACAGCTGGAAAGAATCTGCCTTGTGTCCCTGCCGGACCTATCCCTTGAGAAGGCTGTGAGGAAAACAGATGGGGTTCATGTGGAATGCCTTTTTCAGTGAGGTCAGACGAGCATCCTGTGATCTTTCTGTAGTTGCTTGTAAGCCACCTGCCAACAATCCCTAGTGAAGACTCTCCTGGGAACCAGAGACATGTCCTTCAGCCCTGTCTGGCAGAGGGAAGCCTTTCCCTGTTTTCTCTCTGGTATGCTAACCAGACTTCTCTGAAGTGTCACTTTTTTTTACAGTGCCCTCTCCTCCCAGCACTCGACATCCTAAGTCCTGACTGACCTTTTGGCTGTTTCAGGACCCTACCTTGTTTATGGCTACCTTAAGCCTTTGACTCTGCTTTTGGTAGCCTTGGGCACCCTTATACCCAAGGAGTCTGAAATGTTTGGTGGAAAGTTCCATTCCAAGCCCCCTCCCCTGGGAGTTGCTGCAGTCCAGACTCTATCTCCAAGAAAGCCCACCAAACGGTGACCTCCCCAGAGAGGGTCAAGACCACTCACACAGGGTGTTTAAACTGCCCCCAAGAGAACGAACACATGGTCTTCCTGGTCTTCCTTTCCCCTCTCCATGGTTTTCAGGGTCTTCCTTCCTGTCTCTATCCCTGGGGGGCCTGGAGGGCTACCCAGGAGCACTGGTATCCATTAAACCTGGGCCTTTTCTAATTCAGTGTGATTTCGTCTGATTTGGATTATTGCGTGGGCTAAAATCTTTTCAAGCCCCACTTCTGTCTATTATCAGTTATGCCAGTTCCTGCATCAACCTTCCTCCACCCAGAAACTCTTTCTGTTTTTTGCCTTTTAAATTTCCCGTGACACTCAGAAGTGCATTCCAAGCCTCCTCCTCATGAAGCTTTACTCTCCACTTTGGCCTTGACTCATCTACTTAACTGTTTATAGTCATGGGTTTTTACAATTTGGAAAAATGGATTAATGATTACCAAATTCTGCTCTTTCTGACTGATGGGGAGTTTATATCCACAGAAGAGGCAGCACAGGACTGAGAGCCACCGGGCCTGAGTCTGAAGGACAGCAATGCCATTATTAGTAGCTAGGTAACCTTATGGGCTTTCTCAGTTGACCCAGTTCAGGTGTGAAGCTAAACTGAAAGTTCTCGTGAAGTAGGGTGTGACTGTGGCTGTGGCTCCTAGGCAGTTACACTGGAGAGGGGCTTTAGGTAAGACCACTGTACAATGGCATTCATAACTGAGGCTAACCGACAAGACAAAACATTTTAAATAGCATGTTATCAGGAAGTCGGCCCAGTGGGAACAAATACAATAGATACAATAGATAAATTAATTTTAGTTAACCCAGAGTAAAATTTAATTTTAAGATATTCACACTTCTACATTCCCCACCTCTGACGTCTGGAGCCAGACTAAGGAACTGAAAAGAAGGAACCAGCCCAAGGCTTTCTAAATCCATCTCCTGCTTCCTCTAAAGCCCACCCCTAGTCCTTCCCCAGAGCTGTCCTTCAGAGTTCTTGGGAAGGACAGGGTTCAAATCTTTTGCAAGCTAATGTTTTCTTTTCATTCAGGCTGAGGTGAGAAAAGGGTACAGCCACCTGGGCTCCAAGGGGCCTTGCTCCATGAGGGTCCTCCCTCACACCAGGCCATCTGCTTCCCTGAGGTCCCTCCCCTCACACGCGGCACCCTACTTCCTCCCCCCTGTCACCCTACTTCCTCCCTCCTGCATAGAAACAGACTCAGCAGTTCTCCGTTGCTCCTCTCCACCAGCACCTGCACTTCTCAGCTACTCCCTTTACACAAAGCTCTGCCTTCATTATTACATTGTGGCTTCCAGTTTTCCTGCTATGCGTACTTCTCTTTAGAGCACACAAGAACTGTACCTCTGCCAGTCTCTGTTCAGCAATCTCAAGTTATACTATAGTCCTAAATTTTTCTATTGCCTTTTTTCTCTCTCTCCCATTAGCTTAAGTGTCCCTTGATTTTTGATCACCTTTTCCTTTGTTTAAAGCACAAATGACTGAAAAATATAACCTCTAGACCTAACTGCTCCCTAATTCTAGGATGTGTGGGCGCCCAAATAAATGTTCACAATGTAACAATATAAGCAGTTTAGACTCCCCCTCTGATCTTGTCATAGACGCCTCAACACCACAGTTAACAAAGGTTTTCAAAGACTTAAAAATGCCTCTTGCTATTACCTAGTAGTTAGTTGCCCTTCTTCCTTATCTCAAATTCAACCTTTGCCCCCGCCCCCACGCCAGAGCAGGCTAATCTTTTAATTCTTTGTGTGTCTGGCCTTGAACTTCAGACTAGGATAAGATCACTGGGATTCCAGGTGTGCACCTTGCCTGGTTTAAAACTTTTAAAAACAAAACCCTGCACATTTCTTTTATGTAAAATATCTGGATTTACAGTATCTCCCCCATTTTCTTAGCTGATGCCTTACCTTTGCAGGCACTGACCCATTTCTCCACACTGGCCTCATACTTCAGACTTCGGTCCACACCAGTCCACTCATCCGTCCATTCATCACCTACCCACTGTGAACAAAACTCCTGGAAAGAAGCTGTGTTTGCAGAGACTGATTGACTAACTAGAATTGCAGTACTGTGCTAACACGGGAATGTTGCAGGTTCAGAGGTAAATTACCTTACCTTGGGCTAATTCTAGCCCTCCAGAATAATCATTGCTTGCTTACCTCCCTTACCTCTGTGTCTGAACTAACATCTTGTGACTAACAAAAATCTTTTGGAATCTATAAATTAGCAGACCACTGGCTTCCACTAACCCAAAAGCTCAGAAAGAGCTCAGATAACATCTGAGGGCTACAGAAACGTCTCCTCCATCTTGTCATAACCTTCCCTCTGATGCAGTCACCAATGTATTTTAAATTTGTCTTGATTTGTGTGTGACCTTCTTTGTTCTGTAAAACTATACAAATTCCTGAAATTGGAACATGGAATTTGGGGTAACCTAAATCTGTGTTCCCAGGCCATGGTCACTCAAAAGGGCTCCAGAATAAACTATCTCTTATTCTCTCTAAGATGAGAGATGTGGTTTTGTGTCGACACCACTCACCTTCTACTCATAATTTTGATTCCAGTACCGACTTAGCCCAAACTCCAAGTGTTCTTTAGTCTCACATTCAACTCTACCACCTTCAAACGAGTACTCAGGGGTTTCTTTTCTGTGAAGGGCAACCTGCTTAGCTAATCCAACCCAAAGGATCTTTAGGGGGAGATGCCCGCTCAGCATGTTACTGTTCCTGTGACTGACTATGGTGTGACCTGTTCACCTGGAGCTTTGCGGATGGACTTCACTTGTTGAGTCTTCTGTTTCCAACTATATGTGCTTCAGAATCAGTAAAAAAGTTTACTCTGTGTGTGTGTGTGTGTGTGTGTGTGTGTGTGTAAAACATCAAGCTGTCCAGATAGTGCTTCTATATAGTGTTATACAATAGGCTCTGGAGAAGGGCAGTGATTTTTTTGGTAGCCAGAAGTTGATTTTTAGAAGGACCAGTAATCACATACAATAAAAACTGTATCTAAGAAAAGATGTTGTGGTAAGCATATTATTGTAGATTGACATTTTTACAATAATTTACTGGCATCCATGAAGAACAATGATTTCTCTTTTTGAGTCCTCCTTCTTTCAGGGAAAAGGTCAAAATGAATAAATGGTTAAAAAGAAAAAAACCAGGACAAAACAAAATAAACAAAAAATGAGTTTAAAGAGAGCTGCAATTCTAGGCTATTCTTTAAACTCAGTCACCATAGTTTTAGGCCTCCTGAGAGTTGGAAAAGAGGGGCTGGCACAGTGCGTGTCCTCTAAAAACAAGACAGCAGAATGGCCCCAGCAAGGCCCAGCGGGGCGCAGCAAGGCCTCTGAAGGGTCTTCTGGTTCTTCTCCAAAGCCCATGGCCAGGCAGCAAATGCTAGTTTACATGACAAATACCATCTTTTTCCTTAATGTTTTAACCGAGCAGATAAAACAGCACAGGAGCAGCTTTCATACAGAGTAAATGATTTCTTGGGGTAGCTAAGGAACATGGATAAGGACACCATAAATGGACACGGCCACCTGTAAAGCAGGCACAAAGATACCACAAGACACCTTATTTTTGGTGATCTCACATGTAATATTGACTGCTCCCTTCTATTCCACAAGCATATGCTCATATAAAGCATGTCAGAAAAGGAATCAAGGAACTTCCTAACAAAAACTAAAATGAAAGCACAGGAACTAAAACCAATATAGACAAAGCTAAAACCCAAGCGATACACAGATTTGAGTTCCTTCAAATCATTAAATATGAAGTTGCAATCACAGTATATGTACAGTTTTGTGGTTTTAATGTGACAGCCTGCACTTATATTTGATGATTTTTACTCTCTCAATGCAGAGCCTATCAATTATTAACATCTTAATTTTCTAACTGTTATTTGTCAATTGCTGTTTTCCTTCAACACATGATTTTTAGGAATAATTATATATACCTGCATAATTTTTAAAACTTATAATTACTTATAATATGAAGGAATGAGATTCTCAGGTGAAGTGACATAAAATATTTACGGTTGCCTGTAGGATCTGTTGACCTGACTCTTACAAGGATCATATCATTGTAAAGCCAATTTAATAATTTGATTCACTTGAGACAACTCGTAAAACCAAAGAGTGACACTAAACTGTGCTCAGTCACTGCTTTAGGATCCTAACTAGTGACTGCTGCTTCAGAACAGCCTTGTAACCAGAGACAAATAATGAGCCATTTAAAAACAAACTGCCAGACCCCTAGGAAAGCCTTTGTACATGTTTATAATACGTCAAACATACTGGTTAACTTCCTCGGACCCTACAACAACCTAGCTTTACTGGTAGCAAGTAGTGACGCACTTTCACTAGGCACTACCTTTTAGGTGAGAGTGAAGAGACTATGTAGTGACAAATGACATGTCTCAGAATCAAGTGTCACACAATAATAATCAGACGCTGGATTAATGTGATATGCTGAGGAAAGTAGTCATGAATTAGTTTCTAGTTTAACATTTAACTGGTGTCTAGTGCAACATCTTTTACTTCAAGTACTGTTAAATACCTTAAGACTGATTAGAAGAAATTAACAAATGAACTCAATTCTATTAGAGTTTAATATTATTAATTTTGTGATGAGAAGTTATAAATACAATTCAAAACTTCTATAACTGAATGGAACTGATATTAAAACTATGAACTACATATTCTAATGTAGTAGCTTGCATAATGAATATATACAATGAAATCTCTTTTAAAAGGATAAAACTGTATGTTGGCTATTCTATTAACTTGAAACCAAACCCTGTTTTGGATCCAGACGGCCAATGAATGGATTTTATTTTCATTCTCTATACAACCACTTACAGGGTTGGCCTTTGTCTCTGTGCCTATCAAATGTCAAAGATATTTGAAGATAATCAAATAACCACAGAAGAATTCATGTTACTGGATCACTTCAACCGTGCCTTATATAAGGCAGTCAATTTACTGAAGGGCCAGTTCAATTTTCCTATCAAAAACAACAAAACCAATGACGTGGTCTTAAAAATCCCTTCCTCTGATTTAATCTCTTTAGCTAACAACTACAATTTCAGTATATCATTCCCAGTGGAGAGTGACATTTTCAGAAGGATCACCGAACCCTCCTCCTACGCAGAAGCTAAGATCAGCCCTCTTTTTTTTTTTAATATTTATTTATTTATTATGTATACAATATTCTGTCTGTGTGTGTTTGCAGACCAGAAGAGGGCAGCAGACCTCGTTACAGATGGTTGTGAGCCACCATGTGGTTGCCGGGAATTGAACTCATGACCTTTGGAAGAGCAGGCAATGCTCTTAACCACTGAGCCATCTCTCCAGCCCCAAGATCAGCCCTCTTGACCAAAGGTAGCTGTATACAGCCCACTCTTGAGTCATTTCAAAGGATGACATAAACAGAAGCTATGTTCCCTCACTTTGAGAAGTGATCTGGCAAGGGGAGATAAATCAAGGAGACAAGCATATTGTGACTGCACATAATTAAAGACAGGGGTGACATTTTAATAAGACCTTCTACTGTACTCTTAGAGATCTTTAAAAACTCATTTGTGGATGGAAAAATAAGATAGAAATAAGTTCTACAAAAATTATCTGTTGAGCATGTTTTTTGCTTTTGGGGTTTTTGTTTTTGTTTTTGTTTTTGTTTTTGTTTTTGTTTTTGTTTTTTTGGTAAGGGGTGGGTTTGAGACAGGGTTTCTCTGTGTAGCTTTGGTTCCTATCCTGGAACTAGCTCTTCTAGACCAGGCTGGCCTCGAACTCACAGAGATCTGCATGCCTCTGCCTCCCAAGAGCTGTTATTAAAGGTGTGCGCCACCACTGCCTGGCTTTGAACAGGGTTTCTATGTGGATGATATATGGCAGAGGGTTGACCATGAAAGCACATAAATGCAGAAGGGAATTCCTAGTCCCATGGAATTGTTTAGTCACAATAATACTGTCATAGTTAGGGAAAGCAAGTGACAAAATAAAAAGTTCTGAAGTCTAGCATAACCAAATGTATTTACACACACATGCACACACACCCACAACTGACATAAGAAAAGTCTACAAACATGAATGTGTTAGAGGACTTGATTAAATATCAACAGTTACTGACGGCATTCATATGACAGTGAGGTCAACAGGAAAGCCAAGCACAAGGGCACCTACAGCTAAATCTAAAAGTGAGAAGAAACGCTTGATTTCCTTCCTGTGCCACCCATCTTTTTACTATTTTATTTATGAAGATGCCAAGACAGCAAAGGGAGCACAATGAAGAAGCTAACTTTATTCTTTACTAGGTATACAAGAAGGTTTGGTTGAGATGTCTCTTAAACTGTTTTCAGACATTTGGCAAGTGAGAACCATACAGCAAAAGCTAAACACTTCCCTCTCACTGTTGGCTAAGATGTCAGTCTCAGAAGGTTGATTGTGCACTGCCAGCCAAGGTGGTGTAGACCTGCCAAGTCCCTCCAAACATGCACTCTGAGTTAAGAGCATGGGTGCTCTTATGAAGCACAAGAAATATCAAGCAATTGCTGGTCATTCCTGTTGACTTCAGCAAGGAGCATCTGGTGCCATATCGGCATTCCTGATGTTCAAAGCAGAGTTGTCACTGAATGGTGGTGGCGCACACCTTTAATCCCAGCACTCCAGAGGCAGAGGCAGGTGGGTATCGGTGACTTTGAGCCAGCTTGGGTTATAAAGAGAGTTCCAGAACAGTCAGGGCTACATAGAGAAACCCTGCCTTGAAAAACAAACAAACATACACTAACCAGAATTGAGTTTCACATCTTCTAGTTCTGAGAACAACTTGAAAAACAAAACCTTTAACAGCCACAATTTGAAACAACGACTGAAAGAGGAGTTTGCTATGGAAAGAGCACTACGGCATTTCTGTAATAGCTGAAGACGAAGCACTGTGACCGGAACTCGGCAAGCAGAAACTGGCATGTCAACCAGTAACGTAAGAATATAAGGTAAGAATCAGAAAACTTAAAATAGTGAATATACCACAGACAGGTTTACAGAAAACACCACTGATGAACTCTGTATTTATATATTGACTTTACAACAAACTGCTAGCATGACATTTTCTCAAACATGGTGATTGCCCTGCACTGATCTTTAGCCTCTATAAATACTGCTGAAAGTAGAGCAGAAAATTAAAGCCAATTAAAAACTATATGATTTGTGTATTAGAATAGATCAGACTCTATCCCAGGACTTCAGCTGAGAATAAAGCTTCACTGAAGTGAGCAGTACATTTACTGGGAACAACATAAGCAACACCCAGGCATGGAATGTTATCAGTCAGATGTGCAGACAAAGAATTACTAGTTATTGCCATTTTGTACTCTCTGTAGTTCTGCTTTAAAGACACATATCTGAGGTTTATTATGTACTGGTCTAGATTTTTATTAATTTACTTAAATTTTAAGTTACATTTAATGTGTGTGTGTGTGTAAACATGCACACGTAGAGCTGCCCATGTTCTACACTGCAGATGCGGCAGTCAGAAGTAGCTTATAAAAGTCAGTTCTCTTCTTTCACTGTGGGCCCCAGGGATTTAACTCAAGCTGGCAGCAAGTGCCTTTACCTACTGGGCCAGCTCACTGACCCCTCGATTCATTTCTTACAGCTCTTCCTACAGTTTATCCATTCATCCCCATTGGCGGCTTCTCTAGGAGACATTATGTGCGGTATGCACTGATTCAGATGCTAGGGATGGCGCAGAGAGTAAGGAGTCTACTCTCTCTCTCTCATGGAATCTGCATCCCACTTTGCAACACCAAAGGGATTAATAGACTTGATCCCTGGCTTACAAATTTAAAACTCAAGTGCTACTTTTATTTAAGTTAGCAAGAAATTATAAAATATCTTGGATATGAAACACCTGTCAAGATTATAAAAACTTGAGAAATTCTAAACATATCAACTAAGAACTGCTGCTGTTGCAAAAAAAGTCGAATTAGCAGACTTCAGAATGGGAGGATTGCAAAAGATATTAAAAATAACATTTTTATTAACTTTGATGATTAAGATCAGTGAACCATAAACAAATTTATTTAACATTGTGGATTATCTTCTACTTGACCACCCATTTTTAACTCAAATCATAGGGAATTTATACTTTCACTGTTCTTGGCCATGGTATGACTAAGTGTTCTGTAACTTACTCTAATTTTTCTGACACACACTGGAACAAAGTCCACAGCCACTGCTTCAATCATTAAAACAATGACATTAATAACAATCTATTTGTTAGGACAGAAAGTCCTAGTGGCTAGAACGGTGGTAACCTAAAAACTGGTATTTAAAACTTTTCCCTCTGAAAAAGAGGGGGTGGGAGAAGCCTCTACGTTATATCTGAAACCCACCTGGCCCTGGCCCATGGGAAAACTAGCAATTGAGTGCTCAGAGGAGGACAATGGCTGCATACAAATCCAAGGGGAGGTGGCCAGTAACACGGAGGTCATGGTGGCGGGCTGGTGATACTGGCAGTAATGTCTCCATCTCATTTCCACTCTGTCTACTTCCTCTCCCTCACAGAGGGAAAAGTCGGTCTGTCACCAGCACTTCTGACATGTTGCCATCTCTACTCCCCAGCTCCTCTGTAGCCTTCCACTTTCTTTGTAAGACTAAGTGGAGGAAGAATGAGGCTGAGCAAGCTCCTAGAGGCTGAGGTCTGGCACAGGCTCTCTGTGTGAGGGTTCCTGTGACTGGGTTTACCTGTTATGAAGTGGGTCTGCTTCATGTGGGACCTTCCATGTGTGGGGCCTCCAGTGTGGTGGGAGTTTGGGAAATCTGACTTTGTCTAACTTATTTCATTTCTGTTGTTGATTCCAGCAAGCTGCCAGACAGACGCTAAAAAACATGCTAACTTTTGGCTTGGTGATCTTAAGCATAAACGCAGAAGAGAAGTTAAGATTACATTTATCCAAAGATCATGTAGATAATAATGATGCCATAAACTAAATTTATATGGCACTTTATAGGTTTATTGGGTCTTCCTCTGCTTTAGGTCTCTGGATACTCAGACTTGTTAGAGAAGTCTTTTTCTTAGCCTAGTGAGGTCAGATTTCAAACAACTAATGCAGGAAATCAAATGTCTGGTTTTTGCTTTTGTTTTACTCTTTTAGTTTTGGGGGACAAGGTGCATGCATATAAATGAGCACGCATGTGGGAACTGGAGGTTCATACTGGATGTCTTCCTCTGTAACTCTCCACCTTATTTTCTGAGACAGGTTCCCTTCGCTGAACCTGGAGATCAATGATCTAGCCACTCCGGCTGGTCAGAACGCTCTAGAGAGTCAGTCACCTGTCTTCGCATCCCTAGTGCTTGTATTACAAGTATGTCCTGATGCACCTGCTTTTCTATGGGTGCTAGGAATCCAGACTTGTGTGGCAAGCACTATGTCCACTGAACTTCTTTAAAATATATCACATACAATAAAACTAAAAAAAATAAAATGAAATAAAAAATAAAAATAAGCTGGGTGGTGGTGGCGCACACCTTTAATCCCAGCACTCAGGAGGCAGAGGCAGGTGGATCTCTGTGAGTTTGAGGCCAGCCTGGTCTACAAGAGCTAGTTCCAGGACAGGCACCAAAGCTACAGAGAAACCTTGTCTCAAAAAACTAAACAAATAAACAAATATATCACATACAAGGCAATAAGAAAAAGTTTTAGCCCTTGTACAGTACTGACTAGTAGGTAGAGCTAAGGGATGAGAGAGGCCCCACCCAGAACTGGAAGAGTCCTGGGACAGGATGAGCCTGAGAGAGAGCAAGAGCTTAGAAAATGCACTGCAGGAGGATTTCAGAGACAAAAACTGGACAAGCTACAAAAACATAAAAAACGGACTCTAGGCAGAATGATTCTAGAAGTCTTAGACTCAAGAAGCAACAAACTTGATATGGACCAAATATTGATTTCTTTGGACAAAAGGGAGAAAAATGAACACAGTGACCATATTAATCAGTTAGTCTTTGGTTTGAAACTTCAATTCCCAGAGCTAATTAACTAGTTCATTAAAGAGGAGAGTCTCTCTTGACTTAGAGCATTAAAGAATATCACTAAATAAAGCCCTATTTGCATTTCCAAAACTTTTAGATTCCACAGCCTAAGACACAGCCTCAGAGCTCCAGCCCTCTACTTCCTGCCACCTAGATTGACTTTCCACCGGAACAGCTGTCTACTGATCAGATCTCAGAGTGCGGATGTTTCAGCGTCTGCTTCCATCAGTCTTGAAACCAGCACTGGGACAAACGCCCTCATCTTGAGTGTATTTATCCTGTGTCTAATTTTAGTTTTATTGTATCACAATGACTGACATGGGTTTAACTGCTTTGTCTGATGGATGTTGGTGCATCAGACTGACAGATGCTCACTCTTACCATTATTAGCTTGATGTATTCTGACTAATTTATAGAACAAGATAGGGTATGTTTTCTCCTACACTGCTCAGTGGCTGTGTCATCATCAAACATTCAGAAAGGACCAGCTATGTGAAAAATATTATGCTCGTCCCCGATAACACAGAAGTATGAGTGTAGTCTCACCCTTCACGGTACTTGGGGGTTGGAGACAGACAGAACACACATCCCCATACAAATGACAGGAACAAAAGAACAAGGGGGGCTCAGGCACTGGCACGTGGGGTCCAAGAACGGCTATAAAGTTGATGTGTCCAGGAAGCCAGCAGCACACTGCCTTAACCTGACTGTGTGGAGACCACACGGGTGTGGAGAAAGAGCTTTCAAGTGGACCCCTGCGTGGTGACAGGAACTGGGACACTGTGAGCCGGGACACAGTCAGATTCAGAGGATATTCTGTGTTCAAAGATGCCTCCGCTGATGGCTGAAATACCCCTCCCAGAGGCTTCCTATATCCATCTTTCCCCACAGGCCCGTCCTAGTCAACACTCCCATGTTAACTTTCCCAAACCATAAACACGCCCCATTAGTCCCTGGTCAAAAGAGCACTGGGTAGGCGCTGCTGCTCTAGAACACGGTCCTAAGGTAGCTGCACTCATCTTTGCTCTATTTCTCTACAGCAGAGTCCAGGAAACTCTGTCTGGAAAGTGATAAAAATTTCAGCTAAGCAGGCTAGATATGATGCAACTCCTTTCTGTGGCCAACTATTTATCTCTACATACAGAGCACAAAGGTATTAAGAAGCCTAAGAGGAAGACTGTAAATTTGAGGTCTACCGTATCACCACAAGGGGAAAAAAAAGCAACCAGAGACAGTAGATAAAGGAATGGATGAATGGATATGGCATTAAACAGGCCATACTTTACTTCCCATTCCCTGGCATGGAATTCCAGGCCCAACCATGTCAACTCCCTTGGCTTCCCTACTCCCTGGCTTGTAACCATAAGCAATCTTCATTATCATTACTGAGTCTCAACAGACCTCACCACCCACTCCATCTTCCTGTTTGCTCAGCTGCTCTTCAACAGATACCTATCAGGGGCCTACTGTATGCCAAGTACTTACTAATGTGGGTCTATGCAGTGATTGACAGGCCTTTTTGTGTGTGTGCGGGGTGGGGGTGGGGGGCATTATAATAGAGGAAAGGTGACCGACCAGAAAGAAGAAGACCTGCTACTTGGTTCAGTATCTGATGCTAAATTCTCCTTTCTTTTAGCCACCACTGTTCCTTCTCTCTACAAACACTTGGAAGCAAGGGCCCTGGTGAGCAGTGAAGTGCCAGAAAATACTCCCATAATTCTTTGTACATTGCATACTCTAAATACATGTGTTATGTTGAACTGAATTAACTTTAAACTAACAGTGCCCTATTAATTGGTACATGAGTATACATTTCAGAGCCTTACTATTTCTCAATGTGTAAAGTACTACATTAGGGCCAGGTGGTGGTGGTGGGAGCAGCGCAGGCATGCCTTTAATTCCAGCACTTGGGAAGCAGAGGGAGGTGGAGCTCTGTGAGTTCAAGGCCAGCCTGGTCTATAGAGTGAGTTCCAGGACTGGCTCCATAGTTACTGAGAAACCCTGTCTTAAAAAATAAATGAATAGGGCTGGAGAGATGGCTCAGTGGTTAAGAGCATTGCCTGCTCTTCCAAAGGTCCTGAGTTCAATTCCCGGCAACCACATAGTGGCTGACAACCATCTGGAATGAGGTCTGGTGCCCTCTTTTGGCCTGCAGACATACACAGACAGAATATTGTATACACAATAAATAAATAAATATTTAAAAAATAAAAAAATAAATGAACAAACAAACAAACAAATACTACATTAGTATGTAAGAGCAGATGAGTGATGAGCACATATGTATGCTTTAATACATATTATTAATCAATAGTAACAACATGACAGCACTATGACCATCTTTCAAGCTCAATGAAATGGCTTATTTAATGCACAAGCAATTATGAAGATTTTAGGCTAAGAAGATAGGGTTATTTCTAGCATATGGAGACATGAATGGGGCTAGAGAATTGTAGTATAGAAACACCCACATGCTTGGATGTATCAATCTTTAAATTAAACAACCTACCAAACCACCTGTGTAACACACTACTACTGGCTATAAATGTGCTATCCCTGACAGGGAGAAAATTCCATGAAAGATTATAAAAGCTTGCTAGACGCATTAAAGATTTCCAGCCATTTCATTATTTGTCATTCGGCAACTGTTAATATTACTTTTGTATTCTTAGTGAAGCTTGAAATTAACATGGCTTTTTGTTTATTTCTCCATTTCTGCACCCTTGTCAGCTCATCTCAGGAATGTAGTTTGTTAGCCGGCTGCTGCAGTGCCAAAGAAAAAGCTCAGGGAAGCTTAAGCCGACTAGCTGAAAGGCTCTGCATGAAAACACATTTGTGTTTTAACCTCGCAGAAGCAGAACAGTTAACTTAAAATAAATATTTAACATCTATGGTGCTTTTATCAAGAATCATTTTGACATGGACATTAGAACCCCAGGGAACAAGTCTACTGGAAAAGCAGATTGAAAGCAAAGATGAATCTAGAATTTTCAAAGGTAAACCAATCTCCAGAAATGCCCCTCCCTCCAAAAACCATTAATTTGAATTTTCTGTAGACTTAGCATTTTGAAAGCTCTCAGAGCTGCAGTCCCAGGCAATGTCTCTTTGCCCTGTACTGTTTTTGTTGTATGCCCGCCTGCCTGCTGCCCGCCCCATCCCACCCCCATGGCTACTTCACACATGGATCCTGATTTCCACCCAGGGTTCAGTATTATCCACACAGCCCAAACAAGGCATAGATCTGGATAGGGGGAGCCATCCAACACCCTGGGCCCAGATTCATGGTCAAGCAGTGAGCTGTAAGAAGTCTGGCCATCTTATGGTAGATCCTGTTTACTCATTTCCTCGTGCTGACTTTGGTCCCTTTCTTACACAGTGCATTCAGTTTTAAAGGGATCCATTTTATAAATGGCTGCTAGGAGTGTTTTGAAAACTACGGAGTCTGACAGATGTGAGTACTCAATGTCCCTAGGAACAAGAGTGATCAGTGGTGGTAACCAAAATGGCTCAAATGTAGCAAGTCATTAAATCAACAACAACAACAAAATAAAACTTCAGGTTAAGATAGGTCAGAATTCTTCAGAAGACAGAATCCTGTCTCATTTACGGCATGTACACATTTACATGTGCTTCCTATGTACCCCAATCAGAACAAGGCACATCCTGCAGGTAGCTTCTCATTTGGGTGTATGGTCACCTGCCAGATAAGGATCTGAGTGTATTATTTTAAGACCTCTTCCACAGGCCTGTCACCAGTTTATCCTGCAGTCAGGTACCTAGTGAGGGGACCAGGGGGCCACTAAGTTACACAAGAGCCCTGTCCAGGTTTTCCTGCCCCAGAAACTTCCTGTAAAGAGCAAGGCCATACTGTGTTCTTTCCTCCTTTTTGTTGGCACTAACTCACTGTAGGATAAAGACACACTGAGTCACAGCATGACACACCAATCAGCAACTCTATTTTAGGTGCATTTTACACAGGGAGCTGGTAATACACCTTTCCTGATATAAACACAGCTCTGACAGCATATGAATTCCAACTGGGTCAGTCTTGCTGCATTACTTGACCACTTGAAACTTTTATTTAAATTTTCAGAGTTTTTTGTTTTGAGCCAATTTTGATGACAAAAGTGTGCTGCAGTCCTGGACGGAAACTGAGGACAGGCTGTGTGGAGGCTTAGGAGGAGGGAGTGCCCTGCTTTTCTGTCCCTCCAAATGGCTTTCAGAGTTGAATGTGAAAATTTGTGATGGACAATGAGGGCTGATGAGAAGCCAAGGACAATGGCACTGGGTTTTGATCCTACTTTATGTTCTGGCTTTGTGGGAGCCTAGCCAGTTTGGATGTTCACCTTCCTAGACCTGGAGGGGGGAGGACCTTGGACTTTCCACAGGGCAGGGAACCCTGACTGCTCTTCGGACTGGAGAGGGAGGGGGAGAGGAGTGGGGGAAAGGAGAGAGAAGTGGGAGGAGGGGGAGGGAAATGGGGGGCTGGGAGGAGGCAGAAATTTTTTTTTCATTAAAAAAAAAATTGTGATGTATTTTGAGAATGCTGGGCATCCCCACAATTAAAGTGAAGCACAAATCTACTTCCAAAGCCAAAAGGTGTCTGGATTTTGAAGCCAAAAAAATATACTGGTACATTTACATGGTAAGCCCCAATGTTGTAAACCCTGTTCATTTCCTTCCAATGTGTGCTCAACTGCCCAGTCCCCATTTGATGTGACTGTGGGTATAGGGCAGTGCTGGTCCTCAGGGTCAGGTACTAAGTGGCTATTAGCCCAGATTCTGATTTTACTTGCTGCAGAGTGGAAAGCCTTTATGGTTCGGTCCTAAGTGATGTCTGAGGTGTTATCACCCACCACACACCTTCCCTCCCTCCTTCACTCACTCACACCTCATTCATCTTCTATCAAGGATCTACAATGAGCACTATACTGGCACCAGGGCACTGCATAGGACCCATACCCAGGCTCAACGAACTTCTTTTTTAAGCAGGAATGGATAAACACAGATGTTTGTGAGCAGATGTTAGAAATGAGGGTTCTTCTGGGGCACAGGACAGACACCAATTCTGCCTCCTGCAAGGCCTAGCTGGGATGCTACTTCTTGTGTAAGCTTTCCCTAGTCACCCAGCTCTGTCTGCTCCAGCCTGTAGTTCTCTTTGGTGAACAGGAACATGGATGGCTCTTGCCTCCACAAGAATCTATGTTCTTTCCTTCATAGCAGGACCTGTCCCTTTTTCCCTCATCTCTGTGTCCCCACTGCACCCAACATCCTCTCTGGCATATGGTGAGTGTTCTCACATTTATTGGTCCAAATATACTCAATGGCAAATCACAGGAGTAGCCTTTGACCCTCTTTGTGGTCACCTTCTGACACACATATGTTGTATGTATGAGGATTAAAATACTATAAAATCTGTGTTAAGTATTTACTGCCACATGACCAGTTACCACAAAAGCTTAAAATAGTAGTTCTGTAGGTTAGAGATTCAGCAGTGTTCTAGTTGGGTGATATGGGTCAGGGTCTGTCAAGGGATGATAATCATGATGATCCATTTCCAAGTTCACTAACACAGCTGTTGGCTGACGGTCTCAGTTTTTCCATATGTGGGTCTCTACAGGGCTGCTGTTTATAATGGGAGACAAGGAACAGACAGACACCAAGGCAGAAGCCAATATATCATCTATAATCTAATCTTGGAAGTGGCATGCCATCATTTCTGCTGGATCTTACTGATCTCACAAATCAACCCTGAATACTAGGTGGTGAGGACCATAGATAGGCACACTCTAGCAATGACATTCATATATCTCCATTATGATTGGCTATTCTCTTTCCAAGGTCAGACAGACAAATAGACAGAAAGGCATGGATTCATAACCCTGTGTTACAGATTCACCAACACGATTTTTTAACAGATAGTTTTTTCCTCCTATGGTCTTGAAGGGCTACTGATACATTAGGAAGGAGCTGTAAATATAGACCAAGCTCAGAACTTTCAGAGGAAGATTACATGTATGTATGTGTGTGTGTGTATGTGTGTGTATATATGTGTGTGTGTGTGTATCCAAAATTTTCTTGCTGTGAGAAATTCAGTCCAGTGGCATTAAGTACATTCATTTCATTATTCTTTCATCTCTACCATTTACATCTAATTCTAAAATGGGAACTATACATATTTATTAAACAATTAACTCCTATACCCTCAACCCCTAGTAACCACTGTTCTACTCTGTCTCTTGGAATCTCATAGAAAAAGAATACTTGTCTTTTTTATTTCACTTAGCAGAATGTCCACAAGATTCACCCATGTTTTAGCATATCAGAACACCCCTGCCCTTCTGGTGTGTGTGTGTGTTTTACTAGGTATCAAACCCAGAGTCTTGCACATTCTAGGCTACAACAGCCCTATTTCCTTCCTTTCAAAGTGGGGCAGTATTCTAGTGTGTGTACAGATTCTCTCATGTATGTGCCACATGCTGTTTCTTCATCTTCTGTTAATGCACACTTTGCTCTACCTTGTGCTGATGTGAATAATGCTGCTATGAGCACTGTATTCAAGTATACTAAAAATAAATTGATACAAACATATTTTGGACATGTTAAACATGAGTGAGTTGAAGGATGAAGACCTCTCATTTCTCGTCTAAGACTGTTGTCCTCATCCCAGGCACTCAGAGTGGTCCTCGCTGGTCCTCAATCCTTGTGCTGACAAGCCTCAGATTGACCTGATCAACCCTCACTCTGTTTAGAAGACGTTCACAGCCAGCCAGCCATTGGGTCTTGTCTCTTTCTCACGTCCTTGGCCATGTAAAATACTATGTGCCCATATCTTTTACAGACCCTAAAACCTCTAAGCTTGCAGATTCCTAACCTTACTCACCTTTGCACTAACAAATGGCCTATGCACCTCTTAATTAACAATCTAAAATGGCCTACCGGCAGACCCCAACATGGAAGCTTTCTAACTTCTATCAGCAAACAGGCAAATAAAAATGTTTCTATCCATTCATGCTCCACACTGCCGGTGTCCTGCTGGCACCCCATGCCCATCTGCTTACCTGCCTGTAAATGTTCCTTTTCTCGCTCCTATTCTATCTCTGCCACTGCTACAGCTGCTGGTCCTGCAATAACCGGCAAAACTGGCCAGATTCAAGGTGGCTGTTCCACTCCCAGCCCCTGCTACCCATGGTGGCTAGCAGCACTATTTTCCTGTCTACTTCATGTATGAAAGAATGTGTGAATGGTGTGGCCACACGGATGTGATTCTATTTTAAATGTATGTTCTACACAGCCTTTAGTCTCTCTTGTTATTTGTATCTGTTTAAAATTCCCGCTGTGGCTCTGAAAACATGGTTTCTCCCTGCAATACATCACTGCTGCCATCTTGACTAAGGGCAGGTCAAATGACTTCACCGCCATCTTGACAAAGGGCAGGGCAGGTAACCAAGTTGCCATCTTTATTGAAGTATTCCTTGCCTAGTGTTGTCATTTACTTATGTCTTTGTCTCTAAATTCCCCTTACTGACTCTGTTACATGTGGTGTTTTGACATTGGCATGCTTTCAGTAGGGCCCACCAAAGCATCTATGTCCGCCAACTCCTATTTAATATACGAGTGTGTGTGCAGGCATGTGACTTTTGACTTTATATATATCCATAAGTTAGCTTTAACTCTATGTGTGTATGTGTATAAAACTTAAATTCAATTATATGTGCGCATGTCCTTACTGCTAAAAAATGTTCTAACAGCTACCCTGCAGCCTTTCCTGTGAGCTGTTCTCCACTATTGTCAGTCCTGCCCTTAAGCTTCTATTGCAAACAGCTTTTTCTTCTTTGTCCTTCTCAAGTATAAATCTCACCTGTTAAGCTAAAAACCAGTGCAGTCAAGCTTGGATCCAGATCTCCAGGCAGATCCTATGCTGTAGTTATAACTCATCTATACCCAACAAACAGCCCTCAAGTGCTCAGAGATCTGGGGAATATGGCATTTAAATGTTGAATTATTAAAAGACTTTTCATAACAGAGAAACAAGTTGGCTCCTAGAAGCTGCAACCCTTCTCCTCCAAAGAAGACAGAAGACAAATGGGCTCAAAATGAGCATAGAACAACATCCATCTGCAATTTGCTTCAAGTGAAAGCACTAACCACTGAACAAACTGCCTTTCATCTAAACTCCTGAAGATCTCCAAACAGTGGATAAAGGAGAAGTGGAATCAATGGCCTAGCTGCTCAGGGCAAGGTGGGTTTGTCTTCCTACAGATTTCCTAACTCACAGGATCTTCTAAAGTCTGGTTTCTAACAACAGAAGGCAAATACAGTCCTGATGCCCCTGCCCTCAACAACCATGGAGGACCCTGAGGAGTGACCCTAGGTAGCCAATCGAGTAAGTTCTCTGTCATTTCTTTAACCAATAACTCAAGTAAAATTTTATCCTTTTCAAAGATCTCTGATGCAGTTTGACAGCTGAGAGGTTTTGCCAGTTTAAGAAGGACAATCTCACTAAACAAATTTCAGCATAACTTCTTACCATGTTCTAAATAAAGGATGTTTTAAGGTATATAAGTGCAAGTTATTAAGGTGTGTACCTGCAAGTTATAAAGGTCTGAGGACAAGTGCAAGTTACCACATTTCTTTCTTACGAGGCCTTTCATAGTCTCAACATCAATAAAATGCTGATGAGCTATTAACCTAACTCTGGCAGAGTACTGCTGCTACCACTACTGCAAGGTGAAGATTTTAAATTCTCCTTGGTCATTTTCTAAAGATATTTTTCATTGTACAAAATCATCTGTCACAGTCATTCTGGTATAAATATGCTGTTTATACAATATATGTGTCTAAAACTTATGTTTTCACAAACTCAAAGAATTCTGTGAGTTCAAGGGAGCCAAATTGAAGGATTCACCTTAAACAGGTCAGATACACCCCTCTCAATTCCCTGGTCCTGAAAAATTTTTCATCCTAAACTTAACTTTGTCCAAAAACAAACAAACAAACAAACAAACAAGCAAACAAAAAAACTTTGTCCTCTGCTCTGTCAACCAACACCTTGCCAGGTCCAAGAGATACTGGACAGGAACAGTTCCACACCACAAACCCTGGAGAGGAGTAAAGCTAACCAGCTACCCCAGGATGTGACCAGCATGTAGCTTTCTCAGGCCCCCCCAAAAAGACTTTACCGCCCACAAGTAATCAGAAAGCAGACTTGAGAACCTGATGTCCCAACTTCCCTGCCATGCCTAACTTCCCGCCTTTTTATTATAAGAGAAAGGTAAAAGTAAATCTGCTGGCCTGGCCTGTCACCTGGGTGCCCTTTAAGAGACAAGCCCCTCCCACTCCCAATTTCCCCCTTCCTGCAGAGGCAAGTAGATCTTCAGCCTCCTCTCCAGGCCAGGCTCTCTCTGTCTGGAGAGTCATCTTCTGCCTCTCTCCCTTCTCTTCTCCTTCTTCCTTCTCCTCCCTTCTTCCCACCTTCTTTCTTCTCTTTCCCTCTTTCTTCTCTCACCACACCCACTAAATAAATTCTACACCCAAGTTCTCTCTGAGTGGCGTGTCTGTCTGGCTCCTGCCAGTGGCCTGATTCAGGTTAGGCCTCGCAGCTCAGCGATAGTTGACAATGGCTACAGAGAAATACAGGTTTACCCTATTCCAGATGCACTGGGGGGGGGGGGGATGGCCCAGTTGGTAAGCATCAAACCTGAGTTCAGATCCCCAGTACCTACGTCAAAGTCTTAAGTGGTAGCCAGCATCTGTGACCCCAGTGGTGGAAGTGGGGGAGGAGTGAAGACAGGGAAATCCCTGGAGCTTACTAGCCAGCCAGCTTAGCAATCAGTGACTATCATGTTCAGAAGGGACCCTGTCTCAAAAACTGAAGTGGAAGAGTATTGAGGAGGCTCCCATGATGCTCACTGCCCTCCATATGCAAGTGCACCATCATGCACACAGGCACATGAACAAACATACAGCACATGAACACATACATACAGCACACACTATTATGGTTTTAATTTAACTTTCCAAAAATAATGTCCTCGTGTAAATACATTTTTAAAAATTCAAACAAACAGCCCTCTTGAGATAAGGAAATGCTTTATGATCAAGTGTGGCTCTTTTAAAACTCAACTGATACACGAGTATGCTGTGCTCCCGGGACTCAAAAGGCAAGGCAGGAGGATTGTGAGTCCCAGGCCAGGCTAGGCGCAAAGAGAGTGAGACCTTGTCCTAAAAAGTCATAAAACAAAAGCTAAATCAACAAACCAAACAAACCAACCTTAGCTGAGAGCTCCAAACTGAAGTCAAGGAACAATAAGGAACAATAATGGTAACATCTCTTTCCTTCTCTCCAGTAGGGCAACACAGCACACTGTCTTGCCTAGGGAGCACTCCTTCACCTATATAAGCCTAAAGTTACCCTGAATGAGGGGACTCATTCAACCTCAGCCAGCGCTGAGGATACCTACAAACTCATGCATACAGACTGTCTGCCTGGTCAGACCCTAGAAGACAGGAAAGCTCATACATAAGCATCCTACTCATCTAGAGGTAAATCAAGCTGTGGACTATTGTAGAGTTTCATAAGTATTCAAAACTCTGAATGACTGTCCCTTTGGACAGTAATTATAACATTCAAAAATATCCATGGCAAGTATCTGTTATGTACCAGGTATGATTAGATGCTTGAGATGCAGGATACACTGCTGGAGAAAATAGACAAGTATAACAAACATAAAACATTTGGTACTGCTCAGAAACTTGGGTTTTAACAAATGGAGGGTGTGTGCCGCCTCAATTTGTACTTCAGTCTGTGCAACCCACGTCTAAAGTCTTCTATCAGGACATCTCACCAAGATCAACACAGCAAATCCCTGGAGAAGATACCGTTTCCTGGATTTTGCATATGAAAATCTTAAACGATATAGGAACAGCCTAGTACCCAACCCCTCTTGCCCCAAATTAAACAAAACTCTGGTTCAAACCATTTATATTTGTGTTTACTAATATTCTCAGGCAGTTTTTGGCCTGGTACACACATGATTGGGTGAGAGAAGAATCCAGATACTGAATGAATTTCCCAGAAAAGGGCAAAACCACTGGAAACCACTAGTTTCAAGGGTACTTCTACAAAGCTGTGGATCTGAACATAGCCAAAGTATACATCTGTTCTTAAGCAACACACATTTTTGACACCCTCAACCCACTGTCAGATGCTGCCAAGGCTGGCAGACACATGGCCCACTGGGCCTGGAGTCACATACCACAGGGCCAACCCACACAACACCCTGTCCCTCTCTTCCATCCTGCTGAGGTCCTGACCAAGTAATTGTAGAGCTAGTGACTCATTTACTGAGAGATGACCCCTCTTTGCATTGCCTTTGTCCTGCCAGCTCTCGCTCCTTATACTTTTCTACAGTTTTCAGTTCCAGTCTTCTCTTGCACTGGGAAAGATGATTAGCAAATGATCCCTTGGCCTGAATAGCAGAAACAGTTGAGAGTGGTCAGACTGTAGAGGGGGAAGGTCTGAAAGAACTGGCTTCTCACCCCTCACCTCTGGAGTCCAGGAAAGGGCCAAGGCCAGAAAGTAGAAGCCAGTGGTGGCTGCTGTCAGGTTTCTCCTTCCCGCTGCATGAGGGGTGTGTTCCCAGTGGAGTTCAGAGGACCAGCTGCTCACAGTCTTCATCCACGTCCCACATTAACATCAAATCCTTCCAGAATAATGCAGCTTAGGGCAGCATTTGCGTATCAATCATATGAGCCCCTGGACTATTTTTAACACTAGAGATGAGTTCCTGTGTAAAATCATTTTCCTTCTTCTCACCTCCCACCTAACCAACATCCAGTCAGCAAACTTAAAAATACGTCCATTAAAAGAGAGCTCTCCCACATGTATACATAATACCTCCAGGGCTAACCAGTATCTCAGAAGACTTTGAAGTACATTTAGGAGTTGATGCATATCAAAATATGTTATAACCTTATTCTGGCCTCATTAAAGCTCAGACCTTAAGTTGTCCCTACAACTCGGGGCCCGACATCAACAAGTCAACTGAGAGACACTCAAATGAAGCCTCTCCTACTTGTCAGCTCCAGATTCAGAGTCAGCTAAAAACTACTCTTGTCAGAGCCTGAAAATCACACTGGCTGGGGTGCCAGTAAGCTAGGAACTCCAGTGTCCTCCCCAAGAGGGAACAAAGGGACCTCTGGGAGGGTAGCCTGCTCTGCTGTGGGAAAAGCATAGGTAATGGGGTTGTCTAATTCAGTCAGTACAGTGAAGTCCACGAAGTGCTTGGGACTGAGGAATAGCTGGTATAAAGTATGTCTTCCTCAAGTTATTTTTGTTATGTGGTCTCCTATGAAAAGGAATCAGCTTGCTATCCAATTGGGAATGAAAACAAATATTTCTTGTGAACTAGTCCAGAATTTTCTTCACCCAACATCATTTATTATTAACCAAACAGCAGGTTCCTTGGAGGTAGACTCATCTGTCCTGACTACCACGTGTTAGTGATGGGCTCTCTACCTGGCCTGCTGCAGGGAAAGGGCTGAGATGATTCTGAGCATGAACTCCTGCTGGACCTTTCTCCTTCACGTCTCCCCGTCCCTGAAGACCTGAGTGCCTGTGCTCTGAGCGTAATGTGTCACCTCATGTATAATCCTGAGGCTCAGAACCCCAAAGTCAGGGCTTACACTTTGTTAGAGAAGAATCAGGACTAATTGGGGCCTAGAGATTTCCAACTCCAAAGTTATAAAATGAGAATGAGGCAGAAAGGGGTAGAGAGACATGAGAAAATAAGCATGGGAAACACAGAGCTTCTGCAGCAGGGGCAGGGTAAAGGCGTCAGGTAACTTTCTATGCTACCTGGCATCCATGGTTGCCTTCCCTTACTGAGTATGAGCTCATGTAGAGAACACTGAGGCTGGGAGAGCCTTGGCCCTTGGGTCTAAGAAACAGCTGACAGGAGAGGTTTAAAGGATAGCAGACAAAGTACTCCAGAGAACTCTAAACCCCACTGCTGGGCTATCAGTTCATCAGTGACCATATTTACATTAAAATCTGCTTGCAGAGAGCATCTGCCATCAATTAGTGGCATGAGCATTAGACACAGAGTCAGGGGATGAAGAAGGACCCAAAGCAGAGACATAGAGCTGGCCCCTTGTAAGGCAAGGGCTCCTTCCAGCTCCTTCCAGCTCTTTCCAGCTGAGACCTGGTTCACAGGTCTGCAAATTGTGACCTGAAGATCTGGTGGGTTGCCTTGGACCTAGGATAAATTTGATGGTAAATGGCTGAGTAGGAATCTCTTGATGAGGAGGAATAGGGTTATCTAATTGCCAGTGATAAGATTCTGTGGGAACTTCTTCTCTTTAGCCTGGTATTGCCTATACATGTGGTTAGCTGTAGTACTGGTTAAGACATCCCTGTAAATCCATGGTTTCCATTGTTCAGACATCTCGTACTATTGCCGATAAAGTCGAATGTTAACAAGGCAGTGGCTGGTTACTTAGTGCTCTGATGAAGCCTCCACCATTATAATTAATACAGTGCTCACATCAGGAGAAAGTGACAACAGATTTCTGCTTTCTTTTACATAAGACGGCCTTAATCCCCATATGTAATATGGTTAAGACTTGTTCTTCTGAGTTCGTCCCCATTGCCCCTCAGCAGTAACTGTTGCTTAGAAACATTTAATCTGGCCCTGTACACAGTAAAATCAGTATGAGAAACAGTTAGGGCCAAAATAAAAGCTTGGTTCTTACCCTCAGCAACTCTCCAACTCTGAAGGACCAAGTGGAGCAGGCTGTGAGCCCTAATGCTGGATGAGCTGGCTATGACTAAGGACCAGCTGGCCTACTCCTTCCTGGCTAGGTCATAGGACAAGTCAGGTTCTCAATTTCCACATGTGCAGATGGGGATGAAACAGAGCTGCTCTGATGAGCACGTGAAATAGTATACATGGTAGTGCCGTGGCAAGTGCAAAATTATACTTTAAAAATAGATAATGAATTAATAAATTAAGATTTTTTTTCTAAGAGAAAAAAGTAGTTGCAGGGAGATATGTGGCACTATTATTTCTCCTTCTAAGGAAAGTTTAATCATCCCAAGTCAGAATATATAAAGAGATGATTTTAAAAGTATATGTATTAGAAATATTAGGAAGCTTAAGGAAGAAGCTTTTAATATAGCAGTAAGTATACTAATGCTGTATATAAGCAGGTGGCATTTTCTTTAAGCTAAGCCAGTGTCTAAGTGCTCAAAGAAACCAACATGCCATAAATATCTAATTATGATCTATCTCAAACATTCCAATTAAAAAGAAATACATAATTTAATAATGTTTAGAATAAATTTTTATTTGGCACATATGACTACTTAGGACAAAATTCGTAATCTGTACATAAACTCAAAGATATCTTTGACTCCCACAAAAAAAAAAAAAGAAAAGAAAAGAAAAGAAAGGAAAGAAAGGAAAAGTAAAAGAAAGCTCCGCAGGCTTAGCTCATGTAGTCTGGCTGCAGAGTGAGTACCAGAAGCCTACTGAATGTCACTGCTCCTGTACAAGGACAAAGTTCAGGACCTAGCTCTGTGTAGCACTCGTCTTGATTTCAAATCCTTGGATCACGTAGTAGTCCTGTTAAAAGTGCATTCCCTGTGATGTAGACATAAGAGACCTGGCTCCCAACATAAAATGGAACTCTATCCTTCTGTGAGTGGGTTGTGGGTGGGGAAGGGTGAGATTCTCATGATAGTAACTGAGTTTTACTATCTTCCAATTGAGAAAGTTTAAAATGCCAAAAAGTCCTAGAAGGTGTATACTATTCATCACAATAACATCTACAAACGTTATAAAAAACAAAAGTCATGTGTGTACACATTTAGCATAAGGTGCCTATACACTGTGTAGATAGAGCATATCTAGATTCTAACTTCTTTGTGACAAATGCCAAGAGGGTAAGAAGCAAGGGCCAGGGGCTTATAGTTCTTGTTCTCAGAGTTAAGGACAGGCCCAGCTTGAGGTTAGAATCTGGATCCCTGGGCTCTTACAATGTCTTCCAACAAGTTTGGTGACCTAGTACTAGAAACATGAAGAGATGAGTTCATGACATTAGAAGCCAATGGAGGAGGGGCTGATTCAGACAATGGTGAGCAAGGATAGCTGAGGATCAGAGACCAACCATTCTGGCAGAACAATCTACTGTGAGGAAGAAAGGCTCTGTATCTCTTACTGGCTATGGGATCATGGACAATGTTATTTAACCCCTTTGAGCTTATTTCTTCATCTATAAAGTGATATTACCTACCTGCAAGAGCCCCAAAGAACAGACACTATATGTAACATTTCTGGTACAAAACAGGCACTGAGCACCCAGGAACTCTAGTTAGAACACGATATGCAGGGTGAATGTATTTGTGTGCTTGGAGCCTTTTACCTTTAAAGCAAGGAGAATCCAATATTTTATACACACACACACACACCTGTGGTTTTTTTTTTTTTTTTTTTCGAGACAGGGTTTCTCTGTGGTTTTGGAGTCTGTCCTGGAACTAGCTCTTGTAGACCAGGCTGGTCTTGAACTCACAGAGATCCGCCTGCCTCTGCCTCCCGAGTGCTGGGATTAAAGGCGTGTACCACCACCGCCCGGCTTTTCACATCTGTGTGTTTGAACACATTTCATTGAACTCATAATGACAATGCTTAGGTTAGGAAAAAATTCAACTCGAAGAACACATCCTGGATCCTAGTGGTACTGCATGCTAGCAACTCCATTTCTCATCTACTAGACAGAAATGATAACAGCTACCTTGAAACATAAATGAGATCCTGGGCTTTAGCAGGTGCTTACTGAATGCCACTGTCTTTCATCCTCTATGCTGTAGCAGAAGGGTAATGGTGTTATTAGTGCTGTCTTGTTAATTATATGTCTAGAAAAACAAAAGTATTTACATTATGACACTGAGATAGATACATGTCAGGCACCTGAAAATTTATTCACATGCATTACGTTTAGTCTCTAATAGTGTGTGACTCATGTCAACACATGTGCTCCACATGCAGTAGGCACTAAAATGCTATCATAAGTTGAAAATATGAAAGGAATGATAATCCACTCTAAAATAAGCCACTTTTTACAAACATAGAGTGTTATCTTTCCTTGAAGCAATTAATTGATTCTAAACTGAGGAAAAACTTGGAATTGGGAAAGCAGGAAAGCCTATTTCCCCCAATCAATAAACAATCAAAAATGGTTCAGTCTGAGTGGGCTACATCATTCAGTACTTACAGCTTGCCTGGTTTCTCATTTGACCTGCACAAACAGGCACACTAAATTAGTAAAATTCCTTTGATCTTTCTGTCTCATGAAATAAATGTGCTAAATTCCATCTGCTCCTCCAACTCTCAAACAATTTGTCATGCTCCTCCCTGACAAAGACATGCATGTTCTCACATTCTTCAAAACACCAGCTAGTAGTGGGAGTGTGTTTCTGCCATCTACCATCATTCCATCCATGTAATTTAGAATCTCCATCCCATCAACAGGTGGCTTAGAGCTCCAACAGGTGTATTTCCCCAAGGCAAGACAGGTCATAGACATAAGCACTCCTATGTGGAGGAGTCACTTCCGCCCAGCTCAGAGCCACTCTGGTCGTAGAACCACGTGGGCCTCCCTTGCTTGTCAATCTGGGTCTCAAAGTATCCCCTCCCCATATTGTTCTGGATTATGGACAAGTGTCCCATTACCTGGTGGTCCCATCATTCCTGTATGTCCAACTTTGTCTACAAAAACACACAGATGTCACAATGTGACAAACTGGAGGTAATGTCTACTTGGGTGTGGGAGAAAGACATCAGACAGCAGATAAGGGTTGAGGGTAAGAGGCTGAAGTTTGGCATGTAAACTCCAGGCTCAGAACCACTAGAGGAAGGACAGGCAGCTACCATGGTATAACAGTTGCACCCAATACTAAAATAAAAATCTCACTGTCACATGAGGGATAACTGTAGACCATCAGGGACCATTGCATGAATCTGCCTATGACCACAGGGAAATGTGGGAACTCAGGCCTTGTTTCACGGCCTACTAGTGTTCATCAGCACTTTGCTGGCTGTCTGCTTCTCCTGCCTTGGCTTCTGGATATGAAGTTTGTCATTTTGTCGAGAAAACAAACACCCGCCTATAGCTCATGCACTTCACTCACAAACACCATCTCCATGAAAACCTAATGAAAAGGTAGTAAAAGTGAAATATGGTTCATTAATATTTATAGCATCTCCCGCTGCCAGCAGCCATGTGTGTTCTATCATTAGATGAGGAAGCTGTTTGCAGCCTATATCTCAGGGAGCTGTAGTCTTTATCATCAAAGTGACCACCACAGTGGGCAGCTCAGATGGAGGGGGAGCCCTCAATAAAACTGCAAAGCCACCTTTTATCACAAGCTCACTGGGCAGCCTTAGGGGGTTCACACCATCTCCTATAGTCACAAAATTAAGAGGTGGACTGAGAATGCCAACCCAATTACCTGACATAAGTACTCTGCGGGGAAAATGTTCTACACTCATAGTCTATAAATGGATATATCTGGGCTTTAGGAAAAAAAAGATGGTTCTTAAGAGGAAAGAGCCAAGAATCAAAGCAAATCAGAGCTAGGCCATGGAATGCCTTATAGGACAGAAAAAAAAAAAGTCTCCTAAACAAAACAAAACAACAGCCAATACAGACTTCCTTGAGGAAAAATATGTACTCAAAGGTCTAGGGAAGAAGGCTTATTCAGTAAATGCTTCTTGAAAATACATGAGAAGTGGAATTTGGATCTCCAGCACCACATAAAAAGCTGGGCATGGTTACTGCCAAACTATAATCCTAGCTCCGGCAAGGCAGAGGCAGGAGAATCCTTAGAGCTCATTTGCCAAAAACCTTACACACCCACATGCACACATACATACATACATACACACACGCACACAAAGCACATACATGCACACATGCACGCGTGCACACACACACAAGCACATACAAACACATGCACACTTTAGGAATATTAGGCTGTACTGGGACTCCTGGCAAGCTGAGCCTGCACATCCCCTCAGGAGAGGCCTGCTAGTCTCTACCAGCAAACTTCTTTGCACATGAGGCACACAGAGGCATGAAGAGAACCTGAAAAAAGCTGTCTCTTTGTTCCTCAGGTCAACAAAAGGCAAAACACTAGCCTAGCAATATCCTAAAAGAACGCATGTTCTAGCTGGCATTTCTAACATTTTTAGGATTTACATAGAAATTAACCTCATAGTGTCTAAATTTTAGTATCCAGTAAAATTCATCCCATTTCAACTTCTTTGACTAAAAGTAATCCCTCCCTCTTTTTCTGCTTTGGAAAAAAATGATTCACTGAGGTAAAATTTACATACTGTAAAATCAGCCATTATAAGGTGAATATTTAGTACATTCATAGTGTTGTACAAATCCCCACATCTAGTTCCCAAATGCTTTCCTTAATTGGCGGTAAAAACCCCTTACCCGCAGAGTACTTTCTTCCATTGTCCCTGTCACTAACCCCTGGAAAACATGCCTGCATTCTGCTGAGTTAACCTATTCTGGACTTCATATACTGTGACCTTTTGTGTCTGCCTTCTTTCCCTAAGCAAGCAGTTTTGATATATAGTCTTTTTTTTTTAAGTGGCAGCTATCAATCCTTTTTTTCCCCTTTGCTACTGCTGTTTTGACAAATAAAATTGTGTTATTTTGGTTTATCAAAATTTACTCATAAGGCAGCCACAGAAGAACATTTGGGATGGCCTAGCCTTTGGCTACTGTGAAGAGTGTTTTAAGAACATGCATATGTAACTATTCAAGTAGCCGGGTTCAGTCCTTCAGGACATAAACCTGAGAATGGAATTCCAGGGATCATATGGCAATTCTATGTTTAATGTTTTTAGTAACTGCCAAGCTGTTTTCCACAAAGATTGTGCCATTTTACATTCCCATCAGCCAGAAAGAGTAGAGAAGATTATTTTAAACATAATCTATGAAAAAATTTCCCAAAATAATTTTTACTAAAACTGTCCCCTATGCTCCATGAAATCTTTGGGATTTCTTTGAGAATCTTCCTTTAATAGGCCTTGCAAAACCTCTAGTCTCCAGCCCCACCCCCATCAAGTACAGACAATATGGTAATTACCAGAAGAGAGCAGACACACAGAAATGTCTACCATCCAGCTGGCTGCCCAGAACTAACACCCAGACACAATTAGCAAACAAATGTCTGTCTGCAAGTTCCATCAGATGCAGTGATGTCTAATACAGATTTTTAAGGAAGTAAGAATTTATAGCAGAAAAGGGAGAGATGTGTAGAGGGCAGAGTGGGCCCAGGAAGTCAAGTACAGAACTGAAACCTGTGTAAACAGAAAAGCAGGTATAATAAACAGGAGGTACAGAAGCCACAGGGAGAGTACTGAGTATCACAGCTCTGGAGATGTCCATGGCTTGACTCCTGCAGGAGCCCAGCCACTGAGGAGTGAAACCCTTCATCTCCCTACCAGTACTAAGCAGTGGCGTCTCATTTCCAAAGAGCTGTCTCATTTCCAATATCTCCTGCAGAACTCCCCTCCTACCTGTCAGGAAAGATAATGCCGTCATGTTTCTTTAGAAGTATTCAATTTCAGTAGTAAAACAAACCTAGCAATTCTCATGCTGTGCAAGCAAAATTGAAAGTATTTATGTGTGATGAGTCTTGCTAGATGGAAAGAGGAGGAGAACGAATATGTACATGCTTCTTTCCCGCTTCTTTACTGCCTGAGATCATACTACACTTGAGCCATACATGCCTTCCTTCTGCAGCCCCCAGCACAGCAAGACATTACATTTTGTCCAGAGGGAATACCCACCAAAGAACAAGCTGGTGTGAGTACCTTGAGCTCACCTGTTCCAAAGGTGGAGGGAGTTCTAACTAGGGAATGAGAGCTGGGATGATTCTCTCTGTACCAAGCACCCGATTGTTCCCATTGCTGAAGTCCAGCAACCTGCACTCACCCTGTCCACATTCTTAAACTCAAGTGTCTAGGGTAAGGCTGCCTCACATCTGAATCCATCATAGTGACAGACTTCAGTCTGTGCTCACCTGGGGACATGCATGCAGAATGAACGCACAGCTGGGCATGGTGCAGGCACACCCAGTGAAATAGGCAGGCTCACTATACTCGCACATCCTGCCAGCTTCAGACTTTGACACTGAACTGAATTTCAACCAGGGTGTATGTGTGTGCATGCATACATCTGTCCAGAAGAATCGACATTATCACCATCATGGCCACAGACAGAATGGAACTATAATTATAAGAATCACATGATGTCCATGCAGACCAAACACACACTTCCCACGTGACAAGAAAACAAATACTGATGGCGTTCTCTGGAGGACAGCTGCCAGTTGTTTGGGGTAGGGGAAAAGCAAGGAAGCTACTTAAACACATTCCTTGGCCTGTGCAAGTTCAGGCTGTTCTCAAAGGGTTAGAGGCTGTCCCATACCTCAGCTGATGGCCAGAGATTCTCAGGTCCCTGCTTTCTAGGGTAGGCAGGAGCTGATAGGTAGCTCACAGATAACCCAGAGCTAGGCCCTGTGCCCTGTGGAAGGAGGACAGAAAAGTCCCTGAGCTACCCTTAGAGCTACTGCAAGGATCACACAGACCCTTGTTCCTGGAAACACAAACACTTGAGTCACCAATATGACTAAGGACTGGTCAAATTCAAACTACGTACAGTTGAAGCAGAGTTTGCCACACACCCAGCTTCATAAAAGGCTACTTCCTGTGCATACCACTGTATTCCCTGAATCTGTATGCAGTGAGCCTTCCAGTCAGCTCATGGGAACCTTTCTTCTCTTGCCTTTTGCTGATAATTCTCCAGAATTCTCCTGTGGATTCTAAGATAGCATGTATGGTTAGCTTTGGATCCAGGCTGGAGAGGGCGTGGCTTTGAAAGGCCCTGAAGCTCTTGTTAAATAAGGTTTGTTCAGAAGAGATGTTGCTCTGAAGAAGCCATAGCACTCTGTCCAGCCTGGCTTTGTATCCCTACTGGTAGAGCCAAGCAAGCACAAAGTAAATACTCACAGCCACTTGCTAAATAAGGCTTATAAAGCAAAGCAATAAGGCAGAGACATGGGGCCATGACATGGCATGGAAACAGACTAGCCTGGGACAAGTAAAAGATGGCAGACACATTTCTACCTTCAATCTCACTGACATGGTCAGTGTCAGCAACGCCTAATTTGGATCAGCTAACCCAGAGTGAAAGCCACATGGGGACATTCCTTACAGGGAGCCCTGACATCTGACAGTAAAGCAGTTAGGTGGCAGTGTTCTGGAAGCTGACTTCTCACTATATTCCCCAACAACCAAGTCTAGCAGGCAAATGCACTGCAGATGTGTCTACCTGGATTTGTTTGGGTCGACTACCTTCCCTGTACTCAGCTGATGGAGACAAGCTGTTTGCTATCACTTTAAGTGTCCACCACTGGTCTTAGTAGCACAGACAGGAATAGGAGAAGAGAAAGGAAAGGGCAGGACTAGGGAGGCTGTGGTTAGAAGTAAGAATTTACAGCTTCTACTCCATGCAAACACAAAGGAGCTGTCAGCTAAACATAGGCCTCACAGCTCCCCAGACTTCACAGGTAGCAAGCTCTCTTACACAGGGAGCTGCAGAGACATTGTATCAGAGACTTGGAGACACTAGGCCCAAGTTATAAGCTGCAGGATACTGAGCCTTTGCCTGTCTCTAACTTCTTTCCCTATACTCACATAATAGAGGCAAGTTGCTTACAATATCTTTACAGGGTCTTGGGTCCCTGTCCTAGTTGGATTTTTTATCAACTTGACACAAGCTAAGGGCATCTGGGAAGAGGAACCTCAACTGGGAAAATGACTCCATCAGATTGCCTGTAAGAAATCTGTACAGCACTTTCTTGAGTAATGATTAATATTGGTAGGGCCCAGTCCACTGTGGGTGGTCTAAGGAAGCAGGCTGTATAAGCCATGGGGAACAAGCCAATAAGCAGCCTTCCTCCTCTACTCCTGCTTTGGTTCCTATCTCTATGTCATTGCCCTTCTTGAGTTCCTGACTTGGCTTCCCTCAGTGGACTGTGATGGGGATGTGTAAGCCAAATAAATCTTTTCCTTCTCAAGGTGTTGTTTTTATCAGTGTTTGTTTGTTTTATTTTTACCCCAGAGATAAGATTTCTGTGTAGCTCTGGCTGTCCTGGAACTTGCTCTGCCAACTAGACTGGCCTTAAACTCAAAGATTCACCGGGAGGCCTCTGCCTCCCGGGTGCCTCTAAGTCAATGTTTTAACATCAAAATAGAAAGCAAACTAAGATAGTCCCTAGTAGTGTCTAGAAATCTCTTTGAGTTGTGGTGAGTTCCATGACAGCTATGTTTGGGGTCTGACTGGGTGAAAGTAGGGAATATCCAAGATGAAACACAGTTCAGGCTAGAGAACGGCTAGTGAGCAGAGACAGTGGGCTGGGGAGGGACAGAATCCCCAAGACTTGGAATCCTAGGTTAGGGGTGTAGAGGATAGACTAGGAGGGGAGGAACTAACAGAGGAAGGAGCAAGCATCAGGCAAGGATTCCAGGAGAGGAAGACAGTGGGAACATGGAAGAGCGACCCTAGCAATGCTTAGATAACATGGTGTAGCCAACGTGTTCCATACATGGCGGAAGCAGCACAGCAAACAGGTGGGGTGACCAAGAGGTCTGCTCAGCAAACACAAGAAACCTTCCCTCTGCAGTGTCAAAGAGAACTGCCAACTTAAACTAAGCCACTGGGGATGCCAAGAAATATTTACATTTTAACAATCTTCTTGTTTCTTCTAAGGAAACAGGTGAAAGCCACTAATGAGGAAAGACAGGAAGGAGGCTGTGCTCATGGTTGGCCTTGAGCTGCCAAGAGTGTGTGGCTCGGTAAGAGCTGCCAGGGTCATCCTCCAAGGCCCTGCAACTGAGGCTTGGACAAGATCACTGTACATATCTAGGGCAGTCAGCAGGTACTCTTACTGGGGGGGGGGGGACTTTCCTGTGAAATTGGCTACTTCCTGTACTGAGTGTGAAAATGCCCATAAATGGGAGGCCTACAGGAGGGAAAGGCTGGTTTAGGGGAAAGTACTGTAGGGAAAATCACATTGTTACATACACAATGGTGTGCAGGCCACAGTACGGTAGTAGAGAGGACAGCAAGCACAAGTAGCCCAGATGGACAGAACCCACTAGTCCTTTATCTCATTTCGGGAATCCCAGAGTCTGGGCATCTCAGTAGTAAGTTCATCCCCTCTCTCCTCCGGTGATCATTGTCCTGAGGCCTGTGAGGACGAGCCTGTGACCTTCTAATGAAACAGCACAGAGAGAAGCTGCTTGCTTTCAGTGCCTCTGTCATCGGCAGCTGTTTATCCCAGGCTTGTTTTTATAGATTCCTTCCTCCCCCCACCCAGCCATTTCCAGAAATGACTGTTCCCCTCTTTCTGACCCTTCTGTGGCAGGATAAACAAGACATCTCTTACCCAAACACCACAGAGCAAAACAAAAACAGGAAAAGAAATCAGGCACACTAAAGCTTTTGATTTAAAATTATCAAGTGTTTTTAGAAGTTCTAGGAGAAAATAGATTTAATTTTTTCATTTTTAAAACATTTTGAAATGAAATTTTATTTTCTCTAGTAGAACATGCACAGACTTGTGTTACCACCCCTCTACTTAGAGAGTGCACGACTCCACTAACCTTGGACTCTTGCTGCTGATCAGGGTGGATGTCTAACTCTGTATGCCAAATCCATTCATATTCTAGTGGTTCACATTTGGTGCTTTTATATTTGCCAATATAAGTTCTAATTTACAAAAAGAAGAGGGCTAGAATGCCTTTCTTGGAGGTAGGTAGATGAAAAGAAAGTAACAATGACAGTTTGTTCTTTAAATTTGTTCTGACTACAGACCTTTATTTCCATTGCCAACATCTATGTAAGTAAGGATGCCACCGGAGGCTGTTCCTGAGGCACAAGAACTCAGGATATAGGTTTGCTGGACCAGTCTACTTACTGCCGTTAGAGACATGTACCCCACAAGTAAGTCAACACACATGGAACAACAAACACACACACATACACATCACATGTAGCACACATACTCCACAGTGATGTCTCTGAGGGGAAATCTTCAGCAGCCCTCTTGACTCTCTGACCTTTGGGACAGTAGGACTGAGTAGGAAGGGTCATCTTTCTGTCACTCTCCTCTAGTCCCTGCACATAGTCACAGGCCACAGGACATCAACAGGGGTACAGCAGCAACAATGTGGCGATGGGCCAAACTTTCGAGCTAGACTGGTGGATCCCCCTTCTCCTCACCAGCCACAGTCTATAATCCCACCCACACACTTGTTATTCTCCCTATATGCTACTTACTTTGCAGTGTCTTCTGTCCCTTCCTGATGAGGGAGAGAAACCACTAGCCACATCCCTGACCTGCAGGCTTGCTCCTTGAACAGCTCCTGAGAGAGACTTACAGTGCTGAGACAGAAGGAAAGTGATGCATTGCCTGATGCTTGGGGGATGGGCAATGTGTAAACTGCTAGCCATGCCAGATCAGACACATACATCCATTCTACGACAAGTAGACTTATGGAGCCGTCTCATTTGTTTCATATAACAATTCCATGAATTACTCAGTTTCCTGTCTTAAAAGAAATGAAGCCTCAAAAAGGTTTGGAAACTTGCCTGAAGTCACACAGCCATAAAGTAGCAGATCTGGAATTCAAACCCAGGTCTGCCTGTTACATATAGTAACAATGACAAAAGTGATGACTGCAGTGCTAACAACAGCAGATTAAGAGAGTAGGTAGCATTTACTGGGACTTCCTCTGTCCCAGGTCCATGCAGGGCAGCTTATGATGAGCTCTACTCCCTCCAGGAAGTCTTTGTTCACTCAGCTCTCTAGTGTGAAAACAAGGTGAGAAGGTGCCCGAGTATCATATCCAAAAGCCTGAAAAACCAGAAAAAAAACAAGAGGGCATGGGGCCTAGGGCATCATCTCCAGCTCCCATGGTGCTATTAGTCAGGCTTTGCCTGTCACTCCTGGGGTAGTCCTTTCTAACTATCTAAATAGGACAAAGCAGATGCTTGCTGACTTCGGTGAATTGGCTGGTTAAAGGTTAGGACCACTGACTCCTGGTTTTAACTGCAGTCTGACTGGCACAGAGATATGCTGGCAATATACATTATTAGTGTGAGTGTGTGATCTGTACAGTCCCCAAAACACATTTGAGTGTGTGTGTGTGTGTGTGTGTGTGTGTGTGTGTGTGATATGTTATGATCCCCAAGAGGCTGAAGTTGGGTGTCTATGATGCAGGGCTCAGAGAAGCCAAATGACATGGCCTCAAGGAAAGGACTTGTCTGAGGGCTAACACAGAGCCTGGCATGCAAGCGTGTCTGGTACATGACAGAGAGCTGCGCTGTGAAGCACAGGAAACTACTGTCATCACCTACCACCAATTCTGCAGTCATCCCTCTCCACAAATGAGTGTCAGGGACAGGTAGCTCGAATCTCCATAATTCATGAATGGAGAGTGTGGAAATAAAGTGGCTGATGTCCCACCCGCCTCTGCCATTTCCCTAACTGTTTTGTGCTCCACACTTAGGCCTACCTATCCTTATCACCTCTGTAGACCATCTCAGAACCCAGCCCCACAATACCACTAGAGGAAGGCTACAGGGGTTAAAGTGGAGATAGACCCTACATCCCTACAATACAGCACAGAACTCAGCTTTGCGTTCTTAGCCTACAATCCTTAAATCTGCCTACAAAAGCATTTTCCTTTAAATCCCTTTCCACTGACAAACAGCACGCATGTGACTGATGCAGAGGACAGCAGCCAACTACTCAGACCCAGGGCTGCAGCTCACATGGAATGGGGATCACACTATCCCAGCTTAGCGCACTGTGGCTTCAATGTTCACTGTGCTTGACTTCTGTCTTGGAGCAAGCCTCAGAAATGCTGGAGCCTATTCAGTCTTCACACACATTCAGCTCCAAAGGGTGCAGTCAAATTAAAGAGACAAAGGCACCCTGATTCCAGAGACCACTGCTCTTCCTATGCTCTGCTCCAGAGGTCATGTGCAGACTGTTCACAGGGGATGGAGTCTATGGCCTCCAGGGGCTCTTCATAGGACACTTATGATGGTCAGTATCTTTCTGCTAGCCCTTAGTCCTGATTCTTGGGTCATCTACCAAGGAGACCACCTGAACACAAACCCTTGTTTGTCTCAGGGATCTGCTTATGGGGAACCAGAAGACAATGGTTCCTTTATGTCACCCTCTCAAATCCTCTCCAACATCAAGGGCCAAACACTTGGGTAACCCCAAAACATTGATCCACCATCAGGCACAGGTTATGCGTGGCTTGTTTTATCTCAGTCACCCCTCTTTACAACTCCATGTGAGTCAGCAGCTGCTGGGGACACAAAAGAGAAGGGAAGCCATGTACCTCTGTGGCAGGATGGTGAGCTAGGAGCCCGCTGAGGGGACTAAGGGCAGCAAAGACCTGATGCCATGGGGAAGATGGGAAACAGTTAGAGGCCCCAAACACCTAGGAGAATGGCAAAGTGACCAGAGGGTAGCACAAACCACTCCTTGGTTTAGTCAGAGAGGGGACCAGGACAAGGGAACTCATTCCACTTAGGGTTGTGGGCAGTCCTTGCATAGCTAAGGGCACTCCTACTCATATCTTGAAAGCTCAGCACAAAACACAGTGCCTGGCACATACTTGGAATTCAAAAAATTGTCTGAATGGGAATTATGGCTCTCAGCACAGCTGGGGCTACAAGGAGTGTGCTGGAGCAATCAACAATAGGTGCCAATCTGTTGAAGTCATACAGAAGTCACGTACAGCACCATCTCCTCCGCTGGGCATCTGCTTTCTTATTCCCACCCCACCGCAAACACACTCCTCTGAATCACCCACTCCTTCAGTTTGCCAAGCCTCATGGCCTCTTGTATCACACTCTATTTTTGTATTTCCACATCCCCACCACTGAGTTTTAGGGGTTTAATCACAAGACATTTAACAAATGGGCCCTCAGTCCTACCCATCACCCAGAAGAAAGATCAACAGCTTAAGGCCAGGCTGGCACCAGTACCTCCTTCTCTAACCTTGACATGGTGCACTACACACAGAGATGAGACTCTGAAGCCCACCCCACCTGCAGCACATCCACTGAGAGTGACAATGACAACAGCAAAGGAGAAGGGAGGAACTTTAGAGGTGATGGAGATGTGTGAGAATAAACTGGTTTGGATGGTGTGTCGTCATCCTCAAACTCTACAGTTAACAGCTACAACTTGTCAACAGATTTCTGGATGTCAATTCTTCATTAGAAGTGTGTTAAGAAGAAAAGCAGCCAGGCACAAAGACACAGGCCTGTAATTCCAGCTGTTCAGGAGTTTGAAGCAGGAGAATTGTAAGTTCAAGGCTAACCTAGAGTAATAAATAGAGTTCAAGGTCAACCTGAGCAAATTAGAGAGACATTATCACAAAATAAAAAGTTCAAAAAGGGGGTGGGTGGGGCAGGAGATATAGTTGAGTTGTAGGGCACTTGCCATCATGCCCAAGCCCTGGGCTCAATCCCCAGTACTAGGGAGAAAAAGGAAGGGGGTAAGGGAAAGGAAAAGAGGAGGAAGAAGAGGAGGAGGAAGAAAAGGAGGAGAAAAAGGAGGAGGAGGAAGAGGATGAAAAGGAGGAGGACGAGGACGAGGAAAGCATTTGTTGTGAAACTTGACAATGCCTGTTCCTGCCCCACTTCCAGCATACCTGCATATTAAATTGGTTTGGCATGGTAGATATCTCCAATTTCTAACAAGCACCATGGAGATCCTGGTGTTGCCGGGTCCCTAGAGCTCACTTTGAAAACAATTGGCTTACACCTTGAGCCCAAGGGTAGTTCCAGCCCTCCCATCTTTAGGCTTAGAGACATGCAGCTGGCAGCCCTACAAGGCAGAAAGCTGAGCTGAGTTTCCAGGGCACTGATATCACTTCTGCATCTGGGCCCTCAGACTCCAAGGACACTTGAGAGGCTTCTGTTGTCTGAGGTGCATGTTCATCTGCTGTCTTGAATATATGCACATATGTCTTTCCTTCCCTGTCTCTATGCACATCAGCATCCTCGCACAGAGTGCTAATGCCATCCTTTCTCACAAGCATGTCCATGCCTGCATGTTATGTATGGCTTCACTGTGGAACCTCAGTCAGTGTTTATGAGCATGCACAAATCTTTGCTCTCATGTGTATAGCAAGGTTGCAGCAGGGAGATACTCAAATACCCTCAGACTATGACACTGAAAATTATTTTGTATTTATTAACAATTACCAGGTAGTTATGAACATGAAATAATAGTTACTGAAAGACTAATTTCAAAACATATACCATACAACTAAGGTCCCAGAGACAATGAAGATTTGAAGGGAGCTAACCAGCCAAGATAACTTACTGATCACTTCTTCATAGAAACAAAACAGTGTCTCTGCTTGTTTTTATATATGTGTAAGTTACTATCCCCCAATGTGAGCCAGCACATCCTCTCTTCCTGTTGTCTCTATTGGCAAGTTTAAAAGCTAATATTTGGCTGAGCAGTGGTGGCACACGCCTTTAATCCCAGCACTTGGGAGGCAGAGGCAGGTGGATCTCTGTGAGTTTGAGGCCAGCCTGGTCTACAAGAGCTAGTTCCAGGACAGGCTCTAAAGCTACAGAGAAACTGTCTCAACCCGCCCCCCCCCCCAAAAAAAAAGAGCTAATGTTTGCCATACATTAACTGCTTGCAAAGACCTTTTTCAAAATTGGTCAATCACTTTTTATATATTATGATCTGCATAAGTTATATTATTTTTGAAACTTCTGTTTGTGGCAACACCCCTTATTGGAGTGTCTTACACCTTTAGCCTACAATAATCTGGTGTTTGTGTTCATGGGATATGAAGGAAGTTTCCCAGTGGGGGTCAATGACACCAGACTCACCAAAGGGTAAAGACTGTCTACCCATAGCCAGAATCCCCAACTCTGACCCACAGTCTGATGAGCACAAGTCCTGGTCACAACAGAATCCAGATGGAACAGTGTGGGTGGCTCACAGCTAACAATCTATTCGATGAGTCAGGGAAACAGGTGGTGGGGGCAGGACCAGGACTGAAGTTAAGGGGCCCCTCCAGAGACTATTACTTTGTAGTGGTGGTAGAATTTGTTTTTATTTTCTTTTATTTTTTGGTGGTGGGATTTTTTTTAACCAAATCCTAACAAACCAGAACTTTAGAATCCAGCCTCAGAGAAAGCAAAGTCACCAAACAGAAAAGCAAAACAAACACTGTACGTTCTCTGGTAAGTCAGGTCTGTCATCAATCATCAGAAAAGTCAAATGCACTAAGGGTCCATAGGCTATGGGTGGGCCATTGTACAACCTAGACCTCTGTTCTCATTCCTGAATAAATACAGTTACTCCCTGGCCTTTGTGTCCCCCACCAAGCTTTTGTCTGTTATGCCTTTTGCCAACTAACTGTACCATCACTAACCTCATCAGATGATTATTTCTTCAAGGATTTACAGAAGCTTCTATCGCGTCCCTTTGACTAAACCCCAGCCCTGACCATCAGACCTCACACTCTACCACTGGGCTCCAATCCAGACCTTGAGCCACTGGCACACACCTACTCTCTCTACGAGGCCGTGGCCCAGACTCTCAACCCCAGCCATCTCACACTTCTTGAAGATCTATCTCAGACCCCGTCACCACAGCTCTCACTCTGCTCAGTGAAGTCCCTTCCCTTAACTCTGTGGGCTGTTTACTCCCTTCTGCTACCCACTTCAATCTGGTATACAATGGGCTCATGAGAACTATCTGTTGAATAATCACACTGTTGGAATACCCAACATCAGAATTATATTTCTAGAAATTTTTTTAATCTTAAAGGCAATTAATTCAAAATTTGAGAACATACCTTTACTTCCTATACCCTCAAATATGTAGACATCCAGGGCTACTAAATCAGTGTCTAATAGATGAATGGAATTAAAATTTCCATCTTTATCTAAAAACCATTTTAGAATTATCTGGAAGACAGCCTCTGCACCCAAAAGAATCAAATGAAAAAGAGTGTTTTTAAAATTTACAGGCATTTTTACTGCCCTAAGTTTTTTTTATATCTTTCCTATCTGTCTAGTTATTTATTTATTGTGTGTGGTATGTGTATATGGACACACTTATGTAGAGGTCAGAGGACAGAGATCAGTTCTCTCCTTCCACCACATGGGTCTTTGGGACCAAACTCTATCAGGACTGGTAGCAAGCACTTTTATCCCCTGAACCACCTCACCAGCCCTTATATCCTGATTTTTTTCTTTAATCCTCACTTTTGTGGATTGTAACAATGGTCTGAAGGGTCTCAAAAAAATCTATACAAAATATTTTTAATAGAGCAGAAACAAAACTGTACACATTGCCACCTTCAATTATCTTTTGTCCAACAGTGGTTTGTTTTGTGTGTGTGTGTAGTGTGTGTGTGTGTGTGTGTGTGTGTGTGCATGGGTGGTATGTGTGTATGGTGTGTGTGTGTGTGGTGTGAGTGTGGTGTGTGTGGCCTGTGTATGGTCTGTGTGCGGTATGTGTGGTGTGTGTGTGGTGTGTGTATGGTGTGTGTGTGGTGTGAATGTGGTGTGTGTGGTGTGTGTGGTGTGTGTGTGGTGTGTGTATGGTGTGTGTGTGTGTGTGTGGTGTGTGTGTATGGTGTGTGCTTCAGAGTTTAATATCTGGTCTTGTTTTTAATTTACCAATCATACTGACAGCAGAAATGCCCCAGCATCAGGTAATTACTTACTCAAAAATATCAAAACCTTGGTATCAATGGAGAATTAAATAATGACCTGGTAGGAACTTCTTTAGTGAGGTAACACAAGTAAACAGGGTCCCCTGCCACTGTGTTCTTCTGGGCATGAGCACCTGAAAGGTGGTACCTTGGAAGAAGCCTGATCTTGGCTGGAACAGGGTTTCTCAAGAGTCTCTGGGGTAGGGGTAGGGGATGGAGATTTCCATGGGTCAGGGACCTCTTTCTTCCCCCAGAGGGCACAATAGCTCTGGGATGGTATCTAGAATAATTCTATTCATATAAGCTCTCCAGATTCCTAGAAATCTTGAGAATTCTTAGGAATCCCAAGAAAACTTGAGAAGCAGCACTGCTGAGTTACCCTCATAGCTGACCTGCAGGGCAGAGGCTAAGCTGGAAGACAACACTGCACCCCTCCATTAGACTCACGAAGACCTGAAGAAGACCTGTCTCCTTAAAGTCACACATCGGGCTTTCCTTACAGAATGCCAACAGCAATTCTGTGGCAGGCTAGAAATAAGGGTGCATAATTAAGAGGGCGTGAGAAGAGACAGGCGCTCCTCACTCCAAAGTCTAATTTGCCTTTTCTACTGACTGAGAGCATCAGCAAAGTTCAATACAATTAACGAAGTCAAAATTGCCCTCAGAAATTAATCACATTTTTTTAAGGATATCTTAAACACGGATGTTAAAAACAAATGAATTAGGTCCACTTAGGTCCAGAATGTCTGAAACTTTTGAGTTTTACCTTTTAACACACACCTCTCTCATTTCTAAATCTAAACTATGTACCTCATAAAAACCCTCACAATTTCATTTACAAACAGAAAATCTTTAATGTAAGAGAATAAGTAAACCTACCCATGTATTTTCACTTGTTTTTGAAACTTTACTTAAATTTTAAACTTTGCTTAATCTTTGTTGTTGTTTTGCTTTTGTTTTTTGAGACAGAGTTTCTGTGTGTAGCTTTGGAGCCTGTCCTGGAACTCGTTCTGTAGACCAGGCTGGTCTTGAACTCACAGAGATTTGCCTGCCTTTGCCTCCTATGTGCTGGGATTAAAGGTGTGCGCCACCAGTCACAACCTTTAATTCATATGAACTTATATGTAGTCAACTGCGACTTTTATTTATTTATTTATTTATTTATTTATTAAAGATTTCTGCCTTCTCCCCGCCACCACCTCCCATTTCCCTCCCCCTCCCCCATCAAGTCCCCCTCCCTCATCATCCCTAAGAGTAATCCGGGTTCCCTGCCCTGTGGGAAGTCCAAGGACCACCCAGCTCCATCCAGGTCTAGTAAGGTGAGCATCCAAACTGCCTAGGCTCCCACAAAGCCAGTACGTGCAGTAGGATCAAAAACCCATTGCCATTGTTCTTGAGTTCTCAGTAGTCCTCATTGTCCGCTATGTTCAGCAAGTCCGGTTTTATCCCATGCTTTTTCAGACCCAGGCCAGCTGGCCTTGGTGAGTTCCTGATAGAACATCTCCATTGTCTCAGTGTGTGGGTGCACCCCTCGCGGTCCTGAGTATACATCATCCTTTCCCTACGTCTCTCTACCTAAATACTTAATAAACTCACTAGCTTTGCTTCACCCTGGCTCTTTTCCCTGGCTCTGTTGAGGAGCCAGCTTAGCTGAGTGAATCGCTGAGAGGAAGTGGAGCTCCTGGGGCTCTGGAAGGCTCTGTTGGTGACAGAGCCAAGCACATACCTAGCTGCTGCGGAAAACAAGTGGCTTCCAGGCCACCATCTTCTTTCTTCCCAGGTCCCTCAGACTGAGAACAGGAAATTCACTTTTATATCACACTATTTTTTATCATACTTGATGGGGGCCATAGGAATGGCAGTTAATATTTAACATGATGGAAGGGCAGAAATGTTCATCCCTGGGGCTGGAGAGATGGCTCAGTGGTTTAAGAGCATTGCCTGCTCTTCCAAAGGTCCTGAGTTCAATTCCCAGCAACCACATGGTGGCTCACAACCATCTGAAATGAGATCTGATGCCCTCTTCTGGCCTTCAGGCAGACACACAAGACAGAATATTGTATACATAATAAATAAATAAATATTAAAAAAAAAAAAAGAAATGTTCATCCCTTTGAAAGTGAGGTGTTCCTAGTGGCTAATGTGCCAGGTTCAAGACAGAGGATCCCTGGAGAGAGACAGACCCTGCAGGACAAAGGCCCACCTGGCAGGCCCTGGGGAAGGCTGATCTACAGCATGTAATGACCTCTCTGTCCAGGCAGCTAGAAAGCACCCTTGCTCGCTCAAAATGTCCCAGAAAGTATGCTCTTTTAGGACAAGGATCTTAATGACAGACAATCAAAGAGTTTCTCTTGTCCTCTCTTCCCAAGTAAAAGGTGAGGTAGTCAGGCAAATCACCCTGCATAGTATGTTTAGACTGACTGGATGAGTGGGGTCAAAGCTGGATGCTGTTCTCATAAGCTCCCACTGACCTATGTGGCAGCAATCTGGCCATGCCAGGGCTCAGATGAGGCCTGTGGTAGGCAGAGTATCATGATTAATTTGGAAACTGAACATCATTCCATGGCTCTGGGCCCCTGACCATAGTTTAAGGTTGTCAAGCTGGCCTTGAGGACACAAGATGATGGAGACACCTGGGGAGAGCCTAGAAATTTAGGTAGTAGTCACTTAAAGCCTAAAGGAAGGGGGTACCATGAGACCCCAAAAGAAGGTGTCTCAGATGGAAGCAGGGATGCAGGAAGTAGAGGTGATTGTGCCTGTTGAAGAATGACAGTCAGAAGCTCCTAAGTGCCCAATAGTAAGCAAACAGTCTTTATCACCCCACGAGGTGCTCAAATGGCTGAGTAGGCCATAAAGCTAGTGAGAGGGATATGAAGTTCAAGTAGAGGGTTTAGCCCTGCCCTAGTTCCCATGGAAACGTCACTGCTATAGCCATAGCCTTTCTGAGCTAGGGTCTCTGAAAACAAAGTAAGACTCCAGAGTCCTCAGCAGGAGGGCACACAGTGGGCAGAGTGACAGTGGGACAAGAGGGCACGAATACAAAAACGGCTTCAGAACCCAAATGTAACTCGGGTCAAGTTTGTACAAGGATGCATTGCTTATTAAATATAGTTAGTCTCCATGCTTAATTTTCAGCAAACTTCAATGAAGCTGGATTCTGTTCACTATGAGCAATACAGGTTAACTAAGTAATAAAACCTCACACAGCCCTTGACTTGGCACAGTTTTCCCTATATTCAGGCCAAGAGCTGGGAAGAAATAGCCTTTGGCATCCTGCATTTCTAAGTCTAAAATAAAGTGACAGCAACAGCCTCCATTTTGCAGTAACTAGAGAGCACCCCAGCAGCAGCCACTTCTGGGGCAAGCTGCTTCCCTGTGATGAATCACATTGAGTTGGCTTTCAGGGAAGGGCCAGGCACTCTCCAGAGAATATGGATTGTTGGCCTCCACCTCTACTAACGAGGGGTGCAGTTCCCACTGTCCAGGCTCCACCTGACTGAATGGCTCCAGAAGTGAGTCCATGGCTCCCCTCCAGGCTGAATCAGTGAAGAAGAGCAAGCAGGGGTAGATTTATCTCTCAAGTATGCAGCAGTCTGAGAACTCCTCTTAAGAGCAGAAGGCAGTATGTAATCTGAATTCACAGAGAAAGCCCATATCAGATGCCAGAGCTAGGCAACTAGGAAACCCTCTTAAGAGGAATGGAGAAGACTTGCAACCCATTCTTTGAGTCAGACGAAAACACGAGACAGAGAGGAAGATATGACAGAAGGCTGAGGGTGGCGGAGAGAGATGCAACCGTGCTGCAAGCAGTGACTAGGCCCCAGAGGAGCAAGTCAAGACGGGAAGCCAGATAGACAGGGACTGGTGGTCACAGGCCAGCAGTGGTGACGTAGCTCAAGTCTGTCCAGTCTTTCTTCTGGAACCTTGAAGAAGGTGTAAAGAGCACATCCATCATCAGGGCATGGGACAGGAGGTTTCATGAGGCAAGAGTCCTGAGATTTTCCTATTACTGGCACAAGTCAACCTCTTGGGTGTGGGTTGGCCTACTTTCTCACGGGAGTTTTGAGTTTCTTTTCTTGCCAATTTCTGCCTCTGTGGGACTGGTCACTACTACTTCCAGCACAGCTCTTAGCCATTCTACAACCCTGAAGCCTTGCTTTCCATTTCCATCGCCTCCTGATGCTGTGTCTCCCACAGACCGGCCCACTGCACATAGCACTAGGCTATCACAGCACCCTGGGACTGGTATAAAAAAAAAAAAAAAACAGTTTCCAGCTCATAGGTTAGGCAGTGAGCAAAAATCACACAACCCAGTTTTGGATTCTACTAATGTCAAAGCCTGAAGCATGCTGGAGACTCCTGGATGGCCAGGGTCTTGTTTGCATCCTTGGAGCTAGCTAGCATTTTTCAAGACCCATATTAGAAATGAGATAAACACTTGTGTGATGTCTGAATACGCAAGTTTTCTTGCTAGAGTATACTTTGTCGTCTGCCCCCCACCAAGCTCATCAGTTTAAAAAAATGGTCCTCAGTGTAGTGATGCTGAGAGGTGGTAAGGCCTAGTGGAAGTTCATTACCAGTGCTGTCCTTGGAAGAAAGGAAGGTTAGAAACCCCTGACCTTGAACCATTATATTTTTTCCTATCTAATCATGTGATCTCTTATTCCTATGCATGCCCTCACTATTGTGGGCCATCTACAATAACGTTGTTGACCTTATGTTGACCTTATGATGTTCAAGCATCATGACCTTGAACTTTCAGAACTTGAGCTAAATAAACCTCTTTTCTTTATAAAATTACCCAGCCTTGGGTATTTCCTTACAATTAAAAAAAAAGTGGCCTCAGGGTGGCAGGGGTAGATAATGTTTCCTGACAGAAACTTATCATGGGAGGGAGCAACTGGCCCCAGAGCAAAGATTCTCCCTTCCTCCAGCCTTTCCAGGGGACAGAACAGTCTTCTCAGAACACTGCTGTCAACCTATTACACTCTTCCCCAACACCACCCGCCACAAACCCCTGCTTGTTCAAAGTTTCCAGGACTTGTTCCAGGTACTACTCACAAATCCTCTGGTCTGGCCTGGCAGTTCTCCTCATCTCCTAAATGAGCTTACATTTTGCTACCCTGTACCTGTTATTGGCACATCCCTTCCTGTTCTAGCTATCTGGGTCCTCTCCATCCAAAAGAACCTGACTTCTCCACTCTTAACCCAGCTCCCAAAATCCTTTCCAACTCACAATAGCAGACCAATAATGTTACCTTCTTATTTGGCTTCTCACTGTCACTCCTATCTGCATGTATTCTAATTTTCCAACTACATTAAGGTCTCTCTTTTTGTTTTTAAAAAGATTTATTTATTTTTATGCATAACAGTGTTTGTCTGAATGTATGTACGAATGTATACCATGTGTAGGTCTGGAGTCCATAAGAGGGTTATGGGATCCCCGGAACTAGATTTATTAATAGCTGTGATCTGCTATGTGGGAACTGGGAACCAAACTGAAGTCTTCTGTGTGAGCAGCAAGTGCTCTTAACCACCACTGAGCCATCTCTCCAGCCTCCAGATCAAGATCTCGTTCTGGTAGCAACCACTAGCTATGTTTGTAACTCTGCCATGATGACTCTGAACATCCCTGTAGATGCCACTGGGCCTCACATGCCCTATGACTATTTCCATGGAAAAAGTTTTACCTGTAGTATCTGGATTGCAAGTAGGTAGAGCAGACAGCTTTGGAGACGTGACTTGCTGAACCAAAGTCAATGACCTTCACTCGGTATGGCTGTCTAGATGGATCTACCAGCATGATGTTTTCTGGTTTGAGGTCAGCATGGATAAGACCCAGGCTTTTGAGTTTCATCAGGGCTGTAGCTACCTGCTGGAGGACTGGACGAATGTACTTGAGGGGCAAGGGGCTAAACTTGTTCTGTTTCAGAAAGTCATAGAGGTTCTGCTCCAACATCTCAAAGACTAAGCAGGTGTGATTCTTGTGCTGGAAGCACTCATAGGCCCGCACAAAGTTGTAGTCATCCGCGCTCTCTGTGCTCAGCCGGGCTAGGATGCTCACTTCAATCTGACCTTGCCGGGCATAGGAAGGGTGGTTCTTTAAGATTTTAATGGCCACAATTTCATTGGTGCCCCGTTTCCAGCACTTGACCACTTGCCCAAATGTTCCTCTGCCCAAAAACTCTAAAACCTCATAGGTGTTGGTCATGGAACACAGCACTTCATGCTGCACCAGCTGATAGTCGCCTTCGCTGTTAGAGCCACTGTTTTTGGAGGTGGCAGTGGATGTGGTGGCAGTAGCTACAGTGGCCCCGCTGGCATTATTCTGAATCATGGGTGGATGCTCTTCAATGATCTGCACGCTGCTTGTGTTCTCAATCTCCTCACTCTTTCGCTTGAGTCCACATTTTTGGTAGGTGTCAAGGAGGCTCACAGTGCTTCGACGCATTAGGTTATGTGGTCCGCCGAGGACTTGCCCGGTGACAGAAGTGCTACTTGCTGATGTTACGACTATGTGTCCAGTACTTCCTGGGAAGATGATGGTCTGCTCGTAAGGTAGGCTTGGGTTTGGGATTGGCAAGGAGGTGCTGACGGTTGTGGAGGCTGGCTGCGAAGGTGGTATGTTCTTGCTCTGGCTGTACGCTTTGCTATGGGAGCCGTACCCAGTCATGTCCCAGTTGGAACTTGGCTCTACTTTCAGTTTCTTCACACTACAGAAGGCACTTGATTGAAGGGTGTGAGGGGAGAAAACTTGAACATGTGAGGCCATACCTATGAGGAAAGAAAAAGGAAAAATAAATATTTGAGTTACTCCTCCATGAATAAACTCCATTGATTCATTTAAACTCTGATCAGATTGCCCTTCTACTTTAAAAGAATCTTGAGGACTGGAGAGACGGATTCGTGGGTAAAGTACTGCTGTGAAGTATAAACACTTGAATTCAGGTCCCCAGAACTCATGAAAGCTGGCACAGTCACATGCACATGTGATCCCAAAACTCCCACAGCAAGATGGGCAACATAGACATGAAAGTTTCCAAAAGCTCACGGGCTAGTTAATATGCCATATGCAGCAATGGACAGAAAGAGAGCATCTCTCAAGCAAGGCCAAAGGTAAGGGCTAACACCTAGTGTTGTCTTCTGGCCTCTAAACATTTCTTGCACGTATAATGATTTTAAAATGCAGCCGCTTGAGAAAGCAAACCGATTCCACTCAGAAGCACATTCTACTCTCCTTGTTTGTGAGACTAATGGTTCCCATGTTCTGTCATTAGACCTACCAATCTTAGGAGACTCAGTAATCAAGTCAAGAATCAGATACAGAACTGGGACTTGGTTCATCATTTATTTCTTGTAACTATACTTGTAACAGAAACCACTTCCTCATTCCTATTCAAGTTGCATCTTGCTAAATCTGAAGACTGTATCAAGTACCCGGGTAAGTATTACCTACTTAGCTCTTCCATATAGTCAGCTTACCCTTCTCAATAGAACCTAAAAACCAGGTTTACCACTTCTAAGAAATATGTTCCCACAAAACCCCATCTCGGGGGCCTCTCATGATTGTCTGTGTTCTGGATGAGACATACTACCTACCACCTGGCATCCTGGTCATCTTGAATTCAAAAGAGTTTTATATGGATGATTTGGTGTTTAACTGGCTTAAAACATGCATCACTTTTCAGACAGGGCCAAGTAGCACCATTCAAGGACTTCTTGCTCACCTACTTTATCAATCTAGACATAACAAATTTCTCTAGAAAGTCCTGAGATTTCAGATACTGGGGACATGGCTCAGTCTAGATAAAGTGCTCACAATGCAGGCATAAAGGACTGAACATGATTACATGATTTGTAGTATTGACAGAGACAGACAGACAGACAGACAGACAGACAGACAGACAATAGGAGAGAGAGAGGGAGGGGGAGGGAGGGAGGGAGGGAAGGAGAGGGAGGGAGGGAGGGAGGGAGGGAGGGGGGGGAGAGAGAGAGAGAGAGAGAGAGAGAGAGAGAGAGAGAGAGAGAGAGAGAGAGAGAGAGAGAGATTGGGTGCAACTTTGCCCACCTAGCACTGGGGAGGCAGAGATGGGTGTATTCTTGGGGTTTATTGGTCAGTCAGTCTAACCTAATTGGTGAGCTCCAGATTCAGATTCACTGAGAGTCCTCATCTCAAAAATATGTGGACTGTGATTAAAAGAGGCACAGATGTTTACCTGTGTCTGTATGTACATATGTACACACATACACAGTGGAAGTTGAGAGAAAGAACTATGATTTCATACTGACATATCTGCAACCTAGATAATCTTGAAACTATATAAGACCTTTCTGTAGTAGCTGTACAATTTATAATTGTGGTGATATTGGATATATATATATACACAATGATGAGAAAGGGAAAACCCTTAAAGGTACAAGAAGAAACAAACACCAATTACCTTCTAAGCTACTCTGATAACCATTTCTTGTATGTGTGTTTGTGTGTTCATGTGCACACATATATCTGAGTATGCATGTATATGTATAGAGACCACAGGTTTCATAATGGGTGTCTTCCTCAATCACTGTATTTTTGGAGACAAGTTTCAATGGATCCATAGCTCACTAATTCAACTAGACTGGCTGGCCAGCAAATCCCAAGAGATCTTCCTGTCTCCACCTCCCCAGTGTTTGAGTTACAGATGCTTGGCTTTTTAGGTGAATGCTAAGGATGGAACCCAGATCCTCATGCTCTTCATGCTTATGTGTCTTTCTGAATGAGTCATCTCCCCAGCCTCACTGCCATTTCTTACAAAAGCAGTTAGAAAGTTAGAGTCTGTCAAACTCCACTGATACTTAACTATCTAGCTTCAGCTGCTCTCCGACCCCCAGCACTAATTAGAGTGATGATTTAACATCTTCCTCTTAACCCCATCACTTGTCCCCTGACCTTCCCTCTCTTCAGCAGATCTCCACCTTCCATTTTGTCCAGAATCCCAAGGTCAGTCTCAAGTTCTGCTAGTCTCCTAATCTATATTCTCCCATTTTTCTCTAGAATCCTGTTTTTGCTGTTCTTTTTCCTTGAAGCTATTGATTCTCTCTGTTTATTGGACAGAAATCTTTAGCTGACACTGAATAAGGTTGTCCAAATGAATCGCTGACCTAACTCCTCCCTCCTGCCTTCAAGTGTGTATGAATGTACAAACTTCCAATGCAAAAGGCAGAGCAGCAGTCATAGCCCCTCTTCACTCTTTCCTTCTTACCTGTAAAGCGATGCTTGCTGTACTCTTTTTCTTCACACTCACTCTTAATCCTCTCCCCCAACATATCCAAATACCATAGACCTGTGTTCTTAAGGTAAATAACTTCCTAATTGCCTAATCCAGTGGCCCTTTCAACCCCTATTCTCCTTCACCTCCCTGCAGTATCAGACACTGCTGACCTGACGACCACTTCCTTCTTGATGCTCTTATCTACACTAATGTGAATCCGTAACTGTCTTCCTCTTCCCCGTGGCTAAGTACACAGGGTTAAGGCAGTTTCTCTTCTCCCACCTTTAAAATTCTGGTGCTTCCAGTAGTCTGTGTCCTCTGAAAGGTATCATTCATTCAGAAAGTTTAAGCAGTCATCTCTATGAAGGCAGCTTCCATATGGTTACCATGAACCAAGTTCTCACTTGAATGTTCCACCAGTAAATTTCTGTCTCCTGCTACATCAAAGATGATCTTCAAAGCTGAACTCCTTGTGTTTTCCCCAAAACATAATCATCTAATCCTCCATTTTAACATTTCCTTTTTGTTAATAAAGTATTTATCTAGTTGCTTGGTTCCCAAACTGTGAATTTACCTTGATGAGTCTTCATTACTTCAACAGGCAAAAGATACACTCAGTATTGATAGATTTCTCCTTCCTTTAAAATGTCTTTTTTTAATTAAAAGTATTTAAATAGTCCTATAAGGCAAAATGTCTCTTGTATCCAATTCTTTAATCCTGTTCTTTTTGCCACTCCCAAGTTGAAATTATTACTTTTCTTTCTTTCTTTTTTTCCCTCCAAGACAAGGTTTCTCTGTGTAGCGCTAGTTGTCCTGGAACTGCTTTGTAGACCAGGCTGTCCTTAAACTCACAAATATCTACCTGCCTCTGCCTCCCAAGTGCAGGGATTAAAGGTGTGCACCACCACCACCCAGCTGAAATTATTACTTTTCAAAAGTAACCCTAAAGTAAACATAGGAACCTGATCTACCTGAATGATCTTTAATGTGCCTGTATCTGGCCACCAGATCTGTCTTACTTCAGAAATCTCTGAGCATTGTTCCTCTGTCCAAAAGCTTTTGGTGATGCCTTAGTTTCCAGAAGATAAAGTTGAAGAGACAGTATACATCTTGGTCCCAAATTCCTGCTAGCTGCATCTTCAAGCACTGGTTTCCCAGAAGTCTCAAATCTGAACTGGTCCCACTCATCTTCCTAGAAGAGACTGCTCTGTACTTGCTTCTTTCACTCTCCAGCACATGTGCCTTCTGGAACAAAGTCACTGCTTCTCCAGTTTAGAGCCCCAAGCCTGGGTTTTTGAGACAAGGTCTCATAGAGTTCAGGCTGCCCTCAAACTCACTATGTAGCCAAGGATGACCAAGAACTTCTGATCCTCCTGCCTCCATCCTCCCCAGTGTTGGTTAGGATGTGAGCCACCACATTTGACAAGTAGTTTTTCTCTTACATTATCTACATGTTTAAGCCATGTTTCCACAACTAGACTATATTCTGGCACCAAGGACTACAGTCATACCTCACACCTCTTTGCTTTTGTCTCATAAATTCTTTGTGTCTTTCCCAGGCCAAATTTAGAGTGCATGGTGACCACTGCTACCTGAAAAAAGTCAGTAACTGCTTTGTCACCAGTCACACATATCCAAAGAAGCTAGCCTGACCTGAAATTAGAGAAAAATCTGCCAGTGTCTTTCTGTACAAATAAAGATTTTTAAAAAGCAAGAGAGAGGGCCGTGTATGTGGTCCATGACTACACTTGCAGTGTGTGGAAGGTAAGATAGGAGAATTGAGAATTTGAGGCTATCTTGGGTTATACGGCAAAACCCTGACCCAAAACAAACAAATCTCTAAACTCTAAAATGAAAAAAAAAAAAAACTATCAAAGCAGAGGCTAGTCAGCTCCTATTGTGGTTGGGCAGTCATGCTCTGCTGTGCTCTGACTTCTTAGAGGGGCAGGTCTGGTCTAACCCTAAATCCTACTCTAAATCTGCCTTTACCCATGAGTCAACAGAGACTTCCCTTCTGGTTTGAAAGCTGACTCCAACCTTGACCTGGGTACTATGACTAATATGCCTGTATATGTCTGACATAATTATTGTCTGACACGATTAATTTGTTATACAATCATATTTTCACCTGATTTTTATGTCAATATCTTCCTAATACTACAAGTAGAGAAAGTATCACTTAAATGTTCATATAGTTATAAATGCTATAAACCAGATATGTCCAACCTATGGTTCACAGAACTCATGTGTTCCAGTATACCTATGAATGTGGCCCAACACATTTTAGACGACACTTTGTTAAAATGTCTAAAGTTTTGACATTCTTGAAGCAATACAGAAAAGAACAATCCTTGACTTTTAGCTACCTGTCCCTGGAAAAGACTACACAAAATTAACATCTGGTTCAGCTTCTGTCCCTTGAGTGTACCTTGCTCCCCTCTCTTTAAATTACTTCTAGAAGAAAAGAGAGGAGCAGGTGAGAAAAGAAATAAGCTGATTACACACAAAGCTCTGGAGGCATTGGTCCCTGTCCTCACTGTTTTACAAGTTCTTGGTGGAAAGGCCACATTGCAGAGTGGAATTTTACAAAGGGGAAGAGGGTAGCTTATGACTTATTTGTTATTGGGATGATAGCCAAGGGTCATAAAACTGTGGAAATCATCACTGACTGCCTTGGGTGACAGATGCCCAGGATCAGCAAGAAGATCTGCATGGCTGGAACCTCCCTGCACCCTTCACTGTGGCCAGCTGCCTCAAATTCTGGCTGGGGCTGCTGGGGCTACTGTTGAGGTCAACAGTCACTATTCCAAGAAGTAGACCTAATATTTCTAACAACCTTTTTACCTTTGTTCTATGGCACGGTCCATTTTCCTCTGGGAAACAGAATGCTGAAAGAAAATAAAGCTAAAGAAAGATATTAATGATGCTTTTTAAGCCCTAAAATCTTTATAAGAAATAAAACACTGGTAGTTTTATAGTTGCATTTTAAAATAATCTCACAGCCACAACCAAACTTTTTCCCAAACATTTCTCCTTGAAATGATTTTCTGAAACAAACCTTCCTGATTAGTTCAGATTTCTGTGAGTCAAGCTTATAACCTTTGCCACTCCATTTATTTAGATCCCTAAGGCAAGGGACAAGGAAGAGGGTGGGAAGACCTGTATGTTTTCCAGTTGAAAGGAACTGCTAAATGTTTCCTCTCATTTCTTTATGGTCTGACCCCTGTACTCTTTAAGGACTACTGACCTTCTGGACACACAAAATAGTAATAGTAATAATTTCCCCCAAAAAATAGCAGGGGCTGACTGAACATTATCAGCTTGATCCTATTGAAAACTTCAATTTCTACCCCTCCTCTTAGGCTTTTAGAAGAAAAAGTAGCTTTGTCCCTCTTTAGTGGGAGGGTAGGTTTTAACTCCCTGGAGGGCAGTGAGAAAGACCAGGAAATAACACAATAAATCTGCAATAACTACACCTGCTCCTTAGAGGCGTAACCCACCCAGACCTCTCAGTAAAGCCTTGTTGGCCTCTCAAGATAAACCCTACACAATGCATTGATTGCTGAGACAGAGAGCAGAGCATCTACAAAGGAGTATTCTTACTCCCATGCTACTGGCTCAAGAGCTTGAGCACTGAGCACCAGCTCTTTCCATGTTGTAAGGCTCATAGAAAAACTATCAATAAAAAAGATTTATTTACAAACTGGTTACAAATTAAGTCAACTTATATCACACAATAAATTCTTTGCTGCATGACAAATAAAAAGAAATGCCTATAAATCTGATTAAAAACAGTCACAACAGAATTAAAAGTGCATCATTTTAAGTCATTCCTTATCAATACAAAAACGACAAACTGCCTCATACGCGAAGCAAACCCAGGTCACACAAGTTTAGAATGTGTTTTGATAGCTTGTATGTTTAAATGATGAAGAGTAATTATTCTTATTTAGGCTTCCCTCCATCCAAAATGCCCACTTTACATCAAAAACATATGTAAAAGTCTGTATTTCAAAATACTATTTTTCAAAGCATTTGCCTTGTAGCACTGGCCTTTATATGGATGCCATGTATGTCCACACAATGCTATCCCACTCAATTTCAACCCCTATTTAAAACCACGCATGATTCTCCAGGTTTTAAATTACCAAATACCCATGCCACACCTGACTCTAGGAGGGGTGTCTTTGAGGCAGGGTGAGTGAGCACCTTTGCCTGAGACAGCCTGGTTAGCATGGCATGCTTACCCCATTTACATATGTCCCACACAATCTCATTCTCACAAAGTTGAAAACTATCAAGTCAGAGGATGGTATAGGCTCTTAGAATATGGAGCAAAATCAGATTGTGATCTTACTTTCAAGCCTACAGAACTCTGTGTGGCTCTTAGTTTTTCTTAATCTTCAAGGTTCAATGAGAAATTCTTTTTTCCAGAGTTATACTCAACCTTTTTTCTGGCATTTTGAGATAGGATCTTCCTATGCAGTCCAGGCTCTAGCTTCAAGTAGGAGCATTTGCCTTGAACGCCAATGCTAGGATTACAGGTGTTTGTCAACATGCCCACCTAACTTTTTTCATTTACAAAAACAAAAAAACAAAAACCAACAAAAACAAAACAAACTACAAGAAAAGGTAAGTTCCCTCATGATCTTGAGTTTTTAACCCATTATTTAAAAAAAAAAAAAAACATTTTTTGGAAGATTGTGTCATTTAGTGTATTTTTCCTAACATATTTGCTTCATTTCTTCATAACTTTTTATTTCACAATTGGATGAACTGAAAAGTTGCTTCACATATGAGTACATTTCCTTTCCATTTCACCACCCCAAATTATCTACTGGAAGATCAGACTCTGGCGAAACTACAGGGATGAATGAGAGCTCAACTATATGATTAATTTTTTTCATTGAATTAATTTCACTGAACTTAGCAAAGCTCAAGAGAAGAAATTATAAGTAAAAATAGGCATCATTTTATCAGTATTTAAGGTTTAATTTAGGCCTGGCAGATGTAAAATAGACTGCCACTCAGAATCCAGTTATAGTTAAAGAGTAGAGTCCAGATCACTGTAAGAGGTACCAACTTCCTCACTTCTTAAAATCTTTTGGGCATACATTGACTGAATAATGAGCTTCTGATGGAAGCTACAATGTTATTTTGTTTTCCTACAAATACAGAACTCAAAGGATTAATTCCCATACTTAACAGAATACCCTGTCTTTTATATGGAATAAGTTAAAATAAATCAGTGTTAGAAATATATATATATACACACACACATACAGTCGGGTTTGGTGGAGCATGCCTTTAATCTCAGCACTTGGGAGGCAGAGGCAGGGGACTCTCTGAGTTTGAGGCCAGTCAGGGCTACACAGAGAAACCCCATCTCAAACCCTTCCTCCCAAAAGAAATATATATCTAAATGGAAAGTTTTAAACCCCTAGAGTAGGGTAAATTTGTATAACCCTTGATAAACTTGTGATGATTTAATGCCTCCCGAGGGTTGAAAAGTATTAGAAAAAATTCTTCATTGATATACAGAATATTCATAAAATTATAGCAATTATTCTGTGTGTCAAGTCTGTATTTTAAAAGAATGTGAGGCAATTTCAGGTTAGCCTGTTTCTAAATGACAGATTTTCAAAACAGTGTGTACTAAATATCCTTGGGGCTTTTATATAATGTTCAATCAGAAGGTATTTATCCACTAGTTGTATAATGTTAAATATATGATACAATTCTACCATAGTAGTGTAGAATTAACCACAAGCTCTAAAGAATCTTATTTTTTTTTATAATGACAGTAGAAATACTATTGCTGTAGCACTGAGCATTTGAAAAATAGAATAAATCATTCATCAGATGTGTATTCAGGTCCTCTATATAAAAAAGACCAGCATGAATTAGAATGAAAACACAAAAACCATCTATGGCATCACCATTAGCTGGGCATGGTAGCACATGCCTTTAGACACTCAGGAGGCAGAGGTAGGCATTTCCCTATGATTTGGAGATCAATACAAAGTAAGGATCCCATTTGTGTGCATGAGGGGGGTATCACCACTGTCCTAAAGGAGCTTCCACTGTCCTAAAGGAGCTTAAAAATATCATAGCTTCGTTAAGTCCGATGCCAATTTAAAAGGACAACTGGCCATTGCAGCAAACATAAACAACTGCCAAGGTAAACAGCATAGTTGAAAGCAGGATTCACCCCGGTTATAATCACACAAGATTTTACAAGAGATGAGCTGTGACTAAAAAGATAGATGACCTTTTGAAAGGTGAGGCTGGCCTTCCAGATCCTACTAGGAGGGTATAATTCCAGTCTCACAATGGGGAGTAATCAGCACTGTGGTCTCTGTCCTCAGGAAGCTTCCGCTTTGTTTGGAAACAACGGAGGCCCATTTGCATATCAGTAATATATTAACAAACGCTAAGGCAATAATTAACCTCTAGTAGACATTGTGCACACCAACTGCCTGTTTGCCTAATTCTAGTAACTCCAATATTCTAGAAATAATTCTAGCCATTTGAAGCTGGTGTGGTGTCCCAGCTGTCCCCTGACCCACCTTTGACATTGACTCTTAACTTTCATGACCTCCCTTGCTCTTTTCTGGACTCCGGGTGCTTATTCCTCAGGACTGTGCAGGAGCGTGCATTTCCCCTACTGAACAAATGGGTAGATACGTTTTAGGGAGATGACATAAGTTGCCCAAAGTCAATTTGCTACTAGCAGGGTTGAGTTTGGAACTGAGGTCTTCCTGGGTCTCAAATTCATGTCATTACTCAAGCTTCTGCTTCATTTGTTAGGTTCTTAGATTAGAAGCATCGACCATGAGGCCAGGCAGAATAGCAACCATGGACAGATAAAAGTCACAAAAAAGAGAACACAGATCTAAACTACAAGACATAGCTGACTACATCAACCATGGCAGACACCCACAACAATGACCATGGCTTCTATTACTTCTGTCTCCTCTGGTCAGGATAACAACTGAGAAATGCATTAAAATTATTTTTTAAAAAATGTATCTCTTTTAAGAGGCAATCATCTCCTTTTTAATGTACAATGGAACAGTGGCCAGAACACTGATCTTGAGTAAGAAGACTTAGACTAAGTGACCTGGAGAGGTTGCATGGCAAACAGGAAGGCTGTCACAAGAGCCCAGAGGTGAAGATAGGAGGATCTGAACTAAGGAACTATCTGAGAAAACAGAAAGTAAGCAGCAAAAATATAGGGCTTCACAGAGAAAAAATAGTAAGACAGTGACAGGTTTCAGAACATACGGGCAAAGGATGGAGAGGAATCAAATGCATCTGAGAGATGCAAAGAAGTGAGTCCACAGGTGGCAGCAGGGGAGGCGTAACGTGATATCAAACATTTTTCTTGGGAAGAAGAGGATAGAATGAGTTTTCAACAAGTTGAATGCCAAGCACTGACAGGATATCTATGTTGGAATGTACAATCATTACTCCTACTAACACACGGAAAAAAGAATTGCTTGATCTAAGTGAAGTTAGTGTCAGGGGTTGCTGGTGTTTGACAAGCAGTAGCTAGTACTTTTGTGCAAAGTTTGGTGTGAGTGTGTTTGTGCATGTGCTTGTGTGTGTTTAGGGAGAGAGAGGTGTGTCTGTGTATGTATAGGCAGCAGCTAATGTTAGGTATCTTTCTTAATGGCTCTGCACTTTACTTTTGTGAACAAGGTTTCTCACTAGACCCAGAGCATACCTAATTCAACTACATTGGCTGGCCAGCAAGCTTTAGGGAGCCTGCTGTCTCCACTTTCCCAGTGCTGGGATTGCATGCATCTGCTCAGCTTCCTAGAGAACACCGGTTCTCATGCTTATGCAGTGGGCACTTTACCAACTAAGTCATCTCCAGTCCCAGGTTGACTCTTAAATGAAGATAAATCATTTTGAAAAGAGAATGGAAACCGATGGGATGGGCTGAGTAGGCGCAGGATTAACCATAAGGAGAAGAGGGCAAGGTGGCCCTAACCTTATTCATAGATAAGCCAAAAACAATGGGAGAGGTCCAAAATATTCAAGGACAGAATGTAGGCAAACATCTAAAAGATAGAAACTGCAAGGAAAGGCTCTTCTGTTAAAGACATTGAGAGTCACTGCTGACTGGAAGAGTCCAGCCCAACTAGGGGACTGTACTCAGAGAAGGTTCTTGTTAGGTGTCCGGAACAACAAAAGGCTACTTACTATATGAATCAAGACAAAACCCAAATGAGAGAATGGGCAAGAGGTTGATACCTTGAAGAAAATGGAATTCATATGAGTAAAGCTGTTTCTCAGGAGAACCAATGTAGAAAGCTGAGCAGATGGTAAATAAGGTAATCTTTGGAGGGCACAGATAGTACGTCAAACAGTGTGATGAGGACTCACGAGCCATGGGAAACGCCAAGTGTGAGGTGAGAATAAGCACAATTAGGGGATTGATCCAGGAGAATGAGAAAAGAGGAGGAGTGGTGAGGTCTGCCTGAGAGTGTGCCAACAGCTCTCCTTTTCCCCAGAGACCAGAGGAAAAAGAAGGAGTATCCTCCGGGGAAGACAAACAGACACATCACATATGCCCCTTGCTTTTCCAAGAAATATAATTCTCTTAAGAACTTTCAAAGCCTTTTATATCATCTGTCATAAGTTGTGTTTCTTCAAATTTTACCATAAGCTGTGTTTAATTCAGAAAACATCTTTTCCCTGCTATTTGAAAATTTTTTATACATTTACCTACCTACTGGTTCACTATTTGTCAAAGTCAGCCATTGTCAGTGTTCAAACTCTCTTCTCTTTCTGAAAGTTGTCAACCTTGCCCACAACTCCAAGTCTCTCTTTAGTGACCTCTTACAACTCCCCTGTATTGGACTTGCATAAAGTCAATGTCAGTCCAAGCCAGCACTTCCATGCAGTGGATTAGTACCTGTAGTCTAGGACAATTATCTCTACAGTGTTGATGTTTGCAAGCAATCTGAATACTCTCAACGTGGCAAGGCCTAGGAAGGCAGCTCAGAGACAGAGCACTTTCCTACCATGTGCAAGACCTAGATTCCATGCCCAACCCCACGAATACTAATAATACATCCCCAGCAGTACACCCAATCTGATGCTGAAGTAAAGAATGACTGCTGATAAGATACACACGCTTTTCAGTTTCTACAATAGGTAGCAACAGAGAAAACAAGCTGGTAAAAAACAACTCCAAAATACTTTTAAAACCAGAGTTGAAATAATGCAGACTCATTTAAAAATAAACAAATCCCAAGAATAGTAAATAGTATGCTTTGCTTGAGACAGGGTCTCACTATGTAGCCTAGGATAACCTAAAACTCGAAAATCCCTTTTCTCAGTTTCCTAGAACTGCAGGCATGGATCACCAAGACTAGCCAACAAACAGAAAGCCAGTAACTGCTGAACATAGGCAGATTCGCCAGCTACAGCTCTTTAACCAAGCACTACGGTAGGCTGCTGAACGGCTGATGGCAAAGAGGCATCTCACGGTTCTGGAGGCCAGAAGGCCACAATCAAGTCTCTGGCAGAACTGGGGCCTTCTGAGAGCTGGGAGTAAATGAGGTGTTCCAAGCCTCTTTCCTTGGCTTTTAGATAGCCACCTTCTCCCTGTGTCTCTTCAGTGTCTTCCCTGTGTGTATCTGTGTTCAGTTTTTCCCTCTGAAAGGACACCTGCCATACCGAATTTAGGTCCACCATAACACAGTCACTTCAACATGACAATCTCTGTAAAGTTCTCTCTCTAAACAAGTCCTGAGGGTCAGGAAGTCTTTGTATGAATTTAGGAGCACACAATTCATACTGTAACAGTAAGTTTAAGAAGGCCAGAAACATTTTACTTAAGTATAATTTTGTCAGGATGTCATGATATACACCCTTTGCTTTTTTTCCTTCGAGGTAAGATGTTTCATTTTGTGCTTTCCCTAAATCCTGCCTTAAATAACCTGCAAGTATATTTCAGTCACACATATGGAAACAAGTAAGAGTAAAGCAGTTATACCAAACTAAGTTCTGCAAACTTAGTTTGTCACTGTGCTTCTAGAAAAGGCCATACAAAGATGCTATCTGTGCGTGTGAAGAAAGCACTGCAGTCACTTGGGTATCAAGGACAATTGCAAAAGGCAGGTTAATAGCATCCAAATGAGGTTTTGGGTTATGAATCTAAATATGTGGAACAAGTCTGAAGTCACCTGCATAAAGAACCTCAAAAGGACAGCTGTTATAGCTGAGTGTGGAGTAGGATGAAGCTGGGAGGATCTCGCCTCATGCCCACTTTGGTGTTAATGATAATGAGCCTCTGTTAATGAATTCTCACCTGTTACCTAAATTGTCCTTTTTATCCAAAGGTTAGTAATTTTTTTCTAGTCTTGTATTTTATTTCTAATCAAGGATCTCAAAAAGCTAACCTATCAATCAAACAAACAAACAAAAAAAAAAAAACAGCAAACACTCAAAAACTGTTAAAAAAAAAAAAAAGAGTAGCTACAGCTCTGACCTCAAAACAGATGAAACCCATTTAAGTACTGGCCCCCAAACTCCAGACAGACTGGCCCCAGGATGTTCTAAATGAGAATGATCAGACTCGCAGTGGGCTCCTTTCAGGTGCTGAGTCACCTGTCTTCCTCCCTGACCTCTTCAGCCCCTCCCTGCCACTTGCAGGTGGTGTATTGTCCTCTGTGTGCCAGCAGTTCTCAGTCCCTAGTGACCACCTCAACAAGCCAGACTGAGGAGGCTGAGTAGTTGGCTGGTGAGTAAGCCTCACATGAATTATGCTATCCCTTAGAAATGTCTTATAAAGCATAAACTAAGACTCATAAACTGGTGGGCTCTTATTTCCCTTGTGAAGAAAATCAGATATCCCCAGATGCTTGCTTATTCCATGCCCAGTCCACTACTGAGTTGTCTTTTTAAGTTTATCAAGAAAATCCGACACTCAGGGACAGAGCTGGAAATCTCATTTACCATTCCCATGTGGGATCTTACACTATGGTAAATTCTTTCCATTACGGCCTGTTCATCAAAAGGGTGTATAGAACTCCCAGCCCCAAGCAGCTATCTATGAATATGGCCTTCTTTGGAAACAGGGTATCTACAGGTGTAGTCAAATTAAGATGAGGTAATCAGGTGAGTCCTAACCCAATCTGACTGGTGCCCTCACAAGAGGAGGAAATTCCACAAAATGACACAGACAGAAACTGAATGAAGCCGCAAACCAAGATACACCAAAGACTGCAGGCCAAGATACACCAAAGACTGCAGGCCCACAAGACCCTAGGAAGAGAAGAAAAGGAGTTCTACTTGTTGACACCTTTATTTCCCACCTCTGGCTTCAGAACTGCAGAAGCTTTGGTTTCTGTGGTTCTCAGGCACCTGGTTTGTGCTACTCTGTTACAGTAGCTCTGAACCAAATAACCTATCACAATTCAGGGTGTATTTCATTGAAAAAAAAAACATGCCTACACTCAAACTATGACAAAATATTTTTAGCTATTGGAAAGACCCTATTCAATCAATACTTAGCTATTGAAAGGCTGCCAAATGCAACTTGTCCTCATGGCCTCACAGCCTGCATTTGTCACCTATAGACTGAAGAGCTGCAGAGGCATCCACAGCCTTCCCCCACATTCTCAATCCCATTCCTTCAGGATGCTCAACAATTCCTTCTTGATGAAAATACGCCAGTGCATCATGACTAAGGTCTGATTTAGAACAACATGAAGCCACATGAAAATTCACTTTGTCCTCACTGGGGATACCTAGGACATAGACATCAGAAACACCACCTCACCTTTCCCAACCTCAGCTTCCTGCTATCGTAGAAAAGGGAACCAGACATCTGCTGTTAGTGCTATAACTGCTTGCTGCCTCTTGGCCTCCCTTCCACGTACATCTCTGAACCCTTTCTCAGATGCTGCCCGCTAACTGCTCACAGAACTGTGTGCAGGCTGCTGCTTAGGCACAGTGAATCTGATCGGAAACACACTGGACCCTCTTCCCCTGAGCTGTCTCTCATTTTACCTTCCGTCTGAGAATGACAACCTGCCACCCTTGCTGCTTTATGTGACAACCCTATTTGCTACAGCAGCTCTACCTTCCAGCTTTTATTCTCTGGAGAACTCTGCCATTCCCCTTAGCTGCTTTCAACTGACTAAGCTCAGTTACAGGCTCCTTTGGGGAAGCAGAGGAAGTGTCACCACTGTGCTGTGACTGAAAGGAAGATGAGCAGGAATGAGGAAGATAGAGGGAAAGAGTTAGGGAAGGAGAAAAACAAAAGAAAGGGTGAGAAAATAAGAACCCCCATATCAGGAACACACTCAGAACAATAAAGAAACATTGCCATGCACCTTGGAAATTATTAAGTGCAATAATGCAATGTGTGGTAATGTGTGTGGATTTGTATGTGTGTGTGGATATGGAAGTCAGTTGGGGGTCCCTTAATCATAGTCCATGCTCAAATGTGCAAATTGAAGTAGTTTCCGTGGTCTTTTGCAAGGACATTATAATACTATGAGCTGCTGTCATTGAACCTAACCCCTGAAATTATTACTCAGCAGCTCCATTTGCTGGCAGAGGTGCCTACTCTCACACAGGTCCCTACCACTGGTATCTTCCTCTCAGGTCATGGCTGAGATGTCTGATGGCGTTCATGTGTACTAATGTGGAAGACAGGATGGCTGTTGGCAATATCAGCAAACTCCAATTGGTCTGGGCTTGTTTTAGATCATTTTTGAGTTCCCAACATCTATGTCAAAAGCAGTTCTACCCGTATGAGCACAGCAGGCCACTTAAGCTCTTGGTGCTTCAATTGCTTCATCTAGAAAGTGGGGGTAATTACAGTTTGTCACAAGAGTTCTGTGTGGGTTAAACAAGTGTATATATTTTCTGTGTGTGCAACTCTGGCACACAGTAAACTCAAGAAGGTGGACAGCAAAAAAATGAGGAGAGGGAGGTTGGCCAGCTTACCATGGTTATCTAACACATGAGGGTATGATGCACAAAAACTGATGCTCACAATACACAGCGCCATGCCTGGCAAAGGTGGGGGGTGCAGCATGCTGAGTTTAATGAGTGGGCAACAGAAACAGAGACAATGAGATGGGAAGAGACGTGTGTTGGAGGAAGTGTACAAGTAAGTGTTCCTTCTCTCCAGTACTGTTCCTGAAGGAAGGTAGGGTTAGTCCACAAGATTCTGAGGAGGGCAGGGAGACTTGAAGAACATACAAGTTTTAGGTTCAAAGTATATTTACTTAATTTCCTTTCATAAATTTTGTGTTTCTTTTGTGGTTCTCAAAAGCATTATTCATGGTCACAAGTGAGACCTGGATTCTATGTGTGATGTGCACACTGCAGGTTTGTATCTATCATATAAACTGATCTCAACTTTTTTGATGACATACTTTAGGGGAAAAAATGAATACCCACTCCTGAGATAGGTAGTATTTATCTTTCTAAATTTTATGACCTCTGTTAATTCCTACTAAGAGCATAAAATAGAAAAGTCTTAGAAAAATATGAATGTTTGGATTTTTCCCCTGAATCTTAGTAACTTTTCTTGAGCCTTCCACTCAGAAATCCCCTGCTAGAACTCAACCAACTCAAGTCATACAATATAAGAGTTAGGGCTGGCACTAAATGAAGCCTTAAACCAGCAAAAAAAAAGTGAGTGAGAAGCATTGCTTCTGGTCCAGAACTTAGAAGCCAGTGTGACAATTTTGTCCTCTTTACTTATATGCAAGCAGCCCTGATCCAGGGAGGAGAGGCTGTGTGGCTTGAGCAACTGAAGGAGGGCTGAAGAAAGCGAAGACCAGTGACCCAAGACAGAGCATGCATGTGAACAGTCTGTTGCCTCCACATATCAAACCCATCTTAACCAGCACTGTAATTTTCCTCAATGTTGCCATTAAGTATGAATGTGATTATGTCTTGATGCACAAGATGCTTACCCATCAAAACCAGAGCACACGTTTGTCAGGATGACTTTAAAACTTCTAGGTAGTTTAATCCATTTCTTCCTTATTTTAATGTAAGAATGCTTCAACAAGGTTAAGTTGTAAATAATGGAATGGCATGGTCATTATAAATGTTAGTGACTTCAAGTATACGCACACCAATTACCATCTAGTAGTTTTCTGAACAAGTGGAAGGTACAGGATTGCCTTTAAAAATGCCTTCAGTTTGGCCTGGAAACTTTGAGGCAAATCAGCTTCTGGTGACTAAACAAGAAGCTATTTTCCAAACTGGCCACAGGGAGTGGGCACTGCTGATCACAGGCCTGAGTCCCCTCAGGGGACTATCTGTTTTTATCATGTGCTGGAGTTTGGGCCTTCTCATCCTGCTCCAGTTGCATTCCTCAGCATCGTGATGCAATGGTTATCTTTTTGGTGAAGAATATTCAAGTTCTGACATCATGGTAGTAAATGGATATTACTCATGGTATGCTCTCAAGTCCAGCAAAGCACATTCTGTACCGTCTTTATCACTGAAGTCAGCAATAGGTTTAAAAATAGTGTTTCTTACACACCCAGAGTACCACTGATTCATTAAAAACTGAACAAATACTACTCTGAACTACTAAATTATACAGAATCTTGGATACAGGATTTTGAGACATGGGCATTTTTCCTTGCCCTAGTAGGAGTATTATGTTGTAAAGACTTACAGATCTTAAGGGAATGAAGCCTTAAAAATCTACAGATTCAGGATTTAACAAATCATCTGATTTCTGACTCCAGATTACCAACCTAAGGTGTAATTAATGGGAATATCCATAAATTTGCAACCCCAATATATGAAACATACCAAAATAAAGGTCTTATAAGGATAACTGACAGTGGTCGTGGTGACATCTAGAAGTAAGAGTCTGATTTCCCTCTGATAAAGGATCTGGGGGTATTGGGTTTTAGAAATCTTACTCAGGTTCTTTAAAGACAAACATTTCCTCTACAGCAGATATTCTGCTTAGACATATAGATGCCTTTTGCTTAACCTTGTGCTCAAAGAACACCTTCTGTTCTCTTGAGATTCCAGAAAAGGCCTTGAACTATGGAGGGTGCCCTCTTGGTTGGATATTAAGATTATCTTACTTTAAATGATCCAGGCTGAACAACTAACCAGCCTTTTAGAAGATAAATTAGCTTGATCCAGACTTTCAGAATTAAACAATCCTAGAATTTGTGGTCAAATTTGCTAAACTAAAGATTCTATAGGCTATGGTGGAAAGCCAAAACTATCTGCTGAGAGCCTTTGATGTGCAAGCAATGTGGAACAAAAGTACTGCTTGTTTTTAAAAAGACAAGCACACTGTCGGACAAGACCAGAAAAGATAACCGACCACAAAAGGCAGCTCTCCAATCAGATGTCACTGACTCAGAGGAAGAAGCACTCCCAGTGGTGAGTGTCCAGGGGTGGGTGGGATACAGTAGAGAGCGGCCCAAGGGGAGCTGAAGCATCAGGGCTAGGGACCTCGCCTTGTGGTGAGAGAACAGATTGGATCTATTTTTATTTAAGATTTATGAGTTACCTATCTTCCATTGGACCAGGGATGGTTTGCAGTATAAAACTGAGATGAGATGACGCAGGACCAAACATCTACAAGGAATACAGGGAAGGATGTAGATGCTGACCATAGCTGAGCTCTTGCTAGGACAGCAGAAGATGGATTTGGAGAGACAGGCTAGTGTCTGAGTGAGACAGGTCTTTTGCACCTGGTTTCATTCTATTCTGGAGGCATAAAGGATATGGTAGAGAAGGGAGTAGGATCTCTGAATGGGAAATGGGTGTATATAGCTAAAGCTTGATGGCTGTTAGCATCTGGAGGTGTCTGTGTGTGAGGATGATAGCGTCTGTATGAAAGATGTGCTGAGGGGCTGGAGATGGCTCAACAGTCAGGAACACTGGTTGCTTTTCAGAGGACCTGGGTTTGATTCCTAGCACTGATATGACAGCTCACACTGGCAATTCTGCTGACGTCTTCTGACCTCTATAGGCAGCAGGCATGCACAGACACACATGTAGGCAAACCACCCATACACATATTTTAAAAGAAAAATGATGTCCCAGAAAGGTAAGGCCTAGCCAGAGACAGGAGAGTGCGGACCTGTTTACAGCCTTGAGACTGATGGCAGGAGAGAGCAGGCTGGAGAAGACCCACACTCACATGGCCACTTCAGGCGAAGCAGCTGGAAGAAGAGGGGAGGGCATGCCCTGGAGTTCAGGTGCCAGGCTGAACAAAGGCACTCTATCTTACCACCACAAAGAGATGAGCACAGCAGTGTCCAGTTAACTGAGGTCCCTCCCTGGGGGAACACAGGCAGCAGACTGCAGAGGACATACACTTCTGGCCAAGCTTCCATCCAGTCTGCCCTCATTTTCCAAGGCCAAAGCTGATTGGAAACTAAATCAGCTTTCATCCTGGCCCCAGGAGTTCTGATGACCATGTTCTCAGTCAAAGCCAGGAGACAATAAGAAAGGGACATAACACCAAGTCCCTAGGTGGGAGTGGGATTTAAGGGGGACCATGGTCCTGAAGGGGAAACACACAGCAACAAGTCCCACAGGAAGAATCAAAACAATGTGCCATTCCAGGTGCCTCTGCTGCCCATAATATAAAGAAAGACATACAAGTCTGTGTTCCAACTGACAATGGATACAGAGGAGGCAAATGCACAGAGCTGACTCCTTAAAGGCAAGTTGAAATGTCAGTGCTGTCTTGTACAGTACCCAAGTGGTTCTCACAAGCTTGCTCTGGGGTCCTGCGCCTGTCAGCCAAGCCCTTCCGTTCTATTTTACTTAGGTACAAATGAAGTTATAGGCTCCATTCTTACTCTCCGTAAAGAAACCCTTTTCCCTTTTCTGCCCTGACTCAAATGAAATGGTTCATGCAAATCATGGTAGAAAACTGCTGGGACTGCTTCTTTCCCTAGACTGCAGGAAAGCAAGCTGTCAATCAAAGGTCAAATGACAATGGCCAGGTGACAGGCAGTCCAGGCTCCTATAATCTTTCTGTTGTTTGAAGTTATTTCCAAACAAAATATTTTTAACTAAAGATTGTCATGTATTTATTAGCCACTGTAACCTAGCAGGGTCCCACTGAAACTTAGCTACAGGCAGGGATTGGCACCAAGAACTGAACAAACACCATGGCTCAGAGAGAACCTTCCATGCTCCCCCTCCCCACTGTACCCTCCACATCCCCATATTGTTTTTCCACCTGGCTCCTCTTTACAGGGGACATAATCAATGCTTGCTCCTTCTAGGACACACCTTACCCTCTTAAAATATTCAGTTTAGTGGTTTCAAGTAGACTGTCATCACTAATCCTAAAACATTTTCATCACACTTTGAACAGCAATCCCACACCCATTAGCAGTCACTTCTCATCTCCCCTTCCCACAGGCTCTGACAACCATAGATCCACTTCCTGCTCTGTGGACTTGCCAATCGGAGACATTTGGTATAAATGGAATTATACAACTTGTGGGCTTTGTTGTCTTCTTTCTTTCACTTAGAAGAAGTTTTTCAAATTCCTCCATGCACATGTCAGCATTTGATTCTCACTTACTGACAAATGAGAGTCCACGGGATAGCTACGGCACAGTTTGTTTCTCCACTCCTCCGCAATGGACATCTAGCTGGATGTTTGTGCTTTCTGACTGTAATGCACAATGCTGCAATAAGCTGGAGCCCAAGTCTGTGTGGACAAATGTTTTCATTCTTCTTAACATTTATCTGTACAGGAGTGGAGTTGCTGGGTCACGAGAGAACTCTATGGTTAACCTTTCAAGGAACCGCTACCTGTTTTCTAAATTAGCCTTCTGAACTCTCCAAGAGTCCCAACATACATGCTTCCAGGCAAGACACACGGAAAGCAATTCCACAGAAGCAGCTGTCCTCCTGACAGTCTAAGTTCAGAGCAGGAGTCAGGGTTTGTTCACCTCAAGGTAAATGAGCAAGAGACGCTGTGAGGCAGTTGGTGTCAGCAGCACATCTAGCCTGTATCGTCCCAAGAGCCTGCCAGCACCTGGCATGGCAGTCAAGGCTGGCACAATATGCACCAGGCTGCCAGCTGAAGAGGTGCTCTGTGTAAGGAGCAGCTGCAGCAGGATGCAAATTGGCATGTTCTCACTGTCCCATCATAAGCCACTGGTCAGGACCTTGGTAGAGCTATTTACCCTTACTCTGGATAATACTCCTAAAAGTGCCTGCTGAGAAACTAGAAAGAGAGAAAGACAGAGGGATGAGGGGCAGGAGAAAGCAGAAACACAGAAATCCAAGGCAAGTGTCAGGAAGACTGGTATATTCCAGAGTGAATGAAGAAACTGTACCCATATGGTCAGGTGACCAAGGGAGAGGCCAAGTCCACCACCAGTACCAGATGATTCAGTGCTGGGGTTGGGTCCTCTCTGAGCTGGCAGTAAGCAAATGCCAGAGCTAGACAAACTGGGGTGGGCCAGGCTGGTGAGCTAAGAAAGACATCCTTCCAACAGGAAGGAGAGAGGGCAAGGACCTGTGCATCAGCGAGCACCTTTCAGGTATCTACCCAAGAAACATTCAGCTTCCGCACAGTCGCTGTACTGGGCCCTACTCCTGTGCCCGCACTGCCCTGCTCTTCTGCAATGCTCCATTTGTCCTTCAGCCCACTCTCCTCAGGACAGACTTTATTAGCAGCTTTTAAATTCTGTTCCAAAGGCACCCTGACATCTCAATCACATTTTTACCTGTGGTGGTAAAGAAAAAGGAAGGTGGCTTGTGAGCTGGAATTTGTCCCACCATATACAGCTAGCTGTTCAGCTGGCCCCAGAAATCCACTCTGCCCCGTCATCCCTTCTATGTTACCTCCAATCCCATGAGTAGCTAGCCGCTTAGTACAGCTCTGCACTTCCCTAGGCAGTCATACTATCTGGTGTGCATTCACTTCAGTATCATGCAATACACACCTACTACAATTACCTTTACCAGCTTTTAACATCTGCATTATGCTCAGCTTTTCAAGTCGCAGGTTACTGAGCTCAGCCCTGATGTGATGAAGAAAGTCAGAGGAAACAAAGAATGCAGTTATGATCTTTATAGATACGCTCTGATCCAATCCTCACAGCACCCCTGGGAGGTTGTCCTTGTCATCAGTCTCTGTAGAAGGAACAGATTCAGGGATACCAGCAGGCCTACCTGCCCAAAGTCATAAGCTGGCAAAAGGACAGGGAAAGGCTTCAAATGCTTCACAATCTCACTCTAATGCCTGTGTGTATTATTAACACTATAAATGAAGATATTTTTAAAAAATAATTTAGCTGGCTCATACCTGAGATCCTAGCACTTAGGAGACTAATGTGGGAGGATCAGAAGTTCAAGACCAGCCTGGGCTAAATGACGTACTATCTGGAAACATAACAAACAAAACCTATTCCCTTATTCAAACATAATGACTATATATTCAAACATGATGGCAATAATCTGTAGAATAAGCAACAGAGTAAGAGTTAAGAAATGTAGTTTCAAGTTTGACTTTATGTTGACTTTAAACAAGTCACTTAATATTTCCAAACATAGCATAGTTTCCTTGTGTGTAAAGGAAAAAGTTTCCACAATGTGCTTAGTATCCTGTAGGGTATTAATACTTATGGGGGAGGGGTGAAAGGAACTGGGATCAAATAGTTTCTGAAATGCCAGGCTAAATAAAATTAAGCTCCTGCCTTTACTGCAGAACTTCATAGAACTGTTAATATTGTTGTCTCACTGTGAATCACCAAGAGAGCCATGCAAATATATCCCATGGCCCAAACTTGTTTATCAAAGACACACTTTTAAATATTTAATACTTTTTAATAAGAGAAAAGATCGGAAAATAATGGATTTGGATTAAATAGTCCAATGCCATCTTCTGGTTCCTACAAAGTAACAGCATTCTAATTAGTCAGCAACATTCTGAAGGTTTTTCTAAGACAACAGCCAAGTAGAAACAAGGTCAAAATGTTCAGAGATGCCAAGGTAATCTACAGACTGCCTTTCTTGGGATGGCCTCGCATAGTCATAGGTATTCTCCCACCTTAAAGGTAAGCACAACCAAAGGCAGTTGGGCTGGCCTTGTCTTCCAACACACATCTCCCAGGCACTCAGAAGAATTTAAACTACCTTGACTAACTTGATAGGAGGAGTCAATAACATCTGTCTATACTCAATCAAGTCCATGATTAAAAACAAGTATTTGGTTTGGAGTTGTGGCTTCACAGCTCTACACCGTCTCAAAGTGATAGAGAAGGCTATCAGGAACACAGCCTAGGATGACTTGTCAGTCTTTGCATCACCACAGTCCCCTTCCCATAGCAGCTGTGAAGGGGTCCTAGTCACAGAAGTCAAGAGAATTTTCCAGGAGAATGCAAAACCCATCTGGACATGGAGAGATAACCAAATCCACACTGGCAAAAGGGGGAGGCTGTGCCTGTTAGAGAAGGTGAGGGAACTAAAGCCAAAGGGACACAAGGCAGAGAGCACACAGTGGGACAGCAGCTTCGAGGCCTTCCCAAACAACTCTCTTCTTAATAAAACAGGCACGTGATTTTCCTTGAGTTGTTTCTGTATGTGATTTAAATTGCCAGATCACTCTCGGAAAACACATTACTCATCTCTGTAGCGACATGGGACAAAAGTCATTGTCCCTAAATACACAATCCTTTGTAATCCCTATCCCTAATATCTAGATGTCCACAGCACAGGATGGAGGACTCTCTGGCACAGTTGCAACAACAAGGGAAAGCTGTGCACTTGCCCTGCAACCCCTCCATGTAGAAACTGAGTCTAGTAGCAGTCCTAAATGGATTTAGCCAGTCAGCATCTCTAGAATCCAGCTATCTTGCTGCTATGAGTTTGCCTTGGACAGCTATCTTGCTGCTATGAGTTTGCCTTGGACAGTATATAAGGTGAAGGTTTAAGATGATTCAGGATCAGGAAAATTAGTCCTTGAAGTCACCTAGAAGCTTACAGATCTCTGTGAGAAAGCTGAAATGAGGGGCAAACACAGACTGAGGATCTGTTGCAGGTTATCCACCACATACACAGAACTCTTACAGCTCAACAACAGAAGGACAAATACCCAAATTTCTTAATGAGTAAAGAATGTAAAATAGCCTGATGGTGGTGGCACACACCTTTAATCCCAGGACTTGGAAGGCAGAGGCAAGTGGATCTCTGTGAGTTCAAGGCCAGCCTGGTCTATAGAGCAAGTTCCAGACAGTTAGAGGTACACAGAAAAATCCTGTCTCAAAAAACAAAACAAAACAGAAATGTATTATCTATTTCTACAAAGAAGACATGAAAATTACTAAAACATACATACACCATCATTAGTCATTAGGTAAATATAACCCAAACACAATGAGATGCTAAGAAATTTGAAAACATTATGTCCACACAAAACTTTGTACACAAAAACATTTAGAGCAGAATTACACATAACAGTCCCAAAGGAGAAACAACTGGACAAACAAACAAAATGTGGAATAGCTATAGTATAAAATATCACTTGGTAATGAAAATCAAAAGAGCACTGATACATACTAAAATGTGGAGAAATTGACCAATATTGTGTAAATTGTAGCACAGAAGGCTACACCATTTACATGCAAAATTTCAGACAGACAAATTCACAGAGAAAGTAGCTTAATGGCTAACAGGGACTAGGAGCCATAAACGGGAAGTAAGTGTGAATGCAGAGGTTTCTTTGGGGGATGATGATGAAAATGTTCTGGAATTAGACAGCGCTAATATACAACTATTATATAGTGTATTATATAGGGAAATAGTCTAATAATCAGCAAGTTAATTGTATACCTCAACAGGTAAACTTCATGGTGTATGAACTAGATCTCAATAAAGCTGTTGTAAAAGTAGGCCACAAAGTATAGCAGCCCTCCCAATCCATTATTCTGCTTCCATAAGCTCAGTCCTCTATGTTGTACCAAGATCTGAAAATATTAAATATAAAATTCCAGAAAGAAGCAGTCCACAAGGCTTAAACTGTATATTATCTTGAACATGACAAAAATCTCAGGCTGTCCTGGTTCTAGTTCTCGCTCAGAGTCTGCACTGTGTATAGTACTTGCTCTTCGGTCACGTCACATGTCAAACACTCCAGGCAACACGACTGTGCTTGTGTTACAGGTGCTCTGGGAGGGTGGCCTAATGCTTCATCAGAGGGTCATTCACTTCACTTCAACTCATCATGTAATCTTACATTATAAATGTGTGAATATGATACAGTGATATTTTGTGAGAAAGGCTATATTCATATGTCTTCATTAGAGTACGTTGTGAGGATTATTTTATTATTAGTTTTTACTGATGAACACTTATTATAATAGCATACATGTAGGAAAAGCATCATCATGTGTAAATTCAGAGCTGTCTACAGTTACAGGCATCTATTGGTCTTGAAATCCTGGGTCCTCTGTGGATAAGGAGAAATTGCTATAATGCCTGGTACACATTATCTCCAATGATCCTGGAATTCAGGTCATCACCCATTTTACACATGAGGAAACTTGAGAATCGATGAGGAACTGCTAATTGCCAAGGGCCACAATGGAGCAACATTATAGACAGATGGACGGACAGACAGGGTGAATTTAAACTAGCTTTGCCAACTCCTGAGGCCACATTCCATTTACCTAACCACGCTGCTTCTTGCCAAAATAATAAGCTACTATGGAATGACTTGCTGGAAAAAAAGATTACTCCCTAAACAAAAGATCACTGAGCAATATAAAATGCTAGCATTAGAAGTCACATTAAAGGACATCCTTGCCAAATTCCTTAATTTTCCAGATGAATAAGTAAAGAGATCACTGAACTGACTGGCCCAACCAAAGTAGCAAGACTGATAGGTACACCCCTTCTCATGTCACAGCAGATGAGCAGCTGTATGGCTCTCTGCAGTTAGCTAAGAATTACAAAGTAGCCAGAGTTCACTGAATAGTGCACACTACTCACCAGGTATTCCCAGCCTTCAAATGGGCCAGCCTTGTCTCCAGGCCCCCACTAGAAGATAACTCAGGTGGTTATAGCTGTGCTGCTCTGTAGTTACCCAGAAATTCTTCTTCCAACCCCAGGAGTGCTCCGAAAAGTCCCACCAGGGTGCAACTGTTCCAAGGATCCCTCAGAGCCTTTTAACTATTTAGTAGAAACAGGGGGTTTTAGATTTAACATGCAAGTACAACAGCAAAGGCCAGGGAGACAGAGGAAAAATGTCTCTCCCTCCAGACTAATAGGACTTGAGATTTGTTGGGGAAGCACTTACAATGGAGAACCTGATGGAGGAGTTACTTTCATTTAATAAAGAAACTGCCTTGGCCCATTTATAGGCCAGCCCTTAGGTGGGTGGAGTAAACAGACAGAATGCTGGGAGGAAGAAGCCGAGTCAGGAGTCGCCACGATTCTCCCACTCCAGACAGACGCAGGTTAAGATCTTTCCTGGTAAGCCAGCTCATGGTGCTACACAGAATATTAAAAATGGGTTAGATCAATATGTAAGAGCTAGCCAATAAGAGGCTAAAACTAATGGGACAGGCAGTGATTAAAAGAATACAGTTTCCGTGTAATTATTTTGGGGCATAAGCCAGCCATGCGGGCAGCTGGGTGCCGGGGACGCAGCCCTGCCGCTCTTATTACAACAAGAACCACTTAAGATAGACTAAGAGGAAAAACTGGAGGACTCAGAGCTGAAGTTTTTGTTTAGATTTGTTTGGTTTTTTTACTATCTGCCTATTGTCACCATGGGATGTCACATCTCAAACTTCAAAAGTTCCAAATCAAGCACAAAGTCCCCGTGCTCTCATTCCACAAGCCTGCTCTCCCTGTCATTCTCCCTTCCCCAGTCACTTCCTTCACTCTCCAAAGGCCCGAGTTGAATGCCTAGGCTTACTACCTTCCTCATTTGGCCCCTTCCACCCCAACTACTGATAAGTCTGAGGTCCTTTGACACCTACCTATCTCAGTACCCATTCACTACAGTCAGAGTCCTGTACATACAATAAATGCTCATTCTACCCAGAAGTCAATCATGTAGACAATCAAGCAAGACCCTGCAAGTCCTAGCCAGACTATTTAAACATAGAAGAGATGGATGATCTCATGTAAGCAGGTGACAGCAAAGTTATTAAAGCTCAGCTCAAGCCCGGGAGCACAGAGCAGATGGGGTTGGGGGCTGCCCTCTGTGTGTATCCTGCTGGGACAGAAAGGTACATGGAGACACCAAGGCTGCCAACTGCACCTGTGAATTATTCATTATTTCTGTGTGGTCCCTTTGAACTCTCCATCTGTGATGGCTACTTCACTCAAATACCTACATTCAAGTGAGAAAAACCTGTGACTAAAAACTTGGTCCAGTCACGACAGGTTGAATACTCACTGTCCTATGACCATTTGAGGCAAACATGGGCTCCACTGGTCATACATCTTTCAGAGCATCCTCTGGACACTTGGGACTCAGGGCTTTCTCTTTGTGCCTTTTAACACTACTCACTGTATATTACTTGGCATCACTTCATGTCTTTTGTTGATTTGTTTAATCTGTCTGCAATGAGCTGATAAATTCTTGGAGAAGAGAGAATTTGTACTTAGGTAGACTGATGCATGTAAAGCAGAATGCTCGGAACCCTCCTGGCACACTGCAAGCAGTAACTAGATAAGCACTACCTACTTTCAGCTATTGTTATGTATTGATGTCTCCCAGGTCCCCCAAGCATAAGTGTCCAGGACCAAAGCTGCTAAACTTGAAAGCAGTTTTTCTTCACCCTCTTCTCCCTTTCTAACCTCTTCTAAAAACTAAAACTTCTGCCCCGCCCAAGACCCAGTGGTTCTGGCTGAATACCATCTCCTCTGGTGCTCCTTCCAGCCATCTCTCTGTTGCCTAGAGTCCACTCTGCCAGATGGGGTGGGGCCCAAGAAGAGCAGGTCCCTCTCAGATACACAGCATTTCCAAATGGTACTCTAGCTGGTCTCAGAATTCAGAGAAAATTTAAGACTTGAGGAGTTATTTGTTTCTAACTGGATCAGAATGATAACTATGTAGGGCAGGAAAAAGAAGCAATTTTTAAATTATACTGGGCACTGAGCCAAAGCCAGTAGAGATACAATGACAGCAGTCATTTGTCCAAGATGGCCAGAACAGTCACAAGGATTCATTCTTTTTCAGTGTGAAGCTGCATTTAATGATGCCCAGTTGGGGTTCCATTTTAGATTCTGAAATATTCCACATGCAGTCTATGCAGCAGCATCCTGAACTTATGGGCTGGGGGATGGGAGTGGGAGTTGGGGAGAGAGAAAAGCAGTCCCAGATGAGTTTCAGTTCAACTCCACCTCAGGACACAGACACTACAGGAACCTGCTGAGAAGTGGTCCAGTTGCATCTCCCCACCTTCCTAACACACTGACACCAGCGGCCCCTCAAAGCACATCAGGAGCTGGCACACAAACCCTGAAAAGAAACAGCTCTGTCTACCTGCACCACACACTTAGCCCTTCCCTTCTCCAGTGTGCCACTTTACTTCATCTCTGTGAAGTACTTAAACTGGCCTAAGACAACTTGGACTTGGAGAAGGAACAGCAAAGCCCCATATTAAATACTGTTTTAGTAAAGCATTGAAAAACTTTGCTTGTGTTGTCTCCTTTCATCCCCACCATCTCCTGTACCCAAGGGCAATTCTGCACACATGTCAGGCAAGGGTGAGTCTAGGTGACCTTCCCAAGGATTCCACAAAGGTCCAGGCACCCTGGTTCTCCCTGGCCTTATGCCATAGCTATTTGTATGTTTTAGATTTGAAACACCTAAGACAGTAGCCATTAGCCATCAGTGGTTATTCTTAAATTAACTAAAATGAAACTTTTATTTCCTTGGCTCCACTAGCTACATTATTTCTAAGCACTTTGATGGTAAGTGGCTACTGTATAAGAAAGTGTCAATCCAGAATTCTAGTATCACTGGAGAAAGTTCTATTACATGTTAGTGTTCCAGATGGTAACATTTAAACTATAGATGGCCAATTTAAAAAAAAAAACAAAACAAAACAAAGCTAGCCAGGTATAGTAGCAAACACCTGTAATCCTAGAAGCTGAGGCAGGGAAGAAATTTCAAGTTCAAAAGCCACCCAATGCTACAAAAGAGCTGTCTATGCTTTCATTCATTCATTTGTTCACTTAAAAATCTCTGTTCCTGCGGGGTGGTGGTGGCGCACGCCTTTAATCCCAGCACTCGGGAGGCAGAGGCAGGCGGATCTCTGTGAGTTCGAGGCCAGCCTGGTCTACAAGAGCTAGCTCCAGGACAGGAACCAAAACCTACAGAGAAACCCTGTCTCGAAAATCAAAAAAAAAAAAAAAAAAATCTGTTCCTTGTGGTCTTGAAGAAAATATATTTCCATCTCTAATGAACAATACTGCTTTCTGTAATGAGGTAAAAGGTCACCCCAGAGCAATGTCCTCACATAACAAGCACTTGCATTCTTCAGAAGCTGGTCTGTTAGTCTGGGTTACTCCTTTCTACTTCCTGAACCCTCAGTCCTACATCCAAACTCCCATGCTGCAGCAGAAACTTTAATCAGGGCAATCAGGGGCTCTCTTTTCTCTTCTGGAGTTTGCAAATTACTATTTCTCCATGGATCTGTATTAGTCTGCAAAGGCTGCGCAAACAGTACTAAGAACTGGGTGCCTTGAACAATAATTTTTACTGCCTCATAGATGTGGAGGGTAAAAGTTCAAGATCAAGGTGTTGGCAGGACTGTTCCTTCTGGGGCTGTCAGGGATACTGTGCTATCTATCTATCTATCTATCTATCTATCTATCTATCTATCTATCTATCTATCATCTATCTATCTATCTATCATCTATCTATCTATCTATCTACTATCTATCTACTATCTATCTATCTATCATCTATCTACTATCTATCTATCTATCTATCTATCTATCTATCTATCTATCTATGTATCTATCTCTGACGACAATAGTTGGTGTTCCTTGGTGAATAGACTTATTGCCCCAATCTCTGCCTTCATGTTCATGTGACATTTTCCCTATGGGTGTGTCAGTGCCCAAATTTCTCCCTTTATGAGGACACAAGTCATACTGGATTAGAAGCTTATCCTACTTTAGTGTGACTTCATCTTAACACAATTGTATCTGAAACAACCATATTTCCAAATAAGGCACAATCTGCAGTGCAGGGAGTCAGAACTTCAGCAGTTTGCCCCATAACAGGCCCTCAAAGCCTAAAAGAAAAGCATTCCTCCTGGCACACCATCTGCCTTCCATTATTCTGTTAATATGAAAAGAACTGTACGGAATTATTGGCTACTCAGCTTTGTAGGAGCAGGTGGTGATCCCAGGCAGAAGCTTATGCCACACAAGGCTATTTCCACTATACATCAAGCAAACTCAAGCCTATTATAGTAGATTAAACAAGGTCCAAAAACCAAAACCAAAACCTGGACTTGAATAAAAGAGAAAGAAAAACTGTCACAACTAACAGTCACAGTCACAGTCTTCGTGAGTCCTTCCATGTCCATCTCACGGGATCAGGGATAGTCTCTAAGCAGGTAAATGAAACAAACAGAAGTGGGAAACACGCCTCCTGAGGCACATGGAGCTTGCCACAGTCCTAAAGTAAATTACTGCCTGAGCTCATCCAACGAGGTCACAAAGACAGAAGTCACCCACCAGTACTGTAAGCACCAGGCACTACTTATGCAGTAAGCTTCTAATGAGGACATGGTGAGAAAGAGTTGTGACTTCAGCTTTTCATCTGCTGTGGGGATGCTGAACACCCCGCCGGCTGTCTGAATCACTGCTTCCTAGATATAGCCCATATGCAAACTTCAGCTGAAAGGGGTTAAAGGAATGCTTGTTTCTCTTGAAATCCTGTGTATTTTCTCTGACGCATATGGCACAAATGTATAATAAGGAAAAGGAGAATGGTGTTGGCAGGTAACAGGAAAGACCAATGGGCTTTAGGTGGGGGAAAAAAGCCTAGTTTTAATCTTCTTTGACACTTATCAGAAGAAAGATATTGGGCAAAATCGTTTTGTCCAATGTTGTGAATGAAGAAACGGGCTTAGAGCCTAGAACCAAGTCTCTGACTGGAAAGCCACAGACCTGCCCATTTCCTGACATTCTCAAAGGAAGGCAGGAGGAATGGTGCCTGGGCACAACAGGAAGTCCCTTTCCACTAATTCTGCCTCTCTCTCTTCTACCTATGTTCTATAATGGTCCACGCTGTGCTTGCATTGGTCATCCCAAAACCCTCACAAGGACAGAAGGTCATCAAAAACTCATTTAGATTAAGTAAGTACTCTGTCAGGATACAACCATTGTCTCCTCTGACATTTGCTGAACCTTCTTCCGTGCCTCTTACCCAGTAACAGTCACAGCAGCTAGACGCCTGCCATCCCGACTCACCTGCCTTTCCTTCTCATCCTTGCTCAACCCGACAGTCTGGCTTTTGACTTCTGTACTCTTTTTAAATACTTGGCCTGTATAGAGATGGCAACGAGGCATCTTAGTTATGGCTCCATGGTTTTAACAGTTAGACTTCATCCCCAGGAGTGGTTAAAGATAGACATTAGCACAGTTTTCCACCCAATTATCCTATTTACAAAAATAGAACTCTCCTCTGTGAGTGTTTCAAATAGAGGCCTTAATTCCTAGAGATGTCAACCATACCAGGTCGATTCCTAGACTCAATCAGTGAGCTAGCAAGTAGCATGGTGGGCAATGGAACCTCGTTTTAAATCATCTCTCACATATATTCTCATATGCCTGTGCATAGACACATATTCTCCAGTTCTAGTGAAGATTATGTGACAGACATGAAGCAATCTTGCAGATGAAGTGGGGTCCTAGTGCATGGACCACCATCAATAGAAGACCAAAGATTGTATTCAGACCTTTAATTTTCAAGTTCCAGAAGATGAAATTTGCTGAGGTACATTTTGATGCAATATTTTGAATTTCCAATAAAAACACTATTAATTTGCTAGGGGGGCATTGAACACTATTTCCTAGATTAAGGTTCACATACAAAATCCAATGAAAAAAGAGCTAAAGAAATCCTAGCTCTTTTTTTTTTAATTCGTTTTAGTTCATGTATCTTTTGTTTAGTCTGTATAAATGTCTGTGCGCTATATACATCACCACCCTCAGAGGCCAGAAGAGGGTGTCATATCCCCTGGAACTGGGTTACAGAAGGTTGTGAGCTGCCATGTGGATGCTGGAAACTGAACCTGGGTCCTCTGGAGCAACCAGTGTTCTTAATTGCTGAGCTATCTCTCCGGCCCTCACTTTTCTTAAATGGCTGGTGTGTCTTCTCTAAAAGTAGAACTTACAGTACTGATCACTCTGGCCTTTTATCTCTAATGCTATGAAGCTCAGGGGCAATGGGAAGCTCAGCTAAACCTCCTTATAGTTTATGTGTCTGGGATTCTTTTCTCTCCTGACTTTAATTTGTATTTATTCTGATTTTTCTCCTAAATGCCAGGCTGGGCATGCGACTCAAGTCTCCTCTCTAAGAAGGCAGAAGAGAAAGGGTAGAGTGTTTTATTCTTTGAAGGCTGGATGGATGAACAGACACAGGAATGCTGAACCAACTCATGTATATTGATTTGTCTCACAACTATGTGCTCCTACAAAACTATGCTTTGAGAGATAAAAACAGGAGCAATGAAGGCCTGGAGAAGGCCTGCAGGAGCTGGAGTCCTCCTCAGAAGGCACCTCAGAGATGCCTTTCTCCAGATTCTACCCAGAGTCATGGAGGTGGGAGCCTAAAAAGTTCATCTCTGAAAAACATTACTTGCAAAAAGCTCTTACTCTTCTATCAAAGAATTCAAAAAGAAGGTTGGAAGGGAAGAGAAGAAGTGAGGGAAGGAAGAAAGAAGGAAAGCAGGCAGCCTGGGCAGAACAGCTTGACTGTTCCATTTCATAATATACTCCATATCCTCTCAGGATTAGAAAATTACTTTCCATCTGTAATTGCAATTGGCTCAGACGTCACCAACAATTGACTTATTTACCTGGCTTTCTTCTCTTTCTGAGACAAGCTCTTGCTACGTAGTCCCTGCTAGCCTAGAACTCACTGTATAGATCAGGGTGGCCTCAAAGTCACAGAGATCTACCTGCCTTGACTGCTTCTGTGTCCTGTGCTAGGATTAAAAGCATGTATCACAAGGTCTGGCAGTCTTTCTTCTTCTTAACGAGACACACTAGGCACATATGCACACACATGTACAGATATGCCTGTGGTTGAACAATAACTGAACTCCAAGCTGCCCATTTCATCTCCCAGCTGCCATTGCATTTCAGAGGCCAGGCACCACCACTTATGTCTACCTTCCTCTTGCTAGAGAACACCCACCTAGACATACAAAAAACAAAATCACAGATGTAATATAGCAGAGTTCTTTTTCAAACTCCCTTATTCATGGTAAATAAAATCATGCACTTTCACAGTCTAGCCACCCCCGGCTGTTCCACCTCTATCTCATGCTTACTCATTACTTGTGGTGTCTACATGGAACTTCCCCACCCGGCTCCCTCCCTCTGCACCATGTCAGGCCTATATCCTTCCAAGAAACTGAAAACCAAACTGAAAGCAGGGACGTGCACTTCTTGGGTTTGGGCCCATTGTCCCTACTGCTCCCTCAGTGCTCAGAACTAAAGACTTCTTTTCCCTTTGAGGGCAGTATTTCCCACTGTCAGCTTCGGGAAGCATGTCCTGCTTTCTGCCACTCCATCAGAGGCAGCAGAAGACAATCAAACAATACTATGCTGAGGCACCTGTCCTGCAAGGCAGCTGCTTTCCTTCCAAAGTTGCAATTTCACTCCTAAACTTCCCATACTTGTCCTGAACTGCTATCAGCTGGAGCTATGGACATCAGACCTCATCTCAGAGTGGACTTATGTGACAAACAGGAAGAAATAAGCCCAAGTTGTCCTCGCTACCAGGAAACCAACTCCAAGGGTAGCCTCTTGGCTCGGAATGCACAGGTATGCAAATGTCCCAAGGCTCTTCTGTGACTCTTTAACAGTGACTCAAGAAGGCAGCATGGGTTCACTAGCTTATTCCCAGCTGAACTAGCACAGGAATCCACATACAGTGTGCCTTGATGCAGTTCAGAGACTGGCTCCTGAAAGTGAAGTAACAGGAGTTAGCTGGCCTTTGTGGAGCAGAGGGCAGCAGAGGTACCAGAATGCCCTTGAAAAAGACTGGCTGAAGTTGAGTGGTGGGTAAGAAAAGGTCAGGTTCCCAAGAGCTCAATGGAAGGGGCTGGCCAGGCAGCTGTACTGTAATCAGGGAGGACAGTAATCACTGGAGATTCCTAAATGTCATGCTGTTTACTGAGAACAGCACCAACTCTAAGAATGAATACAACATGGTACAGGCCACAGCACAAGTGCCAGAGGGGGAGAAACAAGGATATGGAAAGATCCCAATGCCATATGTAATAGAGGAAATCCCCACCTGGGACCGTAAAGAGAATATATTTCAACACAGTATGTAAAAAGGTAGATAAAGCTTTATGTATCATCATAGCCCCCTTGCTTAGAGAGACAGACAGATGGATGGACAAATGATGGAGGAAGAGAGGAAGGAGGTGGGAAATGAAGCATGTTGGACATGTAGGAAATGCAAGAGTAAAGCTTCTGGAGACCTATTGACTCTTTAATTCTTGTTGGATGACTTTGCAGTGTGGAGAACTGGTTATCTGTACACATGTGTAACATGTATACTACCCCAATAGGCACTGGGCCACCTACCGTAATCCAGTGCACTACAAATAGCTTAAAAAATACAAGTGCACCTGTCCCTTTAACTATGCCAACTGTGGAATGGGGAAGGCGCCAGTGGAAAAGGCATTTAAAGCAGATTGCCCCATTTAGGGAGATATGATTCTTGGAAATGAAGACTGGCACTTTTCCTAGACTAAAGGTTGCACAGAATAACCAAAGACAAGGGGTGCAACCACCTCACCTGTGGGGCTTCCACCTGACTTAAAAGGCAGGAGCCACACAGAAGCCAGACATGGAAACAGAGAGATCAGGGGAAAGCTCAAGGCCCTAGGCTGCTCTCTGGGGTAATTCGGGATGCCTGATATTTGAGGTATCCAGGATTTAAAAAAAAAAAAATCCATATTTGGCCAAGAGACACCCTTAGAAAGAGAATTGGGGGAGAATACTGTTAAGCTGTCAGGACTAAAGACAAAGAAAAAGGAGAGCCTGTCCTTCTGGCCCTCATCCCTTAACTGCAGAACTATTTGAAGAATGTTAACTATTTTATCTAAGTCTCCAATGCCGGAAGGTGCACAAGTAGTAGATGATCTGCAAATATCTAGCTCAGTGTCAGGGAAACAGACAAGTCAAGAACCATTCTGTGTCAGTGGAGAGCGCAGCTGGCTATGTTCCGACTGTTTTGTGAAGTGAGGAAAGAGCTAGACCTGCACACTTCAGACACACTCTCGCACAACATGATCACAGCTATCAGAAGGAAAGGAGAGATCCATGTGTAGGGCAAGAAAACCAGCTCCACCAAAAAAGTCAGGTCAGAGTGTACATACAGAATGTATGTGTGCACGCATGTACAGACACATGGGAAGGGTGCATGCTAATAAAATCTATAGCTGCTCAGCTATTCCTGGATTACTGAAAGGGCTGGGGCTGAAGTTCAGTAGCAGATAAGTTGTCTACCAAGGTTAGATTCCCAACACTGAAGAAACTAACAAAGAAACAAGGAACTTAAATTTTTCTAAAAATGAGCCAGTTATAGTAGTGCACATCTATAACCCCACACTTGGAAGGCTTAATAGAAGCCTCTCAAGTTTGAAGTCATGCCAAGTCACATAGCAAGACTCTATGACAATTAAAACAAAACAAAACAAAAAAACAATTAAAAAAACAGCTGCTGGGGGGAAAGGAAAAGGTGTAGAGGGGAAAAACAATAATGGAGCTCTAGAACCAGAGGGGACCAAACACTCTCACTGCCCTAGACAGGAAACACAGATGAGAGTTTCTTGCAATCATGTGGAAGTCTATGGTTTTTTGACTAGAAATGAATGATGCACATGGGTGATGTAATCAAAGCACACAGGCATCCCTACCTATGCAAGAGCAGTTGGCTGTGGGGATCACTCTGATCAGACAGGTGCTCCCAGCATTGTGGATATACAGCCTGATTGGTTTGAACTCACTGCCTTTGCTGTTATCATCTGACTTAGGACTGGCATGTGATAAGGAAAGTCTGTGGGACCATCTAGAAAAGGTGTTCTTGCTGGTAAAAAGGCCTAACTAGTAAGAACTATTGTCTCTTTCATATGGACATTGAGTTTGGAGACACCCGAATGGCAGCAGCTATCTCCAAAACACATCTTGGATGGTGAAGTAGATTGGAAAGAATTTTGGTGGTTTTTGTTTGTTTGTTCTTTATAAAAATTTTTATTACTATGGCCAGATATGGTGGTACGTGCCTTTAATACTAGCACTAAGGAGGCAGAGGCAAGCAGAACTCTGTGAGTCTGAGGCTGGTCTGGCCTACATAGTTGTGTTCCAGGCCAGCCAGGAGACATCACAAAAAGCAAACATTATTATCATCATCAGCATCACTATTATTATTGTGTGTGTGTGTGTGTGTGTAAAATATGTATAAGGACAGACAAATGGAAATCAGAAAAGAATTCTGTGAAGTTGGTTCTCTCCTTTATGAGTTTCAGGAACTGTATTCGGGTCATAAGTTTGCAAGTGCTTTTACCTACTGAGACATCTTGCCAGTCCATACTAGTTCTTTATAACTAACTCCAGAATTGACCACATCAGAACATCTTGGTAGTAGGACAGTGAGCTTTCCTTTATGTTAAGACTCTGAGTATGGTTTCTGTCCCTTAAAGTTAAAAGCATCCCATCCACTAGTCCAACACACAGTACAGAACAGTTTTCTACCACCCTACTGGTCTCTAAAAAGATATGCCTAACCAACAAGGGAGCCATGACTCTTTTCTCACTTCTGTCTTCCTAGTGGGGAAATATTTGGGGAGGCTGTCCCCTCAAGTGATCTATAGAGGTCACCTAGCCCACCAGCTACTTTATGCACCCAAAGGTGCTCCTTCATCTCGAACACCTCCAAGACCAAAATACCCTTGTCCTCGGGGCTGCTGCTAAGAGATTTCAGCATGACACCCCAGTTCTGGTCTGATGAGATATGCTTCCTGTGGCTTTCAAACCCTTGGTTCAAGTTAGACCCACAGGTAATCCTTTTATCTATCTGACCTTCAAATATTACTTCTCTCCTTGTTACTTTCAGAAAAGTATTTTCTTACAGTAAATGCATGAATCGTGTTTTACTTTTCTCAACTCTCAGGCCAAGACACTTCAGGGAAATCAATTTGTCTCAGATAATCAATGAATGAATGATCAATTAATCAATCTCTCTCTTCTTCCTTCCCTTCTTCCCTCTTTCCCTCTCTTTCCTATCCCAATGCAAACATGTCTAATGAGTAATAATCATGTTTACACTCAGATATTTTGAAACAGAATAGAATATAAGAATCTAAATATAAATGTAAAAATATAAGAATCTAACATTGTATATCTTTTAATCTTTGGACCATGTCCAAAAGTCTTTGCCAACCTCTGTATACATATAATCTGACCTAATCAAAACATCTTCCTTGAAACGTTTGTATTTTTAAAACGTTTTTTATATTTAGTTATTTCTCTTTCTTACAAAATACATGTATTTCAGTTATGATCTCTTATGTTCTTTAGTCTTTATTTTTTTTTTTTCGTGTGTGGGTGTTTAGCCTGCATGTGTGCATGCAGGCCAGGAGAGGGCACCAGGTCCCCCGGGTCTGAGGGTACAGGTGGTTGTGAACTGCCAGAATGCTGCTGTAACCAGAACACAGGTCTTCTAGAAGTGCAGCCAGTGCTCTTAACTGCTGAGCCATCTCTTGACCCCTCTGTACATTCTTTAAGACTAGCTTCACACCCAAATCTTAACTGGCATCACATTTTTTCTATAACCAGCTTACAAAATAAATTTAGGGAAAAAATTGTAGAAAAATCTTTGGAACACAGTTCCTGGTAATCCTAGGACTTCTGAAATGCATACAGCTGGTCAAACTCATTCAACACTCCCAATTCCTAACCCCAGAACAACACCTTTACCCAGTTTCTCACCTTTGGTTTTTTGTTTTTGGGGTTTTTTTGTTTTGTTTTGTTTTTGTTTTTGTTTTTTTTTGCAAGCAACTTGTTCAGTACCCACAGTCTAGTAGCAGAACCATCCTCTGAAAAGATAATGAAACTCTCAGACATATGTATCAGCAACTCACAGTCATTTGTTTTAATGTAAGAAAAAGTAATGTTGATTATCACAAACCATATATCACACAAAATTACTTTTGCCAGGCTGCTGGATATAACACATGACTTTCCCAGAGGAGAAAAACAACCCTCCCTCTAATTATGTTTTGCCTAGGGAAAAACAGAAATTAATTTATATGCTCTAAAATATATTTTAACTTTAAGAAGTAGAGTTGGCCTAGAAACATAACAAATCCAATCACTGACTCAATAAGCATTTATTAAATACCAAATATTTGCCAGGCACTGTGTCAGCATTGTGGTTTTAGGGTTGAAAGCCTGTTCTCTACCCTTATGAAATCTCACCATGTGAATTACAAGTGAGAACTAATATATAGAGCTATTACACACAAGAATAGCTAGCATAAAATGCAAACACATGCTACAACATGGGTGATGCCCAAGAACATCATGCTAAGTCAAAGGAGCCAGCTGCAAGAGACCACACATTTTAGAACTCCATTATAAGGAATGTCTGGAACACCAAGCAGATCAGTAGTCCCCAGGAGGAGGAGGGTGAAAGGAGAATGACTGCTGATGAGTACAGAGCTCCTTTCGGGGATGAGAAAAATGGAAAATTTCTAAGTAGTCATGGACACACAGTCCTATGCATATACTAAAATTCATTTAACTATATACTTTACATAGATGACTTGTGTGAATCTCAATAAAGCTGTCAAAAATGTACACAGAAATCAACAGTCTAGCTATGCAAATAACCAATTAGAATAAGAAATTCATTATTTGCAAAAAGTAGATTGAAAGTTACATAGGCTATTAAAATAAAACTTTCAAAATTATTAACGTACACAGGAAAGAATCCATGGGGAAAATGGCATTAGCTGGGAAGACTCACTTCAGAAAGATATTGGTCCTCCTAAGTACTTTCTGAATTGAATGTGATCCCAATGGAAAGGTTCATGGGCTTACTTTTTCCTGGAATCAGGCTATGTTGATTCTAAAGTTTTAACGGAAAAACACACACAGGGAGGAGCCAGGGCTACTCTGAAGAGGAAGCACAATGAAAGAGAATGAGTCTTTCCAGACATTGAAAACCACAGGCTTCAATAATCACCAGTCAGTGGAAACAGAGTCCAAAAGAAGAACCCCAAACTTACAGATATGTTATGACAATACGATACCATGGCAAGAAATACAAACTTTTAAACAATGGTGTTAGGACAGCTGAGTACTGGAAAAATGTAAAGCCACATTCAAACCTCAGGACATATACTTTCCTAGTTTAAAAAACAAACTAACATATAAATGGAAAAAAATCAGATTTAAATAATACTTGAAAGAAACTTAAAATAATACACAGGAAAAAGTCTAACTCAAAATACAAAAGTAATTGTGTGTGTGTCTTTTTTTATTTTATTTTTTACATTTATTTATTTATTTATTTATTTATTTATTTATTTATTAAAGATTTCTGCCTCCTCCCTGCCACCGCCTCCCATTTCCCTCCCCCTCCCCCATCAAGTCTCCCTCCCTCCCTCGTCAGCCTGAAGAGCAATCAGGGTTCCCTGCCCTGTGGAAGTCCAAGGACCACCCACCTCCATCCAGGTCTAGTAAGGTGAGCATCCAAACTGCCTAGGCTCCCACAAAGCCAGTACGTGCAGTAGGATCAAAAACCCATTGCCATTGTTCTTCTTTTTTTTTTTAAGGTAATAAATGCTGTTTATGACTCCTTCAGATTTACATGTATAACATTAATATCTTGTAAACGTCAAAAAAACTACAAATACACGTACAGCAGTAGTATTGGTCACCAAACAGAGAAAGGAAATTTTACAATTGCAAGTGCACAGATGTTCTCAGTAAGGCAATATTGATCCAGACAACCATTTAATATCTGTCCCTTAAATGCCTTGCAGCTCTGGAATGTCCTTGTATGCAGTATTATTTCCTAAATTCTCACACGTTCTTCATTTTCTGATTCATCTGGTGAACTAGGAGTGCGAAGGTGGTCATAGACAATATGTCCTCCTTCTCTTGTCTGGCCAAAACTTGAAGCAATCACATCTACTGCTAGGCTGGCAGTAGCCTTGGCCTCTTGCTCTGAAGTAGCCAAATGAGGATTGACTTCAACGAGATCCAGAGCTGACAGCAACCCTGTTTTATGTATTTCTTCAGTAATATACACTCCTTCTCTATAGGTTAATCCCCCAACAACAGGGGTTCCACGATATCTGGAAATATCCACGGACAGCCACTTTCTTTTCTCGTCAGAGAACTACAAGACAAGGTACCACAACTGCCAGGATTTTCCTGGGTCAAACCTTGTCTCTGTTCCCCAAGTATTGAGTATATTGCCCTAAGAGATGTGGACCCTCCTGAACATTTTATTTTAAAGAATTATGACATCCAGTATTTTTCCATGAGAGACATTGATCAAATTGGTATCCAGAAGGTCATGGAACAGACATTTGATCTGCTGATTGGCAAAAGACAGAAGCCAATCCACCTGAGTTTTGATATTGATGCATTCGACCCTAAACTGGCTCCAGCCATTGTTCTTGAGTTCTCAGTAGTCCTCATTGTCTGCTATGTTCAGCGAGTCCGGTTTTATCCCATGCTTTTTCAGACCCAGGCCAGCTGGCCTTGGTGAGTTCCTGATAGAACATCCCCATTGTCTCAGTGTGTGGGTGCACCCCTCGCGGTCCTGAGTTCCTTGCTCGTGCTCTCTCTCCTTCTGCTCCTGATTTGGACCTTGAGATTTCAGTCTGGTGCTCCAATGTGGGTCTCTGTCTCCTTTCATCGCCTGATGAAGGTTAATATTCAGGAGGATGCCTATATGTTTTTCTTTGGGTTCACCTTCTTATTTAGCTTCTCTAGGATCACGAATTATAGGCTCAATGTCCTTTATTTCAAAAGTAATTTTTAAAGAGATAAATTTGATTACATTAAAGAGATTTCCAATGAGCTAAACATCACAACCAACTAGAAAAACTTTTACAATTCATTTCAAAGACAACATATAGAGAACAATTAAAAATAAAGAATAAAAGATAATAAAATATTGAGAAAATGTGTAAAGTTCAAAACATAGTTTATATAACACATAAAATGCCAGTTAAATATATGAAAACATACTCAATCTTATTTATGATAAAATAAATTGAAATGTTATATCTCACTACCAACAAAGCTCCAAAAGCTTAACATCAGACAATGTGGGTGATGTCTCACGGAAATACGTACTTTAATGTATTACTTGTGAACGTGGAATATGGTACAACCATGTCATTGCCAATTGTGGGTCTTTTCAGAGCAAAACTATTAAACCAGCTCTGGTGTGCTCTAGTCAGCTTGAATCTAACAAAACCTTGTGCATAGTTAATTAGGGTATAAAGAAAGAAGCTCACCCCCTCTACAAGAGACTCATCCTGCTCACTGAGCAGGTGCAAGGAAGGATCTACCCAGCAATTGCTGTGTTCTTTTACAGGAGACTGCGCAGGACTAAGGGATTATAAGGAAGTTCACAATCAGACACAGGACAATATCCAATAGTGAATGCTGATTTCAGTGTATCAGATTCAAAAGACATTTCAATTGTGGAAATACAGTATGAATAAATTATTAAATAAGATAAGCTTCACTGGGGCTGGAGAGATAGCTCAGTAGCTAAGAGCACTGGCTGCTCTTCCTGAGGTTCTGAGTTCAATTCCTATCTGTAATGAGATCTGGTGACCCTCTTCTGGCCTGCAAGTATACATGCAGACAGAACACTGTATACATAAAAAATAAATAAATAAATTTTTAAAAAGATAAGCTTAGCCGGGCGATGGTGGCGCACGCCTTTAATCCCAGCACTCAGGAGGCAGAGGCAGGCGGATCTCTGTGAGTTCGAGACCAGCCTGGTCTACAGAGCTAGTTCCAGGACAGGCTCCAAAGCCACAGAGAAACCCTGTCTCGAAAAACCAAAATAAATAAATAAATAAATAAATAAATAAATAAATAAAAAGATAAGCTTCACTGAAACATAAAGTTAGCAGAAAAAAAGCAAAGTTTGAAATGATCAACATTATTTTATCTAAAAATAAAACTTCACATTCCTATTTATAGAGAAAGACCTGAAAAGCGTAATCGTAATAACCAGAGAGCATGGATGTAAAAAGCACGACGGAATCTGTGGTAGCGGAACGGGAGTTTGTGTTGTACATGGCTTGCTTATCTTCTAGTGTTCCATACCACAGCGTTTTAAAGGAGTGAAATAAATCTTCAAGATTCCCACTAACCTACAAAGCCCACCTGAAAAGTAATTATCTTCCTGGTGGCATGCAGGTTTCTTGGATAATTTAGAATAATCTCCACATTGAAACACCATTGTTTAGATCATTTTCTGGCAAAGCAAAGATTACCTTCCTAGATGATATGATTTCAATAAAAATCAAACATCTACCAGTTGAAGTCTAAGAGGGATAAAACTGGAGCAAAGTCAATTTTCACAGGGCCTGCCGAAATGTGTCCACAAGCACACTTCACCTCCACCTCCCCACCTGAAAACCTTGCCATGAAGTCCCCAAGGCTGCTGGGGGAGGGGCACTAGCACACTTCACACAGCACTCCTGTCTAGAAGAGAAAGCTTCAACTAGGTAGGCTTGATCTGTCTGCCTCAGTCACTCTTTAACAATAAAGTCACACCTCCTACCACTGACATGGTGGTTTTGTTTTGAATCGTCACTGTACCTTCTCTACAGAAGCAACATATAAAATGTGTGTGAACACAACTACATTGCTTGATTCTTCACTGACTTAGCATCCATGCAGTGTGTACTTGTAATATGGTGAAGACCACAGAGACTGCCACATACGTATCCCTCTCCTAGTAGATCTTGCAACCTCCTGTAGGCATGTGGAAAACTGGGTCACCCAAACCAATGACACCTGAAAACTTTACATGCTATGAATAAAAAACAAACAAAAAGAAAGCAAAACAGGGTGCTCTGCTTTGGAAATCAGCATGCGATTGACAGTGAGGGCCAGGGAATGTAGGAAATGACATTTGGACTCTGACTGCGGAGTGAGTAGGAGCTCAAGGCACTCCTTGCAGAGCAAGAGAGTCAGGGTGTGACAACTAGAGGGACACTGGCACCAAAGGAGAAACAATCGGAACGCTACGGCCTCTGCTCTTCAGAATCTGGGACTGTACTGCAAATGGACGGGAAGCACTTGCATGTCTGAATGACAGAGTGACTAATGTACACCTAATATCACTGTGGGACATGCTGGAGACACTCAAGAATGGGCATGAAAGGGGTATGGTGACACATGACTTTAATCCCAGCTTTTGGGAGACAGAGGCAGGCAGTGTGTTTAAAGCCAGCCTGGTATACATCAAAAATTCCAGAATAGCCAGGGCTATGTAGAGAGACCCTGTTTCAAAAAAAACAAAACAAAACAAAACTTGAAAAAAAAAAAAAAAGAATGGCAATGAGGAGCCAATTTAGAAGACCAAATCATGGGGCTGGGGAGATGACTGTCTGTAAAGGGCCTGCGGCACAATCATGAGAACCTAAATTCATTCCCAGCACCCACATAAAATGGGTACAGTGGCGCATCACAGTGCTGGAGAAGCTAAAACAGGCAGAACTTGGGGATCACTAACCAGTCCAGTCTGAAAACCAGTGAGTTCTGTGGAAAGACCTTGTCTCAAAAAATAGAATTGTTGAGGAAGGCACCTGACATCAACCTTTCATGTCTACCACAGGTACATACACGTGTACATACACACACACACAGAGTACAATGGGCTAATGTAGGTCCAGCCTGATACCCAATGCAGCCAAAATTCACTTTTGTAAATAGAATATAGCCCAATCTGTCCAGTATACAGTCTATGTTGCTTCCACATGGCAACTACAGAGCTGAGCTACTATGGTACACACAATGTGGCTCAAAGTCCAAGAGATATATTATCTGGACCTTTATAGAGAGTTTGCCAGCCCCAGGGTAGGTATGACAGTGGAGAGACCTGGGTTCACAATTCATAGTTCACCTTCCTTACTCAGGATTCTGTGCTGCAAATTCATCTACTCGCCATAACTCATTTGCAACCCCCAAATTAATACTCAAGGTACTTTCTGTCATTCCTCTGTGAGAGCAGAACAGCTGGGTGGTCATGCTGCCTTCATATGTGTACCTAGCTGAAGCTCAGCAAAGTGATGCTCTGCCTTCGTATTGCAACTCTTACATCATGAACAAGTGTCCTAAATACCATATATTTGATGCTTTATGTTTTCGTCTTTGTGTGTATGAGAGTGTGTATGTGTGTATTTTATTTGGCAATTTTGCTGTTTAAAATGGCTGAGGTTCTAAGCACTGTGCTGTGATGCTCATATGAGCTCCAAGGTAAAAGAAAGCTGTGGCATTCCTTATGAGAAAAAACAAGCCAAATGATAAGCTCATTTGGACTTCTGTGATAGCACTGTGGGCTGTGAGTTCAATCTTTGTCAACAGAAAGACAGCAGATAAAGCAGTTGTCACAAACCCTGGTAACCTGAGTACAATTCCTGTAACCCATGTAAAGGTAGTAGGAGAGAACCAACTCCACAAAGTTGGCCTCTGACCATACAGGAGCCATGGCATACACATGACCACATATATATGCATTCCTCTTCCTTACCCCTCTTATATATACACACACACACACACACACAGAGAGAGAGAGAGAGAGAGAGAGAGAGAGAGAGAGAGAGAGAGAGATTAGGTTGTCTGTCAAGATCTGAGTAAATTGGGAACATGGAGACCATGGGAGAGTTGAAGGGGAGGGGAGAGGCAGGGAGGGGAGCAGAGAAAAATGTAGAGCTCAATAAAAAGAATTTAAAAAAAAAAAGATTAGGTTGTCTGTAAGCAGAAACATATAAAAACATTGTTATACAAATTTATGAACACATAATATGTACTAACATATAACATCATTACACAGATGTTATTGATGCCATGTAGTGGTCAACTGATGAAAATATGACCAAAAACTCACAGAAAATTATCTCTATATTTTCCTTACCAATAATGGCTCGCTGTTCACAAATTCAGGGTTCACAGAACACAACTACAGCTAATAATGAGAATGGTTACACTAAGGAAGCAAAAAAATCAATAAAAAGTGGTGATAGATTAAATACAAAGTAAACAAAGGCATGGAAGACTCCAGTATTTCTGAAGTAAGCTGCTGTGTGGAAGGTACCATGTGGTACAAAGCATGGAACACTGGAGTGTACCTCACAGGGCAACCAAGACTTTTTCTTTAGATGTGTTAAAGTTGAGCCTATGAGATCTCTATATTGAGATGTCAAGTAAACTGTTGTCTTCATGACTCCAGAGCTAAAAAAAAAAAAAGTCCAGGTACTGATGGAACTTTGAAAGTCACTGACACAATGAAGCAATACTGAAAGTCTGGGACTGATATGTCACTCAAGAGGAAAAAAATTAGGGAGCAGGGTCCAGGCCCAAGCGCATCCAGGTACTCCTTTACTTCCACAATAAATAGAAGGGATCACTTAAATCTTTATCCAGGTACTTTGATTTGTTTAGTTTGAAAGGGCTTTGAGGAAGAAGTTAATCTAGTGGTATATGTCTAAAATATGACATACATTCAAATCCCTTGACCTGGTAAACATAATTTGGACAACAGATCTTAAAATTCAGATAAACTTTAATGTTACAGAGAATTATTCTGAGGAATAATTCATGATGGCAAAGCCAGAAATAATCTTAACATTTGGGGAATGTTTACTCTGACAATATTAATGATATTTTCCTGTGATTTCATCTATAGATTCTAATCTTAGAAATTTCAGCCTTTCCAAGGATTTAATAAATGTCCACTTCTATTTCCTTCAAGCTCAAAACAAAACAAAACCAAACCCCAAATGATTATCCACCTTCACTCACTAAACACAAGCTGCACCAGGACAGACTTCTATCCATTTGGCACAATGCTGTCCACGAGGCCCCTCAAACACGGCGTGCTGATTGTGCATAGTTGACTTCAGTTGAATCTCATGTTTTAATCACATAAGACTTATAAGAATGTGTTGTAAAATGATGCAACTTGTCAATATGTACCATTCCATTTGTCTAACAGACTTTCCTCTCCCCATTTTGAGGCTCCTTCTCCATCATTTGTTAAACACTCTCAGGCAGCAGAGTCTGAAGTCTGGCTCACCTATTCTGTTCCACAGATAGAGATGTCCTATGGCCTGCTAGGGGCCAGCTGGGGCTGTATCTCAGTGGCAGATCATTTGCTGAAAATGTGGAAGGCCCTGGGTTTGATCCCAAGCAACATCCCCAAGCACATGCATACATGCATATGTGTGCACATGTGCATAACACACTTATAACGTGACAACATAAGCCTATAATCCCAGCACTTGGGAGGCTAAGGCAGAAGGACCTTGAGATCTAGGCCAGCCTTTGTTACACAGAGTTTGAGGCCAGTACATAGTTATAGGCTACATAGAGAGGTGTTCCAAACAAACAAAAAGTCATACTAAATGAAGTGAGTGGTATGATTTGTTTTTACACTGGGTTAACTATTTCCTTTCAGGCCTGAATTCTATGCCTGCCACCTTATCTTTCAAGGAAAGCAACATAAATCTTCATCTGCAATTTTAAAATACTCAGACTTTGGCTGAAACAAAAGTCATTTATATCTGGAGAAGAACCAACATATTCATAAATTCCACTTCATTATCTACAAGGGTAGGGAAGTCTCCACTACACAGCCACAACTTGATGATAAAAAGCATCAGTTGGCGAGGGATGCACCCACCCACTGTGACAGTGGAACTGATTTATTGGGAGCCCACCAAGGCCAGCTCGCCTGGGACTGAATAAGCATGGGTTGAAACTGGACTCTCTGAGCATGGCGGACAATGAAGGCTGATGAGAAGCCAAGGACAATGGCACTAGGTTTCGATCCTAATACATGAACTGGCTTTGTGAGAGCTTAGCCTGTTTAGATGCTCACCTTCCTGGACGTAGATAGAAGACCTTCGTCTTCCCGCAGGGCAGAGAATTTGGACTACTCTTCAGTATCAAGAGGGAGGGGGAATGGTGTGGGGGGTGGAGAAGAGGAGTGGGGATAGAGGGAGGGGAGTGGGGGGAGGGGGCAATATTTGGGAGGAGGGGAGGGAAATGGGAAACGGGGAGCAGGTGGAAATATTAATTAAAAAAGAATTTAAAAAAAGCATCAGGAGCCGGGCGATGGTGGCGCACGCCTTTAATCCCAGCACTCGGGAGGCAGAGGCAGGCGGATCTCTGTGAGTTCGAGACCAGCCTGGTCTGCAGAGCTAGTTCCAGGACAGGCTCCAAAGCCACAGAGAAACTCTGTCTCGAAAAAACCAAAAAAAAAAAAAAAGCATCAGTTGGCTCTAGACTGCTGGGGTTAACCCTGTCTTTCAGGGTGGCCTGCCTCGCCTTCCCGTGTTGTCTGTAAACCCTGAGGAAATGCCATGGGGAAACAGTAAAGTCTCACAATGCAACAGGCAACCTCACAGGCTTGGTAAGTCTTTTCAAAACTCATCTCCTTGCTCAAAGTAGGCTCATGGCATGGCTGCCCCATACCACACCCTCCTCCACACCAGCTACTCCACACTGCTTTACCATCACTACCTTGTCTGGCTTGGTGATGAAGAACATTTATGTTAGGGAGAGTAACAATCCAGCACCAATGGTCTCAGCTTAAGTTGTCTCTTTTTAAGAAGGATCCTAAGCCCTTGTTGTGTGTTGTCTGGGCCATTTTAACAGCCCTGTGAGAAGGAGGGCAGCCTGCATGTCAAGACAAGAGCAGGCTGGAGTCAGGTGTATACAGGTTTAAGCTCTGGCTCTACTATGACTGGTCAGAAGGCTTTGAATACATTATTAAATACTGCTAAGCTTCAATTTCCCCTTCCATAAATGGGAGAAAATAACAGAGCTCTTAAATGTTAGCTAATAATAATATGTTACTGTGTAAATGATAACTGCCCAGTCTGTTCCAGGGTCCCAGGGCCAAACTGCACCACTACAGACTAGCCGGCTGTGGAAGGCCCAGAGGAAGTAACTCCTGCACTTGCTGACCTGCCAGAGGAGATGGGAAGATTTGTGAGGGAACAGAGGCAGCCTCTGCACATTCCTGAGCTTCTCATGGCCTGCCAGTCATACTAATTTCAAGTCTCTCCCCCAGACATCTAAGAAAGGCTTCATCAAAATAGCTATCTGACTTTAAACGTACTGGCTCTTCATTAAGAATGCATTTCTCCAAAACAATAACTTTCCATGGGAAATGCAACTAGGGCCTACCACAGACTTCACAAATGAGAAACGCTAGGGGTTGGGTCACAGTTTTGGCAAGCCCTCTAGGTGACTGGTAGTCCTCCAAAATAGTGCCTCACATAGATACACTTTGCAGAGTTCCATGACATCCCTTAGAAAGCACAAACATGCCCAAGATGCAGAGAGTCAGAAAAATAAATAGGTAGGCAGAGGGGCCCTGTGGGTAGATAATAAGCAGTTAACGTGGAAAGGAGAGATGCTGTCAAGCATGAGCAGGAGGGGAGGCTCCAGGTGCCAGGGGCCAAAACTTATACAACAGAGTAGCTATCAGATTTCTAGGTCTTCCATGAAGCTTCACTGGTGGGAGGAACATGCTGACTATTGGAGCAACCCTAGCAACTCACAGGCCATGGGTCAGTTTTATGACTCCCGTGTTTTACAAAGCAACTGCAAGTATGAGATGGATAGAAGAAGGGAGGGGAGAGGATGACAACAGAATAGGAGGTGACACAATTAACAGCTGTCATTTGTGCAACAAGAAAATATTTCAAGTAGTCTTCATTTCTGAATTGTTTGAAACACAAGGTAAACTCCTACTAGCAAGGTAGGCCCCTACTTTTCCCCTTTCGGCAAGATTCAAAGAGCCTAGCCATGCCACACCGTGGCTGAGGAGGCCCTGGAGTCAAGGTGTGTGCCCATCCATAGGCTGAGCATCTGCTGTTTCCCATATCCCTAGGGCTTCAAGGCACCTGAAGATCGATCTCCAGCCTTTCCAGGGTCTGCGGGTGTGTATTCAAAGGCGCAACAGGCATCCTTGGGATACCCCAGGTCCCAAGAGGAGGTAGGATATTTGCAGCTTGGACTCACCAACCAGAAAGGCAGAATGGGGTCTTGTAATGAACTTGCCCTCGGATCCTGCTAATGTAAGCCTGTCCTTAGGTTGTGCTTTTATCAGTGTTAAAGTCTGTGTCCACAAGTCACTCAGCAGGACAGAAATTCCTCCAAGCCAGGTCAAAACCAACATCACTGTGAGTGTACTCACAGGTCCCATGTGCTGTTACTGAAAGCAGCGGCAAGTCTCAAGTTTGCGGCCATGTCAAAGTGCAAGAATGACTCAAAACTGAACCTTAGGAAGGCAAAATTGTTTTAAAAGTTGCTTAATGGCTTAAAAGTGCTTTGAGGTTCTGTGAAACTAATCATGATTGCACTAGGCCTTTGCCTGTGACTTTCTGCTTTTACTAAGAAGCTCATAGTGACAAGCTGCAAACTTGTTCAGGGAAACATAAGGGATGAGTTCCTAACAGAAAACTGAAAATTCTAGAGCTGAGGGCACTGTGGCCTTGCTCTCCTAGAGGAAAGAAAAACGCACCCTTTAGGTGCTGGCCTCTGTGTAATACTACAGGCTTTCAGGCAGCCCAGGAGGCCAGAAGTCAGCAGCTGCCCATAGGCTGTTGACAATAGGCTGTGGCTCTGGTGAATCCTAGGAACCTAGACACTGGGGCTATGCCTAGCAGTGCAGTCCAGTGAAGCTGTCCACACATTCTAGGCTGTTATGGGCTTCTCCACAACCCACCCCTACCTTGGCCTCCCTAGTAAGAGGCCTCTGCAACCTCTTCATTGATCTAGACACATGTCAGAGGTGGAACACTAACTCATGAAGGCCCTACCAGGTTGTACTATGGTCCAAGAAGGCCCTGTACAATGTAAGGAGCTACAAAAATAGAGATTCTTAAAGGAATAGAAAAAAAATGTTTTGTCCAAATCAGCTAGTCTCCTGATCTTAGATCCCTGCCAGAGATACAGGAGGGAAACAAAACAGAACAAAAACTTCCTGAACCACTGGGCCAGACACCACTGACAAATACTCTCTCTGAATGTACTCCTAGGCAACCCAGATACCCGGCCCAACTCCAGAGTATTCACGCCTCCTACCACAGTACCCAGCTCCCTGGCAAGCTCTCCCAAGTTCCCTCCCTCCTCCTATTACATCCAGGCCACTAAAAATTACCTGGTTCAAGTATCATTTTGATACCAGTCCCCTTCTGCACACCATAAAATGTCTCTTGAATTGGAACCCCTTTTAAACCTTTGACAACTGATCCAAAACACTTACTGTCCTCATCTGCTGGTCTATTTTGTGCTTACCACTCCAGCCAAGCAAAAATTACTTTGCAAATGAATCCCATTATACACTCTGCTCATTCACCTTGTTAAGCCAGCACAAGAGCTTTGGCTGTTTCTGTTGTCTTTATAAAGGACTACTTCATTTACCCAACTTCCCTTGAAATAGGCTGATCCACGAAATTGATCTACATAAATTAATTTTCTTCTCTACAGAAACTTAACCCTTTATGTGATCTTAAATCCTTTTCAGAATAAGTCATGGTATAACCAAATGAAACTTTATTTTGAGCATTTTCATTTCTGTAATACATTAGAAAGCCTCCCCATCTCAGTAAGCAGAATATAATGAATATCAATTAATCATTTCCTTACGGTGCAGGTCATACTTAATGAGTAACAGTAATCATTCCAGGGTGTGGCTGCAGATATAAGCGGTCCAGACTGAAGATGACCACATGCATGCATTCTTTTTTTTTTTTTTGGTTTTTCGAGACAGGGTTTCTCTGTGGTTTTTTTTTTTTTTTTTTTTTGGAGCCTGAACTCACAGAGATCCACTTGCCTCTGCCTCCCAAGTGCTGGGATTAAAGGCGTGCGCCACCACCGCCCGGCTACATGTATACCTTCTTATGTGCCCTTTCACTCAGACTTTCTGAAACTTCCTTCCCGCCTGAAGTCCCTGCTCTCTGTGTGGATCTTAATGACTGGATGCAGGTACACAGAATGTGGAGGGTAAACTCACTGTCTTTCTGCAGAATCCCAGGAATTTACAGTCTTGTTTTTGTCAGAGCACTGTAAGTTCTTTATGTGGGGTGGGGGTCTGAGGGAACCTTCCACAAAACAGTTTTCTGAATCTTTATCGTGTGATTTTTTTTTTTTACAGGCTGTAGGTACAAAGACCACAAAAAAAATGGACTTCTTTAATAGGATGATGCCAAAGTTCTACACAGAACTGGCATGATGGATTCTGACAAACCCTTGGAAAAATCACTTTATAATTGAAGAATAATTCACATATTGAATAGGAAATATTGGTATGGAGGGAAATGCCCAGTTTTCACAAATACGCCTTTTAAATCAAGATGTGATGTGTAACTGTACAGAAGTGCTTTCTTCATCCCACATTATGAAGCTTCACAGTGATTTCTCCCTGCAGATGGACAGAACCAGCAGGGGAGGGGATGCCCTTGTTCTATTATGTATTAGACGGCATTCTTTCTGTGACAGAGGATTTTATAATGTCTGCACATTAGCACACACAAAAGAGTCAATCTGTCTTAATTCTCCTTAAACATGGCACTTAATTGATCAGAATGTACTAGAGCAAAAGTAGTTTAGGCAAGACTTGTTAAACCAGAATACTACCTAAATCACTACAAATCTGTTTGGTATTATGTTCACAAATAAGTGAGACCACAAAATTAATTTTCAGTTGTGAAGGTTTGCTAATTTGTTTTGTTTTGGTGGTGATTTCCCTAACTTTTTTTTTTTTTTTTTTTTTTTTTTTTGGTTTTTCGAGACAGGGTTTCTCTGTAGCTTTGGTGCCTGTCCTGAAACTAGCTCTTGTAGACCAGGCTGGCCTCGAACTCACAGAGATCCACCTGCCTCTGCCTCCCGAGTGCTGGGATTAAAGGCGTGCGCCACCACTGCCCGGCTTCCCTAATTTTTTTTAAGAACAGAGTCATTCATCTGAAAATGACCCAGTGGCAATGACTGTCCATTATATCTGTGTCCTTTCTGCTGGCTCCAGACTGTCAAGAGGGAGGATACTCTGTAAGCTGGCCTTGTAACCACTCTCATAAACACCTGGCTCACTGACTGGTAAAACAGGTATGGCTTTCGCTGACTCAGAATCTATCAAGAATCTGACACACCGTCCTTTCTAACCTGGGTGAACTAATATTACACCGGAACATAAAGACACTGTGCGCTCTTTTCTTCAGTCAAGTGCAGTGCAAGTTATGATGCTTTATATGGTCTGCATTCTGTTCTCAATTCTGCAGCACGTAGTTGAGAAAGGCCCCAAGAGCTGGAAATAGGAGGACAGTCGACTAGAAGGTAGCAGCTTGGTAGTGGGTGAGGATGTCAGACAAGAGTATAAGAAATATTCAGGGGGTGGACGGGGAGGCATGGTGGCACATACCTTTAATTCCAGTGCTCTGGAAGCAAAGGCAAGTGGATCTCTGTGAGTTTCAAGCTAGTCTGGTCTACTTATTGAGTTCCAGGTCAAGCAGAGCTATATGGTGAGAGCCTATCTCAAAAAACTAAAAATAAAAAAAACTCAAGACCCAAGTGAGTACTAGCAAGTCATGAATCTTGGGCTGCTGTAAAGTATTGCTTAAATGACATTAAAAAGAACAGTCAATCCTAAGAGAGACATACATGGATCTAATCTACATGAGAATTGGAAAAAGACAAGATCTCCTGAGTAAATTGGGAGCATGGGGGCCATGGGAGAGGGTAGAAGGTGAGGGGAGGGAGGAAGGGGACGGAGAAAAATATAGAGCTTAATAAAAACAAATAAAAAAACAAATAAAAGACTTTGCTTTAAAAAAAAAAAACAGAACAGTCCATGCTTCGGATGTTTATAAAGTTCCTACCAGGGTTAAGGAATTGCACAACTACAACAGGGTGTACACACAAAGGTTCTGGCCCTCCAGGGGTACCCCAGGAAGTAAGAGCCCTAAAGTCCTAAAGTTCCTTTTCTTGTATTTTTCATACTAATAAGAATATTATTAAAGAATTGCCCTCAGATTTGATTAGCACTATTTTTCTTTTTTTTTTTTTTTTTTTTTTTTTTTTTTTTTTTTTTTTTTTTGGTTTTTCGAGACAAGGTTTCTCTGTTTTGGAGCCTGTCCTGGAACTAGCTCTTGTAGACCAGGCTGGTCTCGAACTCACAGAGATCCGCCTGCCTCTGCCTCCCGAGTGCTGGGATTAAAGGTGTGCGCCACCACCGCCCGGCCACTATTTTTCTTAATAGAGAGAAACTAGCGCGTTCACAACAGAGAAAGGAGATGTTTCAGAGACAGAAACAAGGTCTGTGGTGAAAAAGTAGAGTACAGTTGTTAACTTCAAGTATATGAAAGGTTTTAGAGAAAAAAGTAACAGAAAACAAGTTTGACTGAAAGTAGGTCCAGGGATCTCTGGACCATCAGATTCACGGAATATTAGAACTGATCAATGAAGGAGTTGCTAATGCTCTTTCCTAGATAACAGCTACCAGTGAGTGGAAGATTTCAAGTCAGGGCAAAGGTTTGCGTTCATTCTTAGCGATGCCTTCCCAGGAACACAGCTGCAGCCCCTCAGAATCTGTCTTAGGATCTGTGTGCATATTTGTAACGCAGCACAGAAGTGTTGCTATGGAAGAGGCAGTCTCTACCTGAAACGAGCTTCTGCTCGATGACAATGGACACTCTGGAAAGGTCACAGAGGAGAAGGGGGGGGGTCCTTTCCTCAGAGGTCATAAGGGGAATAGAAAAAAATGTCATCTAATACATGATCAGACAAGGTATATCCCCTACCCCTGACCCTGGAGATTCTGCTGAAGGCAGGGACACAACTATCATTTCTCAAAGGCTGTTGCTCCAGGGTCCTGTGTTCCCCAAGGTACAACCAGGCTTTTCCCAGAAAGCCTTGCTCCTGGGAAATGACTGCCGAAAGCTGCTGTGACTGACTCCTCCGTCTGTGTCCTGCCAGCGAGTGCCCACCACATGACTATCTGGAATACAAGTGAGCCCATGAAGCCAGGAAGGAATTCTCCAACAGCACATGGATGGGGCACAGCACGGTCTTCAACTCTAGATGTAGAAAACAAAAAATGCCCCAGCAGCATGTGCACGCGAGAACTGCATTTGTGTTGATGAGGATACACAATAAAAGTTAAATAACGAAAGAGAAAACAGCATTCTATGCAAAAGAGATATTAATGTTTAAGAAATTTCTAAGGAAATCTGTAATAAGAAGCTTTGAAATTCACACATAATTCTTTAAGTTCAACTAAAGAAAACAATTTCAAATAAAAGGGAAGTTGGGAGCCTTCCCTTTACACCGTAAGAAAACAAAAGTGTGTAAGAACCGACATACACAAAAGCAAACAAACAAGCAACCACTGCATCTGGGTCAGACACACTCCCCAGTGGGCCTGTACACCTTTAAATATTTTGACTTTCACTTCCTCTATTCCTGAACTCCTAGAGGTCAAAGGCCAGGTCTTTGTCATTTCTGCAAACACAGAACCTGCCACAAAGCCCCGGACACAGAGCCTCTGTAAATGTTTGCTCACTGAAAGCATGAAAGATGCACCCTGGTCTGCAGAATGAGGGAACAAACAGGGAGTTCAGCATGTAGAGAGTGTAGAAAGTACATGACCCAAATCACAGTCTAAGTCAGAATCACCATCACCAACCCCTATCATTCTCAGTTTCTTTTAAAGAAAAAATAAAGATCTTCCTGTACTCTGGGTTTTCAATTTTCTAGGTTTTTTCTCCCCTCCTTCAACAAGGTATTGTCACATGAAATGGAGCTATTATGAGCTTGGGCCTTTCAAGTTCACACTCTATTAGTGGTTACACAAAGTCTGCTAGTATTATTCTGAATCCAGCCTTTGACTGCAACCCCAAGCGGTTGAATAGTCATACTAAGGCTACCAGAAAGCACTAGCAAAGCATGCATTCAGAGAACAATAAAAAATGCACAAATGTCCTACCCTCTGATCAGCACTACTTTGTTCCGTGCAAACCTCAAAAGTAGATCCTTAAGACTGATCTCTATGCTGGGCGATGGTGGCGCACGCCTTTAATCCCAGCACTCAGGAGGCAGAGGCAGGAGGATCTCTGTGAGTTCGAGACCAGCCTGGTCTACAGAGCTAGTTCCAGGACAGGCTCCAAAGCCACAGAGAAACCCTGTCTCGAAAAACCAAAAAAAAAAAAAAAAAAAAAAAAAAAAAGACTGATCTCTATGCGAGAAAGGAAGAAAATAATGAAGGAGCATGAATTAAAAAATATGAAGAATATAAGCAGCTATAATTTACATAAAACCCCCAATTTTCTTTGGTAAGAAATTCATACCCTGGCATGTGGCTGAGTAGGAGCTCTCCTCTAAGAAGAACCAGTAAGCAACCATTGGGGACTCCTTACCCAGCCTGCTACCTTGTATAGTAGTGGGTCCTTGCTAAGGGAAAAGGTTCCCTTTCATTCTTAGGGATGCCTTCCCAGCAACACAGCTGAGCCCCTCAAAGTCTGTCTTAGGATCTGCGTGCACATTTGTAATATGGAAGAGGCATTCTCTACCTGAAACCAGCAGAAACTTGACAGGAATGGACAGTCTGGAAAGGTCACAGAGGAGAAAAAAAAAAAAAAAAAGGTTCTTTCTTCCATGGCATTGGGGAGTTTATTGTTGCTGCTTCCCAAAAGGAATAGTAGGAGGTTAATAACTGAAATTGAAATGTTGCTATTACTGATTTTCTAAACTATTTGTGGGTTACACTTTCCCTGGGGATGTCATGCCTCAAGATGTCAAGCAACTCAGAAGACAGGGGGATTTAACACATACTAAGAAAATGCCTATTCTAGGCTGGAACTCTACTAAATATCAGGTTCCTCACACAATCCAATAAAGGCTAAAAGTTCTGAAAAGTAAGATACCAAGGTCATAAGCCTGATCCAAACTCCAGCTTCTCTGATTTGAGTGTCCTGCCATCCTGTTCAGTATCAAGAATAAAGCTAATGAGTTTTGCTTCACTATTCAAATGTAGCAACAAGGAAAACAATAGCTATACTTACTACCTTTAAAAACAGAAAATGTAAACACAGGCCAAGATATTATAGTTGATACGTCATAAAATTCTTTTGAGGGAAGATGACTCAGTTTGGCGGCCCACCTGACGAGGGACGTCAGTGTTTACAAGCTGAATGTGAAAGGTTTGGTCTCCTCCATGCTCACCAACAAGCCACATCTCAGGTGAGTGCGACATAGTTAACTTGGAACCTAAGTCCCTCTAATTGGGATACAGACCCCTGTGGTTGACCTTTGCACTGCATACTGAAAAGGGCTTGGTAAGCAAGTTGATGGAGAAATATAATCACAAGGCAAATGTTTAACCTTCTAAAGAAAATAAACCCCCTTTTTTACAAGAAGTTTAACTTGATTAGTATCAAGCCACTGAAAACTGGCATGCTGCTTATAACCCTACTCTTTAAGAAAGTCCTAGAAGACTGACTACATTTCGCCACTTATTAATTTGTATTATCAAATATGCTTTGTTGCAAAAGCAGCATGCCTGTCTAAATTTCTACATTCCAGCCTTCACTCAGTATTCCGGTCACACTCCATTTGAGAAATTCCAGCTAAAAAGTCTCATGTGTCATTAGACTTCTGAGAAGAATCATGTGAACTATTAGGGGGCAAAAGCCCTCTTCTCGGAGAAGTCTGCAGGAGAAGTCTTGCTCGTTTAAGACACACACATGCATAAGCGCGCACGAGCACACACACGCACGCGCGCACACACACACACACGACACTCACACATGCACAGTCCCTGGGTTTGGTTGAGATATGATTTAAAAAAAAATCAGGTTCATTGAATCCACGGATTGTCACTGCGGGTCAAGGGGGAGGTCAATGTAGTCTTGGACACACACACTGTGAGTGAATGCAGGTCCCCAAAGCACAGTCCTTGACTGTGGAGGTCATTTATCTGTCTCGCAGCAGGCCTAACAGTCCCCCACAAAAAGAGCAGGCCTGAGCTTTGGGCTGAGCGATTCCGGGCTGTAGAGGAGTAGTGCTGAGCAAGACCAGGAAAAGAGTGATGAAGACCTACAAAGATGCTCCAGAGAAGAAAAGCTACCAACAAAACAGCAGTTAAGAGAACCCACAGACAAGATTCAAGAAAACCCAGGGTTGGAAGGGGTGGCAAATAGAGGAGGGTTGGGAAATAAAACTACAAACTGAGACCCCCGAGATCCACAGTAGCACCTTACACACCTGTAATTCTTCATCTGACATAACCACTAAAATAACAAAGTCATAGGACCAACCATACTAGGGCTTGCATCGCCCCCCCCCCGGGGGGGGTAACCTGCATTCCTCATGGATTCCAAATTAAATTAACATGATAAATGCAGTCCCTAAGGTGGATTTGTACAAAGTTGACAGAATACACTCCAACCACCTAACCAGCCCCTGGAAGAAGAAAAGCAGCCCTCTATCACAGTTTCGAATCCAATGCCAAGTTCCTTCTAAAATGCTCACCCCGAGTGTCCAGCAGAGGGAGTCTCAAGGAGGTACTTAATAAAGAAAAAACTGTTTCATTTTAGCACTCCAGACAGTGGGAGCTTTGACTGCAGCCCCCTCCCCTAGAACAGACGAACAATGAATGGCCGACATGGGCTCTCCTACCGTACCCATTGGCATGCTCCTATTCTATGTGGTGGAGTGAACAGAAATTTTGTTTTGTTTTGTGGAACGGTTAAATGGACCTTGTGTTCTTCAGAATCAAAGAGGAAAGCCCCTGGAATAACATTTCTCTGTTGCTTTCTAAACAGCCCCTTTGTTTCTAAGAGACTCTGGAAAAAAATATTTACAGTCCATAGGTTATTTACAGCCTCATTATTCAGAGTCGGGCTGGTAACTTTATTCCGTGCAGAAACCTAATTCATTTGGAGCCCTGGAACTAATAACAGATTTTCTTTTCAGATAAGTTTTTTTTTTTTTAAATCAGCCTCTCCTAACAGAGATAAAACTATTAATGAGATCCCAGTTTCACTCGGCCCCACAGTTCCCCGGGTTTATAGGATTACAATCTCCCCTCGCCCCTCCTCTTGGTTCCTGGCAAACCCGTTTCCCTCTCATTTGCGATTTCATCCACCGAATATCTGAACAAAACCGAAAGAAAGCCAGATGGACCCACGCTAAAAAGTATGTAAAAGGCTGCTATTTCAATGATTTCACGAGAGAAACATTTTCACGATGAAATAACTGAAAATTCAGGCACACTTTGGTTGAAAAAGCCCCCGTACTACAAGCACACAAAAACACATAGAAGTGTAAAAACTTAGTTGATTCGGGTTTGATTTTTCTCGCTGCAAGCTGACGGACCTGACTGAAGAGAACCGAAAGAGTGTGCGAGGCAGCTGTATCGCCTTACCTTTTCTTTCTTATGAAGACAGTCAAACGGGGGGAAAAATCAGCCAACGCCAGGTGAAGGTGCACAGCACACAGATCCACCCAGGCCGAGCAGAAAACCTTCTTTCGCCCCCCTCGCCCCTCAAGCCAAACTACATTCTCCCTGCCACACGCTAATTGCGGGGAGATTTTGAGCCTATTTCATTGTTCTGCCTGGGTCTGAAATGGACTTTTCATCTCTACCCTCTCTCACCGCTTGGCCCCTCACAATCGGATTCCACAGCCGCCGCCGCCACCACCACCACCCCCCCTTAAAAAATCGGAGGCTCGGAAAGAATAAAGGAGTGTGGGGTGGGAGTGGAGATGTTTGGAAAAGGGAGCAGAGAGGACGGACAAGTAGGAAGGAGATCATTTAAAGGTACTGGGGGAGGATCGCATCACCTTCATTTATCACAAATAAACAGAAAGCAGTCACGGATACGTCTTTTCCCACACGCCGCCCCCATTTCTTTTCTTTGGGCAGCAGCCCACCCGGCACACACCCCCCAGGCGCCTTCTCTGCCCTGGAAATAAGATCCTGCTCCAGGCCGGCTCCGGTCCCGTCTGGGCCCGGGATGGGGGCACCGGGGAGGGTCACGAGCCCCCGCGGCCAGGGCCCGGGGCTGCGGCCGGGGGCTGCCGAGCAAGGGGCCGCAGGCAGAACAAAGCTGCGGGGGCCGCGGCCGGCCGAGCAAGCAGGGGATCGCGGGCCGGACGCTCCTTACCTTCGTACACGGGGGCCATCGGGGCCGGGGTGTCCGCGGTTCATGGCAACGGAGAAGGGAACGCGGCGCGCGAGCTCGGCCCCCTCAGCCTCAGTGGGAATCTGCCATCTTGAGCCTGTGTCTCCGCTCTCGGCTCAGCCCAGGCCGCCAGCGCCCGCATCACCGCCTCACTTGGCCGGCGCCGGGGGAGGGGGCCGGGCGGGCGCGTCGCCGCCACCGCCGCCGCCGTGGCCGCGGCCCGGGCCCTGCGCGGGGGGCTCGGCCGGCCCGGGGCGGCTAAGGCGCCGAGGCCGAGGGCCGGGCGGGTCCGCGAGGGCGGGAGCCGGGGCGGGCTGCGGCGGCCAGGGCCCGGGCCGGAGCTCAGCTCCGCATGGCTGTGAGGCGGGGGCGCCGGCAAAAGTTGCCCGTGAGGAGCAGGGGGAGGGGGCGGGGGCGGGGCGGCGCGGCCGGGCGCGAGCGGGCAGGCGGGCAAGCGCGAGCGAACGAGCCGGGAAGAGCCCCAGGGAGTCCGCGCGCAATCGAGCGCCGATGGCACGGATGCGAGGCGGGGAAGGCCGAGCCGAAGGACGGAGCCGGGCGTCGGCGGGGGCCGAGCTCGGCCCGAGGGGAGCCGAGCGGCCGTGCAAGCCGGGCCCGGCGAGAGCGCGGTGCGCTGGCCCGAAGCCGCCGACCGGTGCTCCGCGGTGGAGGCGGCCACAACTTTGTGTGCGTGCTTGGGAGTGCGCGCGTGGAATGTGCGCGCGCCGGCCGGGCCGGGGAGCGCGATCCGCTGCCGCCGACGGCGGTCCCGGGGCCGGGGAAAGTGTCTTGGCCCCGGCGCGTGCGGGCTCCGTGCTCGCCGACACGCGAGGGGAATGAATGGAGAGAGTGGGCGCGTAGTCCTCTCCGGAGGATGCCCGGGGAGCTCCCTGAACGCCCGGGTAAAGGCAGCGTCAGGATGAACGGCTGACCCCAGCAGTTCCGAGAGCCCTCTCCTCCATCATCCGGGTGGGAAGGTCCCACCTAGCGGTTCCAGGGTTTTCCTCCTCTCTACTGCGCTCCGATCCGAGCGAAACGTTCTTTAAACTCTTCCAGCCTGGAGTCCTGCCCTGGTTTGCCTCTCCAGCTCGCTCCTGAATGTCTGCACAGGACGCCCTGCCATTGCCTCCAACTTACGAAAACTTGTTGAGTCCTGACACATGAATATATTATAAAACAAATTTAGTGGGTAGCAACATGCTTTTGAAAATCCAACAAATTATTATCAGAATCCAACAAAAAATTAGTAGTGCTAATTGCCCTTAAAAAAGACCAACTGTTGTCTCATAAACCCTTTGTTTTCACGTATAAATACTGGACACCTGATGTAATTTCTATTATTTCCTACCTGTGGATCATAGGTCAAAACAGTTTAAAAGCTATCATGAGGGTGGGGGTGTAAAACGACGGCCTCTAACTCTATACCACTTTTAAAAAACAAGCCCATTATTTCATTTGTTTAAAGCCATTATTTTCTCACTGTTTATCCATCCCGCCCCTGTACCCCGTGCTCATCATCTTCCCCGAATAAAAGACAAGCTAGCTCCTGCACACATTTAGCTTGTTTTGTTACTGGAAAATAATTTTCTTTTCATCTTGGGATGGTCCTTGATGGCCATCTTCTCTGCCTCAGTATTTAAACCCTGCATAAACTAGTGCTTCCTTTAGCCTAATGTCATTTACATTTGGAGACTCATAAACTGCCATTGGTAAGGGGACCCTCAGAGATCATCTGGGCCTACCATGTAGGTGGAGAAAAGAAACCCACAATAGTAAAGGAAAGTGTCCAGTGACACAAATTATCAAGCCTTAACCTAAGATCACTAGGCCCCATGCTGATCTTTCTTCACAACCCCATTCATCCCTTTCTGTCTCCTTAATCCTTAACTGGTCTCTCTAGCTTTGTCCATGGATGCTTGTTCCTAAGCACTGCTGCCTTCTCATAGTGCACGGTTCTGGCCACTCCATGCTCCTGCTTCCATCCTATAAAGTCTCAACCTCGTGTGGTGCTAAGTTTCTTAGCTCCTTGGCTTTTAGTCAAGACAGGCAGGTTCCAACTTACCTCTCCTAGGACATGATTTCAGCAAATCGTGGCCTCTCCCGCCAGACTGGTTTGCCTGTGGTCCTCTGCCAGCCTTGCTCATCTATGCCTTTGCCCAAAATTTCACTTTCCCACCAGGGGTGCCTTTTCTCTTTCATTTCTACCTGTGGGTTGGCTCGTTCCCGTCAAAAAACAACCCAAATAGCACGTGAAAAAGACAAGCCTGAGTTCAAATCTCAGTTCTTCCATTTGGCAGGTGTGTGAACTTGGTCTCATTGTCTGACCTCACCAAACCTTGGTTTCTACATCTTGATAAGGATAGCAGTAGCAATATTGTGCTCCCCTGCACCCATCCATCTCTACCCCACCTTTACCACGTAGATACTCATTGCTTCTTGCTTCCTCTGTCCCTTTCCATGCTGACCAACAACAGAGCTTTTGGCCGTGTCGGTGGCCCCATCCACTTGCGGACACTGAACACACTGAAATGCAGCTAGTCTGACTGAGGGCCTAAACATTAATTTTAATAGACACTCGTGGCTAGTGGCTACCAGACTGGGGAGTGTATTTCTGTCTCTAAGCTCAATGAAGGCAGAAACCACACAGGTTTCCCTAAGGCAGTGGGTGATACAACTTATTCTGTCCGCACCGCTGTCAGCACAACACTTAAGAACTTGATTTCTTTTGTAAAGATAGTTCATATAGTTAGTTCTCCCCACAGCTTTTGAGGTTAGAGTCAAGAGAATTCACTTAAAGTGTGACTGCATAGTATGGATTCAAGAACAGGTAGTTATTACTATTCCAAACGCCTCCCTGTGACCAGCCCTGCTGATTTTTATCTCTCCTTTCCCCGGGCTGACTCTCCCTTTTTGTGCAAATGGTTCTGCCCCACACCTGCATTGGCAGCTCCTTGGGGCAAGCTCCCCCAGCATGCTTTCTCTGTCAGCCCTTAGCTCAGCACTTGTTCCTGATTAGTAATGGCCTCTCACTCCATCTGAGATGCTGGTGAAAAGCGGATAATCTGGATAGCCTTATTCTCTGGAATGCTTCATACACGCGCGCGCACGCACACACACACACAGTGTGCAATAAAATGAAAGTGGCTTGTATTAGCTGAAAACATCTTGACGTCCCTTCCAATGGGAATGCAGACATAGTGGGCAAAGAAGTGGAGCTCTCACTACAGAAGAGCATGAGGAAGCCATATTGGTAAGACACCTAACTCCTTTTCAGGCCACTGTGGCCATAACTGTCCCTATGGACGCAAAACTTCAGCTAAAAAAATTCAGTCGCGCTAGCATTCTTGGTATCAAACAGATGAAAAAAGCTGTTATTGAAATGAACTTCAATTTGTCTTTTACAGACTGCCAGGCTGAGAAGAGCTAATTATCTCCTTTCCCTGTGGTGACTGCAGTCAAGTAGGCGCCAGGCATAAGCAAACTGCAAAGGGTCACTGTGGGAAGGATGAGGGCAGAAGAGGATGGTCTGAGATGATGGGCCGAGGAACACCAGTGTCTAAACGGTGGGAAGAGAGGAAAGAACTGCCGTGGATCAGAGAGCAGAGAGACAGGTGCACAGTCAGGCAGGGAGGACATCAGCACCACAAAGAGCATCTGGACAGGCAGGGTGAGTTGCCGCGCTGCTGTCCCCAAGAGTCCCCGTGAGACGAGACAGAAAGGAGTGTATAGATTCATTCCATAAACACCTTAGTGCTCTGCATTCTGAGGAGTTTATAACTATTAACTCATTTAATAAATCAGGCTTTTTATAATTCATAGAACTCCAGGTGGCCAAAAAGCAAAGTAACTTCAAAATGTTTAGGAGGGGAAAAATGAAAAGGCAAGAAAACTAGCAAGGAGTTGCAATCATCTGTGCCAAATACATCTTCTTTTTTAAAAGAAGTGTTTGTTTTATTTTATGAGTATGACCATTTTCCTGTGTACACCTCATCCCTGCCTGATGCGTGAGGATGCAAGGGGAAAGGGGTCTGTCGTGGCTAGTTTTACATCAACTTGACATGAGCTAGAGACATCAGAGAGGAGGGAACCTCAACGGAGAAAACGCCTCCATAAGATCATGCTGAAAGCTAGCCTGTAGGGCATTCTCTTCATTAGTGATTGACAGGAGAGGGCCTGGCTCATTGTGGGTGGTGCCATAGTGGGGCAGGTGCTCCTGCATTCTATAATAAAGCAGCTTGAGCAAGTCATGGGGAGCAAGCCAGTAAGCAGCTCTCCTCCAGGTTCCTGCCCTGCTTGAGTTCCTGCCCTCATTGTTTTTGATGACCTGTTGTACGGAACTGAGTGAAATAAATGCTTTCCTTCCCAAATTGCCTTTTGTTTCATAACAGCAATAGCAATCCAAACTAAGGCAGGGTCAGGTCCCTGGAACTGGAGTTATGGATGATTGTGAGCCACCACATGGATGCTGGGAACTGAACCTGGATCCTCTGTAAGAGCAGCAAGTGTTCTTAACCTCTGAGCTATTTCTCCAGGCCCCAGCTACCACTTCTTAATTCACCTTTCTACAAACTGGAACGAGCCCTAGCTCTCTCAGGACCTAGTAAATGTGGACAAGCCTTGGCCTCATTTCTGTGTCCTTTTGTTTACATGACAAATGACAAACGGTCTCTTTCTGTATTTGGGCCTCCTGTTGTGAAAACACCTATCGCAGAATCTTCAAAGCCACCAGTTAGGGAGAGTAGTCTTTAGGGTATGTATTTTAAGGGTGTGTGTCTTGTTACCCCCACCCAGGGTGTTTGGAGCAGGGTGTCTGTATAAGTTGTATCCTATTTTGACTTGGTGTTATGATTCTTGTTTTCCTGAGAGCATCTTATTTCTGAATCTGAGCCTGTGGTCTGTCTATTAAAAATGTCTCTAGAGGAAGCAGGTCACACTCTCAAGTTCTCACTCCCAAAATCACCTCTGTGAGCAGGGAGATAGCTTTTTTTGGTAAAGTGCTTGCCTTGCAATCATGAGGATCTGAGTTAGATCCCTGGGACCCACAAATGAAAAGAAGCTCGTAGCGGTAACATTATTTGTAAGCCAGTCAGGCGGGTCCCTGGGGCTCACTGGCCAACAAACCAGTCTACTTGGTGAGTTCGTCAGTAATAAGAGAACTATCTCAGAATGCAAGCAAACAAAGATGGAAAGAAGGGAGGGAGGGAGGAACAAAAGGAAGAAGGACTTAAAAATTAAGGTAAAGAAAGGTAGAAACTTCTGAAAAATGCCCCTGAGGTTGTCCTCTAAACACACAATGGGCAACACTCAGACAGAGACACACAAGTCAGATCTCCCCTTTGGTCTTATTTGTCTCTGTTTTCTTTCTGACATCGTGCCTGTCTTTCTTTCTGTCTTTTCACACATTCTTTATTTCATCAGCTCCTCTTTTCTATTTTGATTCTGCTTCTTAACAAATCATAATATAGCCGATTTTGTTTTCACTATTGTTTTACTAATTTCTCCTCAGTTATTCTTAAGAAATTAACTTATATTTCCACTTCTGCTTGGCTTCATCTTTTTTGTCAGAGAATGGTATTTAATAATGACAGTTCAGTGACAAATATCACAGGCACAGAGGATTTGAAAAGAGTAGATAGTGCATTCAAATGAGGAACGATAGCAGCTATAGCTTTAAGGGCAAAGGGTAGAACAGACCAGAAGCTTGGCAGGGCAAAGGGAACATGACTGTAAAACAGACATGCACGTAACCTTAGCGGACTTGCATGGACAAGGCCAGGACGACAGGGGAACAACATTCATTTTCTGCTTCTGTTTAGAGAAGAAAAATGATCAGACACCTTGGCGGGGGTGTGGGCAGGCAAGTTGATGCCCCAAGAACACTCAGTTGAAAAGAGTTAGGGAGAACAAAATTTCAAAATGTAATCCACCAATGCAAGAGAGAGAAGCTGCATTGAAGGAGCGGGGAAGGCAGGGTGGTTTTGCTGGAGGAGGCAGGACTGACAGGCTGGGGTGATTTGTCCCTAAGTCCCTAAGAAGCCGTTCTGAGAAGGAACCAGGCCCTGCGGAGGACTTCTGTGATCACGGAAAGGCAGGCAGGAGCTCCTTGCCTACAGGCAGCTCAGGCTGAATGTGAACAAACTAGGCAGAGAGGGTACACAGAGAACTTTGGAAGGACATAGCAAGAGAAGGAAGCTTAGACGAGCGGTTTACCAGGCCAGCAGGTCCCGTGGAATCAAGCCAGCCTGGCCCAAGGATGAATCAGAGGGCCTGAGCATCGCTGTGGATCATGTTTATATTGTAAATTTGCCCCGCCGACATGAGCCTGCCCCGTGAGGCAGATCCTGGAGAGGTTGTCCCGCGTGGCCGAGGACTGTTGGGCTGACACTGTCCTGAAGTTGTTAGTGACCTCTTAGATGTCAATTCCAGTGTCTTTTCTCAGCTTCTCCCCCCACTGGACCTCCTAGGCAAGTGTCACTTAGACACTGCCATTCCTTTTCGGTCATTCCCCTCTCTCTCTCTCTGCAAACTGTTTCAAATTGCCCTTCAACTTTCCTGGTAATTTCCTTCTTCCTTTCTCTTTCCCTCCTTTCTTCCCCCAGCTCCTCTTTCCTCTTGGGAAATTCAATTCATCAGCTGTCCTGTGACTGTTTATTTTGTGCTAAATTCTATAACAAGAGCTAGGAGTATAAAAGCCACGGCCCTGGCTTTTGAGGTACTGAAGTTCAAAGGAAAACCATCAGCGAAAGAACACAATTCAATAGACGAGCACGGTCATGACATGGATACCTGTGGTCTAAAGGTAGCACAGGGGAATGAATGGTAAGAAGTTTGTTTGGGGGCAGAGGTGATGGCATGTCTGTGGCCACCCTGGGGATTCTGGGAAAGGACAGCAACATAGAAAAGTCCATGCACCCAGGGTCTGGACAAGAATACTTCTGGAGTCTGTGGTGGAGGAGGACACTGGGGGAGACTGTGCCAAACTGAGGAACCTGTGCTTTATCCAGTTTGCACCAGGTGTGGGGAGAAAATGAGCTGGATTCTAAACACGCTGAGTTCAAGGTTTCTGAGATATTCAGACAGGGGTGCTCAGCCTGCAGGTGGGTGTTAGAGCCTGGAGTTCAGCCAAGAGATTTTCAATGGCAATGGGCTGCTTTGAGTCATACGTGTATAATATGCTGCTAATCCACCAGGGGTGGGGGTGGGGGGTGAGATCACACAGGGAAGTGATGTGATTGTATTTCTCAAAGTGTGGTCCTTGAGACACCTGCATCAAAACCCCACAGGAGACTGCTAGAGATGCAGGATCCAGACCAAGCACCTAATCCACTGACTCAGGGATCTAGGCGTGGCGCCTGGGTTAGCATTTATTCCCTCTGGCGTAGATTTACATAATGATCTTCTGGAATCACATGGTCTGAGGGGAGGTTAGGGGCTGCTTCCCCTCCTTGCCCTTGATGGCCTATGTCTTTCTAAGCTCTCCCTGCTGTTTGCGCTTTCTTGACAAGCTCTTGTCTATGCCTTTTAGGCTGATTATGGCATTGATGGAGTGGTCCTAGATCTGGTCCCACATTCCCAACTGCCTTCTAGAAACCTCTAGCAAATGGAACTCTTCTGCTTTTCTTCAAGAACCAGCATCTTCCTGTGCTTCCACCACCATCTCAGATCCACTGTTTCTCTTCTTCCATCCCCACCCCCTAGTTCATATTCCTCCCTCTCTTGGCTACCAGTATCCAGTCAGCCCTGCTTAGCCAGATACCCTGACTCCAGTCTTTTTTCTTGAATGCATGTAACCTGTTGATAAAATTGTCTTCCTGCAGCCACCATTGCTCAGAGCTGCTGAGTCAACACCACCTTGCCTAGCAGTAAACCTTAATCACCTTGACCAGACCCTTGAATCTCATTGCCATCTGCCCCAAGCAGACCTTCCAATCTTGTTCCCCACATGTGCCCCACCTGCATCCTGAGCAGTGACCACACCCCTTAGTCCCTGTATGCATCTCTCATTTCTCTTCTCCACACTTTCAGACCCAGCTGGAGTTCTTTCAGGAAGCCCCGCCTGACACCCTCACTTGCAGAAGTTAGTTATCCTTTGGTCTCCTTGAAGCGCATCCTAGGTGCATTTTTTTTTGTTGTTGTTGTACCACCCCACATAGGATTAAAATTCTATGTTTAAATGTTTTAATGTTTTATCTTCCCCCTCTTTAGAAACAGTTAAACAAGAATGAAACATGGGAAATGTAGGTCTCAATTCTATCGCTCCCAACTAGATGATGATATGGAATTCATCTAAGTCTCAGCTTTCTCTTCTGTAGGATAGGATAATGATGTCTGCATCATCGGTAGAAATCAGCAGAACACACAGGCATGTCCAACATGTGACGTCAGATATGAAGGAGGAGCTTAATAGGCACACTGATTGGTGAGAAGGGATGTTTCTGAGAAATCTTTAAAGTGTGACCTGGGAGTACAAAATTTAAGTAAACAAATGAAATGTAAGAAAGAATTTAGTCTTGGGGAATTACTTGCTTTTAGCTTAGCTAAGATTCATGTATTTCCATGGCTTCAAGTTTCCCGATTCTTTTTGCTTAGACTCCTGGAGCTTTCGCTCTATGCAACTTGGGTTTTATTTGAACGGCAATGTGCCTGCCCCAAGAGTGATAGTCTAAGTCAATTTGCCATAAAGTAATCAGTTCCAGTGGCAACTGTGTGGTGGCCTGCTCTAGCCAAGGAGGTAAAAGGTGAATTTGGAGCTACAGGGAAAGTGGTTATTTTTGATAAGAATATTCCATAGGAACAGACCACTGCCACCCCCCCACACCCCACTCTTTCAGCTTGTCACAGTAGCATGGGATACCTGACGTTGTAGCTGGAGGCTTAAGGAGACAGAAAGAGGTGGGGGTGAGGAGGAGACCCAGCCACGGAAGCACTGACCTCTGATCTGATTGACAGAAGAGACTTCTACATGAACATAGCTGTCACAGGACAACCCATCTTCACAGCTAATAGTATCTTAATTTATTTAAGAAATCAATTTTTGCCACTTCTTGATAGTATTTTTTATCACCATTGACATGTAGCTCTTTAAAAATATTTCTACAGCCTCAAAGTGTTAAAAAAAATTTTTTTTAAAAAGAAACAAAGGATCCTTTGTCACAGAGATCCTGAGGATTTTCACTGTATGTGTGAGATGAATTGGAATTTTAAAATAATTTGCAATATGGCAATATCTTCCATTCACATTCCATTTGCCTGGGTGGTACTTAATCAGCAGTCAGAGTTGCCAATTTGCTTATCTTTTCCTTAGGAGACAGACACTGCTGTCTGATTTGAACTAGTTTATTTTATCTCCTTGAGTCGGATGCTTAAATAGAAAGCAGAACAACAAGAAGATCTCTCTTTCTTTCTCCCCAACACACACACACACACACACACACACACACACACTATCGGCCCTTCTGACAGTATTTCATCGATTCCCAACGCTGTCTGCATGTGGTGGTGTCCACCTGTAATCCCAGAACACAGGAGGCAGAGAAAGGAAGATCAAGACTCTGAGACTAAGACTGGGGCAGTGACTCAAAGGCAGAGTGCCTCAAATGATGGTCTAGCTAGGTTCAGTTCCTAGTACTGCACCCACCTTATCCCCACCCCCCCAATGGGGCCAGTCTAAACTACGTAGAGAATTCCAGGCCACCCTAGACTATATAGTAAGATCTTATCTCAACAAAGCATAAACAACCCTTTGAATGCTAAGTACTTTGAGAATGGAGAGCAGTAGGAGGTTTTCAGGACGAAACAGGCAGGCAAACAGGAAGATGTCACCTCTGGCACACCTGACTCTGAGCATTAGACAGAGCCAGGCAACAGCTTGAGGGTGGCCAGGGAGAGAATATGCTAGAAACTCACAGCCTTCTCTCCCCTCCCCACTTGACAGTACAGCCTGTTTTGTCAGCCCTGCTATCCTCTACTTGAACTCAAGTTTCTTTTCCTACTATTTGTAACCCTTGCTTTGTTTTGAGAGAAAGGGTCACAGATAGGAGCTAGTCTTGAACTCTGTGTAGTTAAGGGTAACTTTGATTTTCAAATCTTCCCGCCTCCACCTCCTGAGTATTGGGATTACAAACTTCCCAGAGGTGCTTATAAGTGAGGGAAAAGGGTTGCAAAAGAAACTAAGTGTATTGAGAAACAGTTACTAAGTATCTGTTTATTGATACAATAAAGAACAAGATCTAATCGGAAAATCCAATAGCTACAAAGTAGCAATGAATAGAAACAATAGCTCAAGATATTTGGAACAGCTGCCAAAAAGAGAAAATATCTGTGATTTCTGGTAACAATGTTACAGTTGCTGCTACATTCAGGCTTGAGGTTTTAAGATCAATAAAAGTAAAAATGTCCCCCAATCTCTGTCTGTTCAAGTCCTCGGGTCCCCTCATCACCATCTCTGAGAAAATTCTTGTGGATCTGGGACTCTAAGACTTCCCATGGGGGTGGGGGTGAAGGGGTGGCTCACACCTTTAATCCCAGCACTTGGGAGGCAGAATCAGGCAGATCTCTTTTGAGTTCCAGAGTTCTAGGACAGCTGGGGCTGTTACACAGAGAAGCCCTGTCATGAAAAGCTAAACAAACAAACAAACAAATAAATAAAATTCCCATCCTAAGACACAGTGTCACACACCTACAATCCCAGCATTTGGGAGCAATAGGATCACTTTGCATTCAAGACCAGTCTGGGTTACATAGTGAATTCATGGCCAGTCTAGGCTATGCAGCAAGATTCTGTGTCAAAAGAGGAAAAGAATCCTATTCTTATCCTAGTTCCCTGGATTTTATTGGTGTTGTTTGCTTGTTTGTTTGATTTATTTTGTTTTGTTTGCATAGACTTGATAGTCTTCTAACATAAATTATTTACTTATTTCTTGTTTTTAAAGTTCATTTTTTATTGTTCCTATTAAGAAGGAAGTTCCTTGCAGCATTTGCTGTTTTGTTCACTGATATGTATCTAGAGCCGACATTTCCTAGGGGCTTCCTCAGTGCTAATGAAGCAGCTGAGGCCAGACTGTACCAGCATGGACAAGGGTGCTGCCACTCCCGAAATATTCTCTAGCTCAAGAAGTGTTTCAGACAAAGCAGATTCAGACCTTTGCCCCAGGAATTTGGCAGTACCTGGGCAGTTACAAAGGGTGTGACTTTTGGAGCTAGGCTAATAAAGCAGCATCTGCTTCTACAACACAGTTGTCGGATGGATGACTATAGGCATATTTGCTAACTGTTCTGTGACTTGAGTCTTTATGTCCTTTGTTGTGTGCCTGTCTTATTGTACAGTTTATTTCTCATTTATTAGTCAATCGTTAGAGGGTTTACTACATGCCTGGTCCTGTGATCTGTTCCAGTGGGGAAAGAGACAAGTAAACACGAGTTACAGCCAAGATAGTGGGATCATGCTCTGAGGAACCGAATGACAAGACACAAGATGCCTGGGACTCCGGAACCCACCAAATCCAGTCTTAGCATACTGCCGCAGTCAAGAATAAGACTTCAAATAAGTCCCCTCTCTGTCTCTCTCTGTGTGTCTCTCTTTCTTCCTCTCTCTTCCTCTCTTCTTTTCTTCACCTCTCTCTCTCTCTCTCTCTCTCTCTCTCTCTCTCTCTCTCTCTCTCTCTCTCTCTCCTTTCTTCTCCACATCTGGAACAACACCAAGGAGGCTCTAGATTCACAATACATGCCAAGAGTTAGAAAATCTCCTTTCTTCCACCCTCAGTTTTCCCAGGGCTTCCTCGTGTGGATTAAATTAACCTCTCCCCTTCTTTCTAGGGGTGAAGGAATTGGCAAACAGAGTAAGGATTTCAGGGTTCTCTTTGGTGGTTAGTAGAAAAAAAAGAATGTGGCCACCCTCACGCTGATTTTGCCCATACCTAGGAGCACACCCGAATGGGGACATTGTAAAGGAAGTGACACTTAAAAAACCAACCCCCTAATGTTAGGAAAGAAAGGTAGTGCCCCGGGCAGCATCTGTGGAATGAGAGGTCACAGCACTCAGCTGAGGGACATTCAGTCTGCCTAGAGCACAAAGGATGACTAGGAGGCTGGGGAGAGAGGCCAAGGGGAAAGGAGGAAGGTCAGGGAAGTGTATCAGGCAAGGCCTCCTAAACCGCATCAAAGAACTGGGATTTGCTTGGAGCTAATGGGAAGTTAAGGAGCCACAGAAGCAGCTACAGGTAGCGGGAAAAACACTTACTGGCTATAGAAAGGCCCACAACAAAGAGGCAAAGTGAGGAGGCCATTGCGATAGTAAGAGGCAGTAGAAATCGGTGGTTTCAAGAGACAGTCCAGATTCAAAGTCTGTAGAGTTAATAACTAATGGTGTGTGTATGTATGTGTATGTGCGTGTGTGTGTGTATGTGTGTGTGCAGGTACACGTAAGCTAGACGTCAACCTCAAATGTTGTTCCTCAGGAGCTGTTACTGAACCTCAAAGCAGGGAAGTGTTACGAGCTTTATCTTATTTATTTTTATTATTGTATATAATGTAATATGTGTGAACACAGGCATGCACATCACAGAATATGTATGAATGTCAGAGATCAGTTTCTGAGAGTCAGTACTCTCCTTCCTTGATTCAGTCTGGGGATCGAACTCGGGTTCTCAGGCTTGTACAGCAAATGCCTCTACCCGCTGAGCCAACGTGCCAGCCCTCTTCTTGTATACTTTGAATCATTTCTAGGTTACTGGCAATCCCTAATACAACATAAATGTTGTATAAGGAGCCATTGTATTAGACTGCTTAGGGAAAATGATGAAATGTTCAATACAGATTCAGTTAAAAAAAATCCTGGTCAAACTGGGCAGTGGTGGCGCACGCCTTTAATCCCAGCACTCAGGAGGCAGAGGCAGGCAGATCTCTGGGAGTTCGAGGCCAGCCTGGTCTACAAGAGCTAGCTCCAGGACAGGCACCAAAGCTACAGAGAAACCCTGTCTCAAAAAAAAAAAAAATCCTGGTCAAGGATACAGGACCCTGAGACATAGAAGGCCGACTGCCTTCCATATGACACATGGAAATACAATGCTCTGGTACACTCCTCCCCACAGAGAATGAGCCTCCCTCTGCAACTCCATATGCTCCAGAGACCAGGGGTGCAATACAGAAACAGGCTTAGCACCCACAAAGATCTTTTTCTTGTTGCAGAACTGCCAAATACATGTACTCAAACCTAAGGACAGTAGGACCAGAATCCATTCTTGGATTCTCTTCCTCTTCCTTCTTTTCCCTTTCTCCTCCTCCCCACCTTCATTTTTTTAAAAATATTTCTTATTGTTTATTTACTTTATTTTATGTGCACTGGTGTGAAGGTGTCAGATCCCCTGGAACTGGATCTTCAGACAGTTGTGAGCTGCCATGTGGGTGCAGGGAACTTAACCACGGACCTCTGGAAGAGCAGTCAGTGCTCTTAACCACTGAGCCATCTCTCCAGTCCCTTCATTTTTTTATATAGAGAGTCTTGCTATATAATGCAAGATGGATTCAAACTTGTGATTCTCCTGCCTCAACTTCTTGTATACTAGGAGTCCAGCAAGAGTAATCATGTTCAAAGTGAAGTCCAAGGACTTCTTCCTACCTCAGACACTTCAGAGATAGCTTTCAAGACCATGGCAGTAGAGCAAGGGCACAGTCCCTTAGGATGGGAATCTTGTGCCCTTACACCCAGGAAGCCGCCTCGCCCAGTCCACTTGCACTTTATTTATTTTTATTTTTATTTTTTATTTTTATTTTTTTTTTTATTTTTTTGGTTTTTCGAGACAGGGTTTCTCTGTAGCTTTGGAGCCTGTCCTGGAACTAGCTCTTGTAGACCAGGCTGGTCTCGAACTCACAGAGATCCACCTGCCTCTGCCTCCCGAGCGCTGGGATTAAAGGCGTGCGCCACCACTGCCCGGCCCACTTGCACTTTAGAGGGGTAGCAGGTCAGCTGACTATGTGGAGGAGGACTGGGATATTGACCCCAACATGCAGCACTGCCAGGATTGGCTGTAGGAGAGACGAGGACAAACTAGGAAGAGATAGTGATATTTTATTTGTATTTTAATAAATAAAGTTTTCCTGAAGATCAGCCTGCAAAGCTAAACCACTAGAGGCCAGGATTTGGGAGACAGAGGCAAACGGAGCTCTGTGAGTTCAAGGCTACCCTGGGCTACACAAGATCAATGTAGAAACAGATCTAGGAGGTGGTGTCTCACACCTTTAATCCCAGCACTAGGGAAGGGGAGACAGGAGCGATATGGCTGGGCAGAGAGAGGAGTGTAAAGAAGCAGGAACTCACTGGAGTGTGGAGTCCGAGGATTCATGGAGACAGGATCTCAATCTTTTGGTCTGAAGATTTGGTAGAGGTAAAAGGTCTCTTTAGTGGTTGGTTACCTTGCTTCTCTGATTTTCAGCTTGAACCCCAATATCTGTCTCTGAGTTTTTATTATTCGGGTTACAGAAGGATTTAGGGGTTAAAGCTGGGAATGCAGGAATGAACATGGCAACCAAACCCATGCCCACAAGATAACCCTGCCCAGACAGCAGACAGCTGTTAGGCAATCATGGGTGTACATTGGACTAGATAGTTAACACTGGCCCTGGACTGAAGAGACTGTTTAGTGCTAGGCAAAGGTATTTGAATCTAATTCAACAAAGCAATGAAGAGACTGTGAATATTTCTAGCAGGGATACAAGTTGAGAGAGATACAAAACTTGGAAGGGAAGGTTGGGAAACAAAAACTTTAATGCTTTAAATCTGAGTAGGTGGTCAGTTCATAAACTACCATCAAAAGCGATGTCCGACCCATTCTCTACTTCGATATATGTGACAGCCAATATACTCATCAAGGGTTCTGAGGGGATAATGTGCCGTTCTCTGCTGGCTCAGCACCCAATCAGGCATGTAGTCACCTTTTGCGCTTTTTTTTTAAAATATAACATTTTTTATTCTTTGATAATTTTATACAGTGTATTTTGATCAGATTCACCCTAACCCCTCCCAGGTCCACTCCACCTCCCTGACCCACTCCCAACTCTGTTTTCCTCTCCTCAATAACCCACCAAATCCTATTCGTACAGCCCACATACTCATGGGCACAGGGCTATCCACTGGAGGGTGATCAACCTACGTGGGGCCATACCCTTAACAAAGAAAAGAAGAACCACTCTCCCTCTCCCAGAAGCCATCATTATCAACTGCTCCTCAGCGAGGGGTGGGGCCTTGTTCATCTCTCCCCCTGGTGCTAGAATGCTAATTGTCTTGATCCTGTGATCTTATGGGCACAGTGGTCCTTTTAAGCAGGTCTGGAGGACCCTGCTTAACTCTGTTCCTCCTCAACCTCTGGTTCTTACAGCCCTTCCACCCCCTTCTTCTGTATTGGTTCCTGAGCCTTACTTAGTAGGTGGTGGTGGTAATAAAGATGTTCCATTTTCTTTCTTTTTTTTTTTTTTTGGTTTTTCGAGACAGGGTTTCTCTGTGGCTTTGGAGCATGTCCTGGAACTAGCTCTGTAGACCAGGCTGGTCTCGAACTCACAGAGATCCGCCTGCCTCTGCCTCCCAAGTGCTGGGATTAAAGGCGTGCGCCACCATTGCCCGGCTAAGATGTTCCATTTTCCACTGACACTTATTCTCTGGTCACTTGTGTGTTACCATGTTAATTGTCATCTGCAGCACAAAGAAACTTCTTTGATGAGGTCTGAGGGCTGCACTCACCTATGGGTATAGACATACGAATTTAGGGGGCAGTTTGATACTATGTCTGTGTAGTAAGTTCACCTCTGGGGGCCATGGACACTCCATCTTTGGGGCTTTATAATAATTTGAGAAATCACACAAATGCCTACAGTTTTAGTGTGCTTGATATACTAGTAAAACCTATGACCCAATGGCTGTGATTTGATGGTTTCTTTTGTATATCCTCAAGTCCTGTATCCTAAAGTATGTTTTTTCTTATACTATTTTTAGGCCTGGGTCAGTTTCTCCATCAAGTCATACTGAGCCTGACTGTGGTCTGTGGACCAAGCAGTTCAGTTGGTTAGGTCCATGGACAAAATGCTAAAATCTCTTTATTACCCCATGTTTCCTCCTCACTGTATGCCCCCAACACACACACACGCACACACCTCTATTTTTGTTCTCTTTTGTCAATCATACCTATTACCAAGTGATAATCTATTCTACCCAAACTGCTTCCTCAAGATCTTGGGCAAGTCCTGTTTGTTTGTAAAATTTTCCTTCTCTTTCACTTTTCCAATATCTTTTTATTTATTCTTTACCCCCACCTTTAAGGCAGAAGCAAAACAAGCAGCAAGCCAGGTGTTATGCTTGTAATTCTAGCAACCAGGAAGCTGAGGCAGGAGGATAGTCATGACTGCAACGCCAGCTTAGTCACACAGTGAGCTACAAACCAGACTATACAGAGTTGAGAGTCTGTCTCAAAAGTAAAAGGGAAAACCCAAACCACAAACACAACCAACCAACCAACCAACCAACAAATAAACAAAGAGCCCATGAAACTGAAATAATTATTTCAGAAGTTTCTACTTCCATTAAAATAACAAAATATGAGCCGGGCGGTGGTGGCGCACGCCTTTAATCCCAGTACTTGGGAGGCAGAGGCAGGCGGATCTCTGTGCGTTCGAGACCAGCCTGGTCTACAAGAGCTAGTTCCAGGAGAGGCTCCAAAACCACAGAGAAACCCTGTCTCGAAAAACCAAAAAAAAAAAAAAAAAAAAAAGAAAAATGGGTCCTTCATAATGCCCAAAACATCTGGATGTCAGGCAAACTTTTTTATTCTTGCTCTTATGTATTTATTTTCATAGATAAGTAGCTGGACTCCAGATTATATTTATATGAATTAACGGATCCTAAGAAACTGTGTGACAAGCGACTACCCAGTTGATTGATATACATCCTGGATTTTAGGTTTGGTTATCTGTTTAAGAAGACAATGAAGCAGCAGTATAGCGTGGCAGTATCTCAGTGAAACAACACACGCCGCGTAGGAGATAATTCAAATAGCGGTTCCCACAGCAGACCAGTGTGGGTGGTCCTTGTAGTGCTTCATTTCCAGCAGGCAGACAGGAGAAGAAAACAAGCCCCCTTCCGTGGGCAGACTTCATGGGGGCAGGCCTAGGAGTGGCATCCTATCTTCTGTCCACACTACGTGGGCGAACTCAGTACTGTGACTCCATCCAACCACAAAGGCAGCTGGGGGATGATCAAACATGATATAGCTCCTAAAAATAATGAGTTTGAACTATCTCTGTTGACCAAGGGGAAATGTTCATGATATATTAGCGATGGAGTAAGTTCCACAGTAAGATGCATCGTATGATATTTATAAAAGGCATATGAGATTTCCTAGGGGTGTTCTGTGCCTTCACATAAGCCCAGTAGAAAGTGTGGAAGACTGCAATACACCGGGCTCAGCCTAGCTGTCTGTTCGCAGGCAAGGAATGAGGATGCTGGCAGAGATATGGCACTCTGAACCTTTCTTTGCACGTCTTTGAGTTCCGACTTTTGTTTTATTTCTATTAATGATCATACACTTACTTTGGACTTTTTAAATATGTGTGATTATAAACTGGATGTAGTGGCAGACTCCTTTAATCCTAGTGCTCAGAAGGCAGAGGCAGATGAATCTCTGGGAATTTGAGGATAATCTGATACATAGGAAGTTCCAGGCCAGCCAGGGCTACTTAGTGGGATTCTGTCTCAAAAATACAAAACAACAACAATAACAACAACAAAAATACCAAAACAGGGCCGGGCGGTGATGGCGCACACCTTTAATCCCAGCACTTGGGAGGCAGAGGCAGGCGGATCTCTGGGAGTTCGAGGCCAGCCTGGTCTAGAAGAGCTAGTTCCAGGACAGGAACCACAAAAGCTATGGAGAAACCCTGTCTCGAAAATCAAAGAAAAGAAAAAGAAAAAAACAAAACAAAGAAGTATTTTATAACGACTATGTAAATTGGTGGTGGGCTCTGTGAAACACAGCAAAAAGAAGCAAGGAGAAAACAATGTATCTCTCTCTCTCTCTCTCTCTCTCTCTCTCTGTGTGTGTGTGTGTGTGTGTGTGTGTACATGACAACATTTGTTCCTCTAGGAAATACATCTCTTTTTCTCCCCTAAGTAGAGCAGGGTGTCTGCATGTATTGGGATACAGTACACTCTGGAGAAACACAGGATTCTGATTCCACATATTGCAAGTTAATTCCTCACCCAATATTTACTGTATTAGCTTCTGCTATATCAAAAGTTACTGAGTATTCTACACCTAAATATTAGGATCCTAATAAGATCGCTCTCCTCCCTTCCTCCCTTCCCCCAGTATATTATTATTAGTCTGATTTTGAAAAGAAAAATAATGTTTGAGTCTATGGCTCGGATGGAATAGATCAACTTGTAACCCACAGAACAGATTTACCTAGACCTCAAGGCTGAGACCTGGATCCTCCCCATGCCCAGTACTCAAAGATTCTTCTAAAAATCAACCTTTAAGAGGCCTAAAGAGCTAACAGGCCTCCTCCACAACCTGGGTGGTGACTTTTTCCTGGCCACTTTCTTGTCTGTATCTCCTCTGTAGATCTCAGAAGTTAAAGACTGCATATTAGTCCAATTTCCTATGGAACTTGGGCTGGCATCTGGGTAGAGTTCATTACTAATAAAAACAAGCAAACAGGTATGGCGATCCATATCTCTGATTGTAGCACTGGGAGGGTGGAGGCAGAAGAGCCAGAGTTCAAAGTCATCCTCAACTACACAGTCAAGTTGAGGCCAATCCGAGCCCCATGAGATCCTGTTGGAAAACCATAATCAACAGCCTGGTGAGATGGATCAGAGGGTGGAGCACCTGCGAGAGTAAGAGGACCGGAGATTAAATCCCTCACAAAAGCGGGCAAAGGCTGCAAGTTGCTGTAACCTTAGCATTAGGGTGGTGGTAGATGAGCAGAGGTAGGCAGATCTCAAGAGTTTTGGGGCCAGCCAGCCTAGCCAAAAGGTTGAGTTCAGTAAGAGACTTTATCTGGAAAATGAAGTGATAAGAGACAGAGAAAGATGCCAAAGTCCTCCTCTGATCTCTGCATGTCCCTATGTGGGCATAGGCACCTGCATATACACACCAACCAATCAACCAATACAAACCAACAAGGTTGGGATCAAGAGGGGGTTTTTGTTGGTCTGTTTTGAAACAGAGTCTCAAGTAGCTCAGGCTAACCTTGAACTTGCTAGGTAACAAAGAATGAACTTGAATTTCTTATCTATCTGCTTCTGCTTCCCACACACTGGGATTGCAGGTGTATAACACCGTGCCTGGTTGGGTGTTTGTAAAAATTTTATTTCATTGTATTTTTATTTTAGCATGCATTGGGGGGTGCACATGTGTATTATGGCATATGTGTGGAGGTCAGAGGACAACCTGCAGAAGCTGACTCTCTCTTCCCACTGGCCTCTATCACCACCCTTCAGTCTCAGGCTATGCATGAGTGCACGCAGACCTGCACACATGCACACATGCATACATGCACATACGCACACCTGCATGCATGCACACATGTACGTGTGCAGCAGGTGGGCAAGCAGGTAGGGGAAGAGGCACATGGGTCTAGTTTCAGGGGATTCATACTCCCTTAAAAATATTGCTTTTCTAGGTCAGAGTTGGCTGGTACAAACATATATATCAATGTTTTAAATATGTCTTTATATTATTTTGTCTAGCATATGTCTCACGAATAGATAAAAATTGAAGATAGAACCATTTTAGAAAGTTCCTGTATCTCTCAGTTCTCATCTATATCAGGCTATGGTAGATCACAAAATAAGAACATTGATAAGAACATTGATTTAAAAATAACTGTACAAACAAACTATAATTTATCCTTACCATCTAATATCATCCAGGGACCAAAGTAAGTGAAAAAGGAAGCCAGCCACAAAAAGACACAAAGGGAATTTCCGTGAACACTGCAGCTAAGAGAAAGAAGCCAGTGTGAAAAGACATGCTACTAGATTCTTCTGACTGTGACATTTTAAGACTATCAAGGATGTAGAAGCATCAGACTGACCCTCAGTTGCCAGGGCTCATGAGTGGGGAGGAAGGAGGAGCAAACAGGTGGGGCACAGAGGACTTTTAACATAGTGAAACTATTCTGTTTACTGTAATAGATCCATCATTGTAGGTTGGTCAAAACTCCAAAACATATATACCTCAGGAAGAATGAGCCCTAATGTAAACAATGGGCTTCAGTGAATAATACTCTTGTCAATATTGGCTCATTGGTTGTAACAAATGTACAAGATGTTAATGACAAAGGTAAAAACTGCATGAGGTAGCCGGGCAGTGGTGGCGCACGCCTTTAATCCCAGCACTCGGGAGGCAGAGGCAGGCGGATCTCTGTGAGTTCGAGGCCAGCCTGGTCTACAAGAGCTAGTTCCGGGACACAGGCACCAAAGCTCCAGAGAAACCCTGTCTCGAAAAACCAAAAAAAAAAAAAAAAACTGCATGAGGTTGGGGAGGCTGACACAAAGGGCTATATGGGAACTTTCTATATTTTCTGTTCATTTTTCTAAAAAAACAAAAACTACCACTAATCTAAATATTTTGATTGCAAACACTAATGACTGCAAGGATAAAGAATGTTCTGTCTTGAAGTGCTGGCTCATATCTGTAATCCTAGCAATTGAAAGATGGAAGCAAGAAAAGCGCCATGAATCTCGGACTAGCCTGGGCTACACGGCAAGTCCTAGGTAAACCAGGGCTCATTCACACCCCCTTAAAAACATTGCTTTTCTAGGTCAAAATCAGCCGCATTTCAAAACAAAACAAAGCAATCCCAATCTAAAAAAGAAAATATGTTATATCTTCATGGAATCATAGGTGTGTCTACTGTTTAAACTCACTTAAACTTGATGCTTGGTAGGGTGTTGATACAATAGCCAGGAGTTCAAAATGAACCAAATCAACTGGTAGAAAAGTATACAAAAGAAAGATACATTCTCACCATACAGGTTCTTTCCTATCCCAGTGCTGAAGAAAACCCCAGCGTCTAGCATACAAATTTTATTTATTTATTTATTTTATTTTCGAGACAGGGTTTCTCCGTAGCTTTTTTGGTTCCTGTCCTGGAACTAGGTCTTGTAGACCAGGCTGGCCTCGAACTCCCAGAGATCCGCCTGCCTCGGCCTCCCGAGTGCTGGGATTAAAGGCGTGCGCCACCACCGCCCGGCTTAGCACACAAATTTTAATTGGGAGAAAATTTATTATAATATGATCATGGAGTCCTACTATCAGCAGAAAGAGAGCCTGCACACATTTGTCATTTAAAGGCTTCCCTCCTTCCTTCTTTCCTCCCTCCCTGCCTCCCTGCCTCCCTCCCTCCCTCCTCCCCTTCCTTCCTTTCTTCCTTCCTTTCTGTCTGTCTTTCTTCTTTCGTGGGCATGCACACAGGCATGGGTGTGGAGGTGAGAGGCCAAAGTCAGATGTCCCCCTTCAGTCTCTCTCCATCTGATTTTTTTCTTAGGGACTCTTATTAAACCTGATTGGCTAGACTGCTTGGTAAGCCTCAGGGATCCTTTTGCTTCTGTCTCCCCAATATTTGAATTACAGATACATGCTGGCTTTCTGTGGGTGTTGGGGGTCAAACTTAGGTCATCATGTTTGCCCAATAAGCCCTTCACTAACGGAGACTTAGTCCCAGCCCGAGATTTGAGCTTACTAAGTACCTAAGAATGACCTTGAACTTCTAATATCCTGCCTTTACTTGCTAAGTACTGAGATTCCAAGCGTGTTTCTCTCTGATTTCCTGTTTTCTAGGCAAGTACTCTATCTACTCAGCTACATCCCCCTCAGTCCCCAAACTTGTTTTTATATTCTTTTGTTGTTGTTTGGTTTTGTTTGTTGGTAGTTTGGGTTTTTGTTTGTTTGTATTATTTTGTTTTGTTTTTGTTTTTGAGACAGGGTTTCTCTAAGTAGTCCTGGCTGTCCTGGAACTTGCTATATAGACCACACTGAACTCGAACTCACAGAGATCTACCCATCTCTGCCTCCCAAATGCTTGTACTAAAGACTTGTATCACCATGCACAGCCCTGTTTTTTTATTCTTAATAGATGAACTGAGGAAAAGCCATATCTACTTAGAATGAAATGAATATCTGAAGTCATAGGCAATCAGTTCAGTTATTAACAGAGCCCAGTTCACAGTGTTGTTTTTAACTTTGAAAGAATATGCTTAAGATAACTGACCCAGGAGACTTCTCCCCTGGGACTACACCTGAACTGTTTGTTCTCAACTATCTGTAGCCACAACATCCACATCTATGAATTCAAATGAGGGTCTAACTCATTCCTTTAAAATTCCATCCATACTAAACATCTCTAATTTTCTCTGTCATGATTGCCTACGCAGCATAGCATCATCGGATGACTATTTGCCCAGATTCACACTGTGTTGGGTATTGTAAGCAACCTAGAGATGATTTTAAGTGACAGAAGAGGCATGGGGGCATCTATGTGAATACCATACCATTTTACTCAAGCGACTATGATGTCTGAAGGCTTTAGTGTCTGCAAGATTTTAAAACTAATTCTCTGAGGATAGCCAGGAGTGACTTTCGAGGCCGGGCAAGGATTTGGACCCCGGAATCGGCCATTTCTCTCATGTAATCTTGTGTGGGAACTAATATCATTTTGTGTGACAACTAAAATGGCTGAACTGATGGATAAAACCATCCAAGTCCTTTACTTTCAGTACCTTGCCTAGCAAGAGGTTGCTTCATTTTTAGCCGGGAAGAGAAAGGCCTCCCCCTGCAGTTGGTCAGTATTTTCTATACCAACTAAACAGCACTCATCAACCCCTACCTATTCATGGATCCTTTTCTTGTTGGTTTTCCGAGACAGGGTTTCTCTGTGGTTTTGGTTCCTATCCTGGAACTAGCTCTTGTATACCAGGTTGGTCTCGAACTCACAGAGATCCACCTGCCTCTGCCTCCTGAGTGCTGGGATTACAGGCATGCGCCGCCACCACCCGGTTATGAATTCTTTGTATTTGGAAGGGAGGCAGACAGAGAGACAGGAGAGTCAGTAAACAAGGTATCAAATGTTACTGGTCACTCTAAAGTGTCTACCTGCAGCAGAGAGTATTCAAGCACCATAAAAGGACTGTACCAGACTCCCAGAATCCCCCTGAATCCTGAGCATTGGTCTGGCCTCATGAACTTCATTTGATTCCATCCATTACCTTCTCGAATAATTATGAACAGTGTGTTTACCAACTAAAGCAAAGAGACACTTGCCTAAGCTCTTCCCAGAACACTCATGCTCAGCATTCCAAGGGCTTAGCCCTGGGGGTCGCCATTGTGTACACACAATAAACTTAGTGTACCGGGAATCCAGGCAGTCGTGAAGCTCAGGGAGGGCAGTCAGACTATGAGACTCAGGCAAGGAACGTCCTGTATCTCTGAGCTGTGTGGGGGCGAAGATGGATGAAGCAGGAATTCTGAGAAAAATGACAAGAAGCAAGCCAGGAAGGAAAGAAGTTGGTTAAGAGGAACAGAAGAAGGCACTGAGCTAAAGAAGCGTGAGGGACGGAAGTTCATGTGTGTGGAGAATGGGGGTCATCAAAAGGGGAGGTGTGCCAGGCAGAAATCAGGGAGCCCTGGTGGGAGGAACCAAGCTCCCCCTGAGGGAAAGCAGGTACATTATTCTTCAAACTGCATTACCGGCTGCCTGCCATCTGGCTGCCGAGGTGCTTCAGGAAAGCGAAAGCAGAAAACAAAACACCGGTCAGGGGCCCTGGCAGTGGAAAATTGTCATGTGTGGAGGTTTCGAGGAGCGTGAGAATAGGATCCATCTGTAGTGGAGAGCGGCACCTTCGTAAATGCCACACATTGAAGCTCAAAGAGAATGTTTGGCTACCAAATCTTCATGGTTCCACCCTAGACCTCCAAAAACTCACTGAAATGTGACCAAAAAAAAAAAAAGAAAACTAATTTTCAAAGAAAGATTGATTGTGTTAAGTACAACAGAGTAGATGCTGTGTGAATGTTGCTAGATCCGATCATCATCCTCATCACCATTTTCTGGTACTGGGCATTAAACCTAAGACCCGGCATAGGCTGGGCAAGTGCTCTACCTCTGGTATACCCTTAAAAAACCCCAAACCAGCCGGGCGGTGGTGGCGCACGCCTTTAATCCCAGCACTCGGGAGGCAGAAGCAGGCGGATCTCTATGAGTTCGAGGCCAGCCTGGTCTACGAGAGCTAGTTCCAGGACAGGCTCCAAAGCTACAGAGAAACCCTGTCTTGAAAAACAAACAAACAAAAAAACTCAAAACCTTTACATTTTGAAAGACAGGGCCTTTTAATTATCCAGGATGGTCTTAAGCTCACTATGCACATCAGATGATCCTCCTGCCTCAGCCTCTCTAGAACTACAGGCCAAGGAAAAGTGAGTCAATTATTTGAGAGTCAGACTAATCCTTGCTGACCTAGGATGTGGTCCATTTGCCAGCCAAGCTGGGACTAACACTTTTGTTCTGACTCTAGAGGGACAACTGTCATCAGGGTGTTTGTACCTGGGAGCCTGGCTACCACTGGAAACCATCACCAGGGCTGGCTGCCACCCTCTGCCTGCCATCTTCTCTGACACCAGCATTAGCATCTTCCACCCTCCCTTTGATTCTCTCTTTTTGATCCCCATATCCCACCACCTTTTCTTCTGATTATCTCTCAGTTTCTCCTTTGCCCTTCTCAGTTCCCACAACTAAGGCCAGGCCATCATTCACTAGCCTCACCGTGTTCATCCTGCACATCATTTAGAGAAATGTTCTAAGCACAGCTGTGAGCCCTAAAGTCCCTGAGGTCCCCCTGCTCTCTGCGGAAGGAAGCCTAACCTGCTTCACACAACTCAGACATGAGTTTGCAGAGACTTGGGATCATTCTGTATTTCCTGGTCTTCCTTAACCGGTTCTGTAGATTGTACCTCTACAGTATTAACTTGCCCCCATCCCATCATCTCCATGATTACTACCTTCACTGGGACTTACCTCACCCCTTAGAATAACTACAACCCACTCCCCGCTCTTCTTCATTCCTTCCAACTCATTCCCCACACAGTGGTCAGAAGTAATCTTCCAGTACAAGTCAGGTTGAACCACCCTGTCAATGTCTTCTCATTGCACCAGAATAAAGTCCCAGATCTTTGTCAAAACCTCCAGGGTCCTGCCCAGCTCACTGCCTGCCTCCCTCCACCCGGACATCTATTGTTCTTACACTGGTCCCACCACCACTGTTCTGACTTCCCGCCAAGTTTGCAAGAGAAGCATCCATTGTCTTCCTTCTTCCTGCTTCTTGGCTGGCAGAACCCCCTCACCTCTCTGGTTTTGGGTAAGTATCTTCAGAAAAGTCACTTTCCACCACCATTATTACTGTTATTTGTCTGTTTGTTTTGAGACAGGTTTGCTCTGTGTAACAGCTCTGGTTGCCCTGGGACTTGCTTTGTAGATCAAGCTGGCCTCGAACTCATGAAGATCTGCCCGCCTCTGCTTCCCAAGTGCTGGGATTAAAGGCGTGTGCTACCATCACCTGACCTTATTACTATATTTCACTCCTTTGTCCTTTAAAAACATTTTTTTTGAGGCAAGGTTTCTCTGTGTAGCCCTGGCTGTCCTGAAACTTGCTTTATAAACCTGGCCTTGAATTCAGAGAGATCGGCTGGCTCTGCCTGAGTGCTAGGATTAAAGGTGTGCCACCACCACCCCATCCTGGCTCCTTTGCACATTTTAGTCACTATTTGCAATTGTTTTGTTAGTTTCCTTGTGTCTTATCTGTCTTTTCAAAGTCAAGAGGCTTGAACCCCTGGAGAACCTCCTTTATCTCCTAGCAGGAAGCTCACTTCTACTATTTTTCATTGGTTCCAATATTCTCATACTCTCCCTTCTACCTCTGGTTGCCTGTGTCCTTCTTATGTCCTCTAGTCCTCTCTGTAATGGTCTATCCTGTCTCTTTAAGAGACAAGCTCCCCCTCCACCCCCTACCAAGCAGATCTTCCTTCTGCTTCCACCAGTATGAGTTCCTTCCTTTCAGTCTCTCTCCCAAAGAGGCAGATTCTGCCTCTCTCCCTTCTCCCCACTTCTCCCCTTCCCCCTCCTCTCTCCGTTTCTCTCTCTCTACCTCTCTCTGCTCTTCTCCTTTCTCCCCTTTCTTCTTTTTCCTTCCCTTTCATAACCCATTAAATAAATATCCAACCTCACTCTGCATGGCTTGCCTGTCTGTCTCTCACCTACCTCCTCATGCGACCAGCTGCCTTCGTGGCCCTCTGTGGTCTTGGGACCCGCTGCCAGCTGCTGCCACTCAGGGACCTGTAGCATTTTACTTTTGCCGTAACACTCCCTCTAGTTGACATTCTGACTGCCCTAAATTTTCAGTGTTTTCCCATTTCATTTCATTACAAAAAAAAAAAAAAAACCCACACCAAACTATCAATTCAATCATGCTTCTTCTTGTATATATATTTTAATGTGTGTGTGTGTGTGTGTGTGTGTGTGTGTGTGAGAGAGAGAGAGAGAGAGGAGAAAGAGAGAGAGAGAGTTGTGCGTGTGGGTGTCCTTGGAGGCCAGAAGAGGACATCATATCTCCCAGGAGTACAGGCAGTCGTGAGCCGCCCTACACGGGTGCCAAGAACTGAACTCCGATTACCTACCAGAGCAGTAGAGCCTTCTCTGCAGCCTGGGCTTCCTCCTCTCACAGAAACCTGCTGTGGGAATTGTCTTCAGCTTGTTGTACTTTCTCACTTCCATTTAGTTCTTCCTGTACTCAACTTCTTCCTGTTTCTTTATTATTCCAAATTAATTTCAGAAATAGTTTTAGCAGCCTTCAAAACCAACCCTATCACACTAGCATTGAGGGGAGAAGGCAGAGACAGGTGGGTCCTTGAAGATCACACTGGTCAGTCAGTCTAGCTGAACTGATGAGCTTTGGGTTCTGTGAGGCACCCTGGGCTAGCCTTGAGCCTTGTGCTAGCAGATAGGGAAAGAATGGTTTCCGAGATATACTCAGTCCAGGCCCTCTTGACGTCGAGAGTTCAGTGGGGAGACAGATAGGATGTCAGGGAACTATAGGTGGGGAGCAATCAAGGAAGACATGTGGTGTACACTTCTGACCTCCATTTGCCCATGCACGCGCGTGCACCCACATGCACGTGGGTGCACACACACTAACATGCATACACCCTAATATATATATATTATATTATATTATATTATATTATATTATATTATATTATATATATATGTATATGCATATCTCACACCACACATACACACATACCATACCATATACTCAATATACCATACCACACAAACCCACCAAAAAAAAAAAGCGAGAAAAGAAAACCAAAATTAAAAAAAAAACAATAAAAAAAAATGGATCCCTCTCCTCTTTTCCTGCTTCCTGAGCTCCCTCCCCTCTGCCTCTCCCTACGCCCTTTTTCATGCTCCTGTACCTTGGCTCCTCTTAGCTCTGCCTTTCCGCTTTTCCACTCTGCACACCACCTTAAGGAACCTTAGGCCTCTATGGATTTCACTGCCATCTGAGACCTGGTGTCTGTCCAGAGGTGCAGCCTAGCCCTCCACAAGGCTGCCTCAAGTAGCTAGCTGGAGGAGAATCTCAGCCGAAGGTCTCCCAGATCAGACACTGCAATTCCACGCCTCAAACGCCACCCAAGCCGTCCTTCCTCACAGGACCTCTAACCTCAGCGTCCCCCTTGGTTCCTGCCTCCAGCTCAGCTACCCTCCAGCTAAACAACCTCGCCCCAACGCTCCTCCCGCACTTCTGCAAAGACGGTCTCTTCCCTCCTCAAGTCCTTCAAAACCACAGGCTCCCAGTTCCTCAACAGGCTCTCAGAGGGCCCTCTTGACCTCAGCCATCCCATGGCCGCTGCCTTAGGTTCCCAGCTTCCTGCACAGTTTAGGGTTCCCTGTCCAAGCTGGCCCTGCTTGCTGGTTAAAGGTTGTGAGAGTTGATCTTCACTGGCACCTTGATTGGGTTCAGGACTGACTAGGAAGCACAATTGAGTGTGTGAGGGTTTCCAGCAGGGTTAAAATGCAGCAGGAAGCCCCATCTCAAAGGTGGGCAGCAGTATCCTATGGGCTGGGTTCCAGACTGAGTCAAATGGAGAAGCCAAAGAGCACCAGAGCTCACCTCTCTCCTCAATGCGGACGCTACGGGCGGCTGCCTCATGCCACAGCCACCACAATTACGACTGTTTTCACCACTATGCATTCCCAGCCGCAATGGATTTTATCACCTCAAGCTATGAGCCCGAACAAACCATTCCTTCCTTCAGCTGCTTTGGTTAAGTATCCTGTCATAGCAGCAAAGCGAGCTGACTAACAGCGGTCTTCTGTGCAGCAGAAAATCCTTGATCCTTTGCACTTCCGGATTTCACTGGTGAAGATTCTCCATCGCGACCAATCTTCAATGTAAGCACGGCGTACCTGTCTGTGGACTTGAGAAAGAGGGACAGTAGCCACCATTAGCTAATATGTATACCAGGTTTGACAGTCCTAAAAATATTCCCCCTAGAGCAGAGATGATCATACAAATGTAGTAAAATAATAAATAATAAAAGAGTTTTAGTATTTATTATCTTTACTTCTGCACTTAATTATGCATTTATACAACTTAATTTTTAAAAAATGGCTACAATTAACAACCAGCTGGTAAGATTCCAAAACATATAGCAATTGTCTCTCCTCAGCCTGTTCTAGACGGCGACGGGTATGGCACTTCTCACCTCTTACCCGGAAATCCCTGGTCTCTGATGGTCGTTCTGTCCACACTGGGATGTGCCCCTCTCTCGCTCCGACAGAGCTCTCACCATAGTATAGGGACAAGGGCCTGATGTCAGAGGCTCTGTCTCCTCTGTGCCAGCCCAGTTTAGTTACTTATTTTTTTTTTTTTTTTTATTTTTCGAGACAGGGTTTCTCTGTGGTTTTGGAGCCTGTCCTGGAACTAGCTCTTGTAGACCAGGCTGGTCTCGAACTCCCAGAGATCCGCCTGCCTCTGCCTCCTGAGTGCTGGGACTAAAGGCGTGCAGCCCAGTTTAGTTCTTGACCCGTGCACAGTAGACACGGAGTGAGCGGGTGTTTTCTGTTGGCAACATTTTTCCCTTCTTATCGCTAGTTCTAATCCCCATGGAAAACTGATCCACGATGGAACATGCATCAGGCATCAGTGAAAAAGCAAACACTTGGGGATTGGATGAGGGGACCAGGTGAATAGAGCATTTGTAGGGAGGGGCAGTTTACTTGTATCCATTTGGAGTAGGGCAGGGTACGCTCTCTCAAGTCAGTTTCTAGACATGAGGTCCCCATGCTCATGCCGATCTTGACTTAGGCTACAGAATGCAAACTCATTACAAGTGGGAAACTGGTTGTATCTGACAGGGCTCTCCAGGGAAATGGAGTCAAGTGGTTGGAGGCTGGAGGGATGGATGAACGGTGGGCAAGAGGGCTTTCCTATGAGGGTTGGGTCACACAGCCATGGAGCTAGAGAAGCTCCATGATAGGTTCTCCATGATGGAGTTCCAACAACGCCAGTAGTTTACTCAGCCAACTCTGAAGATCTCAGAAGCAGGGGACCTTGTGATATAAATCTCAGTGCAGGGTCAAAGGTCTAAGAACTGGAGTCAGAAAGGGGCAGGTATTGAGTCCAGAGTCTAAAGGCAAAAGAGCTTGGGGTTCTGAACTCAAAGGCTGGAAGAAAGAGTCCCAGCCCTGAGCTAGAGATGCACCCTTGCCTTTCTTCTCTTATGTTGTATGACAGACTGGTTGGCCTGAGATCTTTCCTGCTCATTTCATCCACTCGTGTACCAGTGTTCCTGGACACATCCAGAGATGATGCTTCAGTAGCTAGGTAGGTATCTCTTAGCCCAGTCAAGTTGGTACAAAAAAAAAAAAAAAAAAAAAAAAAAAAAGAAAAGAAAAAGAAAAAGAAAAGAAAAGAAAAAGAAATTAAAAGAACCCAACACAAGAACCAGTGAAGGTGGTTATACATCTGATGTTATATGGTAAGCTAAGCAGTGGCCTAGTCTCTTTCACTGAATGAAAATTAATTTCTTCACTTTTTGAAGGACAGAAAGCCAGGGTAGTCCACCAGGAAGAGTTAGTTAGCTAATGGACAGAACAAAGCCGTGATTGAACATCTTAGGTGTGGCAGGTGCTGTTATCTGCTGCAATGGGGATACAACTCAAAGTCTTACTGATATCAATGGGGTGCTTGTTTCTATGGTCACACAGGTTCTAACTTCCGAGCCTTTTCCAAGAGATTCATATTTTTGCAGCCAATTAACTGCGCTGAAAGGTGTCTTTGGCTCCTAAGTTGTAACACATCTACAGAAATTGAGCCCAGATCTTACCAGGAACCAGCCATAATGTACCCGCTAGAATTTTTCCCCCTAAATTGTTTTATCTCTTACAAGGATGACTTGTTTACAAAACAGAATCTTCTTGTTTTCTGAGCAGATTCAGAAGTTCCATTAAGCAACAGCCAAAGTCACCATCACTTCTCCAGAACAGATTTCAATCTTAGCAAGATTTATATTTCACAAATAAATATTTAAAAACAAACCATAACAGAGCTAAAACTAACCACACCACATATCCTCAAACTACGCCAGTTTGTCTAGGCTTGGGTCTTGTAGAAATTGTGTGTTACTGAAACCTGAGAGAAATTGAAGTTTTTTCCTTAAAGAAAAATTTGGGATCTTTAAGACCCTATCTACAAATGGCTTCAGTCTGAAAGGCAAAATCCAAAAATGGATTTTTTTTTAATATTTCATTCAAATTTCAGTTGGTAGAATAAAAAAACTTATTTGGGGGTTGGATTCAACCTTATCCAATTTTTATTTAGATTTCTTAAAAATCTCTGTTTATGCATAAATATTACTCCTTCCTTATGAGAGGTATAGATCTACGTATTCTCTGCATTAAGTCATGCTGTGTCAGGCTCAGCACTGGGTCACTTTTGTGGTTAGCAGAAATTTCTCAAGAATCTTAGATTCCTGGGCTGGCAAAATGACTCAGTGAGAAAAGGCACTTGCTGCCAAGTTTGATGACCCAAGTTTGATCTCCAGGGCCCACAAGGCAGGAGAGAACAGGTTTAAGAAAGTTTTTCTTGGGCTGGAGAGATGGCTCAGTGGTTAAGAGCATTGCCTGTTCTTCCAGTGGTCCTGAGTTCAATTCCTAGCATCCACATGGTGGCTCACAACCATCTGTAATAAGGTCTGGTGCCCTCTTCTGGCCTTCAGGCATATACCCAGACAGAACATTGTACACATAATACATAAATAAATAAATATTTTTTTTAAAAAAGGAAGTTTTTCTTTGACTCCCATATGTGTACCATGATACATGTATGCACGCAAACACACACACACATTAAATGTGATATAAAAATGTAAAAAGGAATCTAAGCTTCTTATGCAGAGATGATATGTATGGAAGAGTGGAGAGCTTACCCAATAAGACTTTATATTTGCTTGCATATGTATGTTATGGCATACACACATGTGCACATGCACCACACAGATGTGGGTGGACATGCATATGTGTGTCCATGTATGTAGAGACCGAGGATGATATTCTTCTTCATCACTCCTCACTTTTTTTTTTCTTTCTTTCTTTTTTTTTTTTTTTTTTTTTGGTTTTTCGAGACAGGGTTTCTCTGTGGTTTTGGAGCCTGTCCTGGAACTAGCTCTTGTAGATTAGGCTGGCCTCGAACTCCCAGAGATCCACCTACCTCTGCCTCCCGAGTGCTGGGATTAAAGGCGTGCACCACCACCGCCCGGCCCCTCACTTTATTTTCTAAGACCAGATCACTTCCTGAAAAAATCTAGAACTCACCATTTTGGCTGGTCTATGTAATGAGCTTGCCCATGGACTCTTCTGCCTATGTCTCCCCGGTGCTGGGCTTGCAGGCAGACCACCACATCAGCCCAGCTTTTATGTGTGTGCTGGGGATCTGAACTCTGGTCCTCACATTGTTGCAGCAAGCCCGTTAGCCAGTGAGCCATCCCCCTCTAAGTGTTTACTGTTTGAGCCCAGGCTGCCTTGAACTCACTATGTAGCTGAGGATGACTTTTTTGTTTGTTTTTGTTTGTTTGTTTGTTTGTTTTTCGAGACAGGGTTTCTCTGTGGTTTTGGAGCCTGTCCTGGAACTAGCTCTTATAGACCAGGCTGGTCTCGAACTCACAGAGATCCGCCTGCCTCTGCCTCCCAAGTGCTGGGATTAAAGGCGTGCGCCACCACTGCCTGACTGAGGATGACTTTGAACCCCTTATCCTCCTGCTTCCACCTGCTCAGTGCTGGAATTATAGAAGTACACGACTGGCTAAATGAGATTGTGCAGAGCTGTGCACCCCCAAATTGTCCTCACTGGAGAAGTCGAAAGAGAGTGAGCAGGTTCTCCTGTCTTTGAGCTATTGCTTAGGAGAATTATCTGAGTCTAAGCTTGATGACTGTAGGCTAGGAATGAGTTCATAGCATGACTGAATCTCTTGAAAAGAGACATTGTGGAACTACTGAATCAATGTCTAGACACAGTGTAAAGACTGAATTGGGTAGGAGAGATGGCTTGGTGATTAATAGCACATGTGACTTTTTCTGTTTTTCGAGATAGGGTTTCTCTAATGTTGCCCTGGCTGTCCTGGAGCTCACTCTGTAAATCAGACTGGCCTCAAACTCACAGAGATGCCCCCGTCTCTGCCTCCTGAGATTGAAAGTGTGCGTCACCACCACCCAGCTTGCATGTGGCTCTTCTAGAGAACCCAGGTTTGGTTCCTAGAACTCACTTCAGATGGTTCTTATATAACCACCGGTGACTCCAGGGATCTAGCACCCTTTTGGCCTCCTTGGTACCTGTATGCCCATGGTACACACACACACACACACACACACACACACAATGTAAAAAGCAATACTCAATCTTTCAAAAAAAAAAAAACCCCGGAAAGATGGTGTAACAAATAGAGGGGAAAAGAAGGACAAGGAATAAAAATTAATAAATAAAATAACAAGGACGGACTGTCCCATTCGGACAAGAGTCATACAAGGAGTCCCTCTAAGGGTGGGAATTGCCAGAACTTCTGGCAGGGATATTCCAGAACAGACGAAGCAAGATGGGCTGATCTGTAATCCTACGATGTCCTGGAATACACTCTATTATGATGAGAAAGGCCTCCTTGAAAGTAAGTAAAGCCTGAAATTGGACCACATGACTCCATCTCTAGTTAGGTGGGTTTTATTTTTTATTTTTCAACCTTGTGCTTTCTGGCTTGTACCCTCCAGAGCAATTGCCTTTCATAAATTTCAGGTGTGTGCCTGAAGCAGATGGTTGAAACGTAGGAATGGTCATAAATCTAGGCCCAGTGGCTTCCAGCTCTTATATTCCAGGCTCTCAAATGCTGGCCTTGATATAACTGGAATTCATGTCACAGAACAGTCTTCTACGGGTGGCAATTCAGTGTGTTACACTTGTTCCTTATTGCCATCCTTGAACGCGGCAACACAGAGGAATGCCAAAATAGCCGAGTTCTTCCTCTGGACCATAAAAGGCGAGTGGGCAGTCTCTCCAAAGCAAAGGCAATCAGGCTGAAACCCGTGGTCAAGGCTGAATTCCTGCCTAGCAAGCATGCATGGACACAGAGACACCATATCAGCCCCACATTGTGGGGTGACCTTTCCAGTAAGCGATGGGGGAGGTACAGCCCCAGAACACTCATCTTCAAATCAGGTGCTTTGACCCAAATCAGAAGATTTTCCAGAATTCTTTTCCTGTCATAACATAATACATGTGAGAGGCAGGGGAGATGATTTGGTCAGTAAAAAGTTTGCCCTGCAAGTTTTAAGACCTAAGTACGCTACCCCACACAAGTCAAGTGGGGGGATAAAAGAGCCAAGCGTGGTGGTGTGTGCTTATAAATCCCAATGCTGGGGAGGCAGAGGCAGGCAGATCTTGGGGTCTTTCTGGCTAATCAGCCTAGCCTACATAGTAAATCCCAGGTCAGTCAGAGACCTTGTCTTAAACCAGTGAACAAACACAGCTAAGATAAATGGTATCTGAGGAATGACTGCTAAGGTTGTCCCCTGGCCTCTGCATGCAGGCACACACATGATCACATACACACACACACACTCATACACACATACAGACACGCAAAGCAATGCATGCTCATTCTAAGACAAATATAAGGAAGAAAATACTTTTTGTTTTTGACGTGTCTGTGTGTGCGCGCAAGTATGTGTGTGTGTGTCTATGCACGCGCACACATGTTTGCATGCACATATGTGCGCACCAAGGTGTCTTTCACCCTGTGTGGGCTGTGCACAAATAAAGAATTTTCTCAGAAAATAAGAATAGTAGGAAGAGCAGGCAAGAAGAAGTGGGGGTGGAATATTCCATAATCCTGACTCCACCTCCCACCCCTGCTTGGAAAGAAGAGAGAGTTGTGCAGGTAATCAGGTGCCTTCTCAGCCTCCCAGGAACAGTGGTTAGACATCCCACTCCCACCCCTCCAGATTGTAAGTGCTTTCAAGGTGAATCCCCTGGGGGAGGTCCTTGTGCTATTTGAAGCAAAAGTGGGGAAGATCCTGAGTTTGATGCCAAACTGGGCTACGTAGCAAGACCCTATCTCAAAAGTTAAAAACAAAAACAAAGAACCAGGGCTGGTTGTAGCGGCACACCACTTTAATCCCAGTGCTCAGGAAGTGGAGGCAGGTGGATCTCTGTGAGTTTGGGGCCAGCCTGGTCTACAAAGGGAGTTCCAGGCCAGCCAAGACAACGTAGTAAAATCCTGTCTAAAAAAAAGCAATTATCCCCAAACAGACAAACAAACAAACAAACAAACAAATAACCCCAAAGAAACCAAAATACGTCTGTGTCTCTGGTCTAGGGTTGGTGAAATTCATTCTGCTGAACTAATTACGGCTTCCTGAGAAGTGCCGAGGAGAGAGGGGCAAATGCAGGGTTCTTGGGTTTTCTGGAGGTTTCTTACTTAGACCCACTACAGACTTCCTGTGGTCCTCAAGCTGTCCAGACACCCAACCGGGTCCCTGTTACTGTTTATCTGTGAGTCTGCTCCTGAAGCCACCTCCCCTGTGCCTGTGGACTCCAACAACTCCATCACTCAAGGGCTCAGAGTTATCCATTGTGACACTCATTATTCACTTAAACTCTAACAAATAATGAGTTTACAATGACAGACAGAGAATCTATACTTTTTTTTTTCTTTTTTTGGCTATGCCATTTGGGATCTACTCCTAGTGGAACCTCCTGGTTTCTGCCTACTCCCCTCTCACCGAAGAAGAAGTATATGCTTCCCTCCTGTTGGCTGGGTCTTGCTTCCATCCCCGTCTGACTCCCTTTTGGATGGGTTTTCTTTGGGGTGGGTCACAGGACTCAATGCTGCCTTTACCAGCATCCCTGTGTTTCCTGTCTGGCTTGGAGGAAGCTCTGCTCAGATATCAGCCCCTTGTTACTGGAAACCAGGCACGTTGATCCAGAACGTTGAGAAGCTATCTCCAGGCCAGTGCTCTTGTCTTGCTTACTCAGCCACAGCCTGGGATATTGGTTTGTTCTTCATGAAGGTTTAAGTTTGGAGCACATGGCCCCATCTCTCTGTCTCTTTCTTCCTTCCTTTCTCTTTCACATGTGTTGGAGCGATCTCCAGTGTGACTGACATATTTGGGCTCTGACTATGCTCCCACCATGACAGTCATGATGGAGACTGTCAGGCCAGAAGGCAGCAGCACTTTCTAGCTTTGTCTTCTCCTAGGTCACTGAGCGGATCTGCTAAGAGCCTGGCCGAGTCAGCTGTGCCTGACTCAGGAGATGATCAATGCCATCGGACGAGAGGACGAATGAAGAAGTTCTAGTACAAGATGGCACAAAGGGCTTGCAGAGGTTCTGGGAGAGTCCCCAGGATCTCACCGACTTAAGGCCCTGGGGAAACATGACACTGCTATGGAGGCTGCTTTACAAGGAAGCGACAGGATATCCTGCCATATACACCTACTGTGGTGTGGCAGAACAATGATGAGAGCGTGCAGGTCAAAGTGCAGGGCAGACGTATCACGCCTGCCTGGCATGTGTAAGATCTGGGATCCCATTCCCAGTATTGTAACCAAATCTAGCTATCTTTGCTAGATTTGGACACACACACACACACACACACACACACACACATAGATATACTCACATAGACATGTATGTACACATGCCTAAATAAATTTTTATATTAAAAATAAATAAAATTTGTATACTCAGATGGCGCAAAAATGTTGAGTGACTCCCTGCCTTCTGAAAAGAACAGAATATACAACATTCCCTGCAAACAGTGGTGAGATAGGCCTTCCAGGGGAGCTGTCTGGAACTGTGTCTTTAAAAGCCTTGGAAAAATGCCGGGTGGTGGTGGCGCACACCTTTAATCCCAGCACTCGGGAGGCAGAGGCAGGCGGATCTCTGGGAGTTTGAGGCCAGCCTGGGCTACGAGAGCTAGTTCCGGGATGGGCACCAAAGCTACAGAGAAACCCTGTCTCGAAAAACCAAAAATAAAAAAATAAATAAATAAAAAAACAAGGAAGCGACAGCCCCAGGGTTGAAGGAATTAAAGCAGAGTTGGCAACCTGGTGTCAGGGATGCTATCTGAGAATGGATGCTGACTTAGTGCCCAGAGCGTCTGTGTGGTACCCAGATGTTTCTCAAGACTGCCGTTGTTGCCCCTACCCCACGTCCTCACATGGTTTTCTATCCTGGGATCTCCATTTGGGTATGATGTCCCGATCACTGGGTCTTCTCCTAGCTCTGTCCTTCAGCCTGCCACCCAGTGGATACCCCATGGCGGCCTAGTAAGGTGATGGCATCAGGTCCTTCGACCCCAGATACAAGTTGCACTCCTGATCCAAGGCTGTGAGAGACTCACAGGAGCAGAGTAATGGGGACCGAGCGTGTGTGTGAGTGGAGAGTGACCTTGATTGATTTTACAAAGCAGCCCTATGAGGCTCTGAGACCTCGGCGTGTCAGTTTTCCTATTTCTAGGTAGCCTGACCAAGCAGACAGAATAATGTGGTCAATTCCACAGGGGAGGCCATGTCTTCTAACATGAATTATTCTAATCGACAGCTTATTCCAACCAGCAAGTGCAGTTGAGTTAACACACCCCAAACTGATTCTGTTGGCAAACATCCCCCGACTGTTTTCTTATTAATTTACCTTGGCAACACCTCTCCATCACGCAATTATGTGGGATTTTAGACCCATATTTACACCCATCCCACACACACCTTATGCTACCTCATCTTCTACTACCATGTTGAGGGAAAGGACACAGTCTTAGGTTTCTGCAGAACTTCATATGAATGCTACTGGGGAAATGGCAAAGACACTTGTTCTGGGAGGAAAAAGCCTGGGACAGCCCGGGCTTGGGGAGAGGCTACCTGGCAAAGAGAAGGTGTCCCTTGGAATCTTTTGAAGACAAGAGAGTCTTTAGGCCAGGTGTTTTCTGGACTTTGATTCAGTTGCTGTTAGTAAGCACCTCCTTCTATGACTCCTGGGAGACAGGAAGGGCTGAGAAACACCGCATCCTCGGAGGAGGTCCCTGTTCATCAGCAGCTGCCCCGGTACAGCCCGGATATCCGTGTTCCACTTTGCAGGGGTGTCCCATGAGATGAAGTTGGAGACAGTGTGCCGGAGAACTTCAGATACTCCTCTTAAAAGTAAATGTCCTCAGGGCTGGGGATGGCTCAGAGGGTGAAGCCCTTGCTGAACAAGCCCTAACAACTTGAGTTGGGATCCTCAGAAGTCAGGTAAAGCTAGACTTAGTAGTGCCCACATTCAGAATCCCCACATCTTCATGAGGGGAGGAGCCAGGGCAGAGCCAGGGAACCCTAGAAGTTTAAAGGCAGCCGGCTTGGCATGTATAGTAGTGAACCCTGTCTTAACAAACAAGGGCCTACCTAGAGTTGTCCTCGGACCCCCACATGCATGCCACGGTGCACACTCACATACATGAATGCGTACTGTGCTTACAGGCACACATCAGATCCCTCTGCCCACCAAAACCAGGGGTGCCCGGCCTCCATCTTTCCTATGACCCTCAGAAGTCCCATCTCTGGCTCCTGAATCCTGCTTTAGAACTCTGTGGTCTTCTCAAGGTGGTGTGTTCTCACGGGGCGGGGGTGGAGGTGGGGGGTGGACTCAATGCCACAGCAAACCACCAGGGAGTAGAGAGGATAAGCCAGATTTTCAGTGTGTAAAGTTGAGTTCCATGAAGTCCGGAAGACCTGTCTTTCTTTCTTTCTTTCTTTCTTTCTTTCTTTCTTTCTTTCTTTCTTTCTTTCTTTCTTTTTTTTGGTTTTTCGAGACAGGGTTACTCTGTGGTTTTGGAGCCTGTCCTGGAACTAGCTCTTGTAGACCAGGCTGGTCTCGAACTCACAGAGATCCGCCTGCCTCTGCCTCCCAAGTGCTGGGATTAAAGGCAACGTTCTCTTTTATCCAAAAGCCAGGCCTCTTGCTGGGCAGCCCTTCCTCCCCATCCTTCCCTATTGGTTTTCAGCCTCTACAGTTCTACCTAAGGAACATCTCAGAAGCTGCCAGAGATGGCTGCCATATATTGCCCCCTCGAGCAGCCCCAGCTCTATTTGTGAGACTCTGGCTGTCTGGCTCTCCTGGCTATGCATTTCTCCCTATAGCCCCCATCTAATCCCCTTTCACATATATGTTTTTTTAAAGATTTATTTATTTATTTATTTATTTATTTATTTATTATGTATGCAACATTCTGCCTCCATGTGTGCCCGCACGCCAGAAGAGGGCGCCGGATCTCATTACAGATGGTTGTGAGCCACCGTGTGGTTGCTGGGAATTGAACTCAGGACCTCTGGAAGAGCAGCCAATGCTTTTAACCACTGAGCCGTCTCTCCAGCCCTTCACATATATTCTTGAACACATGCATACCTGCCTACCCACACATGCACAAACACGTGTGTGTTCCCAAGAATCTTAACCAGGAAGTCTGATACCTTCAGGGTAAAGTCTGTGCTCCTCAGCCTGGATCTAGAGGCCTCCGTCTGCTGACACCTCCTAGTGTCTAGCCTTATCTCTCACTAACCCTCTTCATGAACCCTGCCTCCTGTCGTAAGAGTCTGCTTGGGAATCCTTGATAAGATAAGCAAGAAAACTAGACGGTGAGCCCAGACCATCTGCATGCAGCTTCTAAGGCTCACATTTAGAACAGATTCACTCGGGTCTTTGAGTTGAATAGTACAACCTAGAGAATGTTCTGTGACGAGAGATCTCAAAGGCTCAAGAACTCAGTGGTTCTCTGTTTCCTTCTAGAAGGTTCACCCGTTCTAGCTTTCTTAGAACATCTAGTTTGAGTAGTCACTCGATGACTCTTGTCTCGGGAACGTACCAGCTGTTTGGATTGTGGGAACATACCTCCACACCTCCATGTACTAATTCAGGTGTGCTTGAGGGCTAGCCCCCACCCTCATAACCCAAAGAGCACTGCTGCCACCTGGTGGCAGCTACCTAAACACAGGCAAGCATTCGTTTCATTGGCTCCTTCACTCATTCAGCATTGTGTGACTATTTACTGAGCAGGCATCTCCTGGCCACGGGGGCGGGGGGTGTGTACATCATCGGGTCAGATATAGTCCTTTTAGAAAGCTAACTTATGTCTGGAGTGTAAGTAAACAGAGGTAACTTCTGTAATACAGGTTTGAGGTGCCATGGTAGGAAATAGATGGTCAGACTCTGGTTTCTGGGATGTCCTGGGGGCCTTTCTTGAGGGACATATATATACTCCTGAGAAGTGAAGCTGTACAGGAAGGATCCAGGCCCATGAGGAAAGCGTGAGGTGAAGGTGATCCAGAGTCTGCCACAAGTTCATGAACTAGGAGGACCTCTGCACATCTACCAGTATAGACAGGGTGGGGATATCTAGCCAAAGACAGGAGCCTGGCAAGGTGTCTGTATGAAGGTGACTTCACAGTTCTGAGGGGGTGAGGAACTGAGCCTTGGTTCAGTCTGTGTCACATCCTGATAATCAGGGAGCTAGGCTAAGAGAATGTCACCTGCAGATAGCCCCAGAGTCTCTGTGGGGCCCGGGAACAGTGGGATAAAATGGACCTAGATATCAGCCCAGCCTCTAGGTTGGTGGTTCTCACTCTCTGTGAGTGGAGACCCCTTTGGGGAGGTCAACTAACCCTTTCACAGGGGTTACACATCAGACAGCCCGCATTTCAGACTTTTACAATTCATAACAGTAGCAAGATGACAGCGATGGAATCATTCTATGGTTGGGGGTCACCGCAACACAAGGAACTGTATTAAAGGGTTACAGCATTAGGAAGGTTGAGAAGCGCTGTTCTAGGCAGTTGGGAAGACTGGCCAGAGGTTGACATGCCACCGCCTTAGGAGCTAGTCCCTTTCCATGCCTGTCCCCTGAATTGGCTATGCAGAGGTAGCTTTGGGGAGGCTTTCATTGCTAGCCTGTTCTAATGGCTTGTCCCCATTAGAGGGACAAGAGTCTCTGGAACTGAATGTATAGCTCGGGGGGCCCCCTTCCAGTGGCAGGAATACTCTATATCTAATGACTTTTCCCCCTGGGCCTGACTTCTTTCCCAGCCTCCTTTGCAGGTAGGCGTGGCCACATGTCTGAATCCAGACCCAGGCGAAGAGTAATAGAGCACTTAAGCTACCTTCAGGCCTGACTAGCCAAGCACCACCTCCCAGCATCCTCACAGGATGCCTTAGTTTGGACCATTATGTGAGTGATAGCTTCATACCTGTTTCCTTAAGCTGCTAAAGGTTAACAGATTGTTGTTATATTCTTTTTTTTTTTTTTTTTTTTTTTTTTTTGAGACAGGGTTTCTCTGTAGCTTTGGAGTTTCCTGTCCTGGAACTAGCTCTTGTAGGCCAGGTTGACCTCGAACTCACAGAGATCCGCCTGCCTCTGCCTCCCGAGTACTGGGATTAAAGGCGTGCACCACCACCGCCCGGCTGTTATATTATTCTTTCTACTCTTCTCCCTAAATCCAGTTCCAACTCCTATGCCATTCAGGGTGCATGGGGACAGCAGGATTCTGCCATGCTTTGAGATTTACAGCAGCTGCTGCCCGAACTTCTTCTTCTTCTTCTTTTTTTTTTTTTTTTTTTTTTTTTTTTTTTTGGTTTTTCGAGACAGGGTTTCTGTGTGGTTTTTGGAGCCTGTCCTGGAACTAGCTCTTGTAGACCAGGCTGTCCTCGAACTCCCAGAGATCCACCTGCCTCTGCCTCCCAAGTGCTGGGATTAAAGGCGTGCGCCACCACTGCCCGGCTCCGAACTTCTAACTGATAACCCATCTTCTGCTCTATGAGTTCTCCTTATTGGTCCCGTGTAGATGTCATGGTGCCCTCTCTACCCCGCGGTGTGCTGTCCCAGTGCCGACAACTTCAGGAAGGCCAGTTGTGGTCCTGCTGTCAACCTCTGTAGATTCTGCATTCTGCTTTCTGGGCATGCAGTCTGTTTCCTCAGCGCCTGGCTTGCCCGGTGACTAGGAGGTGACAAATGACTGTCCCAGGCTCTAGCTTGCCGAAAGCTCCCCGACTTGCCGTAAGGCAGTCAAGCCATCTGCTGACTCCGCACGTTCGGAGGCGAAGCCATGTCTCATTGTCAACATGTGGCTACCCTCAGCCGTGAGGCGTGCCAGAAGAGAACCTCCGGCCATTTGGGAAGCGCCAGCAGTTCACGGGCTGAGATCGTTGGTGACGTAAACGGATGGAGAGGCTGGACTGAAAAGGAGGCGGGCTCGGCCGTACCTGGAGAGCAACGTCAAGAGCAGCCTGCGGTTGATAACACTGTCTACTGCCTTCTGATGACACACACACAGTCACAATCTAAATGATCATGTCACTTCAGCCTCGCTGTGTGATGGAAGGACCTATGTGATGTTGACATATGGATGTTGGAGTATCATCTGATGAAACCAGATGGGATACAATTGGCCTAACGAGCACCTCCTCGCCGCCCTGCCTGAAGCTCTTTAATGGTTTCCTCACTCCTTAGAAGAAAATTAGCTACCATCTTACATCTTTCTACACCATCCGGTCCAGTATCACGCCTTGCTCAGGACCGCTAGCATTCTCTACGTTCTCCAGGCCCACAGAGCAACACGGTCAATACCTTGTACAAATCCAACATATCACGGTTGAGAGAATGAATGAGAAGCGGGAGGCCACTTAGAGATTTGCAAACTAGTAAGAGGGCATGGAGGAGAGAGTTGGTGAAGGAGGGATGGGTGGCTCTCGAAATACAAGCACAATGGGAGCACAAATCTTGTTCATCCATCAGATCAGGATTCTCACAGCCTAGGTTGCTGTCTGACATGAGCAGCTGCCAAGAAACCAATGGCAAGAACTGCAGTGGATGAAATGGGTGTGTGTGTCTGTGGGTGTAATGAGAGACTTACTGTGAAGAAGTCACAGGGGTTGGTGAGAGGTGGGGGTCCAGGAGGAGGTAAAGGCCAAGGGTAAGCCCAAGTTTCTGCTAGGAGCTCCAGAGACAGAACGTGGATGAGGTGCAGCGAGGACTGAGATGGCAGCAAGGCATCTAGTTTTAGGTGTTTCCAGTCGGCAGCATCTGCGAGATAACTGTCAGAGGGGACCCAGTGGGCAGCTGGAAATGCGAACCGAGCTGGAGAGAATAGACTGGGGAGTGATCAGCCTGCGGATGCTAATGAGAGCCGGCGAGTAGAGGGGAAGGCAATGGCAGAAGGGTTGCACAAAGAGGTAGGAAATATGGTCCCTGCCCTCACCACCAATACAAAAATCAAGATTTGACATAGACCTTAAAGCTGTTTATGCACCTGTCCACGTCTCCATAGCAACCCCAAAGCAAAGAAAGAGCTCTGCCCTTATCGCAGGCAGGGAACACACACAGATGGTTACCGCCTTCGTAAGTCTACGAGTTGAGGTTATATCCCACACCGTGCCAGCCACAGGTAGTGGCTCCTGCTCCAGCCCTTTCTCGGCCCACTTTTCCCTAACTCTGACTCTCCACACACACACCACTCCCGAGCCATCATGAGGGTGGCCATAGCCACCACATTTGGCCTTTCTGAGGCAGCCAGTGTCCTTGCCCATTCTGTTTTTGTGGCATTGGTAAAGACAAGCAGAGATTGCTTGCATCAAGCGCTTGCTGTGTTGAAGTTTCACCAAGCCAGCCACACGGCACACAGCACTGTCCCCACACCACTGAGCAGTGAGAAAATTGGGCTTGGGAGGGCGATGTAACTTTCTGAGACCTTCTGAGTTAGGGCTGCGCTGTAAAGACTTGAACTCAGGACATTTAGGGACAAAAAGGTTTGTGTCCCTCAGCATCGAACATGGCTGCTCCATGGTTTTCTTGCTCTTGGGAGTCCTCTCCTCTTCTTTCCCAGACTTCTCTCTGCCCTTCCCTGCAGGTCTGCCCCCCCCGCCCCCCGCCCCCCCCCCGCAGCCTCCAGTGTGTGTATGTGTGTGTGTGTGTGTGTGTGTGTGTGAGAGAGAGAGAGAGAGAGAGAGAGGGAGGGAGGGAGGGAGGGAGAGAAAGAGAGGGAGAGAAAGAGAGGGAGAGAGAGAGAGGGAGGGAGAGGGAGAGAGAGAGGGAGAGGGTCAGAGGTCCATCTTGGAATACTATCTACACTGGTCTCAGAGACAGGGTCTCTCACTGGCCTGGCACTTTCTCAGTAGGACGCACTGACTGCTCAACAAGCCTAGGGGATTCACCTGCCCCTCCTTTCCCAGCCCTGGGATTTTATTTAAGCTTTTGCCACCACAGCTGTCTCTTTTGTGTGGGTTCAGGGTATTAAACTTGGATCCCCTTGTTTGCACAGCAAGCCTGTTGCCAACTGAGTCATCTTCCGGGCCTTTCTTGTCTTACTTGTGTTCTTTCTGGTCCACTTTGCAACACTGTCTGGGTTCTGTGTGATCTGGGGCAAGTTTTGTTCAGTGGCTCACCTTCCCATCCACATACAAATGGCTCTCAAGATGGACACCACTCTCCCACCTCAGGTTCTCCTCCCTGTTATAGATCTGCTACTTCCTCAGCCTTGTTGCCTGTGAGTGCCCTCCCCTCCCCCAGGGTCTTGTGCTTAGCAGGCAAACACTGGTGCCACTGCCATTCATTGCTCAGTCTCCTTCCTGGACCCCCCTGAGGTACCCCCCATCCTCACTGTGCTGCATGACATCATCAAGGGCTCATCGGAGAAGCCAGAAGGTCAGGGATTTCCCTCAACATCCTTCATCCCCCATCCGACACACAGAACGCTATCCGTTCTTCCTCTCCAGTGCCCTCAGAGCTAAGCCTCCCCACAAGTTTCCACTCCTCCTGGCTCAGAGCATCATCAGCTCCCACCTTGATGACCCCTGGCTGGACTCCTCCTCGGAAGTATAAACCATCCCCTCTCCTCTGGATGGATATTTCTAGAAGCAAATGTGATCACATTGCCACCTAACTTTGTATCTCCTGTTGCAGGTTTATCTCTGACTCCAAAATGAAATGTAAATTTCTTATTTGGCCCACAGGGGCTTGTGTGATCTGGCCTGAGAGGATCTTGCTGTCCTCCCTGTTCAGCCTCAATGTCCAATGCCTCTGACTCGGTATCAGCCTTGCTCCTCTGCTGGGCACACCCACAATGCTCTGGATGCTCACCCCAGTCTCCATTCCTCTGATGTCTAAGTCCTCCATGCCCTGGATGTATTCATGTCGTCAAAGCTGTGCTGCTGATGGAATTAGGCATGAGGGTCTTCTCACTCATCCACAGAGATGAATCGCTTGTTGGCAAGACCTGGCTCTTCTTGTATGTTGAGATTCTAATCCTGGTGCCTAGTGATTATCAATATGTTCTCCAAAATTGGACAGAGCATCTCAAATATTGGGGGACAATGAGGAGATGGGACTGAACTGGGACAGCTGAGGTTTCGCATCCTCCCAAGGGGACCCATTTTCTTCCGCAAGGAGGAAGAGCAGGCCACTTTCTGTAACTGCATAACCTTACATTTCAAAGACGCCAGCACCATAGAAAGCCAAATGTCCAGCCATGGACCTACTGCATGCACAGTGAATGTTCTAAGGCCCAGAATGGACATTAGTTTCAGTGGAAAAAGAAAGAATCCCTGATGGACATAGAGTCGGGAGACCAGGGCTTGAGCCTTGCTTCTCGAATGTATTGAAAATCTCATTTTCAGACAGTACTGGGTCGGGTCTGACGTCACCAACACCCAGTTTCTGCAGCTTGGAGCCCAGGAATGAAAAGCGTTGCTCACCTCCTCCTGGGGTTGCTCTGAGGTGATGTGTAGAGGTGGTTACACAGTAATAAGGGGGTACCATACCCCTTTGCTCAGGGTTTGCCTGGCAGAGAGTGTTCCCTGAAGACGTCTCTCTTCGCCTCTGCCTTGCTTTTCCTTGCTTTTCTGTCAGAGACATCAAGCTTAGCCGAGCAGCTGGGAACCTTCCACTGAGAAGGAAGGCACGGCTTAGACATCTACACATGCAGTTTTTAAACACGGGGAATATGGAGGAAATATCACAGGATATACAGAGGGAAGCTTTAAAAAGAAACACAGGCTTACGTCAAAACAGTTGACTCAACTTTGCGGAAATGTCGGCCTCAGGGCAGGAGGGAGAGAACACAGACTCAGAGCGTAGAGACAAGAGACGGGCTCCTCACTATGTGGTCTCAGTGGACCCCTTCACACACAGTTCTAGGGATGAGGGGATAGGAAGCCACACTGCTTGGTCATAGGGTTACTCTTCCCGGCATTTTTGAAACACTTGCTCTTGCACCCAGCCGTCTCACTTCTAAGAGCACATTTGCAGTCAAGAAAACGGGGAAACAACGTAAATGCCATTCCACAGCGGATCGGCTAATCCACTCCCAGCATATCCGTGGAGCAGAGCCATGAGTCGTGGTTGACGTCCTTCTTTGGATGTGGAAGTGACAAACACATCCCAGCAGGTATAATGATACGGGTGTAGGAACTTTTTCCCACGTGGAGACCTGTACTTTAGTTCAACGGAGTGTTCCTGCATTGCTCCGTGAACTTCAGAATTGTATTAAATCCTTAACTATGCTCCTTGCCCACTGAAAATCCTTTAGGTCATTTACTTCTGACCTTTCCACTCCACCCTGGTTAGTGTATTGCCTCGGTCCTTGGAGTATCATCTCTGCCCCGCCACAGACACAGAAAAGGTGTGGCTACCTGTCTTAGTTTCCTATTGCTGTGTTGAGCACCATGACCAAAAGCAGCTTGTGGAGGAAAGGGTTTATTTCATCTTACAGTGTGTAGTGTATCATCCAAGGAAGACAGGCCAAAAGCTAGAGGGAGGAGCTGATGCAGAGCTGATGCAGAGGCCCAGGAGCACCACCTACAGCGATCTGGGCCCTCCACATTAATCACTAAGCAAGACAATGGTACCCCGCAGACTTGCCTATAGACAAATCCTATGGGGGCAATTTTTAAATTAAGATTCCTTCTTCCCGGGTATGTTTACGTTTGTGTCACTCTGACAGAAACTAACCAGAACGCCATCTCTCATGTGCTGTTTCTGCAGATCACACATCACCTAGGGAGACTACCAGGACGGGTGCAAGGACGGTCACATGAACCCGGTGTCCCGAGGGGAGTGCTTAGCCCCTCAGAAAGCTGGAACATCTCTGGGCCGGCCATTTGGCAATGAGCAGTGGGAAGAGGGGCATGCCGGGTGTGAGCATGCCACCCCAAAGGGTGATGTGAGGGACACATTCAGGATGGGATGGGTGACCTCACAGCCATGTGACCTTAGTCTAGACAGTCTTCCTTTCTGAGCTTCCGTTTCCTCCTTTATAAGTAAGACTTTGCCGCAATCAACATCTCTCAAAGCAAGTTCTTTAGTGTACTCCATCCAGGGTATGCTAATAAAAATGCCTCTGACGGAGGAGTCTGTGGTCAAATGCACTTGGGCCAGAATGCTTGCTTGCCACATTCCATCCCGACATTCCCAGGGAACACCAGCAGCCTCACAGCTCTGAGCAGTTCTACAGTAAATAAACTTACTTATTGATATTTATACCAGCCATTCTCACATTTATTTCACCTTGGACTCCTTAGGGGGAAACACGCACACACACACACACACACACACACACACACACACTTCGCTGAGTGTTGGTCTGACACCTGCACTGAATTCAGTTGTATCTGAGGTCATCCCTCCTCCTCCATGGCCATGAACTTGCTGCTGCTCCCACGGAGCTTGCTGTCACTCTGCATGGTAGCTCCTTAAGTTGATAGCAGACCATCTGGCCCTGTGGAGGAGAAGCCTGCTCTGAGACAGGAGAGAGAGAGAGAGAGAGAGAACATAGGCCTGTTGACATCACAGTATAGAGACTGATGGAATGGGACACGGCGAGGAAGCGAGTCTAGAAGTGTTGGGACATCTGAATCCAGACGGGCCATGGGCACTGGGCTGGGGCCACAAAACAGGCATCCACAATGAGAAGGCAGAGCATTCTGAGAGCCGGGAAACTCTTCCATTTCCTGTAGGAATTCAGCGATCCGACTGTCATTCATAGCCAGGGTTGTATGGATGACTTCCATATTCTTGAATATCATCACCTAATGAAGAGGTTTTGAAGTCCCACACGCGCCTCAGTTTATTCTACTGTAAAATGGGACTAATCCACAGGCTCACCCCGCTAAGCCTGAGCGTGAGGATTGAGGAGCTGAAACACATGAAGGCATGCGGACTGGCGACGGGCATACAGCCAGCTCTCCCCAGCTGGCGTAGCAAGCAAGGGTTGACTATTGCGGTTTATAGTCTTACTGAAGTTCCGTTCTGACTTGACAGCGCTCACACAGCCCTGAGCATCTCCACTGTACAGGACCAAGATAAAGCTCGATTTCCCCAGTACTTTTCGTTATGCCTAGGCTTTGTCCATCTCTTATGTCACCACCCCCACCTGGAGCTTGCACAAGGAGTCTGGAAGGTAGAGGTGGTGAATCCCACTCCCCTTTCACATCTCTCCACCCAGATTTTCTGCAGTGTTCACCTCCAAGTCTCGGTTCCAGCTCCGCAGTCTGCACCAAGCTTCGTCTCTGGACGAAGGCAGCGCAGCGAGCAGTCTCTGAAGTGACCTCTCTGCTTTTCTCTAGGACTCTTTCAGCTGCAGCTTGAAGGACCTGTGGTGAATGAGGTATGGGAATAAAGCGAGGCTTCCGGCTGTGGCACATTCACAACTGCCTGACCTCTGCGGACACCCACTCCTTCCCTCAACTACCTCCCCTGTGGGTCTGTACCCAGGCTCATGGGTCTTGCCATAGCCCTTAAACGGTAGGAAGACTTCCCCACCGTCAGGCCTCCATCCGTGTCCTCTTTACACATGGCTGGTGCTCTTTCTCAGGCAAATCTCAGCCCATAGCTTTCTCTAGTTTCCCACACTAGACCCCCTAGCGGGTCACCCCACAGGCTGCCTTGTAGCTCCATTTTCAGGACCTTCCCAGCATGGTTCTCCACTAGCAATTATTCCTTTATTTGTAGGCATGTTTACTGTTCATCCATCTGCAAAGAAAATTCTCCGGGACTGGGTGCCAGCACCATTTGTGAGTAAGGCAGACACTGGCCCCATCTACGCTGTATGAGTGGTCCCCTCCTCACTCTGCCTCCTGTCTAGTCTCAAGGTGAAGCACACTGACTCATGAGCAAATAAAACCATCCAGTGGCTTTTATCAGATCAGCTCAGAGCTGGAACAATCAACCCACGCACGACCGACCGTGTGAGCTTTTAGACAACCAAGAAGCCCGCCAACTCACGCTGACAGCGCCCACCCGAGGCAAGATCTGTGCTCTGCGCCAGCACTCTGAGCACGCCTCTGAGTCGGGGCTTTCTCTTGATGCCCAATGAACTTTGAGGTAGTTGTCTGCAAAGCAGTGTTTTCCGTGCAGCTGCTGTCTGGTCCCCAGGTTCTGTGGGACATCCGGAGTTGCCCGGATCAGTATCATTTCTGATGTGGCTTGACAATGGTGTCGAGAGGAAACTCAGAGGAGTCCTCTCCTTGAGGAATGCTTATTAGAGCAGCCAGTCAATGGTTCCAACCATTTTGCTTCTCGGTGAACATGGGGCCCCCCGTCTGTCTGCTGCTGTTTCCAGGGAAGCTAACATAAATGTTTATTGACAACGCAGTCATCAAGAAAATAAAGTCGCTGATTCATTGCCTTGCCCCGAAACCCGTTGTTTCTCTCGCTGCTTCCTTCCTCTTTATAAAGACACACTCTGAGAGAGAGCACATTTGGGGGACCCACTGGATGTGATGCGTTGCTGGTTACCATTTCTTTCTCCACCGTCTACACACAGATCAGGACTCCCATAAGGGTAGCAGATCAACCCCGTCTTTCTTCCAGAGGACCACCCCTCTGGACTCTCAGAGAAACAATGGAAGTTTTGGGGTTTTTCAAGTGGGAACCGAGTGGCACCGTGGTGACTCTGACCCTGTCTGTGGCTCTCTTGGCCCTCCTGAAATGGTAAGTGCAGCCCACCCTAGGGACCGTGACATGGCGAGAAAGGTCAGCCTGGAGCCTGAGCTGCCAGGTGGGGTGTGCAGGCATTTGTTTTTCTTTTTCTTGTCTAATCTAGAGGGGGTTGAGTATTAACACCGCTTCAGAATTAAAAGCAAACAGCCAGGTTAATCTTTTGCTAAAATGCGTGAGATCCAAGTGTCGGGAAACACCGGTGGTTCAGCGACTGAGACGCCACACGTAATTAAGTCTGAAAGAGGCGGAAGGAGAAGAAAATTGCAAAGGCATTAGGGATGGCTGAAAGTGTTTCCTCAAACCCTGTCATATTGTCTCACCTTGCTTTCTGAAATCCTTTCTTCATGTTGAGTTTACAACCGATTCGGCCCCCTGGTTCACAGCATATTAAAGACATGCAAGCTCTTTGGCCGACAGACCCTGCAGCAAGCTGGTGACAGGGATGTCTGCAGGTTTAGGGACAAAGTGACAGAGTGAATGTCCTAATTTTCTGCTATGTTATGGAAGGAAATACGTTCCAAACGAGGTGCGCAGCGCAGTGCCCAGGAAGCTGGAGGTCCTGAAAGAATCTTAAACTTGAGCTACACCGCCTCTCCCCTGCGGGTCTGTTAATTCAACAGCCGATTTCTTAATCTGGCCCCAGTGATGTCTGTAAAAGAAAGGCCTCACAAAGAGCTGCGTTTGTGTCTGCCGGGCCTGTCAGCTACCCTCCTTAGCGTTGCCACCTGGATTGTGCTCTCTCCGGGTTTTAAGGGGAAAGTGGAAAAAATAATAGAGCAAGAAGAGAGTTTGAATTTATGTTTCTAGGGGTAATAAAGCCTCCTGTAGATTAATAACTGGGAAGGCACTTTGAAAAACATCAAGCATTATGCAAATGCGAGGTATTATTCTTCTGGAATTTGCATAGCCGAAAGTGGAATGCGCGTTTGATGTTCTCTGATGATGAAATGACTTCTTGGAAATTGGCTCTGAAACCCGGCTTCAATCCCAGTGCTCTTTTGCTTTTTAACTGGTTTAATTATTTTTTGAACTTTTCTGTCTCAGCATGGCTTAACTGGCACGGAAACCGGCCACACGTAAAGACAAGAGCAAATGGTAGCCACCTGCCCCCAAGCCTAATCTTCCTCTTCGGTGTGCTTTCCTGCTCTGTGGAATCAAACACACAGTCTATGACATGCAGTAGGAGCATACTAGATGCCAGCCGCCGTGATTGACTCCTGCCTGTGTAACCTAAAAGCAGAGGGAAACATGATGGGGCTGGGGAAGATAGCTCAGAGGAAGAGCACATGAATAGCATGTGGGATGTCCTAGATTTGAACCCCCACACTGTAAAAGAAAAGTCTTTAGTGGATGGCTTTATGCATATTCTCATTTCTTACTATTGTTCTGATTATGGGCTGCAGGAGGGGGCGGCGGAATCCCTGGCGCCACCTAATACTGGGTGCAGTGGCGTAAATCTGTAACCCCCGATCTGGGGAGGTCGAGGCAGGAGGATGAGAAGTTCAAGGTCATCCTTAACCAACCCAGACCGCATAAGATCTTGTCTCAAAAAAAAAAAGAGAGAAATGTTTATTAATGCGACTTTCTCTTCATCGGCTGTGTTCTGTGGCGCTCAAATCCTGACCCGCGTGAGTCGCCCAGGTGGTCCTGCAGCATTAGCGCCTCCCTGCACACACTCTGCATTCCCTCTCGGTGCCTTTCTCATTTCTGTATTCCTCACTCTCAGCTCTGCGTCTGACTTATAGCATGGCCTCGATAAATGTTTGATGGTCGAAGTGAGCGGGCCGCATATGTTACCACTGCTCTGATGGTGGAGAGGGCCCGTGTCCTGCCTGATAAGCTGCGTGGCTGGGTGTTCCCAATCAGCTCTCTGCAGAGACTCATGGACACACCATCCGGCACGGCAGCTGTGTGTGCGTAATCTACTCCCAGGCCCTATTAATAGCTGGGCTCAAAGATGCGGGGTGAAGACGGAGGCGCAGAGCACAGGTGGTGAATGGGAAGTAAGAGTTTAGCTTCCGTTTGTTATCACAGAAATATTTATCGACCTGTTAATGTGTGCCAGCATGGTGGGAGGCCCCAACAGAAGGTCGGGGGAACGGGAGATCTGGATCAAACGAGTCAGGGAGGGGGCAACATGGCTGTGGTGGGGGTGGGGTGGGGTTGAGCTCAGTGTCTACAAAGGTGAAAGTTGCTGGGGAGGAAGGTAGCCCCCAGTTTGATTTTGGCAAGGCTTCCAACCCTCTGGCTACATCTCCTGTGAGCATCTATGTATATATAGGGGTTGTGTCCCAAGGGGAGGGAATCAAAGGCCAGGAATTTGAGGTACAGAGAGACCCTCATGTTCATCTTGTACCCAAGAGCAATTGTAGAGAGTGCTGTGGTCTAGTGGGCATCTACCAAGGGTATCTACCTTTTGGTATTGGCACCCAACATGGTCATCTGTAAAGTTCACAGCTGAGAACTATGCAACCGGGTTACAAAAGGAAACACATGCGCATGCACGCATATACACACACCTCATGTTTTAAGTAAGTTTAAGTCAGGTGGCGGTGGCCCATGCCTTTAATCCCAGCACTTGGGTTGTAGAGGCAGGCGGGTCTCTGTGAGTTCGAGGTCAGTCTGGTCTACAAGAGCTAGTTCCAGGACAACTCAGTGAAACCCTGGGTAGAAATAAACCAACAAATAAATAAATAATTTAAGTAAGTTTAAGATTTTGTGTTGGGCTGAATTCATGAATATTCTTGGCCATGTGCGTCCCGTGGGAAGTTTGGAGGCACAGACCTGACCTCCTTTAGGTGTTCCCTCTGACCAGTCCAGGGGACACTGAAATGGGCAGCCTAAGTGCTGAGCAGATAGAGGCACCAGGGACCCCGAGGTTGCATCATGTCCCCTCCAGTCCATGAGTTCTTTAAGGCTTGTGCAGGATCTCCGTTCTCATTGCAATTCTGCAAGCATGGAGCTCGTGGCAGAGGACTCCTAATGTCTGGCCGAATGAGGTCAACTTGACAAGTCCATATTCATCAGCTCCAGATTGCCGGAGTGGCCTCTGTAGCTTCAGCCTCTCCACCTCCCCAGTCTCTCCTGACAGCCTGTACACTGGTCACACTCAACTGTACAGTGCTGCGAATGGCAATACCCTTTCCTCTGCTCTTTCCTTCAACACAGCTCAGGGGTGTGATCCTGGCGGAGCATCCCTCCAAGACACTGAGAAGCCCACCTCTGCCTGCTTCCTCTTTCACTCCCAATGCCCGGCACATAGATATCTGATAAACATTGTCAGGAGGCCCCAGTCTACTTTTGATTTCTCTTAGACTTCACGGTTGCACAGAAATCCAAACCTTCTGCCACGAGTCTCACTTGCTTCCTGAAGACCTCGTGTGTGGGGTGTGAGGCAGCTTGGTGCCTGCCTTTATAATTATTGCAGCTTGACTATTTTTACTGCCCGGCTCACCTTGTACAGCCAAGACGAGGGTACATTGGGTACCTCCTTATATTATTCCCTACCTTATTTATTGAGACAGGGTCTCTTACTGAGCCTGAAGTCCACTGATTCTGCCATACCTGTTTTCCTACATCTGATGCTAGGGATCCAAACGCAGGCCTTCATGCTTTGCCCACGGAGCCATTGTCTTATCTGCATCAGATGAGAGCTCCCTTGTTATCTGGTGGTACAGCTGAGTGGCAAAGCGCTTGCGTGGCATGGACAAAACCCTGGGTTTCATACCCAGCTCCGAGACGGGGGTGAGGGAGAGACATCACTTTTCTGAATAGAATTGTTTGAAACTCTTACTCCAAGAAGTAAGCTGCGTTGCATATTGCTTAAGGCACCCTTAAGTACTAGTGTATTCCAACTTTCAAGCAATGCCTCAGGTCTGGCAGCTGGATTCCTGGGGTAGATAAAGATGTCTTTATCCTGTCAGAAAGGGTGTGAGGAAATACTAATAATAGGTTTCTTTCAGTGGTGGGGTTAAGGGAGATTTTTTTTCTTCTTTTAGCCTTTCTATAGCTTTCCTATTTCTTTAAGGAGTGTGAATACTTAGCAAAAAAAGAAAGAGTAATTTTGCCTTTAAAAAATGTAGGATTGGAAAATTCTCCTTTCAACAAGTACAGGGCACACAGAAAGAAACTGTGTACTTTGGGCACAGAGGTTTGGAACCTGAAGTGTCACAGTTTAGGGGGGAATTGGAAGGGTGGTGTGATCAGGTGTGATCAGCATGGAAGACAGTATGAAGATGGCAGGCAGAGCAAGCCCTCAAACATGAACATGGCGAAGGGGAGGGGTCTATCTTGGGTAGGTGGAAGGGCTTTTAATGCCAGGTTTAAAACTCTGGTTTCAGGTCCGGAGGTGTGAGTTGGTTCAACATTTACATAGGAGTCTGAGTGAGGTGGTGTGCTGATAAGTGCTTCTAAATCTAGTTTCAATTAAAATGTGTTTGAGGATTATTAAGACTTGAGATTATCCTGGAACACCCCACCCATGTGCTCAGAAGTTTCTCAGAAAAAAGATTACTTTCTGTATGGGAGACCGAGTTCCATTTCTAGGGCCTTATCTACTGCCAGGACATATTTAAGATAAACCACTGGGGTAGAATGTGGCTGCCAGATAAGCCCAGAACATGGCAGAACAAGAAAAATATTTCAGTCAGCCCTCTATATGGGTCTGTATTCATGGATTCAACTGACCTCAGGTTAAAATACAAAAACAAATGTGGTAGAAAGTCCAAAAAAAAAAAAAAGTGCTGGAGAGATGGCTCAGGGGTTGAGCCTATGGTGCCTCACCTCTACTGAACGCATGTGGATTTTACCTCGCCATCATTCCCAGAACAATACAGCATAGCGTTTACTTAGCACGTCCACTCGTCGCCCTGACTATTCTAAGTCGGCTAGAGGTGATTGAAAGCACAGAGAGGAATGTGTGTATACAAAGCCTGAATCATTGTCTGTAAGGGACCAAAGAATCTTGTGTTTTGATGTCTGTTGGGGGTCTTGAAAATTAGGCCATGTGGATACCAAGGGACACTTGTGTTTTCTGATACAATCAAAGATAGAGGAAAAAGCGGCCAGGATCAGAAAGTCGGTATTCACGGACAGAAGAGCAGTTTGGTCGCCATTCCTGGTTTTTTGCTTCTGACAATATTTGGAATGTTAGATCTGAGGTAGGCCTGCCTTTCTTGGAGATTCACAGAAGATCAAAGGCCCTGGAAAATGCTGCAGGAAAGAAGCCTATTCAACTTCATTCTCTTTGGCATTCCCACCTTTATCTGACTGAGTGATGCTGTGTCAGCCATGGTGGGAGGGAAGTCAAGCCCTCTCTCTGGAAAAGACAGCTGGATGTGTCCACGGGCTGGTGCAAAGGGAAGACTTCTACCGAGGGGCTGAAAGAGTCAGGCTACCCTTTTGAGACCCTCAGGTTCCAAGGTGGATGTGTTGTTCCCTATGGGACAAGAAAGCTAGGGAGCTTAGTGGCAAAATTAGGGCTCACAATGAGTTCTGGCTCAAAGTTCAACATCAGAGGAGTGGCAAGCAGCACATTGGTTTGGTCGGGTGGCAGGAATGCTGCTCTGGGCTTGAGTCGGTGCCCTTGCCATCCAAGGCACTTGGGCACAGTGTAGGCAGCAGCAAAGATGGCCACAGACCCTTCTGGACCTGGACAGCTTTGGCATTGTTCAGTGTAGGGCTATGTGAACCTAGCTACTCTGCTCCTGAGAGGTTGGCTAAACCTCAAATTATCTACAAACGGTGATTTTTCCTTTTGTCTGGACACCCTACTCATTCTAAGTGGCAGCCCCAGGACCTGACAGAGTGTCCCAGAAGCCTGGAAGTACACCCCAGAAGCAGTGTGGGGGCTCCCACTGGAGCCCCAGGACCTGACAGAGTGTCCCAGAAGCCTGGAAGTACACCCCAGAAGCAGTGTGGGGGCTCCCACTGGAGCCCCAGGACCTGACAGAGTGTCCCAGAAGCCTGGAAGTACACCCCAGAAGCAGTGTGGGGGCCCTCACTGGAGCCTTGTTAATGACACTTGTTTCTCCTCTCCCAGTCTCAGTCCTTCAGCCTTTGCTTTTGTTTTTAATTTTTCCTTTCTGTTTATGCATGTTTTGAGCGTATATGTTTGTCTACTACCTGCATGCAGTACCTGAGGAGGCCAGAAGAGGGAGTCAGATACCCTGGGACTTGAGTTATGGAAGGTTGGAGTGGCTGTGTGGATGCTGGGAATTGAGTCACAGTCCTTTGGAAGAGCAGCTAGTGCCTCTCTATGGACCCTTAACCTTTAGCCTTTGTTTTTATTGCTGATGTTTTTTTTATTTTTATTTTTATTTGCAGAGACAGGTTCTCACTACATAACCCTGGCTGGCCTGGAACTGGCAATTAGAGCAAGCTTACCTCAGACTCATACAGATTCCTCTGCCTTTCCCTTCTGAGTTCTGGGATTACCAGCATAACACACTTCCACGTGTGGCCTGTTTTTGTTCTTTCGAGACAGGGTCTCATATAGCTCATGCTGGCCTCTAATTCACTACGTAGTCAAGGATGACCTGAAACTTCCTGATCCTCCCACCTCCGTCTTTTGAGGCATGTCAGCCGTGAACCGCTATGCCTGGCTTTACACAGTCTTCAGGATCAAACCTAGGACCTCATGCGTGCTATGTAAGCACTCTCTCAGCTGAGCTATGTCCCCAGCCCTGTCAGCCTCTCTGAGTCACCGCCAGTCAGACTCGACTTCGCCAGCAGATGGGCCTTTAGCTGGGGCTTGACGCGCAGGGAAGAACACAGTGGGCAGTTCAGACAAGGGGGACTATCTCAGGCGAGGAAGGATCCCAGGCAAAGGCCCATTAGAGGTGGTAACTTCGTGGAAGCAGCACATTAAGAGTGTGAATAATAGACACTTTAGAAATACGTTTCAAAGGCCGTGGATAATTCCCAGCGCCTCGGAGCCCCTAGAGAAGAATGCGCGCTGCTCCCCCTTTTTGCTTTTTTTGCATTTTTGCCGGAATACAATGGGTACTTCAGTTTAATAAGGCACCGATGAGTGTGGAGATAAAAACCACGCCTGCTTATGAAAACTAGGTCTGTGCTTCCCCCAGGACTATTTCACAGAATATTACGGGTTTTTTTTTTTTGGTTTTGTTTTGTTTTCTCTTTTCAATAGTCATGCACAGTGTCTCTGTCCTTCTCACTTTATTGATTTTCCAGAACTAGAGTACGAGGTGTGACTGTAAAGCAACGTGACTGATTATTTTAGCATACGCACCAGAAGTTATACAGCCAGATGTATTTTATGACCTTCAAAGGCATTTTCCTGATAGGCTGAGCCCTCGCGGCAGATCCAGCCCCATCAGGAACTGTGTCCTTAGGACACGAGGTGTCTAGATGTGGACTCGGGAAGCCCCTGGGCACAGTGGCTTTGTTGAGAGAGGACTGGTCCTTAAAAATAGCTCCCAATTTTGCAAATAGGTGATTAAGCTGGCTAATAGTATTTGCTATCTGAATAAAAGGTGATTATAAACAATAAAGCTTCCGGGCACTATTTGTTCATCCAGGCAAATGAACCAGTTATGGAAGACTTTGAATTCTGCCCAAAGGCTAAATTCATTGGGCAGATGATTGTTGTTGTGGGTTTTTGTGGTTTTAGTTTTTAAGGAAACTGTGACAATATTCTCGTTCCTTATGGTCATTCCTTTTCTGTGTGTGTGTACAAACATGTGGGCATAGAAGCCAAAAGATCAAAATCAGGTGTTTTCCACAATTGTTTCTCTGCCTTCATTAAAAAAAGAAAATTATGTGTATGAACATGTGTCTTGGGTGGGAGTGGCAGATGCCCTTGGAGGCCAGAAGAGGACATTGGATTCCCTGGAGCCGGAGTTACAGGCAGCAGTAGGTTTCAGATGTGGGTACCAGGAGCAAAACTGAGGTCCTCTGCAAGACCAATACATGCTCGGAACTGCTGGGCCACCTCTCCAGCCTTTCCACCTTTTTTTTTCTTTTGAGACAAGAACCTGGAGCTCACTGGTTGGGTAGGTTGGATAGCCAGAAAGTACGAGGGATCCCCTGTCCCTGCTTCCCCCAGTGCTGGGGTTATAGGCGCACACTGGTATATCTGTCTTTTTACATTGGTGCTAGGAATCTAAATTCAGGTCTTCATGCTGTGTGGGATGTACTTTCCTGACAAGTTCCCATCCTTCCTTTCCTTATCTAGAAAGGGATTTGGGTTTCTGGTGACATCTAGTCTTGAAGCAGGGGTATCATTGTTTTTATGCTGTATGTCCACCCCACTTAAGGGGTAGGGAGGTTTACTTCGGTTCAGGGTGGCCCCAGGACACCTCACCCCGTGGTGATAGGAGCTTGCAGCATGGCTACTTCCCATCTTGGGGGATCAGTAAGCTGAAACCTAGGCTAGAACCTGAAGGGGCTATCACCTTCCATGTTCACCCCCAGCAACCTACTTCTGTTAGCTAGGCCACAGTCCCAAAGGGTCTACAAGTATCCAGAATAGTGCCCACACTGGGGACCAGGTATTCAAACACACTAGCTGTGAGAGCCATATCCCATCAAGAGCTTAACAGGCAGAAATGAAACAAGAATCTCACTTCTTACAGCAATAAAGCAAGTGTCAGTTTTATGCCTGCGCCTCCCTGAGCTACTCAGGTACCTGCTTGACTCTGCTGAGGAGGAAGTGGGAATGGCTTTCCCAGAAACAGAGCCACTGGGTGTTCTCTTCCCCCTCCCCAGATACCCCAAGAGCAAACAAATGGGCTGTCCTTTGCTATTTAAGGTGCGCACTCATCTTTGGGGAGCCCGGTAGTCTTCCAGGGACTTGTTCCTTGTGGCAGGGATAACTTGCAGGAAAAGTGTCTTTGGGGAGCTGAGAGATAAAGGGCAGATAATCACGTGGTCATCGTCTCAATTACTGAAGGCCTCATGGTTCCTGGCTCATCAGAAATGTGTGATATTGTACAACTTCCTGGTAGGAGGGGTGAGGGGGACTATGGATTCAGGGTTCCTCTGGAACTCCCGGCATTTTTGGTTTGTCACCAACTTAAGCAGAGTCCAGCTCCAGGCCATACTGATGAGCTACCCCACCCCTCTTAGACAGCCTCTCACCAAGACAAGCTTCTGAAGTTTCATCTCCAGGGACGGCCGGCTCCTGAATGAAGTCCCAGAAGGAGGCTGCCTGCCCCCCATTTTTCAAAGGATTTGGGAAAATGGTATCAGAGGTGATCCAAAAAGCTAAGTCAGCCTCCTAGAAACAGGGGCTTCTCCTCCACCCAAACCCTCCTTCCTGAGGATGGCACAGACATCCTGGGGAGAGAGCCAGAGAGGGCCAGTATTGCAACACACCACACTAGCAACTGTCTCCACATTGTGCTCAGAGAGTGCCCCAAACTCTTTCTGTGGTACTCTCCTGCCTGGCACACAGCACCTTCCTCTCCCACAAGCCCTCCTGCCAGAAAGCCTCCCCTGGCTGTTACATTGCATCCTTCAAAAACCCGCCTTAGAGTTCTTTCACAGAGGACCCTTCGACCAGGCCAGTGTGCAATGAGCCTTGTCTTTCTGCCCCATTCTAAGTGCTACAACATTGTCGTGTTGCAAGTACCTATCCTGTCTTCCTGACTGTATGCCCTGATGGAAGCATCTGAGTTAAAGTCACAAGTGTCTCGTAGCTGCTCAGCAGTCACCGTTCTGGTGCCCAACTAGCTATTACAGCACCACTGCTTCATGGGATACTGTTACAGATATGGCCGAATGTGTACGTGCGCGTGCAAGGGAGGGCAGGATGAGTTTCCCTCCCATGCGCCCACTGATGCCACTGCACTTCCAGCACCTGGCGAAAGACCTTGCTTGTGACTTCTACTTGAAAGAGTAAATAAATTCTCTGTTCATTCAAGCAGTGAAGGGTTTTCTCAACTGTGTCCTGGTCTGCCTCGTGGCTATGCTGTGGGCAGGGGTCCCATGACCTCAGGGAGGTAAAGCATTAGAAATGAGAGAACAAGACTAGGGAAGATGGGATGGGATGGATGTGGTGGCAGAGGTGTTGCGTGGTAGAGCATCCCAACCCCTGGGGCGGGGAGAAGAGGCACGTGACCACCTGTAGAGTGGAAGCAAAGAGCAGGCATTGCTCTGCATTGTCCGATTGATCACCAGTCCCGTAGTGTAGAGCATCGGCATCTAGATTCTTCCCCAGCATCCACTGTTGATACGATTGTCCCCATAGGTCCAGTGCTCCATTGTCCCCACAACAATATGTGTTTATGTAGGGATTGATTGATCTCGCCCATTGTAATTATTTAGCTACGAACCAATTGGAAGCCCTGCCAACAAGCAGAACTGATCAATGAGATAGCCAGCATCTGTGGGCCCAAGTTATCATTCTGCTCCAGAGCAAAAAGACTTGACATTTCAGCTAACCTGCACCCTCTTATTGTCAATAAATGCACAATTTACATTAGACTCCCTGAGACAGGGAAAATACTGCACACACCACTCTCCCACCTTCACAAATCAATAGGTAGTGGGCCATGGGCTACAGAGCGCCGAGGAGGGACCACAATCCATTACACACCTTACCCCTCTCTGAGCACACAGGCAATGGGCACTTTAGCAACAATCTGTTACACACCTCACCCCTCTCTGAGCACACAGGCAACGGGGCACTTTAGCAACCGCATCCCCTGGCAGGAGGGACTGCAGAGGTCAAGGGTGGGAAGCTCTCAGGAAAAGCATCGTGCGCTGGGAATTAGCCAGACCTTTCATTTAGGGACCAACGATTTCCTGCAGAGTGATGTTGGGCAGGTCACATTTCCTTTCTCGTTTCCTGTGGGTAAGGGAAGGTCAACAGCCCCCACTTCTCTGCACACACACACTTCCACCTTGCCGCGCATGGCTCTTTGGGACTCCGTCTTGGTCTCCCCCCCTCACATCCCTACAGCCAGTCATCAGTCCAGTCAGTCTACATTCCTAGGTGGCCATGGACCCTGTCCCTTTTCTATCTGCTCCCCTATGGCTGAAGACGCCTAGAGAATCTGAGGCTGGGAGCCTCCCCTGCTTGCTCAGTCCCCAGTTCCTCAAATTCACCCTATACCTGCAGTCAGGAGACCCCACAAGCAGCTAACTGCACCCCAGTGTGAAAAATAAGCCTTCCTTGGGCCTCCTTCCCTCAAATCAGCCCCTCCTGGCTCAGCTCATGAGGGCTCTTGGGGACCTGTCCTTGCCGGTGCCTCTCCTGTCACCTCTCAGCTGTCTCCTTTTGTCCCCAGTTCCTCTGTGTGCCGCTGCTCACTGCCTAGTTCCCCATGTTTGTGGGAAGTTGGCTTCTTCGCTCAGCTGACAGCTTCATCCTTTGCATCCCCAGGCTCTCCTCACACCTGTTACCTTCTCTCTTCCCGATCACCCAGCAGCTTCCCCACCTGAAGGTGGGTCCCCCAAGGGCAGGGGCAGGTATTACTCGCTTTAGTTGAAATTCTCAGTATTCCCAAGCACTCAATACACTCCTATTGGGCAATAGGCACTCAGTGATCTGAACAACTGCACTGAACAAAAAGACACAACCTATAGGACTTTGTGGGGCACAAACACCCAGAACACCCAGTGCACTGTTCACTGTTCTTTGACACTGTGACTGTCACCTTAGGGAGCCACCACCCTCATCTGTTATAATCGTAAGAGATTTTCCTTTGTAAGCCGTGCTGTACTGTAGTGTGGGTTGAAGTTCATCTCTGTCCTGCTGACTAGAGCAAAGATGTGAAGCACCGCCAAGTGGGCAGCTGAGCTCACTCAGGGAAACAATACACTCTCAAGGCATTGGCAGCTTGCCAGTCCACAGACACCTTACTCGTGTCTGCTTCTCTCACTTTCTATACTGGCTCAGTGCTTGGACTTTGTGATGACCTGGGTTCAAATTCTGACTGACCTTGACCTTAAGACCTTAAACAAGCTAGGTAATATACTGTGCCTCAATTTACCCAAGTGTAAAATGTGTGTGCACATTCAGACACTCAGACACACAAATGGGAAGGCAGGCAGTACAGGGGTGCCGTGGGTTATTTTACCACGGCCAGAGCGCCACAGCCAGTTTTGGACCTCAGACCTATGATTTTCCATATGATGCAGAGGAGGTGGTCATGCTTTCTTTGAAAGTGGGGGCGTTTTGAACAGTTTGCCCACTACAGCAACATAAACTGTTGCTAACCCATTGGTGTCGACGCTTCGTCCCTAGCAGCTCTTAGTTAGTTCAGAATCTCTTTCTTGAAAAACTGCTTTGTTAAACAATCCCTAACTCCGTCTACTTCCCAGAAAATGTTCACGTTTTCCCATGTCACCACTGACATTCATCATCTGTCTTGAAGGGAAGAGCGCCATCTCTTTCGTGTGGTTGCTGGTTTCCTTGCCTTTGGGTTTGAGAACTTGAAGTGTAAATGATGTGTGGCAAATTGGCACATAAACCCCGTGAAACCTTCCTCCTTCCTCTCCTAACTGTAGGCACTGTGTTTCCTGCTCACTGTAGCCCCAGCCGGACTCTCCCCATCCTTTACCAGGTCGCCAAATGAATAATGCAGTTAGCTAGCCAATAAACTAACCAACCAACCAGCAAACTAACCAAATAATGAGCCAGCTAACCAAAGAACCCACCACCCACCACTTACCCCTGTCTTTTTTTTTTTTTTTTTTTTTTTTTGGTTTTTCGAAACAGGGTTTCTCTGTAGCTTTGGAGCCTGTCCTGGAACTCCCTTTGTAGACCAGGCTGGCCTCGAACTCACAGAGATCCGCCTGCCTCTGCCTCCCGAGTGCTGGGATTAAAGGCGTGCGCCACCACCGCCCGGCTACCCCTCTCTTTCTTGACTATATATTCTACCCGTTACCACTCTGTTCTTTCTCCCCATGCCAGCGAGTGCTCAAGAGAACCCCACACTTCCCAACTTGCCTTCCAGCTCTTGGAGTAGTTTGGTTTCTGTTGCTATGATAAAACATTGACCAAAAGCAACCTGGGGAAGGAAAGGGTTTGTTGAACTTATAGGTTACAGTTCATCATGAAAGGAAGTCAGGACAGGAACCCGGAGGCAGGAACAGAAGCAGAGCCCATGGAGGAGTGTTGCTTACTGGCTTGCTTTCCATGGTTTGCTCAGCCAGGTTTTCTATACTACTCGGGACCACCAGCAGGCTTGGCATGCATCACCCACAGTGGGCTCGGCCCTCTTACATCCATCCTAATCAAAGAAATCTCCACAGGCTTCAATGGTGCTGGCCTCTTGTTAATAACAGCTGACTCTTCTGCCCCAGCTGCCCAGAAGTCGCTGGACTATACCACCAAATGGCCCTGCAAGAGTCTTTTAAAGACTCAAACTTCCCTCTGAAACCTCACAAACCAGGCTGCATTGCCTGCATCACTTCCAGCGTGCGTTTACAAACTCCCATAGAACTTTGAGCAGCGAACAGCTTTCCCAGCCCAGAGTTTCAGACTCCTTCCACAGTCCTGCCCGAAAGAATGTGGTCAGGACTGCGTTGACCATACCTTACTCCTGGTATTGACTTCTGTGTGAGTTACTTTCTGTTGCTATGGTAAAACACCATGACCAAAAACTAAGTTCATTTTGGTATGCAGTTCTCGAAGGATGAGAGTCCGTCATGGTTGGGAGACAACAGCAGGCTTGGCAGCTGGAGCAGGAAGCTGAGAGCTCAAATCTTCCATAAACAGGAAATGGTGAAAGCAAACAGGAAGTGGTGAGAGATAATAAACATTTAAAGCCAGACCCCAGTGTTGTGCTTCTTCTAGCAAGGCTCCACCTTCTACGGGTTCCACAGCCTCCCCAAGCAGGGCCACCAAGTGCCAAGATCCCCAAGCCTATGAGGGACATTCAAACCACCCCAGCTTTGCAGGGACTCCAGAGACTTTCTCACTATAACAGCTCACCATATATTCAAGGTTTTGTTTGTTTGTTTGTTTGTTTTAAGTGCACTGGTGTGAGGATGTCAGATCCTCTGGAACTACATTTATAGACAGTTGTGAGCCGCCACGTGGGGGCTGGGAATTGAACCTAGGTCCTCTGGAAGAACAGCCAGTGCTCTTAACTATTGAGCCATCTCTCTCCAGCCCCCATGTCCCAAGTTCTTAACCTCAATTAAAGTATTCCAGTCCTTCTCTACCTCTAGAGTCTGCAGTCTTAATCCATGATACATTTAGTCTCTGGTACTGCTGGACATGTGTCATAGCCATTATTTCTCACGGTCATTATTTGTGCATCATGAGTAAAAAGGCTTTGCTTACTGAGTTTTGATCCAGTGATTCCATTTTATAGATGCAGAAATGAAGATCCAGGGAAATTACGTGAACGTAGCTATATCAGTCAGCTATTGCTGTATAACAAACCACCCCAAACTCAGTCACTAACAATTACACTTCATTTTTTAAAGATTTTATGTATTTATTATGTGCACAGTGTTTGTTTGCATGTTTGCCCACAGGCCAGAAGAGGGCATCAGATCTCATTACAGATGGTTGTGAGTCACCATGTGGTTGCTGGGAATTGAACTCAGGACCACTGGAAGAGCAGCCAGGGCTCTTAACCTCTGAGCCATCTCTCCATCCCTACATTTAGTTTTCCCGTGGTCTATGGCTCAGCTGAAGTGACTGAGAGTGGGGTTTGTGTCTGCTCCTTGTGGTTGTCGCAGCTGAGGCTTGAGGAAGCTCTGTTCTGGATCATCACAAAAACGCGGAACACAGAAGAGGAAATAGCAACACTCCGGTTGACTCAGCAAGTTGCAAATTGAATTCTAATTTGAATGGATTGAGGAAGAAGAACACATGCCTGTAGTGGAAGGTACTGATCTGGCCCGAGCCAAGAATGCTGCTGTGTAATTTTGATACAGAAAATTATTGAAGAATTGACAGACTTCAATTGCCCCACATTCCACGTCCAAGAGCAGACATTTTGAGTCTTATCTCTGGCAAAACAACAACCAAAAAATAAAACAAAATAAAGCAAACAAACAACAAAACCCACTTAAGGCTAAGGCACATTTGGATTTTTATTAGAAGTGAAAATAGTGAATCTAAGTAAACCAGACACTGAGGAGGACTCTGCCAGCTGAGACAGTGACAGGGGGATCATGGAGTTCTTGCTGTGGAGAGATGAGCTGGCATCAAGAGTTCCTGAAGCATAGTCCAGAATTCAGTGTAGGACTTAGACTGGACCTGGGCCAAGGAATTTCCAGCCAGACAAAGGACTGAGGACAGGGCCTGGCTGATGGTGGATGGGACACACTTTCAAGGAACCCTGAGCTCTCAATTCCAGTCTGGGACAGCGGGGTGAGGGAAAGGGTGTCTGAAGGTAGAGGGCCTGAGGAGACCTGGGTACAGCATGCTTGCCGTGTTTTGAAACAGCAGCTGGTGCAGACCCTTGCGGACTGTGAGCTGTGGTAGAGGACATGTTCCTTTCTCTGTCAGTCAGAAAATTGTATGGATGCAGTTATGCCAAGAACTGACTGAAATACAAAGTGCCAGAGATGTTTCCATAATCTCGTGGGTGCTCGAGCACCCTGGATTACTAAGGGAAAAATGTTTATTTCTCGTAATGACCTCTGGGTGTCAGTTGCTGGCTTTTAGAAGAAAGGAGGCATCCTCTTGTCCTAGGCTTGTGGCACACTGAATTTTACGTGCGTTTCCTGTCACACTGCATGCTCCTCCTTGCCATGTGTGTTGTCCCTTTTCCCTGGGGACCTGAGGGGAGACTGCGCACCAGGGACTTGGTGATCCAGGATCAGCAGGGGCTCCACTGTCTTTTTTACCTCTAACGGGGTTCTGACTAAACCACCGGAATATAGGTTAGTGTTGTCGTAATGTGCAGGAAAAACATGAGAAAACAGGAAAAGTAGGGCACTCAGTGTGAGCCCAGAGCAAGAAGGCTTTGGAGTGGGGCTTCTTCTTGCCTCACCAGCTCTGTCCTTGGGGCAGTAAGGATACAGCACATATACACCACACACGCCACATAACACAGCCCCACATGTATATATCACATACACAACTAACCTCTCCCCCATATCATACACACATAGTACACACTACATATACACAACATACATATCACATACAGGCATATAACATACACACCATATACATTATTCATGTAATAAACTCACATGACACACATACCACATACATACTACATGCAGACAATACACACACATAATATACATACCTAACATATACACTATACACACGTTAAATGTATACCACATAACCCATACAGTACATGCACACACACCATGCATACCACACATGAACACATATATTGTACTCATATCACACAAATCACATGCCCCCACCACATACACTATGTACTAGTATGCAAGTGAATTAATGACCAGTTTTGATGGTCCTTGGGGTAGACTGACTGGTGTCCCCATAAAATTAGTATCCACTGGAACCTCACAATATGAGGAAATGGGTCTCTGCAAATATAATCCAGTGTGGACGATGTATTGATTTGGAAGACAGTGGCTCCATGGGTTCATAGGGAGTGGCACTATGAGGAAGTGTGGCCTTGTTGGAGGAAGTGTGGCCCCAGGGGCAGGCTTTGAGGTCTAGAAGCTCCAGCTAGACCTAGTAGCTTACTGTCTCTTCCCACTGCCTGCAGGTTCAAACATAGCGCTCTCAACTACCCCTCCAGCACCGTGTCTGCCTGCGTGCTACCATGTCCCGTCATGGTGATAAGGGACTGAACCTCTGAACTGTAAGCCAGCCCCAATTAAATGTTTTCCTTTATAAAAGTTGCCTTGGTCGTGGTGTCTCTTCACCATAATAGGAACCCTAAGACCCAAACCCAGGACCACTGTCCTTACAAAACAAATTTTTTTGATACAGATTCAGAGAAGCGTGTCACAAAGTAGAGGCCGCTGACAGGGTGGAGGCAGAGAGAAGTTTGAGCGACGCGGGTACGAGCCAGAGAGAGCCAACAATTTGCACGCGGAGGGGAAGGCTGCTCCTTAGCTCCACAGTGAACCACAGGAGCAGGGCTAATATGGTCACATCCGCAAGGGGGAGGGTCTCCCTAAAATGTGCTCTAGGTGTCTCTTTTGTGATTCACCTTAGTCCTGACCTTGGAGAAGAGCTTGGGTCTAAGCCCAGAGCAGGAAACCAGTCAACATCCTAAAAATGGGCAAGATTGCTCCAGTCTAAAGGTTTGAGGCTGGAAGACGGTTATCATGGCCCCATCAAACCAAGGGGATCCCTGACTTCCCCATTCATCGGAGAAGATGGCCTTTTCTATCTCTCTGGTGTGGCACACAAGCTTTTAAGTACCCGTTAACATGAATTATGTGGCTGTCAGAACCCCACCCCAACCTGGCATTGGCTTCCTCGTGGCTTCAGGTATCCCTGATTTTTTAAAGGCAGCTATGCTGTGAGGTCTAATACTGCAGCAAATCCACTCTTTCCTGGGTGTTCTTGGTGTTCTGCAGTCCTGACCTGGCCCCCAAAGAATCGGAGCTGGCATCTGAAGTGTGACCAGAAGTCAAAGGACATCTGAGCTGCCCGTGGCCCTGGAAGGCGAAAGGGACAATGTAACATGTCCTCAAGGCCTTCAGGAGACCAAGGGGGGTCTGTCTGAATGTGAACAGGACCTTGGGAGAGATGACTTGGAATTGGATAATTAGTTGGAAACACTGTCAGGAGATTGGTTTCTGGGGTGCCGTCTGGGAAGGCTGGCTCAGCAGCCTGGGGAAGGAAGTTCACTTTGCGGTACTACAGAAGTCAAGTTCAGGGCAGGAGGAAGTGCTAAGGGGTACATTAAAAAGCGAGTCACCGTCACTAAGTTTTTCAAACCCAGACAAGGCCACTCTGACCTCATGGTCCACTAAAGTCTCTAGAGCCTTCTCTGTGAGCAACAGTGGAGCTGGGGACTTGTCTTCCTTGTACTTGGGAAGTTTGGAAAATACCGGTTCTACCTGAACTTCCCGCTATGCTCATGAAAATAAAACGCGCGAAAATGTGTGCCTGAGCCCTTTGATACATTAAGAGCCCCACAGCTTCCTTGTTTAACTGAGGATTGCTGCCTCACCTGGGGTTGTTAGCAAAGCAAGAGGGCCTTTGTTGAGCTTGACAAAGTGATTAATACAGACTCTCCGTGAATTTTGGCTTCTCAACGGCTTTTGATGTGCTAAGATTCCCCAGTGAGGACAACACCATCAATTACCTAAACAAGCCACTACCTCCAGGCCTCGGTTCTGTGGGACTAGCCTGCTAATTGGTAGACTGAGCGAGAAATGAGAAATGCCCTCCGAGGCCATGGCCATAGCCCTGACCTTTCTTGGAGGAGCAAGGCCCTTTAAGTGACTCTGTGGAGACGCCACCTCTGACCTGAGGTGACGGCATCACCCTTCACTTCCGCAAAGCCCTGTGTCCTGCCTTCTGTCCCCAGTCCACTTTGTTTGTCCAAGGCTCTGTCCCCTTGGCATATTCTATGTGGGGCTGCAGAACTCAGGGCCGGGGATGGGGGGGGGTGTCGAGGGAGGTCTGAGTTCTTGGAAATTAGTCTTTCTCAAGAGCTCTTCAGCTCCTGGAATCAGCCAGATGCAGCCAGGACTGCACATGGGCCATTGTGGGATGTCTAGACCCCTGTCTGCTGACTAGTGCAAGAGGTAGCTTTTAAAAAGCAGGGCCTGGAGAGATGACTCAGGGGTTAAGAGCATTGGCTGCTCTTCCAGAGGAACTGGGTTCAATTCTCAGCAGCTTACAACAACTGTCTGTATCTCCAGTTCCAGGGGCCCTGACACCCTCACAACTAAATGCAGGGACTGGAGAGATGGCTCAGCAGTTAAGAACGTGTAGACCACTTCTAGAGAGCCCAAGTTCATTTTCCAGCACTCATGGTGACATCCCTGACCTCCACAGCACCCCCCACCACACACCCTTCTAAAAAGTTAAGAAAAACTCTAACTTTAAAAATATTTAATATTTAAGATGCTTGTATTTGCACATTTAGGTAAGTCCTCCCTCTTGTTTTTTTTTTTTTTTTTTTCCCTCTCAATCATAGAAGAGAGACGCTGGGAAGAGGCTTCCTACTCTATCTCTGTATCTATTGGGTATGCCTGACCTTGTTTTTAAAATACTATTATAGAGGCTGGAGAGGTTTAAGAGGTTACACCGCTCCTGCAGAGGACCTGGATCCAGCACCCATGTGGAGACTCACAGCTGTCTGTGACCCCTGTGGCGGGGGATCCCATGCATTCTTCTACTTCCGCACGCATGTGCTGCACATGGACCCATGAAAGAACATACACATGCATAAAAATAAAAATGCAAATAGAATTATAATGTATTCATACAATGAATCACCTTTATGGTCTCTGTGTGTATGCACACACGAGGGGGAGCTTCTGTAGGTGCACACATGTATATGCATCCGGTGGCTAGAGGACAACCTGTGCCAATTCTCATTCCATAAGTGATGGCTGACCTTTTCACATTGTAGCACACAATTGAGTTTAAAAAAAAAATCACAAAATAACTCACATCTCCTGGTTTAATGACATCATAGAGAGGGGGCCTCCTTATAGTATTTGAGTTATTTTTGTTTTGTTTCATTTTTTTCTAACTTAGCTTTCTAAATTGATTTTTCTTGAGCTATACATTTTTCTCTACCCCCCTCCCTGCCTCTCTCCTCCCCTTCAACCCTCTCCTAAGGTCCCCATGCTCTCAATTTACTCAGGAGATCTTGTCTTTTACTACTTCCTATGTAGATTAGATCCATTAGATCCATGATCTCTCTTAGGGTCTTCATTGTTGTCTGGGTTTCTGGGATTGTGATTTTTAGGCTGATTTTCTTTGCTTTATGTTTAAAAACCATTTATGAGTGAGCACATATGATAATTTTCTTTCTAGGTCTGGGTTACCCCACTCAATATGATGTTTTCTAGCTCCATCCATGTGCCTGCAAATTTCAAGATGTTGTTATTGTTCTTGGCTATGTAGTATTCCATTGTGTAAATGTACCACATTTTCCTTATCCATTCTTCAGTCAAGGGGCATTTAGGTTGTTTCCAGGTTCTGGCTATGACAAATTGTGCTGCTATGAACATAGTTGAGCACATGTCCTTGTGGCACGATTGAGCATCCTTTGGATATATACCCAAAAGTGGTATTACTGGATCTTGAGAAAGGTTGTTTCTTAATTTTCTGAGAAATCACCACACTGACATCCAAAGGGGCTGTACCAGCTTGCATTCCCACCAGCAATGCAGAAGTGTTCCCGTTTCCCCACAGCCTCTCCAGCATAAGTTGTCATTCCAACCTAGTTTTTATAAGAAACAACTTAGTACCATTTACCATATTTCCTGATTCATAACTACAGCTCAGTACTGAGTAGAACAACTAAAAAAGAAATAATAGATTTCCTCTGAGGATGAGCCCTCTGACCGGGGCCACTTCTTTGCTGAAAGGTTTGGAACACAAATGCTTAATTCACTTTTTCTATCTGTTGTTGAACTTGTCTAGTCTGTGAATGCCTGGGCTCAGGATGTGGTGCTGGTGATCTCTATGATAGCCTGATACCCAGGCCCTAGCACCATGCTGGGAACACACAGGGAGCCTTGAAGGGAGCAGCTACCAGCATGGCAGCTCTCTCCATTCCTAACATGCTGGGTATGCTAGCCCCAGGGGCCACACAGGCCCTCTTACACTTCCTGAGAACAAACCACAACCACAGCTTGGACTAAACCCGAGGTCAAGCGCCAAACAGCACTTTCTGGTAGTGACGTTTTGATGGCACACAGAGGTTCATCCGGCCCAGGCTGCCACACGAGAAAGGACTGAGGTCTCCTTTGCCCGTTGCGTGCCATCGGGACAAACCATCAGCCAGGCCACACCGTTTCACACTGTGCCTTGCTCGGACCGACTTTGAGAGTCCTGTCTTCCCAACAGGGGCTGAGGACCATGGCTGGCACGTGAGGGTCTGATGCCTGCCTTAAGTCTGTCACTGTGGAGAACTTATCACCACTTGTTTTGTTTATGAAAGTGGTCCTGGTTTTCACTTAAGGCCATAGCATAAAGCTTCCTTTGAGAAAAGGCACGTTTACAGATGTAAAAGGAACCGGGAGATGACCATACTGGTCAGACACAGGCACGGGAAAATATTTCTCAGGTGTCACACACACGACTGGCTTTGGAAGAGTGCGGTCATCAAACTTGTGGGGTGTACTGGTTCCATTGGTTTCCCTGGCCTGAAGACTAGTAAAACGGAAATGTAGGTTACCTGTCTGGACTCTCATAACCATTAGTTGAAGACATCTTTTTAAAATCATGATGGCTTCTGGAAAGCGCTTACCTACTTGGCTGTGAAGGCCATAGGCGCCAAAGCCGGTTTGTGCTGCCAGGGCAGAGGCCAGCTCTGGAGGGAGCAGCCTGCTAGCCTCTTGCCACTGCCCGGCAGCTACAGTGTCCATCTGCCTGGAGGAACCTATGACGGTTCACGGTCCATTCTCATCCCGGGCACTTCTCCTTTACCGGCGCATCCCCAGATTATGCCTGACTCTATCTGAATAGGAGTTGGCACAACCAAAGTTGTCCATGTCTTACCCCATGAAGGCGCTGTAGATGGCCTCTAGGGGTTGCAACTATAATTCAGTTGAGAATCTTAAGAAAGAGAATATTCTGGATTATGGGGGTGGATCTAAAATAATCACAAGATTTCTTTTATTACAGGGGAGGGATCTCTAGGCTTTGGGTTTTTTTTTTTTTTTTAGATTTATTTAAATTTATTTTATGAATGTCTTACCTGCATGTATGTATGCAGACCAATGTGTGCTTGGTGCCCACAGAGATAAAAAGAAGACATTGGATCCCCTGGAGTAGGATTTATAGATAGTTGTGAGCCAGACCTGGGTCCTCTGCAAGAGCAGCGAGTGCTCTTTACTGAGCCGTCTCTCCAGCCCTGCTCTGGTCCTAGAAGGAAAGATTTCCGTGAGAGACACAGAAGGTCATTTAGTCAGCACTCCAGAGAGATGTGGAGGTGGAAAAGCAGTTCAGTAGCCTTTATGCTGTGGTTTTAAAGACTGTTTTATGAATATTTATGAAGTAGGTGGAATATTCATGGCGCAAGGAGACCCTTTCCCACACTCAAGTCATAGAGGGCAAATCCTCTTTTTTAGAGTATTTCCCCCCCAACCCTCTAGAAAAGCCCACAAGGTGTGTGAGTGTGAGTGTGTGTGTGTGTGTGTTTTGAAAACCACAGTGCAAGAAAATTATAAAGAAACCGGGCGCTGGTGGTGCACGCCTTTAATCTCAGCACTCGGGAGGCAGGGGCAGGCGGATCTCTGTGAGTTCAAGCCAGCCTGGACTACAAGAGCTAGTTCCAGGACAGACACCAAAACAAAGAAAACAAACAAACAAACAAACAAACAAACAGAAACCACCATCTTCAGAGGCTTCGGAGCCTACATTAGGGACACGGTAGTTTCTGATACAGGGGGAAGAATCTAACTGCAGCTTCAAGAATTCTTAACCACAAGGGGCAGGCTGAATGTCCAGAAATACAGCTCCTGAGATGTAGTCCTGCCTGGTCCACTCATATCTGACTCCTTGTCCACTTACCACAGGGATGTAGGAGCTCTAAGAGAGAAAGACAAGCAAGGAGTGGAAGCATAGACTGTCCTTGTCACCAGTCTGGGAGGCTCCAGGAGGAGCTGGCCTTGGGCTTAAAGATTTAAAGGTGTTTAATAATTTGGACTTACAGCCTCTAGAACCACAAGGTGGTAAATTGGAATTGTTTAAGCCACTATGTCCATGGTTATTTGTTATATCAGCAATGGGAAAGGACAGTCGGGAAAAACCAGCTTATTTTTAAAAATAGTTCAAATTTCTGACTTGAAAATGATTTCAATTTTTGACAGGATTCATCATAATGTTTACCTTTCAAAGAAGGTACCGCCATGCAAGTAAAATAATTTTAATTATAGAGAGCTCAATTAATGAGTCTCCAAGTCTACTGTGGTTTTCAACAGTGGGGGAAGCTTCAGATATGGTATCAGAGGTCAGTTGAGTCACGTGTTGTGAAGGTGATGCTATATACCTGTATCACTTCGAACTCATGAATTTAAACATGTTTGATATTTGGGGTCACTGCAATTATTACTGATTTGACTAAATTGTTCGTCTGAGGCATAACCGTGACTTGCTGGTCTAAAGTCTAGGTGTCAGCTGAGCTGGCAGCTTCTGGAGGCCTTGCTTCTTGCCTGGTTGGGATGGGGACTCAACACTCCAGTCTCGGGTGCCAATCACCATTTTGCCTGAAGCAAATGGGATGGGGATGGCTAATATCCAATTAGGAGGGGTAGTCACAGTGATAACACCTATACAGCGTACCAGGTCTCTGAGATGTGAAGCTTATACCATTGTTGAGCTGCGGTCACAAGGGCTGGAAAACAACTGCTTTATAGAGGAAACAGAAATTGCTTAGCTATTTTCTTTAATGTTTAACTATAGTTGCTTTAGCTGCTTTTCTTATTGCTGTAATCAAATACCTGGAAAAGGGCAACTTGACAGAGGAAGGGTCTAATTTGACTTGGGGTTCAGGAGATACAGTCTGACACGGTGGGAAAGGCGTGGTTGTGAGAGGAAGCTCGCTCACATATTGGAAGGAAGCAGGGGTGGGGTGCATTCAGCCGGCTAGGTTTCCCCCCTCACTATTCAGTTCTGGGATCGAGGGAGAATCTTCCCGCCTCAGCTAATCTCTCCAGGACCCCTCACCGACATAGCACAGCTGGGTCTCACCGATGCTTGGGTGTTCCACAGTCTAATCAAGTCGACAATAGAAACAGTTAAATTTGATAGTGGTGTTACTTATGGTTCTGTTGCTATGATAAAATATCATGACCAAGAGCAACTTATAGAAGGAAGGGCTTATTTGGGCTTATAACTCCGGAGGGAATAGGAATCCATTAGGCCACTCACTCAAGGCTACAAGTAGCAGGCAAGGAGGCAGGAACAGGAAGCTGAGAGCTCACCCCACAACCACGAGTACAGAGCAGAGAGAGGGAACTAGAAGGAGCCTGGGACTTTTAATCTCAAATCCTGCTCCCAGGGACATACTACCTCCAGCAAGTCTGCATCATCCAAACTCCCCTAAACAGCACCACTAACTGGGGACCAAGTGCTGAAATGTGACGACCATGGGGGACATTTCCCATTCGACCTCTACAGCAGTCCGTGTTTTAGTTGCTGAGCAGACATTTAAAATGTGCAGTTGTGTTAGGAGCTGGATAAAGAGGGGCAAGCTCAGGGAGAGAATGGAGCTGGAGTCAGAAATGTAGGAGTGTTGACTTGTTGGTGGAACTGACAGTGACAGGCCAACAGAAGGACAGAGGCCAGCAGCCCACAGGCTAGAGGGTGACTGACATCCTGGAAATAAGGAGGAAACAGTGTTCCCAAAGAAGTTCTCAGCTGCATGCAAGTACCATGGAGAATTCAAGTAAAGAGACTGGCGGGGGATCATGGGATTGACAGTGATAAACTCAACAATGACCTTGACAAGAGCAGTCCTTTCCCAGTCCAGCTTAGCTGGGACAGACAGAGAGAGGATTAAAGATTCAGAAGGGGACAGCACATCTCCATTTCAAGAAACTCTGCTGGAAGGCGGGAAGAAAGGCAGGCTGCCAGTGGGCTCTCAGGCGTTCGCTCCCAAGCTTTAAAGTGGAGAACGCAGGACCTATTTGCATTGTGGTGGGAATGGGCAAGCGGAAAGGAAAGACCGATGTGTTAGAAAGAGGACTGAGGAAAGTAAGCAAAGGAGCTTGCTGGTGAACTGAGTTCAATCCCTCGGACCCCGCGGTAGAAAATCAAATCCTGCAAGCTGTGACCTCCAGCTGTGGACCACAGGCAAGGAGACAGGAACAGGAAGCTGAGAGCTCACCCCACAACCACGAGTACAGAGCAGAGAGAGGGAACTAGCATGTGCATACACTAAATAGATGAATAAAAATAAATATTAAACAAGAGAATCACAAGACAGGCGAGTCGAGATGAAAGGCGGCCCCCAGATACCTGTCAGGTCGTTGGCGTCTCTGTTTATAAAGCTTGCAGGTTCCGAGCATCCCTCTTTTGTTCTCGGCATACTGTCTGTGCAATCTCCTGTCGCGGTTGGCCCACAGAGCCTTAGCCTGCAGGACTGAACAGGTGAGCAGAGTGGGTGGATGATAACACCTGCTTGAAGAGAGCCTGACCCGGCTTGAACTCTGATTCAGTAGCTGAGCAGCTCTGGTACCTTGGGTACACCATTAAATCTCTCCAAACTTAGCACTTCTAACTAGCCGCAGGAAAATAACACTAACTTCTACTTTCAAGCGGTTGTTGGAGGTTGTGTGTGAAATGGCAAGTAAGCCACAGTGCCTGGGACATAGGAAACAACGTGACCTATAGGAGATGATGACAGTAATGACCTCGTCAGTGTAAATGTCAAATTGTTTTCTTTTTTCTGATTTTTTATTACTTTATAAATAATAGGAATCAAAATTTCCACTTCCTCCCCTCCTCCCACTTCCCTCCTGCTTCCCCTACTTCCCCTCCCCCTCCAGTCCTAAGAGAGGACTGTGAGAAGTCCAAGGCCCTCCCCACTCCATCCAGACTTAGGAAGATATGCATCCAAGTAGACTAGGATCCCAAAAAGCCAGTACATGCAGTAGAGACAAATCCCAGTGCCATTATCAATAGCTTCTCAGTCTGCCTCAATTGTGAGCCACATTCAGAGGATCCAATTTGATCCCATGCTTGTTCAGTCCCAGACCAACTGGATTTGGTGAGCTCCCATTAGTTCAGGCACACTGTCTCAGTGGGTGGTCTGACTCAAATTGTTTTCTTAGGACAAAACTTTTCAGGTTAAGGACTGCAATGGCCACAGGTTTTTGTGGTGCTTTTACATGATTGGGAGGAAGAACTCAGATCATCCATTAGATGCCATTTTCACCTGAGGATCAGGGATGTAGTTCTGGGGTAGAACATGCATGGTATCGATGTGTTCGTTCCTGGATTCTGTCCCAGCACTGCAAGAAGGAGGGGAGGAAGAAAGGGAGGGAAGGAAAGAGGGAAAAAGGAAGGGAACCAGACATGAGGTACTGAAAGGAGCAATGAGAGGGTCTCACGCACACACTCAAGATTTTATAATTTTCCCACCAGAAATATCCATGTTAAAACAAGATTTAAGTTCTTTCTGCTCTTGTGCCTCTCTTGCTCTGGGCAGAGAGGAGCCATGCAAAGAATGAGAAGACAATAGGATGCAGATGCAGCCACGGCTACAGGTTGCTGTTTTCTAAGTGAACGGAGTGAGTGAGCCACATTGCTGGCAGAACCCAGAAGCAGCATCAAAGAGAAGGCGGTTCTTGTGTGGCTGCTTACGACATACAGTGAGAGAAGCCTGCAGACCAGGCTGGACTCTGACTGGCTTCTGGTGTTCTCAACCTCAGTCCACTTGACCTGAACCCATCAAGCTTTCTCCCAGGCCTGGGAATGCAGCTCAGTTTATAGGGTGCTTGCCCAGTGCACACAAAACCCTGGGTTTCATCCCTGACATTGCATAATCAGGTGTGGTGGTACACACCTGTAATCCCAGCGGTCAGGAGGTGGAGACAAGGGTGAAGTTTTAAGCCTTCCTCAGCTATAGAACATACATACATTTGGGGCTAGCCTGGGCTATATGAGATCGTGTCTCAGACAACAACCCCACCCCACCCCGGGGTCCCTCAAGTTACTTCTTTGCCTAAACAATGGGCCATAAATCCTGTGTAAGCTCCACTAAGAGAGTGACTTGTCTTTGAGGACAATGAGATACTGTCAACTTGTCACCTTTAAGATTCAGCCTTATTGTGGAAACAATGTACGTGGTTCGGTTTATTTTGAGAAGGGACACCACAAGCGTCACCAGTGGCACTGCAAGGTTTGTATCCTGTAGCGTGGAATGATTGCCTTAGATGTGAAAATGAAACCAAAAGATTTTATGTGGGGCAATATGTATGTCTGCTGTCATTTCCTGACTTACGTCTCCTTACTATAAACAATGACAGATGTCCGGAGTGGTAGTGGTGGGCATATTTGCATTAATTCCTGTCAGAGGAAAGCTGTTCCACATGTCACAACATGACGATGGCAGAAGGCTGCATGGTACCTGCTTTCCACAGCCCCAGCCAGGCCACCTGTGCTCCCGTTGGTCGGCACAGAACGTCATGACACAATCCAACGTGAAAGGCAGATTTCTTTTACAATGACAGTGTTGAAAGTGACAGGAAGAAAAAGAAATTTAAAATATTTTCATTGACTGCCTGGAGAGTTTTTAGGGAGCACCCTTGATCTCAGCTTCCATGGCTGCTCTATTAGGGGACTGGTTGTTTCCCAGGTCTAGGAGCTGGAAGTCTGAAGTGAAGCTGTCAGAGGGGCCAGGCTCCTTTGGAACCCTGTGGGATGAGCCCTTCCTTGTCTCTCCTGTTAGAAGATTGTTGATGACCTTTGACTCCCTTGACTAGCAGCAGCATCACTCTGGTCTCTGCCCTCTGTGTGTCTGTCTTCACACAGCCATTTTGTTATTGTTTGAATGCTAATTTCCCTCACAGGCTCATGCCCTTGACCTTTCATTGCCCATTGGCACTGCTGTTTGTTTTGGACGGTTGTGGGACCTTAGGAGGTGGAGCCTTTAGGAGGTGGAGCCTTTAGGAGGTGGAGCCTTTAGGGGTGGAGCCTTTAGGGGTGGAGCCTTCAGGAGGCAGAACCTTTAGGGGGTGGAGCCTTTAGGAGGTGGAGCCTTTAGGAGGTGGAGCCTTTAGGGGGTGGAGCCTCTAGGAGGCAGAGCCTTTAGGAGGTGGAGCCTTTAGGAGGTGGAGCCTTTAGGGGTGGAGCCTTTAGGAGGCACAGCCTTTAGGAGGTGGAACCTTGCTAGAGGAAGTGGGCCATTGGGTTATTCCTTGAGATTTCCACTTCCTGTTCACACTCTGCTTCCTGACTGTTCTGCTTCCCTTCTTTCCTTTCGAACTATGAGGCATGTAAACAGAGACTGCACTTGCTTGCCTTTCCTGGCTGCCCAGATCCAAGTAATCACACAGAAAATATATTAACTACAACACTGTTTGGCCAATGGCTCAGGCATATTCCTAGCTAGCTCTTATATCTTAGCCCATTTCTATTCATCTGTGTATCACAATGAGGCTGTGGCTTACTGGTAAGGTTCTGGCATATTTCTCCTTTAGCAGTTACATGGTATTTGCTTGATACAACCTACTCTCTTTATATATCCTTGTTCTGATTTCCTGTCTGGCTTTACTCTGCTAAGCCATTGGCCAAAAAGCTTTATTCATCAACCAATAAAAGCAACGCATGTATGGAAGGCCATACCACATTGATGCCAGGTGAGCCTTCCTCCTTGAATTTCTTCTTCTCTAGGATTTTGTCACAACAGTGGAGAAAGTAAACAATATGGCTGTTTTCTGACAAGGACCCCATTGACTTCAATATGATCTTATCTGAACTAATGACATTCACACTAACCCTATCTCCAAATAGAGTCATGTTCCAAGGTCCTGGAGGCTAAGACTCCAACTTGTCATTTGGAACTTACCACCCCATGGCTGAAGGAATCTATGAACTTGGGTGTCTGGTGAGACATTTGGAGATTCACCTGAGGCCCCAGAGACCAGAGCACATGAGAACAACAGGTTATAGAAAAGGAAACAGGCCAAGCACAAATCGTGCCTGCATTGCAACTCTGCCCCTTACATTGGTAGCGGTAATCTCCCACTACAGATCTGGACTCAGGGACTCTGACCAATGGTAGCCCTGCCTGGTGACTGACGATGCCCACATTCTGTACCTGAGTCCAGGCTGGGAGTGAAATTTGTGATCGTGTACAGAACACTCTCTGCTGGGGCCATATGCTTGGAAATGTCTGAATTTTGTGCAGAGACACACAGGCAGTGTTCTCCTAAGTGTGGTTACATAATGAGGGCATGGTCTTGCATAATAATTAGCATGTGTAATTAGGCACAGACTTCTTGTCCTTTAATTAGACAATCAAGACATCTAATTACTAAATTAAGATGTAATTACGTGGCCCAAGATCTTCATATTTCTTTTTATCCATCAGAGATTATATTTAGAAAATAATTTGCAGAAACTGATGAAAAATCTCCGATTTAAGAGTGTTCAAGGAAGTGTTCAATAGCTGTGATTCTCCTCTGGCCTTTCCATTTGGGGATAAAGGGAGGCATTTAAAATGCTACCACTTGCTTGAAAGACTACCTTTTCCAAATGGGGCTGCTGACCTTTGGCACACATACTAATGAACAGGAATGTGGGTGTGGCTAATCCATGGAATTCACACATGGCTCTAGCATGTGCTTCATGATTCTCCTCAACTGTGGACATAAGTGTGATGTTCTGGGAAGTCGTTCAAGCCAGCACTCCTCTTAGATGCTGGGAGAAGCCCTGCTTCCCGCTGCGACCTGCTCGGTGCTTCCGCATGACTGCTTTAGCTATAAGCACAGTGCTGTGTCATGTAAACCATGCTTAAGAGGCGGTTCCCTCTCCCTGGATATTGGAGGCTTTGCTGAACTGTTCTCCGGTTGGAGAAAAAAGCATCCTTCTCACTGCAGAGGGTTTTGAGCTCTAGTATTCATCAGAAGCCAGACTGGAGTGCTATTCTGTTATTTTTTCCTTGTTCCTAAATTGGGATTTGGCTGATCTCGGCATGATGCTAAGCACCCAGTTTGACTCATTAATTTTTCTGAACCAACTGAACTTTTGACCTAATTGTCTGCCTGGGTGGAGATTGGGGCCATATGGCAGGTTTGCCCAGGCCAGCTCTGACTCTAAGGGTGTCACCTCTCTGTTCCCATAAGCTGGTATATCCCCTCATCCCAGTGTTTGGACAGCCGGACCAAAAGCAATACAGCCTCTGATGGGGCCACCTTTTCTGGTTTGGGATGGAGAGAACCTGCCTCCCTCTGTGTTTAGGCAGGAAGACAAAGTCTTACAAAGGGTGTAAGAGGGAAGTAGGACAGTCTCCTTGCCGTGAGGGGCCTCCAGTTCTATTTTTTTTCTCAGTGAGGTCATGGCCATGGAATGTGATGAACAATGAGTTGTATGTGAATAGGGCGTTGGCCTGGACCCAAAAAGCGATACCAGAGAGCTTATGCTCTGCCACTGGACGGTTTTGTTTTGCCTTCTAGGGTGTAGTTCACGATGGATCTAGAAGGTAAGGAACTGAGGTGCTTGTGTGGAGAAGACTGCCGGCGTTCTAATGGAGGATGGTATCCGACTGCCTTCCTCTGAGGTACCCAGACTGCCAAGTGCCTCCCCCATCTGGAGGATGTCCTTATACACGTTCATTGGAAACTTCTCTCAGCCTCACTAAGAGAACTCAACAGTTCTGCATCCTAACAGGGCCAATGACATGAATATAAGCACCGGTTTCTTGGCTTTAAAATTTCTCTTCTCTGTCCACCCAGGTATTCCACATCGGCATTCTCAAGACTGGAGAAGCTGGGCATCAGACACCCCAGGCCCTCTCCTTTTGTTGGAAACTTGATGTTTTTCCGCCAGGTGAGACTCTGGGTCTTGCACAAGATTTCCCATGGGGAATTGCTTCTGTTTACACTTTGGGAGTCAGGATGATCTCCACTTGAAGAATGTGTGTGGCGTGTTAAAAAGCAGTTTCTCAAGACCAAACAGGGCTTACTCAAGGAGTGTAGGCCTTGAAAAACAATTAAATATAACTTGCTACATTAGCACAGTAAAGGAGAAGAGTATATACACCTCAACAGATGCCAAGAAATATTTAATAAATTTTAATAGCTATTCGTGATATCAAATCTTAGTGGACTATGAATAAAATGACACAAAATGTGTGGGTCGGTGGTGGCACACACCTTTAATCCCAGCACTTGGAAGGTAGAGGCAGGCGGATCTCTGTGAGTTCAAGGCCAGCCTGGTCTACAGTGTGAGTTCCAAGACAGCTAAAGATAGATAAAGAGACCCTGTCTCGAAAAAGAAAAACAAAAAAGGAAGGGAGGAAGAAGAAAGAACCTTTCTCCACTGGAATGGGGTTTCCTCCCTCCCTCTCCAATGAAACTTCATCTCCAGCTTATGTTATAACGATGTTCATCTCTTATGATTCATCAGTATGCATTTATTCGTTCATTCACTCATCCACCCACCCACCCCGAACCCAGCTTGTTGAGTATTTAAATATACCAGGTTCTAGAAAGCAGAAGTAGAGGTACACTCTCAAGGTCACCATCCAGCAATGGTGTGTACCATCAGTTGGGGTGTGTGTGCCATGTACTGGATTGGGAAGTGCAGCTAGCAGCCTTGGTACTGCTTCAGGGAGAACCGCCAAGGAGGGATCATTGTGGGGGAGTTCCTAGAGAAGGGGTTTCTGCAGGAGCTGCAGACAAGGACATACACACCAGGGAGAGAGCCCTGTCAGCAGCCTGCAGGGACCAAAACTAACGGGGGACCCTGTAGGATGTAGCTGTGTGTGACATGCGGGCTACAGATTCACTTACAGATTTGAAGGTCAAGCCAGGAACCCTTCTAGGCCACAGTTGTTGAGTAGAGGATTGGCCCTGAAAAAGACTATCTCACAAGGGACAAGAGTTGAGATCAGGGCTGCAGAATCCACACTGTGGCCAACATCAGGGCTGAAGGGACAAGGGCTTAGTGTGTGGAAGGAGATGGCAGTTGAGAGAAGAAAGCAGTTGGAGCAAAGGAAGGACCCCAGTGACTCCCAGACTCTGAGGATTCAGGGGAAATGCGGGAACCAGCAGTCAAAGGGTTGAACCTGCAGAGCAAAGACAATGGCCACGGGGAGACAGAAGGAAGTGGTTGGGAGGGGAAACTTGGTCAGGGAGAAGATATTTTAAGTGTGTGGTCATCAGCTCACCAGAGTGACATGGCAGTGGAGATGACCAAGGCATTTGTAGATAGGGACACGGTATCTATTTTTGAAGGTTATTTTTTACTGCCATTGGTTTTTCTCAGAAGCCTGATTAGCTTGTGGGGACATTGCCTCCAGTCCCACAGCAGGCGCCACCAGATCCTGCTCGGGGATTGCCATACAAGGGCAGGAAGGGCTAATTTGGGCCAACCCTGATAGCAAGCCTCTGAGGATGCTGGGATTTCCCCACCCCTCCCCCTGCAGGGCCACTGCTCCACCCCCTCAGGCAGAGAATGACCTACATCTGGCCCTTTGCCTGCCACTTCTCAATTTCCTTTCTCTTTCTTTCTCTGTCTTTCTGCACCATTAGTTGCTGGCTTTTCTATCTCCCCTGCTTGGCAAACACCCTCTTCTCTCATCCCTCCCTCTGGGGTGCCCGATTCACAACTTTTAAGCCCATGAACTATCACCCCAACAGGCCTCCTACACCCTCTTGAAGCAAGCGTGAAGGGAGCTAAAAGTGTCAAAATAGAATAAACAAGCCGTACAGGAAAGTGAAGGAAAATAAATTCCACACGTTGGAGGGTGGGGGAAATGACCAGATACAGTCGGTTGAGTAAAATGTATTTGTTATTAACATCTGGAAGCAGACAGGATAGCCATCATGCAAGGAGACCCCTGGCTGGCTCTGGAGAATGTCTACATCACATCCTCTCAGCCCTTCGTCCCTGAAATATAAACTCTCGTGCTCTCTCTGGAGCTCAGCAAAGGCACAGATCACTCCTTGACGTACGCTTCGCCAGTTTGCTTCACAAATGCTGTCACGCTGTGCCTCGTTCCCTGAACTGGGAAGTCAAATCAATAGACAGGTTTATCAAAACGCAGACGTACTAATCTCCTGCACACCCGCCTGAGGTACTTGTATTTTTTTAAACTAAAATATAATTACATCATTGTCTGCTTTTCTTCTCTCTATTATCTCTGTTGTTCCCTTTCGAAATCATGACCTCGTCTCCTTTCATTTATAAATAAAGATGTATAGACACCACTTGCTCAGGTCAGTTAGTGATTCCTAATTTTTTGTGATTTCAGCACTGGATAACCAAGTAGGGGTTAATCCCTGGGGTGGGGGGAATGACGATGATTTCTCCCTTCTCTGCATTACTTTGTGGAATGTAGTTCTCTGACTGTAGGTGGGGCCCTGAATTTACCCTCTATTCTTGTGTTTGTCCAGGCTTTTCTTGCTATAGTCCAGGCTTTCACTGTGCAGAGTTACTGAGAACAGGGCATAGTTCCAGGCGGGACATGTGCTTTCTCGAACGCACAGCTCTCTGACCCTCCATCCCCATGACTCAGATCTAGCATTTTCTACCCATCCCCTTCCCAATACACGCACGTTTTCACATATATGTCCTTCCCACCACATCTCACGGACAATGCCTGCCCACATGATAGACTATCGCACCTCCTTATGCTTCCTGTCTATTTCATGTGTATTTTAATAAATAAAGCTTGCCTGAGAATCAGAGAGTAAAACAGCCCCACTGGTCAGCCTTACAGACCAGACAGTGGTTGCACACACCTTTAATCCCAGTAGCCACACTAGTTTGCCATAGAAACTGGGCAGTAATGGTGCACGCCTTTAATCCCAGTCCTAGAGAGGGATATAAAATGAGAGGAGCCAGCACTCAGACACAATGTCATTCTGAGGATTCAGGAGTCAGGATTGCCATTTCGAACTGAGGCAGAGGTAAGAGCCCGTGGCTGGCTGTTTTGCTTTTCTGACCTTCAGGTTGAACCCCAACATCTGTCTCTGGGTTTTTATTAATCATGCTCCATACGTTCACTTCCGCTCCATCCCTACAGCAGAAGGGCTTAACGTGTTCTGACCTCCACCAATTTCGGGTACCCTAAAGCTTCAGCCTATGAAAAAACATGCTGAGGATCTTCAGTTCAGAATCCATTGTTTGACAACTTACCTCAGATCATGGGAATTTGGAATTTGTGGTCATTTGGGTAGATTCAGAAGTTTACACATATTAGGGCCATGGAAGGGGACTTGGCAAACATGAACCACGTCCAAGAGGGACATTGTAGATGTGAAAACAAGTAGTTTTCAGATGTGTGAGCAGCGATTATATGCAGATAGCTGGAGAGCTTGTGGTCTCCTCTGTCCGTTAAATAGAGCTGCTGAGAGCTTCACTCAGCAATATTTTTAAAAGCCATTTCTTTACTCAATATCCTATAGTAATTCAATGCAGTATAATGGTGATCCTTCTTTTATTGTTTATGTAATTGTGTTCTCGCTGTTCTGTTTTTTCCCCTCTCTGAATAAGTTAGAATTATTGAAATTTTGCTCAGTCTTATTCTTACCATGGTGCTGTGTTTTTTGTTTCATTTTTCTCCAGGGTTTTTGGGAGAGCCAATTGGAACTCAGGGAGAAATACGGACCTCTGTGTGGGTAAGGGGAAAATTCAGATTCTCTTATACATGTTTTGATTTCTTTTTTTTATATAATTTTTTTTAAATATTTATTTATTTATTATGTATACAATATTCTGTCTGTGTGTATGCCTGCAGGCCAGAAGAGGGCACCAGACCCCTCTACAGATGGTTGTGAGCCACCATGTGGTTGCTGGGAATTGAACTCAGGACCTTTGGAAGAGCAGGCAACGCTCTTAACCTCTGAGCCATCTCTCTAGCCCCATGTTTTGATTTCTTGTGTTGAACTGATGTGGAAGTCATGACAATACTAGGATTGTCATGAACATTTGAATGTTATTTTTGAAGATGCCCAGGGAGGATAAGTCCATATAGTGCACACACACAGAGATGAGGATGCCCAAGGAGGATAAGTACACTACAGTGCACGCGCGCGCGCGCACGCGCACACACACACACACACAGAGATGATGACACCCAAGGAGGACAAGTACACTATAGTGCACACACGGACGAGGTAAGCCGCCAACCGTGATGCTATTGTCAGTTAACCTGGCACACACTCGGCACTGGAAACAAGTTCTGTGAACAATGACATATGACAACAGTGTTACCAAGCCTGTCCTGGATACACTAGGACACCCGATCTCCTTGCTCACAGCCACAAAAAGTGATATAGTTCTTCCCTTTATTTTTTATGGATTTTTTTCTCTTTGATGTCTTTCTTTTCTTTTTCTTTCTTTTAAAAAAATATTTGTTTTTAATTTATATGTATTGTATATGTACCAAGTACACGCAGAAGCTTATTGAGGCCAGAAGAGGTTATCATATTCTCTGGAACTGGAGTTACAGATGGTTGTGAGCCAAATGTGGGTGCCGGGAACTGAACCCAGGTCCCCTGGAACTAGATGGTTGTAAGCCAAATGTGGGTGCTAGGAATTGAACCCAGGTCTTCTGCAAGAGCAGCAAATGCTCTTAACTGCAGAGACATCTCTCCAGCCCCTCGTTTAAGCTTTTTATGACTCAGGATGTTTGTGCTGAATCTTTGCCTACATCATTTTCTATATTCAAGTTCTGAAAGATTTGAATCTTTTTGCATTTCAGCATGGGTCTGTGCTCCTCAGGGCACCCATCCTTTTCAGCATGGGTCTGTGCTCCCAAGGGTCCCCACCCTTTTCAGCATGGGTCCATGCTCCCCAGTCTGTTTTCACATGCCTCCTCCTTAGCCCCTCTGTGACTTTCAGCAGCTTTTCCTAGATCTTCAGGCTAGCAGTCATTTCTCTAGGTGCACAGAGATTTTGTGGAATTGCTTTGCCTGTTCTGACAAGTTCGGTTGTTTGTAAGTAAACCTTTCTACCGCAAAGCTCTGGACCTGCATTCTCTCAGCGCTACTTTGGAAAGGTATTGGCCTCAAATCTTTGTGGACACGGCTCTACCCAAGAGAACAAGAGGTTACCTACTTTCTACCCTCTTCTATGGCCTTGAGAAAGTAAAAAGTGAAGCTGTTGTAGGAGACAGCCACTGTACTTGTCTGTTTTTGCTATGTAATACGCTACCCCCCAAACTCGGGGACATAAACAACTGACTGTTTCACACTGTCTCACATTCATCTGAGAGTTGGCTGAGATTGGCCGCCCTGAGCCACCTGGCTGGATTTTCTGGCTTCCTGTGTCAGCCGGAGAGGGGGCTCCTCTCTGCAGCTCCGCCTCTCATGTTTTCCATCATCTCTTGGGCTAAAGAGGGCAGGGTGCTCTTGTGGGAAGGCAGGGACTTGAGAGAAAGACACGCTGCTGAGCACACTTGCTGGTATCCTTCCTGTCAAGTTCAGAGCCGGATCACGGAGCATGGTGTGGCTGCTGTGAGGTAACAAAGTCCCATGGCCAAGCTTGATGGTGATGGAGCGGGGAGGTACGCTCCTCTCCTTTCGTGTGGTGGTGGGAAGGCAACAATTGTCTTTAAATAATAAGCCCTCCCCTTCTTCTCTGGTCTCTGAATGTAGGACTTCACTCAAAGTGTTAACTTTTCATGTGTATCTTCTGACTCTAAGCAGGATACTCAGTAAAGTATCAAGGGGATGAATTGTTATTGTTTGCCATTTTTCTTACCCTAGTGCTGTATTGTTACCTTTTCAACCTCGCTCTGCAGTGGCCTTGACCCTGACCTGGTGACCACCTGTTTCTGATCCAGAAGGATGCGGTTTCCACCAGAGTTAGAGAAGGGTCTCTCTGATTTTAAATTCTAGAAACTACTTTCTTGGAGAATTTTTTTTGTTTATGTTTTTAGCATAGAAGCTTTGTACATAAGAATTATTTTTTAAATGTCAGGTGAAGAGTATAAAGGACGAGAGGATGAGAGAGAGAGAGAGAGAGAGAGAGAGAGAGAGAGAGAGAATGAATTGGTTTCCTTGACAACAGGCGTCCAATCAACTTTTCTTCCCAACTTTAACTAAGTTCACACAATTTATCCTTTTCATTTCCAGAAAACTTAAATCACAGAGAATGATTTCAAATGAGGTTGTAAAGATCAAAATTGCAGTATCATCTCTATTCTTTGTTCCCACCTCCGGTGAAAAAGGGGGAATGATGAAATAATCTCTTCGCACAAAGCCATCGACCTTTTCTCCTGCAGAAAAAAACGATGGGCCTGCTGCCTCTGCAGGTCCTCTCCCTAAGACACTGCCTGCCGCCTCTGCGGGTCCTCTCCTGGTCCCTCCAGTGTGCAGTCGGGTAGGAATGGTAGTGTTGAACCGGCCTCTGTCTGAGCTGTCATCAAACCTGAAAGACTCTTCTTGATCCTTACCTGTAGTATAATGGGCTCCCTGATTCAGACGTCAGAGGGCTGCGATGGTGGTCAATGAACAAAGACCTCTCTCTCTCTCCTCTCTCTCTCTCTCTCTCTCTCTCTCTCTCTCTCTCTCTCTCTCTCTCTTCAGGAAACAATTCTATTTAAATGACATTGATTTTCAGGCTGACTAGTTAATGGGATCTATCATGGTCCTTTTACAGCTTGAAAAAAATCCAGTAGGTTTGATTCCTCACTGAGCAAGTGAAATCTCACTCTGAGTGCCGCCCAGAGCAGCACCGAGCCCTCCCTTGACAGCACAGCCTGTCTGTGGAGAGTGATGTGTGTAGCAAAAATGCCCAACTGTGCTGAAAGTTAATAAAGCCACCCGTGGTGGTGGTGGTTAGGACCCTTACTTACCTGTCATAGCAGCTTGGTCAGAGTCTGGGACTCCTTAAGTGGGGCCAAGGGAGGCAGGAGGAGGAAGACATTGCTGCTGAAGGATCCTGCCAAGAGGGATGGATAGCATCTGTGTTTGTTATTGCTGTCATTGCTATCACTACCACCGCCATCAAGAAGTGTTTTCTCCATGTATCTAATTATGTTGGTGGTTTGCTGGGTCTGTGTAAACTGCATCCTCCTTTAAACCTGAGTATAAACCAGGTAGCCTGCTGTGCACACTTCCTGGCTTCTAGCTCTGGTATCTGGTCCCTTCGGACTTGCCCTGTAGTATCATTGGTAAAAGCAATCAACGTTTACCCATACTCCGTTTTGGTCTGAGGATCTGCTCCAAATCATGTTCCATCCCAATGTCCTCAAAAATGATGTCAACATCATCACTGGTGGGTGATTTAGATATAAACGGGGTAGAAACCATGCCCCACCAGTTTGCGACAGACTACGCAAAGCAGGAAGGAAGGGCGCTTTAGTATGCCGTGACTATTCCTTATAGATGCACAGGCCCTAAGTTCCGCTCATTAGCAACGACTAAAGGCCTCCGTCAGAAGCCCCTTTTCCCTGACCTCATCCATCTTTCAAGCACTTGCTCTGCAGCTCTGCTTTCAGTGAGCCTCCCTCTCATTTCTTCTGGACTCCACATCACTTTAATTTCCATCTCGAGTGCAAACATTGCTCCCCCTCGTTGGAACGTGCGGCTCATTCCCGGCACCTGGCGCCTGGCCCCGATGCACTAGTGTTCCTCCATGAAGCCAGCTTCTTTTGCATAACCTCCTGTATTCCCGTAAAAACATGAAATGTAAATAGGCCAACGTGATTGCCGCGTATCGTCCACAAAGCACGAAGGAGCGTATGGAAACACGCTGACCTGGGTCTATGTCGTACTCGTGACATACGGAGGTAGCCTCGGTCTTCTGTCGTGTGCATGGCGGAAGACTGCCCTTCTGGTTTGCTGTGTTCATTAACGGTCTTTGGGAGGACTTTCTCCTCCAACACACTCCTTATTAAATGTTGCGTTATTTTTCAAAGGATTTAATTGTATGGAAGTATACTAACTCTAAAAATAATTTCTCAGTTGAGCAATGCCTGCTGCTCTCACAAGCAATGCTGCAGTGGAAGTTTTCAAATTCGCGTCGTTACTCTCTTGTCTGAGTGTGTCTGTAGGATAGATCCCTGGGAATGGAATTTTTTAGGTCAGAGACTATCTACATTTTTTATTTTGATATTACTAAATTGCTCTCTCTAGGGCTTATATCAACTTCTGTGCCAACAAATAAAACATGAAAAAATTGGATTCTTCGCATACCTGCCACTAAAATAAGTGATCAAGAACTTATTAACATTTGATGACATATTGCCGTTGCTTTAATTGGTACTTATTTATCATAAGCAACTTTGAACATTATTTATGTATTTAAATTTTATGATGTTTTGCTATTTCTTGCCACTTTGTGTTGAGGTAGTATTTTCCTCATTTATTTGTAAAAGCTCTTTACATATTAAAGAAAGTCACCCTTTATATTTAACATATGTACAAGGTGTTGTCCTCAGGGTGATGATATTGGGAGGTTGTGGAGTCCCCAGGAAGTAGGACCTGCTGGGGATCCCCTAATATCCCTCTATGCACACTCTCACAGAGAACTGTGGGACTCCAGTCATTGCCTCTACTCTTTCTTCCGGGTCACAAGGTGACCAGCTTTCTTTGCCGTGGACATTCTCTTACTCCTATCCAGCCCCTCACTGGACACTTGAAAGCCATGAGTTATCTGACCACAGACTGAGACTCTAAAGCAGCGAGAAAAAGAAGCCTTTTCTCTTTGTAAGTCAATTAGCTTAGGTATTTGGTTACCACATCAGAAAGTTGACTCATATAAGATACACCTTGATTTCTTCCAGAGGGTTCCCCTGGAAAATCCATCCTTTTCCAGTTGATTTGGTGCCATGTTTTCATGCCTCATCCCTTCGGGATGCCTGTATGTGTGTCTGACGCCTCTGTTCCTTTGCAATGCCTTCCTTACTGGCCTCACAGACTGGAATGCCACATATGAGACTCCTTGTGTCTAGCAGTACCTGGTGTTCCAAGAGCACTTGTGCAATTCTGAGGACCTGAAGCAATCTGTCTCCAGGGATCTATGGGTCCTCACGCTGGAAAAAATATCAACATGGCAAGCAAATATGGCTTTGACAAGGACGAACTGACAGGTGACCTCAAAGTTCATGCCACAGAAAGAGAAAGTATTGCCTATGCTTCTACATGGAGGGTTAGGACCCTGATTTAATAGTTAGCATGGGGGATCTGATGCCACCTTGTCAGGAGGCAGGGAGAAAGTGGAGAGCTTTGGGGATGCATTGGGGCAGAGTATGGCACTCTAGAAGAAGCCTGAAACTCAGATTCCATGGTGTTTATTAGGAGCATTTGTGCTCTGAAAGTGACTGATGGGTGGTCAGCTGATACAAGAGCCCTTAACTACTGTGACCATCCACTAAGGTGAGGGCCAGGAGTGGCAGAGAGAAGTCAGCTCTGTGCAGTCAAAGGGCAATAGCACTAACTTGGGGGAGGGTCCCTGACTGACTGCCGTGGAGCAAGAACACTGGAATTTGAAAGGATTGGAAGGATATGACCTGTTGGACTGGCATTATGGTGGATGATGGTTTTCATACAGATAGATAGACATACAGATATTCACACACACCCCCAGAGACAAAAATACACAGAGACACAAACAAACACACACACAATACACATAAATCCATGAAATATCTGAATACACTGGGTTTAAAAATGTGACCAAGTGTGTAGGGAGAAGGGTGAAGGGATCCTATGGCTGAATACTCAAAAAAATGTAAGTCTTGAGACAGCAGCTGAACTCCTGGGGCCTGGCGACTGTCCTTGCTATGAGGCTGGCCAGAGCTCTACCAAAGATTGCCGAATAGTAGTAGAAAGCAGGCCATGTGGGTTTGGAACCAGAGTGAGTGTGAAACATAATGACCTTGAGGCCATAACCATTGGGCGTCATCTCATAAATGAAATCTCAGTTTTCATGGATCTAGATAGATTAGTCACAAACACTAGGCCTATAAGTTCACAAGTTTTAAGTCCCTGGAATTTTTAAACTGTTATTGCTTATGTACTGGCTAGTTTTAGGGCAACTTGACACAGCTAGAGTTATCTGAAAAGAGGGACCAGCAACTGAGAAAATGCTTCCATTTTGGCCTGTAGGTAAGCCTGTAGAGTATTGTCTTGTGTTGACCGACGTTTCTGTCCCATCTGGTCCCGCAGCCATTCAGTCCCAAAGAAACATACAGAGGTCTACATTAATCATAAACTTGATCTATCAGCTCGGGCTTCTTATTAACTCTTATAACTTCTATTAGCCCGTAATTCTTGTCTGTGTTAGCCACATGGCTTGGTACCTTTTTCAGCGAGGCATTCTCATCTTGCTCCCTCTGTGTCTGGGTAACAGCTGCAGACTGAAGACCGAATCTTTCCTTCTCCCAGAATTCTCCTGTTCTCATTGCCCTGCCTCTAATTCCTGCCTGGCTACTGGCCAATCAGCATTTTATTAAACAAGTACAAAAACAAATCTTTACAGGATAAGACCATTGTCCCATAGCAGACTTGATTAATGATTGATGAGGGAGGACCAATTGGTCCTGGTGTGTATATGAAAACAGGGCTAACCAACCATGAAGAGCAAGCCAGGAAGTAACACTCCTCCATGGCCTCTGCATCAGCTTCTGTCTCCAGCTTCCTGCCCTGTTTGAGCTCCTCTGTGACTCCCTCAGTGCCAGACTCAGATATGGAAGTGTGAGCTGAAATAAACCCTTTCCTCCCTGGGCTGCCTTTGGTCCTGGTGTTTTGCCACAGCAACAGAAACGCTACCCAAGACAGAATTTTAGGGGATATTATTTTATCAAGTGCTCATCCTGACAGAACAGGCTGACGTAGGAGACCCTGGATAGGAGGAAAGTGTCCAGGAAGACAACTGTCTCCAGGCCGAGGGCATGGCCTGGGAAGTAGACAGTTATCCTCAGACCACACTTCCCATGAACTTATCTGAACAGATTCTCCACTTGCCCTCCAGGGCCATAGCTTCTTGTTATCCCTGGTGCAGACTCACTCCAAACTCCCGTTCTTCTTTATGGCGTGGACCACACACAGGTGGGGCCTTTCTCTCAGCACATTTATCTCCTGCCATTCACTACTCCTCCCATCCCTGCTCTGTAACAAAGTAGGGGTGCTGCAGACATTTTTATTATAGTATTTAATTATATATTATATTTATAATACTTTAATAGCAGTATACCTTATATATTATAATATTAACTACATATATTTATTATAATATTTATTATAAATATTTTGTTTAGCATACTAAATAATGAATTTTATTCTGACGTTTTTATGTAGGTGTATCGTTACACCTTGTACATATTTGACTAACTAACCTCCTACCCCTCTCCCTCTTCTCAGCATCTCCCTTCCTCCCTTCACACAGTTCCCTCTCTGCTTTCACGCCTCTCTCTTACACACAGATGTACACACACACGCACATGCATGCACACACATACCTAGATGCTACAGATATATGCTACCTTTGTCTCCCTCGCCCCATCAATCACCCTGAGTTGTTCCCTTTCTCTCTTTTTTGACCTCTCCTCTCATCATAGCCCTCCTAATATTTATATTTAAATCTAAATTCCATAAATGAGAGGATGTTTTTCTTTCTGAGTCTGGTTTAGTTTGCTTGACATGACGATCTCCAACTCCACAAGTTTTATAATTTCATTGTTTATGGCTAAACAAACCCGAACGTGTGTGAGTGCAAGAAAGAGAGAGAGGGGAGAAATATTATTACATTTTATTTATTCATTCAGCTTTTGCTAGGCATCTAGGTTGATTCCACGCAGCGATAGTCATGGAGCATGCTTTGTGTTTTGATGACTACTGTGTCCCAGCTTTTGTGACTGATTCTCAGAAGGAACAAATGTATACTAATTCATTCTTGGAATAGAAGTACTCAACAGAATACGGTAGTGGGGGTGTGAAAAATCTCAGTTTCCACTCTTCCTAAGCCACCACTCGTTAGCTTAATGGATTTAGGCCAATCATTCACTTTCCATCTGTTTGCTTAGAGGTAAATGAGAGACTTGAACTGGATCAGTGACCTTGACACTCTGTTTATTATGAACCTCAGTAAACAGAGATTGACCACTGTGATCCAGGGACTCAGACCTGCGTACGGGCAGAGAGACGCTGCCTTATTTACTCTGTAAGAACCTCTGGGAATGCTTCATGAAAAAGAAGACAAATGAGAGCCGCTCACAGTTCTCTAAACTGATTTTATAACAGGCGTCTACGGCTGTGATCAGCACCATGACCAAAAGCAACTTGGGGAACAAAGAGTTTATTTCTGTTCCCAGTTTCCAGTCCATCATAAAGGGAAGTCAGAGCAGGAACTCAAGGCAGAAACATGGAGGCGGGCCATAGAGGAAGGCTGCTTCCTGGTTTTCTCAGCCTGCTTTGTAATACCACCAGGACCACTTGCCTAGTGATAGCTCTGCCAGTAGTGGGCTGGGCCCCCACACACAGGCATGCATACAGGCAATCTGTATGATACAGTATCAATATGATAGAGGCAATCCTCAGTTAAGTTTCCCTTTTCCCAGATGACTCCAGCTTGTGTTAAGTTGACAAAATCCAACCAGGACAACCACTAGCGTGTCAAGACCATTAATTCAAAAGCAAAAGACTAGGTGATATCCGAAAGTCCTTTCCAGGTAGGAACTAGGCAACCTCCAGCTGATGACTCAACTCTTTTCAGTTTATGTTAGGAAAAAGTGTGTGTGTGTGTGTGTGTGTGTGTGTGTGTGTGTGCTTACCCCTAAGGATTTAAGATTCTGAGAAAGCTCAGGCAAAGTCAGCAAGAGTCCACTATGGATAGCTGCAGCATATCCAAGCGGCAGCGCTGGCCCTCTGGAAGTGGCGCTCACACACCTGGACCAGTGCCCAGGACCAGTGCCTCCTGCCCAACAGCATCATTCTCTTCTTAGTCTTTACACAACTCATCTATTATCGAAACTGCCTTCCAGTCTTAGCCCAGAATATTTTAAGCTAAGAAGTTCACAGAAATAATGTATCAATTGACGACTTAGGACATTTAAGCTATTTTGCACTAGGTAAAGTTATCTAAGGAATCTGGGTGACTTTCCTGGATCAGCATAGTATGACTGAAAACTCTCAAGAAAGTGGGGTAGCAGAGAGAGTAACCTAGAAACCACCCCTTTCAGCAGGGTGGATTAGGGATGGAAAACAGATGAGACTCTGGTGGCTCTAGCCAGATAGGTAATGTGCAGTGTCCCACGGGTGTCCGACCTTTTGACATTACAGTATGACACTAAGGCTTACAAATGTGCCTGGCTAATTGAGGACACATGCAGCCTGCGGGCTATAAGTTGGACACAGTTGGAGGGTAAGAAGTAGAAGCTCCGTGTTCTAGCAAGCACCAGCCACGGTGGAATGAGCAGGGGAAGACTGTCCCTAGAGAAGGAGGTCACTGGACAGGAGTCAGGGGACCAGTCATGCAACCACCAAGGAAGCCTGTCTTGGTCATTAGGACTCCTCTGAGAGGCCTCTGAGATTCAGAGCACAGCGTCGGCCCAAACTCCAAATCCATCTCTTGCTCTTAGTACCACCGGTGAGGAAAATGCCCATCCTTTCAGGGCACATCCAGACCAAGGGAACTGGTCTGCTATTGCATTCCTGGGATCTGACCCACAGTAGGGCCTGAAGGTAGGGATGGAGCAGCCTGGGGGGATGAGTGGAGCATCATGGTGGGGGATATCAGTTACAGGTTTTCCCGTTTGTCCCCCTTGATACCTCTGCACCCAGATCTACAGCACAGCCGCACACACCAGTTTTAAGGTGGGAGGGAGCGAGCTCCTCCAACGGTGACAGTCAGAGGTAGCATCAATAACTCCTTTATCCCCACATGACAAGCTGCACAGATGTGTTCCCAAACAATAGACTGGCTCACATTAGAGTTTTGTAAAAAAGCTCCGTCTCTAGCTAATCAGTTCAAATAAAAAAAAAATTCCCCATTTAATTGAATTGTACCTGCAACAAATCCAAGTTGTTCAACCCAAAATGCATAATAGAGTTGCATAACACTGTCATGAATCACTGTGACATTTGTCAAGGCATCTCTCTTCTAGAAGTAAGTCCTGATATTACCGAGCTTTATGCAAATGTATCCTGTCAAGAACTCCTGCGCATAGCCTCAAGTGTCACACGTATTTACCCAATTCTGGTAGCTCTTAACCTAATTAGCTGAGAAATTAAAGAGTGTTTCTATTCTATCCAAAAAGATGGACAGATCATCTTTGCTTTCATAATAAAAAAATCATTTGTAAATTAAAAGAAACAGAAAACACCTGATCACATCGAACTTAATTTCAATCATTATTTTGTGAGCAGAGAATCCTTTTTTGCTTCTCTGAAACTCTCAAATAATCTAGCCATGATAGCATAGAACTTGTAATCCTAGCCCTCAAGAAGCAGAGGCAGGAAAATCATGAGTTCAAGGCAACCCAAGCTGTGGATGTATAGACTTGGTTCCGAATCTGTATCTGAATCCTTCCCAGACCCTGGAATACTTCCTATGCTACCACCAAGCCATGCCTCAAAACACAAAACAGCAAAACAAAATAAAACCCTCAGAGGTGGGGGGGACGGGGGGGAGAGAAAGGAGTGGGGGGAGGAGGAGTAGAGAGGAAAAGGAAGGGGGAGGAGGGGAAGAGGAGGGGAGAGGAGGAGGAAGAGCAGAGGAAAAGGGAAGAGAGTGGGAACCCTTAAATGATTTTTAAAAAGTTTGAAACTTTGTCCCTTACCAGCAGAAAATGAACTATGGAATCTCGTCTAAAACCAAAATTAGCTCTGAGCATTGGCCGAAACACTCAGACACACAAGGCCACATGCCCTCCATCACACGCATGTGAAATTCTAAATTCTGAACCATCAGAGTTCTTCATTAAAATGAACCGAGTCCTCCTTTCTTCTTCAGGACCCTTAAATCTTGAGGAGTCTGAGTCATTTGCCACGCACTCCAATTATTCCTGATCAGTCTTATGTGTAACATTTCCACAGCTATGTGCACAAAGCAATTCCCAAGCAAGACACCACCGAGTTTTATGACGCTTCCATGCCTAGGGCGGATAATAGAAGCTTAACTACTAAAATAACTTCCTTGATTGTTCTTTGCATCTTAAGACCCCATTCCTAACAACATCTTCTCCATCTTGTCTTCCAATTGCAAGAATTTTGCAAGCCCCAATGTGAGGCTTTTCTGTCCCGTGTTCAGTTCTCAGCTGATGGGCCTACCTATAAAGGTTTGGCTCTCTGACACCTCCAGACCCCACATTAACCACTGGGGAAACACTGTAGGCTGGTGGCCCTGTTCTTACCTCTCCTAAGGAGGAACCTAATGTTTGCCCCAAATCAGTGGCTGGTGGACAGCCTGTCATTGCGTGCGAGGTGGATGTGTGGATCGTGGGGCAGATTGTGGTCTTTTGAGCTATGACATCTGTCATCATCTCTAGGTGCCACTCAGTTGCAAGGGGATTGGGCAGTTTGATACTGGGTGGAAACTGCCTTTCCCAACAAGTTGACGGTGGGAAGGATCTCCTTCCCCCGCCCTCCCCATGCAACATTTTACATTGTTAATGGAGTGACTGGTGCATAGAAACCATCAAAGAGGCGGTGAATCTACTTTTCTTTAAAGGTTGCCTCTGACTCTTCAGGTTCCCATCTCTTCCTCTCTGTCAGTCCACAGCTTGTGTCCAATGCCAACATAGCCCTCAGATTCCTTCCGCAATCAGTCAAAAAATGTTCAGGTGCTTCCCTTGAGTCTTTGCATTCTCTGCTAGAGTTAGGTTCTTCAAATCGCCCATGGAGAAAACAGTCTCTCATCTTTGTCCCCCGTCAGCCTGGAGCCTAAGAGGATACTTTGTCTTCCTCCTCAGCTTCCTGAATCTCGCCCTTCTCCACATCTGAACCTGCTGATAGCTGCCAGGGCTTTGGGACCCAAGGTGCCATAAGTAGCTCAGAACAATGGTTTTATCTGAGCTGGGGAGGGGGGATCTTATTCGTTCCCACAATCTGTCCGGAAGAATGGCTGTTGGACTGATGGCCTCTGCTTCACAGACAAAGCCAGATACTGAAAGTGCCACAACGGCCATTTCACTAAAGGACATTTCTTACTGTGATAAAGTGTATACAAGACAAAGTTTACCATCTTGACCATTTCTCATTGTACACCCCAGCACTGCTAAACATGTTCACAGAGCTGTGCGGTCACCACCGCTCAGAGGCACTGGGGCTTCCATCCTGCATACTGAACTGCTGTCCTAGGCAAACCCTGCCCTCCTCTTCCCCCTCCTCCCCTGGCAACATCACTGCAGGTTCTAGCTTCTTGACAGAACCACAAGCTATTTGTCTTTGTTTGCTCACGAAGGTGTCCACAGGGTTCATCTGTCTTGTACCATGTGTTAGAAGTTCCTTCCTCTTCCAGAAAAAAGTGATAGTACCCTGGATATATCCTCCATGTTTCATTGGCCAGCCGTTGATGGACACTGGCTTGCTTCTAACATTTGGCTGTGGTCAATAATGAAGACATGATCAAGGGTGGACATGGATATATCCAAGACCCTGCTTTCAGTTCAATAATGCAACATGATCACTGGCATGCAAATATTTCTTAAAATTCCTGTTTTCCTTTTTTTTTTTTTTTTTTTTTTTTTTTTTTTTTTTTTAGTTTTTCGAGACAGGGTTTCTCTGTAGCTTTGGAGCCTGTCCTGGAACTAGCTCTTGTAGACCAGGCTGGCCTCGAACTCACAGAGATCCACCTGCCTCTGCCTCCCGAGTGCTTAGATTAAAGGTGTGCACCACCACCGCCCGGCCCTGTTTTCCTTTTTTGTGTGTACATCCTATGGGGGGGGGGCACTTTCTGTGCTGTTTTCCAAAGCAACCCTACCATTTTGCCATTGGAGGATATTTTGTAGCATTGCCGTAGCCTTCCCTTTCTGCCAAGATTAGGTAGGAATCATCGTTGTTGTCAGACCTTGAAGATGAACTCCAGGAGAAATGTATGTTCTTCCTTGCAAAGAGCCCTGGAACCCAACTGGCCAATGTGAACCCTGCATTTCTGGTTAGAACATACGACCCAGTGACTTCCCCTCCAAACTTCCCCTGACTGTGAACTGGCTAGCACTTGAAAAAAAACAAAACAGAGCTAGCCCCATTGTCAGCTAGTGCTGTGTGCTGCCGTTCGTTTAATCAATTCCCAGCGGTCTCCATTCCAAGTCCTTCTCCTGTCTCCTCTCTGTCAAACCCTTTACGATGTATGTGTCTACTCTTCCATTCTGCCTTCACCTCTTGAAGTTTCCTCGATCCCAGGAGCTCACTGTGGCCTGTGGGTAGTCTCACTCTGTCAAGGGCAGGTCTGGAAACTTGCTAATGCAGCCTCCGAGCTGTCCCATAGACACCTACTCCAACTTTGAGACCATTTGCTAGAGGAGGCGAGGGAGATGCCCCTTTGTACTCCAGAGACCCTGCACAAACATAGTCACCAACAGAGATTGGCTAATTCCACGTGTCCAAATGCAGTGGGGCCCACAGAGAAGCATGTACCCAGGCACCCAAGCTTTGGAAGAAGTGTAGAAATTTGGGCTAGGATCAAACGGAGAAGAGCAGGCAATAAGGGTGTGCTGGGGAAATGCGATATTGGATATTCATAGAGAACATTCTATTAGCCTTGGTGGGAAAACAGTGGTTTGAATCATCAGAAACGGGGAAGAAAACAGATGGGAAATTTTACATAGGAAATGTTTTATAGGAAAGACAGCAGAATTGAACAAGGTTTGAGTTGTAAGAACGAAGTGAATCCATTTGAGACATTGATGTCAGTTTTGAGTTCTGTGGTAGTGAACCCTATTGTCTCTGGGCATAACAATGAGGGGGGACGGATCTAGAATTTGTTAATTGAGGAGGGCAGATTTAACACACCCTAGATGCAGGTGACTTCGTCCCATGGCTTGGTATCCTGGAGTAAATCATAAACAAAAAGGGGGTTGAGCACCGGCTCTTCCAGTCTTTGCTTCCTGATGGCCGGGCTGATGCAGCGTGAGCGTCCTCAAGTTTCTGCTTCTGTTCCTCCCTGCTGGGGTGGCCTGCAGCCTCAGACTGTGAGCCAGAACAAACCTTGCTTTCTTAAGCCGTTTTCTGTCACAGCCACAAGGAAAGTGACTAATTCCTGTCCTGAGGATAAAACAGTGACACCATGCACATGGCAAAGGGAAAAGGGATCTCATGCTCGCCATAGTCAGCTGAACTGACTTATGTCACAGTCTACCCAGGTTGCCATACAAAACACCAGACACTGGGTAACTCACAAATAATAAAAATTTACTTCTCATGGTTCTGGGGTGTGGGAAGCTTAAATATCAGGGCACCAGCAGGTTGGGTATCTGGTGGGTGTTAGTTTTCTGGTTCATGGGTGGCCCCACATGTTGAAAGACATAAAGGAGCAATTTGAGGATCCTTTTCTAAAGGCACTAATCCATTTAAAAGGGCCCTGTATGACATAATTACCCCCAGAGGGCCACCCCCGAATATAATGACCTAAGGGATTAGGATGCCAACATACAGACTTGGGGGTGCAAACACTGAGATAGTAGGAGAGTTCTTGATGACAGAAGATCCTATGTGATTTAGAAATGAACCCCTCTAAGGACCACATTCTACAAGAGGGGAAATGATGGGAGTTCCAGGGTGTGTCTGGACTCTGGAATCTTCTGTCTCTTATCCATGGATAGTCTAATGGGCTCATTTCTCAAAGCGTGTCCTTTGGACCACTTCCACCAACAATAATGGTCGGTGCATGGAAAATAAAAAGGAAGGGAGCAGAGTCCAAGGAACACAGCCTTCGCGACTGCGATATCTCAGTGAGCTCCGTGGGATAAGATGCTCGGAAAGTCTCCAAGTGAGAAGCTCAAGGCTCGCTGCTTATTTGGCCACAGGACTCTTCTGTGTCCCATGATATCTTTTGGGAGTAGAATATGGAAAATAGGCTCTGAGTAGAAACACAGACCTAATAAATGCTAAAACTCCATGTAAGACAACAACCCCTAGTCGGACATGGGGCTCGTTCCTGTAATCTGAGGCAGGTATAGACGATCAAGAGTTCATGGCTGTTTTCTGCTGCATAGAGAGTTGGAGACCAGCCTGGGCTACATGAGATCCTGTTTCAAAAACAAAACAAACAAACAAAAAACTAAGCAAGCAAACAAACAACAGAAAAACATTGACAAGAGTCGTTTCCTAGCCATTGTGAATCACCAGGACAGCCAGTGGGTGCCCTGGGTGGGAGGGAGCATGTCTGTTCTGTCTACAGTAGAGAGGCTGGGGCCGCGCTACTGTGTGCTCTGCTTGTGTGTTGCTCCCTTCAACCTTTGAACCTCTCTGCTTCCCTTCCCAAGCCCCAGGAGCCAGCCATCCCAGTATTTAGTGTGCATGTTTGCATGGCTCCACAGCCTATCATCATTGCATGCATAGCATGTGTGGCCACTGTGACATCATAGGTCTCATGCTGGGCCTTAGGCCTTTGTCTGTGTTTTTAAGTTCCATCATGTTGATGTGCTCCTATCAAACCTGTTACGTTTCCCTGCTGCCTAACACCTGAGTCTTTACCTGCCCACTGTCCCAGGGCTTCCAGAAAATCGTCCTCTGAACATCCTTTTATAGACTCTTTAAGAACCTATGAGATAACGCTGTGGGCTACCTTCTTTGCTTTTATGACTGTAAGAGTTGCTTCTTGTTGTTCCCAGGGTCCATCCACATATCAAACGTTGTAATTTAAGAGTAGGATACATCCTTCCAGTATGATGTCTCCTGTAACCACCCAACAACACACAAGCGTCTTTAAGATGAAAAGGGCATGAGGCAGTAAGCCGTGTGCACCGGGTTATATGGCGTATTAGTTTGCTGTCCGCTGCATTGACATAATGACAGGAGAAGCATCCGAGCTTATGGTTTCAGAGATGTGGTGGTTTGAATGAGGAATGTTGCCCATAGCCTCGTGATTTGAACACTCGATTGGTGGCTCTGTTTGGGGAGGTTAAGGAACCTTTAGGACACAACGCCTTGCTGGAGGAAGTACGTCACTGGGGACGGGCTTTGGGAACTGGTAGCCTCGATTCTCTTCCAGTTCACTCTCCCTTTTTCCTGTTAGCAGCTGAGATATGAGATAGGATCTCTCAGCATCCTGTCCCTGCTGCCCGCTGCCATGCCTCTCACACCATTATGGACTCTACCTCTGGGGCCATAAAGCAAAACAAACTCTTTCTTCTAAAAGTTGCTTTGGCCCTGGTATTTTAATCACAGCCACAGGAAAGTAACTAATATAAGAGGTTGCAGACCACGGTGGCCAGTTTTGGGCTGAGGCAGCACACTGAGGAGGTAGCAGGAGGCTATTTACCTCGTGGTGGTCAGGGAACAGAGTGAAGACAGAAAGGGTTCAGGGAAGTATATGGCTTCAAAGACATATCTTGACATTTTTTTCAATGAAGCCCCACCTTCTGCAGTTTCCACTACCTCAAAGTAGCCTGTTAAAACTTTGAATGCATAAATAGATGAAGCCAGTATGAAGACAGAGCCCTCGTGGTGCAATGGTAACTCCAAGACACACCCCAAGGTGTGCCTTATTAATCTAGGCATTTCTCAACACAATCAAGTTGATAACCAGGCACTACCATTATAAAATTATCTATGGTATTTGCATAAAAACACGTATATCTAGAAATCATTATAGCAAGTGAGTCAGTCAGACTCAGAAAGACAATTGCAGCATGTTTTCTCTCTGGTGGAACCTAGGCTTTATATAAGTTTGTAAATGCGTGTGTGTGTAGGTCATGAAACTAGAAAGGGAATCTCAGGAAAGGAAGAGAAGATCAAAAGAGAGGTGAGAGATAGAGAGGGTGATGGAATACATTTGATAGAAAACCAAAAGCAAGGGACAAACAGATAAGGAAAGGGACCACCTAGAGAGAGGCAGTCTGAGTGTCTGAGCAGGCAGTTAATGAAAACAAACTCTAACGCACATATGTATGAAGATGCCAGGATGAAGCCATTACATTTTTTTTTTTTTTTGATTTTTCGAGACAGGGTTTCTCTGTAGCTTTGGAGCCTGTCCTGGAACTAGCTCTTGTAGACCAGGCTGGCCTCGAACTCCCAGAGATCCGCCTGCCTCTGCCTCCCGAGTGCTGGGATTAAAGGCGTGCGCCACCACCGCCCGGCGCCATTACATTTTTTAAAAGACCAGCCACCATATATGAACCTCTTTGTTAATCTGAAGCTCTCTTATACCACAATAAGAAGTTATCTCTTGCCCATCCTGTTATTCCACACACCTAGAGCACTGTCTGGCACATAACAGGTGCTTATCAAATATTTGTTGACTGACTAAATGAATTGCCTCTTGGTACATATTTTTTCACAATAAACTTATCCCTAAGGAAACCTCAAATATTAGAAAGATCTTATTTTGCTCATTTGGGTAACTGGTATCTTCTGGAAGACAAAAAGAGCAGGGAGCAATTACTCCTAAAATCAAAGCTTAGGGGAAGCTGAATCATGATTGTCCTGATCAAGAGTTAGCCCATTAAAGTACAAAATTGTTGTATACAGTGAAGGCCATCTGGGGATGAATAGAGAAAATGTGTATTTGTGGGGCTAGTGGGCCCCATCCACACAGGGCATTGGTAGGGTCCTTGCTGGTCTGCTACCTCACTCCTGCTCCTAGGGTTGCCATTGCCTGTACCCTACCTCCCTGGGGTCAGCTTAGGGCAGCAGAAAGAACACGGGATTAGAAGCCATCATCTGGTCTTAACCTAGCTATTCTTAGGAGGTCTCACAAATCTTTCAGCCATTCGGTCACCTTTACAACATACCTGAGTACCTGTCTCTATCACAGGTCCAGTGGTGTGGGCCTCGGAGGTCACTCAGAGCCCCCAAAGGATCCAGGAGTCCAGCTGTAATGTCTTTACTCCTCTGGCCTGACTTTCAAAGGCTTTCTTGTAGTCAGTTGGCATCTTGGGGGAGGTCAAGCACATCAGGAACCCTGCCACAGCTGCTCAAGGCTAGGTCCCTGAGTCCCTGCATGCGGGTATGTGGGTCCTCTCATTTTTGTGTCTCTAGAGAATCCCTGCCCTGGTGCATCCTCCTGAGTGAGGGGTGTTCTCAGGAGATGGTGCCTCCATCCAGTTGTCTCTAGATGAGATTCCAGAGAAAATGTATTTATTTTCTAAGCTATGAAATGTGTGCCACCCCCCATGCACAGCCTGGATGGGATGTCTCCAAGCTCTTGTTCTCCTCAGCGTCTTGACAGGCATACACATTGAAGTGTGTGAATATTTTTTAGCAAAAGTTTTGCAGTAAGCTCGTCTTCCCCTCTGCTTTCTCCAAAGCTTACTGAGCCCGGGGCTCGGAAGCCCGGCCGGGAACAGACCTCTTCCACAGGCTCTCGGCTTTTCCAGGCACCTCGAAGCATCATGGTGGGCAGTCAGACTAGAGGCAGGCCGGGAAAAGCACTGAAACTGCATTAATTCTTTATAGAAATGTGAACACTGAATTTATTTTAAAAAATAATAATGAAACAACAAAACATTTAAAAAAAATAAAAAAATGAAAAAACCCCACAGAAAACAACTTATATGAATATAGGTTTTGAAAGGAGTGAAATGACTGTTTTCTTCTGGATTTTTTTTTTTTAAGCCTTTTGGCTTGGCTGGATGGTTTGTGTAGAGAAGATTTGAGATGGTAGTCTTCTAATCAAAAGTAAGATTTTTCTAGTGGGACCAGAAATTACTAAGTCCATACACACGTACCCACCCCTCCACCCCCGACCTGCAACCCTGATTCTGCTGCACGGAAAGTTCTCTACCCGCCGCCAAGGCACAACCCCTGGTATCCTGTGAAGATGCTGCAGCCCAGGGCCCCTGGAGGCATCAAATGTATGGCACCAGGGTGCCTGGCAGCCAGAGAATCATTGTGATTGTTCTTAACCTGTGATAGCAGAAGTAGGTGGATTCCTTCCATCTTGGGGCTGGGGCTCTGGAGCTAGGTATGAGAACTTACCTTTGTCCCCAACACCCCACCCCCCAGCCTCTTGATGGTGCTACCTAAGAAAGTCTTCCCCACACCCCTTGCTAGTCCGGTCAGTGGTCAGACTTGGAGGAGGATCCGACAGGAGGGTGTAACTGTGAGATAAAATGTCTTGGTTGTACCTGTTTGTGGCTTAGCTTTGTATTTAAATAGCAAACAAAAAAAAGGAAATAAACTTGAAAATTATTTGTCATTATAAAAATAAAGCGAAAAGAATTAAAATATTTATTGCCAGGCAAAAAAACAAAAAGAAGAAATGTGTGCCTGTGCGTGTGCACGTGTGTGTACGTATGTGCATACGTGTGTGCATATGTAAGCACATGTGTGCATTGCGTGCACGCACGCGTGCATGCATACGTGTGTGTGCGTGTGAGCACATGTGTGCATTGTATGTACACGTGCATGTATTACATGCATGCACACACGTGTGCATGTGTGTGCGTGTGTGCAAGCACACGTGTGTGTGCACTTACGTTTGATCGTCTTGAAGCTTACTTCCATTTCTAAAAACTATTTTTTTGTGCTTAAAAACTCTCCCTGCCCTCGTTTCTCCCTGGTTGTGTCTGGATTCTTATTAAAGCTTCCCTTTCTTACTGTCATGCATCTGGGCTTTCTAACACCCAGCTCAGGACAGCACATCCCTCACTGGCACTGGGTTCTTCTTCTGTCTTCATTGTCTTCGCAGAAATGGCAATGCCCTTACCAGACTCTCTATTTATATTCTGAGCCTGTGTGGCAGGTGATTTTGTAATATACTCTCAAGTAAGTGTATATTCTCTGTGTGTCTACATACACAAATGCACACACACATACACACACTCCCTCCAGTACCCAAGACTGTGCCTGGGTATAACGTATAGGCAAAAATTCTCAGGGACAGCCAAATGACTATTTTAATGTTCCTTTGTCCCTGTGGTACCATCCAACTATTTATTTAGTAGCTTGATGCTGTTGGCATCAACAACTTTGCCTTATAGGCTGCTTTTCATGTTTATGATTCTTACTGTGAAAAAAATTGCTTGCCTAACATCTGTTCTGAATTTGTTTTTGTTTTTTTTCCTTTATTTTTATTTATCTATTCCCGATTGAATTAAATTTGCACAAGGACACTAACTTGGATTGGAATCCTCAGTGTCCTTCAGGATTTCTATACACTTCAATACATCTCTTAATTACTCTTTTTTTTATTGTTATGAGATATACATGCATACCCCGCTCACACAGGCAGATTGGCTTGCAGTTTACCTCTGTCTGTCCTCCTCTGGGGAATACGTTTTATTAACTGAATAAATTAAATGGGCGGGTATACTCGATAGAGGAGGGAGGTTTATCGTTATAGGTTTTGTTTCAAATATTTTCCCCCTTTGTTGCCCAATTCTCTCCTGTATCCATTGCTCTGCTTCTAGAGAAAGATTTACTATATCTTAATGTAGTCATAATTCACCAGGATGCAGTGGGGGTGGGGAATTTCATCTTTTAGATGAAGACTCTGAGGGCTGGAGCCAGGGAGGCTATCTTCCTGCCTACGACCAGAAACGACGGAGAACAGCCACAAACTCAGAAGTAGATCATTGCCTGGACCTGTGACTCCCAGCGGACAAGTTTAGGGCCTTTTTGGGAACACAGGCAGCCCCGTGAGGAAGCCTAGACACTATCCACACACTTACCATTGTGGCAGTCCCAGTCTTCCAGAGCAAGCCTCATCCATGTTTCCATGGGCGCCGATGGGGTGGGGTGGTTAGGAAAGCATGCAGAAGGTGGAGTGGACTTGGGCAGCACAGAACAAATCATAGTGGTGCTTCCTCTTCTTGGGGCCTCCCCAGGTGGATCCGTAGTTCTCTAACCATTTCAAGGGTGGTTTCATATGACCACAGACACCATGAATCCCCTGTTGTCACCAGTTCTTAGAAACCTACCTAGAGACCACATGCATATTCCTAGCAGTCAGCAGGAATGTTCTCAAGAGGGCTGAAAACCTGCTTTAATCTAAGACTTGTGGCATCTACCAGATACAGAGACAGTGGCCTAGATACTCTGAGGGTTTGCCTGGTGTCTCCAACAGATCCAACTGCAATGGTCTCTACCCTGAATCCTCTGCTAATTATTCTGAGATAGGACATCCACTTTGTGACCTCTCCTTGACTCTTCAAGATTTTTGCTCAGATCTCCCAATGGCACAAGACAGAGGGGGGAGAATGGCTACATCCCATCTCCATGAGTGCTCCCTACTGGCCCATCTTTAGGTGTGGTCTACTTGGCGGTGATATCTGTCTGTGTGTAGCACCCAGCGGACAGTGTTGGCAGAGGCCACCCTCCATCCCCACAGTCGAGTTTCGTTCCTGTCACTCTTCTCCAAGTTAACATCTAATTTGGAAGGAAAACACAGACGCCGCCCAAGGAGCATGAGAAAGCCGGGTAGGAAGTGATGGTACTCCCAAAACAGAACAGGAGTGGAGCATGGGATCCAAGCTGTGGAAGTGGAGAAGGCTTCTTGGAGGAGGTGGTACTTGTCTACGGCCTCGTGGGGAGCATAAGGGAGCACAAGGAGCACTCCACTTAGTAAGAACCATTAGGGAAAGGACTGAGGACAGGGACAGTGGGGAAGGAAGTAGAAAGCTGGAGAAGAAGACAAAGATGGTTCACGGCTCATCACATACTGAAGTCGTGGCTCCCGGCCTCCGAATGTTGCCGGTTGTCCTTGCTCATGGCTATGGGGCTGGTTAAAGCAGGTCTTGCAGGCCGGTTTCCTGACTGACAACGAGATGGACTTGGGTACAGCATGTTTTCTGGGAACTCGTGTGTGATGAGGAGGACAGCAGCTGTCAGGGTCATCTCCCGACAAATGGTCAGTCACATGCTCTGTCATCGGATGCTGGCTTTCAGGTGACAAAGCTTCCTGCAGCTGAAGCCAACACACAGGGAGTCAATAGCTGTCTCTGCACTGGACAGCAAACTGTTCCCTGAGGAAACCTCTGGGCAACGCATCTCAGCGTCACCACAACACGGAAACTGCTGGAGATGATGTTTTGGCAGAAGCCTTGGTTTGAGGTCAAAGGAGATTTGAGGGTTCTGTACCTTCAACTCCCCACAGTGGCACTTTGTCCAACTAGGTCTAGAGCTTTTTCTGTATGTTGGCCACCAAGATGAGGGGTACACAAGCTATAAAGGTAGTCAAGGGGTCCATCGAAAAGGTATCCCCAAGTATTAGGAAATGGTCTGGGCTGCATGGCGTCAGGAAAGTAGAACAGAGGTTAGTGAAGAGAACCGAGCTCAGCAGTATGGAGTCTTCTTCAGATCCTCCAGAGGCAGGAATATGGGCATCAGAGAGACCACGTGATTTCCTAAAAGGCCTCCGCAAACTGTCCTCATACTTCCTCTATGGACCTGAACTCTGCTGGCTTCTTGGGGATTCCAGAAGAAAAATAAGGCAAGGTTGTGTCCTCCAAGAATGCGCAGAGCAGTGAGCAGCCAGTAGGAACGACATTGGTGTCATGTGGTATGAGAGAGATCAACAGAGGAATTCCCTGCTCGCTTAAGAGCTTCGGGAGTTACAGCTGAAGACACGATGTACTTTGGTCATAGGACATGGAGGAATGGAATCAGGGCTAAGTCGAAAGCCTCTTCCGTTCTGGCTAGCTCTCACAGCACTGGAAGGTGCTATGCAGGTTGCTGAGTGGGGTGGGGTGATTATCAAGTCTTCCAGCCATGAACCCTGTGAAATGCAGTAATGACCACCATGGCAAGACATGCCTGCGGGTGCAATAGTAGCTCAAATGTTATGGAGATAACCAACAACTTTCTGATTAGATTAAAGGCCTACTCCACAGGATGAAGTTCTCGCTTGGTACTGTAACCCTGGCCAAGACTCCATGGTTAGGGAGTTCACAGGCTCCAGGGGTGGGGGGGGGTGAACCTTCTACTATCATTCTGCTTAAATAGACAGAGTTTTAAATTTCCTTCTAAGCTTCTATCTTTCCATGTATAGATTCATGAGAGTTTTAAGCCTTATCAGAGAAATTTCACGCTGTGGATAGTGATTAACACACAAATTCACAAATGGCCAAAGAATAGAGAATGTCAGCGGAGCACTCAGCCACAGATGGGGATGACCCACCCAAAGCTCAGGGATATCAAGGAAGAGGTAGCAGAAAGACCTTAAGAGCCAGAGTCAGGCCGGGCGATGGTGGCACACGCCTTTAATCCCAGCACTTGGGAGGCAGAGGCAGGCGGATCTCTGTGAGTTCGAGACCAGCCTGGTCTACAGAGCTAGTTCCAGGACAGGCTCCAAAGCCACAGAGAAACCATGTCTCGAAAAAACCAAAAAAAAAAAAAAAAAAAAAAAAAAAAAAAAAGAGCCAGAGTCAGGGAGGACTGGAGAGGAACAGCATCTTGCAGATATGACAGGACTCTGTGAGCTCACAGCAGCTGTTGCCTGCACAAGACATGTACAAGATCAAACCAGTCAACATTCCATCGTGGAGTTGGAAGAGACATGCGAGCCCCTCCGTAACAAATTATTGGCAGTTGATGACTTCCGGATCACCAGAGGAGGAAGGGTCAGTGTTCTTTGAGGTTGTGGCCCCAGTAGGTTGGCCACACTCCAATGCATGGTCCCACACCCACGGGTAGATGGGTAGCACAAATTAGATTTCGGGGCCATTTAAAAAGAGGTGGATGAGTTGAGAAGGGTCTAGGAGGAGTTGGGGAGTGGGGGTGGAGATGATAAAATACATCACGTGAAATTCTCAAAGAGTTAATATTGTTTTTAAAAAGCCAGCTGCAGGAGTGAGGCCCCCAAGAACAAGGTGGGTGGCCTGCATGCCTGTAGGGTCTCCCCGTGCTAATAAGCACTTTGGAGGGGAAATCAGCACAAAGCAAAGGGATATAAAGACTGAAAATCTAGGAAACCACAAATAACTTTCTCATAAGAAGAGTGAGGGGCCGTAATTCTCAAACTGTGTGCTGAGACGCCCCAGCATGCCACAATTAATCCATAGGGTCACCCTTAAATATTGTAAATGTTTATTGAAAAATACAGCGACATCTATTGGTCGCTACAAGAATTGCTCTCAATCTTCTACGCCTGTCCATTGAGTGCAAGAGAACCTCTCTGTGTGTGTGTGTGTGTGTGTGTGTACGTGTTTAAATGTCTACTAAGTTTTTAGAACATGAGTACTTATTGGGTACATGACTACCTATTTGCTAATCAAGAACAAGAGTGTTAAGTAATTCTTTAGATCTATGAAATGCTATAAAATATAAAATAAGGAATACAAAAACTTTGGTAGGGAAACAGAAGGGCCTGCGGTTAAAGGTTAAATTGGGACTTGTTTCAAATAATAGAAACCCATCAGAACTTAGTGAGTGAGGTCACATAGTTACCTTCTGTCCCCAAAAGGTAGTAGGTTTGGCCATAATGGAGCTTAGCTTTGGAGACACAAACCCCCACTGAGAGCCGCTGCAATGGTTTAAGTAAAAATGGCAAGGCCCAAACACAGTCGGCATGAGAGGTTAAAATGGGATTCCAGCACCCCCCATAACAATATGGAAACTACAGCTTCTCTATAGCATTGTGGGGGCCTCCATACCAGAAGAAGCAGCTATTCCAGGGGCCGTTAGCCCAGGGGTTGACTGTCAAGGAGCAGCTGCTAGCTCAGGAGGAGTCAGTAGCCCAGGAGGAGCCAGTAACCTGGGAGGAGCCAGTAACCCAGGAGGAGCCAGTAACCTGGGAGGAGCCAGTAACCCAGGAGGAGCCAGTAACCCAGGAACCACTAGTCCGCAAGGAGCTGCTTATGCTAAGTGTTCGGGAACTGCAAATCATCACGCTAACTTCCTCTGAACTTCTTGGAATTTGTGAGTCTGGCCACTCGTCATAGTCCTTGCCAGAGCACACGGCCCCCTTCCCTGTGTTGCTTCCTGACACTTCCATATGCAGCCAAAGGTGAGATGTGTGGGCAGGGGGGCAGCTGCCTGTGGTATCTTCCACGGCACTGAGGCACAGAAGCCCTATGTCCAGCGGTGTCCAGCAGGTCCTATGTGTTCCCATGGTGTCCTTCATGCATGTGTTCAGATTCCTGCTGCTGACGTGGGGGTGTCAGGCTTCCATCGGGAACCCCCCAATCCCCTCCCACAGGCACCTCTAAGTTCATTTTTCATAGATGGGGCTATCACTGTCCACGAGTCACACTGACACACAGTTCAGGGCTGACAAACTCCCCATCGACCTTCACCGTGACCCCTTTTCTCAAAGAAGCAGGCTCAAGGTGGGCACGATCTGTCCAAGGTGGCCCAGCTGTTACTTGCAAGCAAGGCCTGGAACTGAGTCCCCAAGATTCCAGTTGCCCATAGACACAGCACTGTCAACCTCACCTGGGACCCCTGACAGCCTCGGTAGGCCAACTCAGTGACAACCCCTTCTACGTCTTCTGTAAGTCACACACTCACTGCGAAATCCTGACACATTACAGAACAAAGTGAAAAGAAGTGCCCACAGCTCCCTGCTTCAGATACACGCCCAGTGCACTTTCCTCCAGACTTGTAAGACTTTGTCAACTGGATGCCGGGCAGAGTATGTGCTTAATAAATACTTCTTCGATGCACCAATTAATACTGGGCTTGACTATTATTCATTAACAGAACCATGCTGCTATTTTTACAAGGTGAACCTACACCTAGCTGTGGAGCCTGGCTCTTTCTGTGTGATTGTGAGTGGCAACCCCCCCCCCACTCCCACCCATGAACAAACAGTCCTATAGTTTCGTCGCCCCTGCCGAGGGCAGGGCCTTCTGGAATAGGGCCAGGTGGCCCCCAGGCTGATGCCAATAGTATTGCCTGTCATGGTTCCCAGAAAGAAGGCAGCTGTGCTATTTTAGTCAGACTGGTCAGTTTTTTTTTTTTTTTAAAGAAAGAAAGAAAAGAAAACCACTAATTAAGCAAGTCAAACAAGTGTTATTTTTAACTGCACAGAACTGCACTGATTCACCTACATTTTCTCTTCGACCAGATGCTTTGGGGTTGAATAAGCAAATTATTCTGTGCATAAATAAATATAAATGAATAATTGGTTATGGATTTCTGGCCCCTATAGTAGTCAGTGTGCAACTTGGATTAGCAGGGAGCAAGACCTCACCTCCTTAATTGGGCTGGAAAGGGGTTTCTGGCCCATTAAGGAAAGAATCTCTCTCAGTCTGTTGAGGAGGGAAAAGATACAGACAGTGTGGCTGGAGCTTGCCTGGGCCCTTAGCACACCTGCTTGCACTGGATTTTACAGACCAGGCCAGTCAGCATAGGAGGAAGGGCAAGGTTGGGCATCTTGGAGAAAGACAGCTCTAGACAGCGGTTGGAAAGTCCTTGTCTTGGTCAAGATTTGATTTCCTGTTCTGGAAGGGAGTAGAATGGCTTCTTTTTACTTACATGCAATGGCAGAGGTACTGTAGGAAGCTCAGCATGCCAGGGAGCAAATACTGGTGCTAACCATGGTGACCACAAAGGTTTTGAGAAGGACCTGCGACCTAGGCACACATCACTGACCAGTTTCGTGGTTTGGGCTCTTTCTTTGCACCCCATCGGCTTAATTTTCAAGAACCAGAATTTCATTTCCTTCTAAATTCATAGAATTAAAGCTGCAGTGAATTATGGTTACCCTAATTTCACCCCCATGTTTCAGCTGCAGCATAGAGAGTCTGAGGAGTCTGTGTCTAAACTGTCCCCTGCAACAGGATGGTGGGATGATGAGCGCAGATCCCACCTGCTGAGCTCCAAGGCATACTGTGCCATGCCATCTCAGGAAGCTGGAAACAGGAAGCGGGAAAATACATACCAAAACACTTCAGACTGAATGACTTACAAAGAAGAAAGGTTTCTCCAACTCACAGTTCTGGAGACTGGGAGGTCCAAAGTTGATGAGCTGCATTTGATTGGAGCCTCATTTTGATGGGAATTCCATGCAGAGTCCAAAACATCACACAACGAGAAGAGTATGTCCTGGAAATGGTACCAAAGCAGCCTTTTAACAGATCTGCTCTCGAGGTGACCCAGTAATTCATCCATTCTGAGGCCGAGCCTCCGTGGCCTAATTAGTCCCTGAAGGGACCTGAACACACCTCCGAAGGCTACCTTCCTCCCGGGGAAGATTAAATTACAGCAAAGTTTTCGGTAGAAACATTTAAACCCAAAGTACATACTAAAATAACAAGACAGAGATCATATTTTTTTTAAAGGACGTTTCCTGGAGGCAGAACAACACTGTACTGTTTCAGATTTTTTGATTATATATGATAGAAACCAAGTCAAACTAACACAATGTAAGCCTGTGGGATCTAGTGAAGGAATACAAGGGCCAGAGGCTGAAATTTGAAATTGTGCTTCGTAGAAAGTCTCCCCCCCCCCCACGCCCCATGTGTGTGTGTGTGTGTGCGCGCGCACATGTATGTTTTAAATCTCTGCGGGCATCTCTCATTTCCTTCTGCAAATAGGTTCTCTCCATGCAGAAGGAAAATGATCCCCATATCCCCAGATTCATATATTGAGCTGGAGTTTTGGCGCTCCAGGAGGAAGATGGCACTTTTGTGCCCCAAAGTCTGGAAAAATCCTAGTGCATGCTGGATGATGTGTGTAAGCCTTGGACCAGTTACCAAGGATGGGATGCTATGCTCAGCCAGGCCCGGATGATGAAATCCATCCCATGAGCTGAGGGGCGTGGTTCTGTAACCTTGCCTTCAGAGCTACGTGGACTGGGAGGATAGCTTCCCAAGGAGAAGAGGTTCCCAGGGTTCACATGGTGGAGCCATCCCAGGCTCTGGGAAGGAAGGCCGCACCTGCATAAGTCAAATGCATTTTTCCTATTTAAGATCTTGCCAGGAGCTCCTCAAACTACAGATGAGCATTTTTATCAGCATAAATTCACAAGATTACACAATTTACATGTAAAACGGGGCCAGTTTTCTCACGAGGTTCATAAAGCAGCTCTGAGGCAATTCTAAAGGAATTGTTGCAAAATTGGTTTTAGCATTAGTAATATTACTAGAAAAATACAAAAAGACTCCCGTGGCGACTCCTTCCACCAGAATATACAAGTATTATTTTGCTTTTTTACAAAAATCCAGAGGGTACACAAAATTATTTTGATCATAAGAAACTCAACACAAATATCTTGCCAAAATATACGTGCCTCCCATAGTTTAAGGATTTGAGGAAATGAAAATGGGCGTGCCCTCTGCTCAGACAGAGACCAAGGTTTTTAAGGTGGGGCCCATCCTTCCTTGAACACTCCATTTTTGGCTTTGGCCAGCTGCTGAGGTTCTGAGCCACTGTCCTAGGAGGGTGGCTCATCTTTTAGCATCAGAACCTGAGAACTAGTTGCTATGTAGGTTTCTGGGGCCCACCCAAGTCTGTTAGGACAGGCTTGTCCGGGAATGGCTCTGTGTCTTTAAAGTTTATTAATTTCCTGCATGAAACGTTATCTTAGTTTGAAATAATTATAGATGCACAGAAATTTGCAAGCAAATAAACAACAGCAACAACAAAACGCATAGGAAGGTTCAGCGTCTTCTTTGTCTCTAAGTTTACCCTGTGGTGATCTACACCACATGCAGGTAAAATTGCAGCATGTTATCAAAACCAGCAGGCAGAACCTGATTCACGCACAGAGATCATTCAGATTTTCTCCAACTATATATGCACTTACGAGTGTGTATGTGTAGAATATATATGTATGTATCTCTCTCTCTCTACCAATATCATGGTTTCAAAGCTGCTACAGTCAAGTTGCTAGTATACTCTCCTGCTTCGTTCTTCTAGAAAAAAAATCAGTTTTTAAAATCTTTTGTCTTCTCATACGAATTTTAGAGTAAGTTTGTCCATGCTTATGTTAATTCTTGATAGGATTTTGGTTGGGAATGCATGTCTGTGGTGAGTTTAAGTAGGATTGTATCTTTATAGTGTTTTTCACCCCTGAACAGGGTTTGTCTCTACATTTACTTATGGGTTCTTAGATTTCTTTCCTCAACAGTGTGTGTGTGTGTGTGTCTGTGTCTGTGTCTGTGTCTCTCTGTGTGTGTCTGTGTGTTGCTGTCTTGCTTTGCAATGAAGGGAAATGAATCTAGGACCCCATGAGTTAGGCAAATGTTCTATCACTGGGCTCCATCCCTAGTTGGTTCAGTGTGGGTTTTCCCTAAACTTTTAAAACTTTTACTTACTGTGGTAGTTTGGGAGAGAATGAATTTAGAATTATGAATTCCAATCTTGTGGTCACAGGGTTTCGTGGTCATCTTTGTGGCTCGGACTGGTACTATATTTTTCTTGTACTAATATTTTTATCAGCACGAAAAGGAATGGGTTCCATGACAGCATTTCACTTACACTTCCTTTATCCTCTGCCACCCCCTTTCCTGTCCTCTGCCCCCTTCTTGCTGCTTTTCTTTTTCTGTCTATTTTGTGTGCTTATGTGTGAGAGTGTGTGCAAGTCCTTGGAAGACCTCAGCCTCTCTGGAGCACATATGTGGTTGGGAGCTGCCATGTGGGTGTTGGGAACAAAACCCAGGTCCTCTGCAAGAGCAACAAGTGCACCTAAGAGTTGAGCCATCACACACTCTATTTTTGATTTATTAAAATATTTCTAGGCCGGGCGGTGGTGGCGCACGCCTTTAATCCCAGCACTCGGGAGGCAGAGGCAGGCGGATCTCTGGGAGTTCGAGACCAGCCTGGTCTACAGAGCTAGTTCCAGGACAGGCTCCAAAACCACAGAGAAACCCTGTCTCAAAAAACCAAAAAAAAAAAAAAAAAAAGATATTTCTATCATTTGTGTTGTGTCCTTCGTAGTTGCAAAATATGCATACATAACTTATCTTGGTCTATGGGTTGAGTGTGGCTGCCTTACCTCACTCAGTGACTATAGAAGCCTTCCACATGGCTTTGCCTCCTTACTTCAGAATGTAACCATTTCTAGCTTTTCCTCCAAGTGTGCTGATCACAGTTGGTGAGATTTTAGCTCGGCTCCAGCCATCCAATATCCTTAAAGAAGTGTCTGAACAGAGGGATAGATAGCCAATTGTGTTTCACCTGTGGTCTTTGTTTTATGAATTCTATTATCATTCTACTTCTTACTGGAGAATTTCCTTTAGGGTAGATATACTAGTCATAAATTCTTTTAGTTGTTCTTAAAGCGCAATGTTTAACCTGTTTCCTGAAAGATACATTCACCAGGGAGATACTGGGAAATTTTTGCCTGTACCAGCTAAAATATGCCAATTCCTTCTGTCCTCCAGGATTTTGACTTGTGTATGTAAACATTTGTGCATATGTACGTGTACATGTTTGTACATGCGCACATGTGTACTTATGTGCATGGGAGTCAGAGATCAATGTTGGATGTCTTCGTCTATCTCTCTTAACTTTGTATTTTGAGACAGGATCTTTCCCTAAAGTTGGAGCTCACTGTTTGGCAGGACTGGCTGGCCAGCAAGGGCCAAGAGGTCTCCCATCTCCAGTGTTAGGATAAGAAGTGTGTGCTGCCATGTCCAGTTTTTTCCCCTCCTGGCTGCTGGAAATTTGAACTCAAGTGCGGCAGCAAGCAGGTCAACTGAGTCATCTCTCCAGTCCTCTAGCTTCCATATTCTCTCTCTTCCCCCCCCCCCCACTACCTTTCCCTTCCTGTTTGTGTGCTGTCCCTATGTCCTCTCTGTCACTCTCCATCTGGCTCCTATACGGCAGGGTCTCTCGCAGAGCCCGGAGCTAGGCCCTCCCGGCCACCTTCCAGCCTCCACACACTGCGATTATAGAAACCCTCTGCCACCCTGGTTCTGGGACTCTCAGCTCAGCTCCTCTTGTGTGTGCAAGCGCTCCCGCCTACCGAGCAGTCTCCTCAGTCTCGGGCCCCGTGATTTCTGATGAGAAACCTTCTGTTCTTTGAATTAATTCCTGACAAGGGCCATGTTAAGACTTTTCTTCTTTCTTTCTCCATTTTTCTCCCAGAAGCGTCATTGTGACGTATCCTGCTGTGTGTTTCTTTGTGTTTGAGGTTCATTTGGCTGCCTGAATTTTTTAACTTAGTCTTTTTTCAGACTGGGGGATTTTTCACCTAGCACTTCTTCAGATGAAGGTGACTTACAGCACACTTAAGTCTGAGAGCTCTGTTCTGGGCGGAGGCAAGGGGTCGGCACCCTTCTCAGTGTGGACAGAGTCTTATAAGTGTTCTTTCTTCTGGGTCGGGCATCTATAGCCTGGTTCTCTCTCTGGTCCTCAGAGGACTCCATGACACCTGCCACAGACTTTATAAAAGTGTTGGTAATGGCTGCACGGGGTTATTTTTGGTGTTCTTGGTTAAAAACAGTAAGGAACTAGTTGGTGGCCTTTCTTTCCTTGTACCACATCTGTTGAATTCCTGTGGTCCAAAGACTTCCCTAACAATTTTGGAAAATATGATCAGTTGGATGAATATTTTATGAGTGCCTAATAGATGCCAGATAAATCCTTTTTCTTACAAAAAAAAAAAAAAGAAAGTATGTATGCATGTGTTCTGTTGTGTACCTCACTCAAGTATTGAGCCCATGTGTGTGTGCGCGCATGTGTGTGCATGATGTGGAGGTTAATGTTGGGGGGCACCTTTAGTCACTCTCCACTTCATCTTTGGAGACAAGGTTTTTTACTGAACCTGGGGCTCACAGGTTGGCTGGCCAGTGATTCCAGGAACCCACCATCTCTGCGCCTCTCTCCCAGCCCTGGGGAAGCATATGGCCACAGACAGCTCTGTTTCCGTGACTGCTGGGAATCTGAGCTCAGCTCCTCAAGTCGGGTGACAGGTGCTTTGCCAACGGGGCCATCACAACAGCCCTTTTATTCTTGTTTTTTTCGCATATTTGGTGAAGGGAAAACTAACTTTGAAATGAACATGATTTTGGCTTACGAAAAGCTGAGTTAGAATCCTAGGGCAAACTCAGCTCCTTTTTTTGTTAATGTGGTTTCCCTTTTAAAAATCTGACCCACGATGCTCTGAACAGGCGGCTCCAGCCAGCCAGTTACACCCAGGAATGCGTCAGCTCATCTGGAAGTGTGCCTGGCAGCGGCCCTATCATTATTTAGCTTTGCCGTGCAGTTAGTCCGTAGTCACAGTGCTATGAGCACTGTGGGTGGTGGGGGTGGGGGTGAGGGCGGGGGGCGGGAGGATGAGGGCAGGGGTGTTGGTGGTTTGGGTCCTCGGTACCTTCATAAAGATAAACCACGTATGTAAGCACTTCCTCTGGCCAGAGTTCACCAGCAGCAGGTGGCTGACTGAGGCTGCCCTCCACCTCTTGGATGCCGTCAGTATCTGCTGAATTCCCTTGTACAGAGCTCAGCCTTTCAGAAGCAGGGTTAATCATTCTTGTGTTCTCCCTGGCATCTGCCTATTCATTCAGCGTGGAATTAGTATAAATGTTTTCATTCTAAAATGCCAACCTCTCGTGTCTGGGAAACTCTGTCATTTCCCCTCCATCTTACTGTTGGATCTCAGGAGCCCTTGTTAGTGCATTGACATTTATCGACCTGCCTTTTCTCTCAGCCCATAAGCTGCCTGAGTCAGGGACGGTGTCTTATCTAAATCTCCAGTCCCGGAACAAGGTGGCAGTTTGCAGGTGTTGATGGGAAGTGCTTTGGCGACACTTTATCTTGAATCTACTGTTGCTCGCCATTGGAGCTTGTACTCTCCCAAGTCTACATATTTGCTTCCCACTAATCACTCACCCTTCATTCTAAACCACTATGAGCTCTTTTATTTTGGGGGAGGGGAGGAGAAACAGGTAAAAGCACCATATTTTAAAAGCAATTTGTTTGATCCTTCCTAGATACTATCTTGGTCGTCGGATGTATATTGTCATCTCTGAACCGGACATGATCAAGCAGGTGTTGGTTGAGAACTTCAGCAACTTTTCCAACAGAATGGTACGTAGTTCCTCTTGGTGTGTGGATGAATTGGGGTGGGGTCATCCTAAAATGTAAGAACTCACAGGTGTGGAGGGGTGGCTTGCAGTAGTTAAGTTAGGTTGATAGTTTGACACACTTAGGAAGTGGGAACTCAGCAGAGGAACTACCTCCATCAAATTGGTCTGTGGGGCATTTTTTTTTTTTTATGGCTAATTGATGCTGGATACTCCAGCCTACTGTGGGCGATACCATCCCTAGAAGGGTAGCGGAACATAAGCCAGTAAGAAATGTTCATCCATGGTCTCTGCTTCAGTTTCTGCCCTGGAAGCTACAAGCGAAAACAAACGCTTTACTCTCCAAATTGCTTTCGGTCATGGTGTTTATCACAGCAACAGGGAGTTCGTCATTTTGTTGCTGCTGCTGTGATAAAATGTCAAGTTCAAAAGTGACTTATAGATGAAAGAGTGGGTTTGAGCTTACCGCTCCAGAGGGATTGGAGCTCACAGCACAAGTGGCAGGCAGTGGCCAGAGAAGGGTGCAAACACGGAAGGAAGCAGAGAAGGGTGCAAACACGGAAGGAAGCAGAGAAGGATGCAAACACGGAAGGAAGCAGAGAAGGATGCAAACACGGAAGGAAGCAGAGAAGGGTGCAAACACGGAAGGAAGCAGAGAAGGATGCAAACACGGAAGGAAGCAGAGAAGGGTGCAAACACGGAAGGAAGCAGAGAAGGGTGCAAACACGGAAGGAAGCAGAGAAGGATGCAAACACGGAAGGAAGCAGAGAAGGATGCAAACACGGAAGGAAGCAGAGAAGGATGCAAACACGGAAGGAAGCAGAGAAGGATGCAAACACGAGGCAGAAGGAAGCAGGAAGTGAGGTGAGGCTATAAACACTCAAAGGTTCCACAGCCTTTCCCACTGCACCAGTGACTGGGCACCAAGTGTGCAAATCTCTGCGCCTCTGAGGAACGTTCTTATCCAAACCGCCACAAACAAGAAGCAAATTACACAGGCTTCTCAGGGCTGAGGTTTGCTCCCCTCCAAACTTAGCTCACCCCGTGAGCATGAGCTTTTGAGAGACGCCCACAACTGCTGCGAAGATGGCATTTACACCTAAGAAACACTCCAAGAAAGCTAGAGAAAAGAGAAAGCGGAGCCAGTAGAAATGCAAAAGCCAGGAGAGTTGGCTAGAGCTGTGTTCAAAGCTAGAGGGTCCACAGGGCGCACGCCACGTGACTGAGAAATACTGAGAAATACCTACCGAGCAAGGTTAATAAAAGCTGGTGGGAGAGCGAACTCTGAAGGTCTGCGCTTATATCTTCCTCCGGAACTAGGAAAGCTAGAGAGAGCAGAGAAACATGAGCAGTAGGGAAATTAGCCCCCAAGGATTAACAGCAGGGGCCCACAGAGGACCCAGAGCCAGCTCAAGTCCCCAGCCCACTTCTTGCGTTTTACCTTTAGTGAAAAAGATTCCAAATAAAAGGAATGACAGTGTTCAGTGCTGCCCATATTTTCCCAAGGTGAGGAGACAGAAATTATAATGAAGAAGAGTAGTGACCTTCATGTTAAGACTTAGGAAGAGTCAAGAGAATCAATAAGCAGATACTTGTGAGAATTTGGACAACCATGGTATCTACCATTTTCTACAGGATCAAATTAAAAAGTGTGTGTGTGTGTGCTTGTGTAAGCATGTATGTATCCACATGTTCAAGTGCATATGTGTGAGAGCATGCAGGTACGGTGTAGGGGTAGAGGTCAGGAGACAACCCCGGGTGTCTGTTCCTGCCTTCCACCTTCTTTTAGAGAGTCTCCTGTCATTGGCTGCTATGTATCCCAAAATAGCTAGCTTTTAGGTGAACTTTTAGGACTCCTCCTGCCTTCCCCTCCCATCCTGCTGGAGAAACACTGGGATTGAAGACACGTGCTGCCGAATATGACTTTACAGGGGCCCTCACATGTGGCAAGCATTCTAGCTGCTGAGCCATCTCTCCAACCCCAAACGTCCCTTACCATTCTTCCAGAGATGGTAGGTAACCCTTCATCCTTTGGTTGACCATTTAGCAGCCCTGTGCAGACCTGCCATAGGCCAGACACCCCAAGGGTACCAAGTGTAAGGTAGAGAAGACAGCACTGCGTCCTCAGGTCTTATGGAGCGAGCAGTCCCGTGGAAACATCTGCAGCACACATGGGGAGGTCCCCACTGTGGGAAGAGCAGGGTGATCCACGGTTCAGGCGGCAATACTTAACTGCATGACGCTTGCGACAGAGCGATCAAACGACAGGCATCCTCCTGCATCCTGTGCTTATTCAACAACAGAGTGGGGTTTTGGTCATTATGGAATACATGAGGGGTGGACAGACGGCTCAACAGTTAAAAGCACTTGCTACTCTCGCAGAGGACCTGGAATTGATTTTCGGCACTCATATGACAGTTCACGATTTCCTGTCGTTCCAGTTCGAGGGGCTCTAATGCCGCTTTCTGGCCTTTACCGGCACTGTGCCCATGTGGTACACAGACGTACATTCAGGCAAACACTCTACCCATAAAAATATATATATAAGATTGGTGCAGAGAGCCTGTCCATTTCACAGACAAGGAAACTGAGTCCCATAGAGGTTACATGGTCAGCCCACTCACAGACTAACGGGGATGGACCGAGGTACAAGGGCCTCCTCCCACTTCAAGCCCAGCACCCTCTTTCCTTTGCTACCACAGCAGGTGTCTTGGGGGGGACATCTAGATGGTCATTAGCCATTCACCCTAAATCCCAACTGTGCTAACCTTCTGGTTCTAGAACACTGTGCCCAGTTCCTTACCCCACATGCCACTAGAAGGAGGTGACTACTTGGCACCCTGTCTCCGTGTGGAGTGGCCAAAGGAATTAGCAGCTAAGTTGCTTCCTGCTGCATTGAATGCCACTGTTCTTTCACCCTAAGACCCCTGGCAGTCTGTGCCCTGTGGGAACCTGACAGTTCAACCAGGCTTGTGAGGAATGTGTGTCAAAGAGCACAGACCACCAAGTCACATCCAGGCAGGCATCGAGGGAGCCCTGGGTTCCTGCCATGCTTCCTGAGCCCAACAGAGCCCTTAGAGGGTCCATGGGCATCACGGTTCTGAATCTCTGACTTCCCACCCACCACACCCAAGACGGCTGTGCAGCAGGAGAGCGTGAGAGTTGGCCCTGAGGAAAGCTGCGCTCTGGTGGCTCTGCAAGGTGCAGACCCACTGCGCATGTTCTAACAGAGGCCACTGAATAAAGTTGCCTCTTTAATTCCCTCCTTCAAAACTAGGTCCTGGCCCTAACTCTGGCTCTTAATTCCTTTCCTCTTCCACTTAACAAGGGATGAAGCATTCAGCTCTTGAGGTCTTCTCACAAGATGGAAGAGCCTCTGTAACTCAGAGACAATCCACGTTCCAACCTGAGCTCTCACTGCTCTCCAGCACAAGGTCCGTCCCTCCATCACCCTGGCCTCTGTAGCCACTCTCCCAGCCTGCCACCAGATCTTTACAAATGCCAGCTCCTAAAACAAGGCAGACTATAACAACAGGCTTGTGCTTTTTTAGCAATGTGCCCTTGAGTAAAACTATCTTCTGAAAGCCTGTGTCCCTCTTTTGGAAACTGGGCATACGTAAACTACCTTAGGTGAGGCTGTGGTTGAGTTGGTCGGGGTCGCTCACGCAAGCCGTGGCCCCTGCTCCATACCCATGGCTGCTTTTACCTTTCAGCTCTTCTGTACCTATGCAAAGCCTCGCTGTCCTTCAAGGCTCTCTTCCGGTTCCACCTCCTCCGGGAAGCCTTTCTGCCTCCACCCACATCTCCCCTTCTGTGCACCCTTATGCTTTCCCCCATGTGCGTCATTTGCCTTTGCCACTGACCCCACTGGGCTTTTGTCCTAACTTAGTGCTGTTTTTCAAGCCTGGGAACCGTATTTCCTACACCCTCGTTATGCTTTATGGTCGAAACACATAATGTTTGTCAGGGCGTGGGGGAGGGTGAAATGTCTCCCCGGGTGCTCTTGTGTTTGGTCACTTGCTCCCCAGCTGGTGCTCCTGTTTTGGAAGCCTGTAGAATTTTCAGAAGGATAGGGCTTGGATGATGGAAGTGGGTCTGGAGAGTAGGTCTTAGCAATTCTACAGTCTGTTCTCAGTCGTCTATCTCAGCTTCCGGTCTACTAAGATGTTAACAAGCAGCTCCATGCTCCGGCTCCCAGTGAGCGACTGTCCCTGCCGTGATTTCCCCACTATGTTGTATTGTAAGCTTACACCATGAGGAAGAATAAACCTGTCCTCTGTTAAGTTACCTCATGTCAGGTATTTGGCCATGATAATGAGAAAGGTAAAGAGTACAATGTCTTTCATGAATCCAAATGGAATATCCAATGGCCATAAGCTTGACCTTCTCCGCAATATGGGGTACGTCTGAACTTGGAGATTCCATATCTACTTCCCAGCAAGGTCATTCTCAAACACATAAAGAGATCCATTATAAATTAGATCTCTAGGAAACCCTGGAGATAATTTTCCATCTAGAATGACTCTACTTATCTTCGGCTTTGTTTATGGTATTTAAGCCAATTCCATATTCATGATAAAACAACCCTGGTGACTCGATTAAACAAAAAACAGTCATTAGAGTGGGATTTTCTCACAGGTTTTTGAAAGTCAAATTAAACTGGGTTCTGTGGCTCCCTCTTTCCATATGCTTATTTATCTGCTCAAAGAACTCAAGGAGATTAGCGAGGCGTGATTTCCCCTCACCGATGCCACGCCAGCCTTCCCTTTAATAAGCCGTGTTTACTTAAGTGTTCAGCTTTATTATACATTCACTCAGTAAACATTAAACGCTTACTCCATGCGAGCATCTACCAAGAGGTCCCCTGTGATACAGAAACACTTCGGCATATTAGTTTGATGCATTAAATGAAAAGGAACTTAAATAACACATAGCTTCATTTTCCACCGTTGAGAGCCCGTCGCTGCTCGCGCATCCCATTTTGAGTCACGCAGATTCAAGGACAAGTTGGTAGAGAACGGCCGTGTGAAGGTCTGGAATCTGACGTGAGATGTAACTGTCTCATGTGAATGTCTCATGGAGCGGAGGTGACACAGCAGGGGACTCTCTAACACAAATCGGTTCTGAGTAAATATTGAATCAAAAGCTCGTTGAAAGAAGTGTTCCTTTGCAGCTGGGTATGAAGGCACACACTTGTAATCTCTGTACCAGGAGACTGAAGTGGGATAGTCACAAGTTCGAGGCCAGCCTGAGCCATATAAAGAGACTCTATCTCAAAAGAAAGGGGTGGGGGACACAATATTGTTTTTAAACTCCAAAATGCTGCACTGAATAGGTCACAAACGCTCAGCTCTCACCTCACATTTCCCCTCAGATTTTATGAGGAATGTCTTGGCTCCATCTTGTCCCTATCCCACCTTCCACCTCTGTGACACTCCTGGCACTCCCCTGGATGACTCACTAAACCTTGAACCAGAGATGACCATGAAACTCAAATCAATCTTCTTAGTGTTTGTAGACACTCTGTCATTCCAGTAGTTTGGGACTTAGGAATTTTTACTCACATATTTTCCATTCCTTCTTCTTAGTTATCATGCACTCAATAAGCTTGAGATATTTTAATATCTCTGGAAACTGGAGCTGAGTCTACATGAGTTGGCAGAAATGTCCACAACTAGTGGATGATTTACCCTTGGGAGGGGTGAGGAGGGGTGAAGAGGGGTGGGCTGGTCTGTAGCCTATGTTTGGCTGGTCCTGTTGGAAGCAGTGATGAAGGAGATGTGTCAGATCGTAGAACATGCTTCCTAGGTACTGTGTTCTCTCCTAAAATGGTAGCACGGAGAGGTGAGGACTGTAGGCACGCTGGTTCCTGTCTTGGCTGCTTGATATGGCGTAGAGGAGGAAACTAAAGCCACTGAGTGTATGTATGGAGGGGTAAGTACCAGCCCTTAGGCCCTTATGAATAGTTCAGAGACCACCTCTCTAGGGACAGGTTGAATCACAACAGTCTCATCTAAAGCCATGTGATTGATTCGGTGAGTGGTTTTATCCTGAACCATAAACCCTGAGAGCCCTGGCTGCCCCAGATTTAGCCTCTCAAAGGACCGCCTCATCCACTCATCATGTGGCTGTTGGAATCCCAAGGATGAATCACCGTGAGACCACAATTCGGCCACAGAGATGACTAAAGTCAGGAGGCAAATTAGTCCCTTGGAAGCGTTCTACTTCCACATCAAAGGAGTGCACTGTTCAGAGAAACCCAGAGGGCAGTGGCCCCTTAAAACACACACAGTCCAGAAGAGCGCCAATCAGAGCCCCCAGCAGGTCAGACCCGCCTGTGCTGGGGCCTTGGCCATGCCCGGTCCAGTCTCGACTGATCATAAATTGCCCTCTTTTAACCTGTCCCTACCCCTACAACTGGCACCCTTCTACCCACAGCTTTTGAAAATTCATCCAGCTGCTCCTGGTCCCTGTCTGTCCCTTAAAAAGGAAGCAGCTAGGAAAGAAATAGGCTCTCAGTTCTCGCCGTGAGAACGGTGTTGCATGTGCCCTATGGAAGCTCTTGTCACTTTGGCCAAGCCTGGAAGGTTTGCTTGTTTGCTTGTTTTAAATAATTTATTTATTTTTATTTTATGTGCATTGGTATTTTTCTGCATGCGTGTCTGTGTGAGGGTGTCAGATCCTGGAGTTACAGACAGTCATCAGCAGCCATGTGGGCACTGGGAATTGAACCCAGGTCCTGTGGAAGAGCAGTAAGTGTTCTTAACCACTGAGCCAATTATTTTCCTTTCTTTCTTTCTTTTTCCTCCCACCACTCATCTCTCCTTATACATTTCTTAAGAAAGGTCAACCCAGACAGAGGTGGTGGTGCATCACCATTTTGATCTCAGCACTTGGGAGGCAGAGACAAGGTGAATCTCTGAGTTCGAGGCCAGCCTGGTCTACAGAGCAAATAAGAATGAAAAGAATTAAGGAAGGAAGGAAGGAAGGAAGGAAGGAAGGAAGGAAGGAAGGAAGGAAGGAAGGAAGGAAGGAACAACCCACATGACAGGCCCACAGCTCTGAGCTGACAGTTCCTCCATACAGCTCGAACCTCCAGCAAAACCAGTGAGCACCCCAAAATGTGGAGGGACAACCTTGTCTGCGTGTCTCCCTCTCTTTTGAGGCAGACCTCTGTTTTATGTAAGCACTTGGCAATGTGCAGAGGAGTTTGCAGCCTGAGCTGGAAGCTGCTCATGCAGACTGGGCTGCCCACTGGGCGTTCTGCCCAACGAGTGGCCTGCTTATTACCTGTGAACTTCCCATCTCGTTGCTTTCTCGAGAGCACAGCTGGTCCTGGAGACAGCTGTGATGTGGGATTGCAGTTATCTGTAAAATACACCTCAAAGCAGGTTTTCAACACGATGCGTTGGTTTGAACTTTGACATCTTCTTCCTAGGGCCTGAGTGCCGGTGAGGCCTTGGGATGCAGGACTGGACCAGGCTAAGTGGTATTGATCTGGATGCTCGAGCTTTTCTCTAACTCATAACACTTTTTTCTGAATTTTAAAATGTTGTTGGAGGAGATTTTATATTTTCCGTCATAGCAAGTTCTTTCTTGTTGCATGAATTTACTTGTGTGTGTGTGCATCTGGGGTGGGGTGAGGGGTTCCCATAGTGCACATGTGTCAGAGGAGAATTTGCAGGAGTTAGTTCTTTCCTTCGTTTGTGGGCTTCAGGGATTGGCTCACACCAGGCTTGCCAGCAGTGCCTTTACCTGGTAAGCCATCTCCCCAGTCTTGCCTTTTTTGGTGCTACTTCTTGGCTCATCAGAGGATCAACTTTTTAAAAACTAAATGATTAAAATCTTATCTGTGCAATTATGCTTTTTCCCCCACTGACCTTCTTGACTGTGGAAGTAGAAATCAGTGTATCAAGCAGGAGATGAATGCCTAGAATTTGGGGGACAAATTGTAAAGGAGCCCCAGGAGCAATTGCAGTCTCACCGTAGCTATATCCTGAGTATTCCATGCAAACTGCTTGAACTGCTTACCTTCCTCATGGCTGGGACAAAATGCCCAATAAAAGCTACTTAAACAAGCAGAGATTTGCTGCTGCTCAGAGTTCCAGGGCGCGGCCCACCGTAGCAGGGAGGTCATGGTAGCGAGAGCTTGAGGCAGCAAGTTAATTCGTATCTGATGTGCTCAGCTCACTTTCTCCTTTTTATGCAATTTAAGACCCCAGTCCATAGTAGGGTGCCTCCCATATTTAGGGTGGGCCTTCCTACTTGAGTTAACCCAGTCTAGAAACTCCCTCACAGCCATGCTCAGAGGTTTGCCTCCTAGGTGACTCTAGACCCCGTCAAGATGACTGCCAATATTAACTGTCCCTCAAGTCATTGTATAGGCAAGGACTTACCCCATTCCTTCCCACCGTGATTTCCATCTTTGTACCATCCTCTTTCTCCCCACATCCCCTCTTCTTAGTCATCTGCCAGTGAGGTAAAGGCCTGGGTTTAAATTTATTACCGGTTTTCAGCTCTGTGACCTGTCAGGGTTTTGACCTCTCTGAGCCTCAAATTTTTTTTATATGAGTAGCATTAGACTGACTGATTAGTAAAGTCTGCAACAGAGACAGGTCCCCTGAAATCCTGCCTGCATCTCATGTAGCCATTCTAAGCTCTAAATACAGGAGCAAGCTCTCTCTCTCTCTCTCTCTCTCTCTCTCTCTCTCTCTCTCTCTCTCTCTCTCTCTCTTCTCCCCTTAAGAAAATGTTGTCTGGCAGGGCGGTGGTGGCGCACGCCTTTAATCCCAGCACTCGGGAGGCAGAGGCAGGCGGATCTCTGTGAGTTTGAGGCCAGCCTGGTCTACAAGAGCTAGTTCCAGGACAGGCTCCAAAACCACAGAGAAACCTTGTCTCGAAAAACCAAAAAAAAAAAAAAAAAAGAAAAGAAAAAGAAAATGTTGTCCAATCTGAGCATAACAGGGGCTGTGTCCGGACATCCATCTCTGGCGCTATTCTACAGAAAGGCTCTGCAGAGAACTGTAGAAAACGTCCCATAGGAGGTAGGATTCGACAAGTCCAAGGCTTCCTTCCCATCTCAAGAAGGGCCCTTGCTGTCAGGTGCGAGGCTAATGGAAGATCCAAGTGTATGGCTTTCTACCCCAATATATAAGCCTTACTTGGCTCAAATCTTTACACAGATCACAGTGATCGTATTTTTATAAAATCACCTCAAGCAGAGAAATTGGAATAATTAAAGTAAGAGAATTCTCAAGCTTAATTGACTGGACTGTAGCAAGTGAACACGTCAGAGGTTTCAGATAATGGAGAGGAACAGACAAGCCCATGGAAAGTTTCTTCATGTGTGTGAGGTTGTGTGGGATTCAGAAAAGTTGGTGGCAGTGGTAGTCATGGTAAACTATATATTGTTGGTATTTTGTAAGCAAATAAACATGCCTAACACTAAACCAGCTGGCAATGCTCAACCTGAGTGACACGGCATCCCTTGGAGTCCCCGAGCTCCATCCCTCTGCTGCCCTGCAACCCTCTTCTGCTTCCTGACTCTTCTAGGCTGAGAAGACACCAGGGCCTATGTGCTCCAAATAGAGTCCACACCTCGAATGAGGATATGTGGTCCCAGCACTGCCCACTGTGAGAGCCTGCTGGGAATTCATGTTAATAAGTCAGCTACGGGAGAGGCAGGAAGCTAGTGTGACCCAAGGTCAAGGAGACCAGCAAAACCCAGTGAGAGATGAACTATTACAACCCAAGGGACAACAATGTGGTCTCTGAAAGGTGGCAACCTAAGCCATAGGCAGAGGATGGAAAATCTGAGTCAGAACACAGTAACACAGTGGGAGAGTGCTTGTCTTAGGTCTAATATGTATCATAAAGAAAACATTTTCAAAACCCACTAAATTAGCCAAGGGAATTCTGGGAGGAAAGGATGTTCTTAACTTAGCTCTTAAATTGTGGTCCATGTCTGAAAGCCATCACCAAGACGACGAGGTCTAATTCTATCACACGTCACAGTGGACACTTCCTGAGACTGCGCAGGGCCCTTATCAGTGAGCCAGGCTTCCTCTCTCCTGCCAGGGATGGCCCAGCCCAACAAGCTTATTCTTGATTAAGGCCTTTTCAGTGAGAATTGCTGTAGGTTATTCTAGCTCCGAGAAGCTGTTTAAATCCAACCTGAGGCCTTCCACTTCCATATTTTGATTCTCATTTTGGTATTTGCCACCACTCAAGTCTACACAAATTAAAGATATGTGGCACCATATTGTCCTCTGTTGTTTTGGTTTGGGGTTTTTTGTTTGTTTGTTTGATTTGGTGTGGTTTTTTGGGTGTCTCTGTGTAGTCTTGACTGTCCTAGAACTCCATTTGTTGACCAGGCTGGCTTCGAACTCAGAGACTGCCTGCCTCTGTTTCCCAAGTGCTGGGATTAAAGGTGTGCGCCACCACTGCCTGGCTATGGATCTTGTTTATAAAACCCAATGTGTTTTCGGGTGTGTGTGCACTCACATGACTGTCTGCCAGCTCAAGTGCAGAGCAGAGCCCATGCTTATCGGGGTCTCCTTCTTCTGTTTTCTCCAGAGCTCTCATCCTTACCACTCAGGGGTGACCACTCCTCTGGTTTCTGTTCCCACAGACATGTATTACCCATTCTTGAATCTTACGTAAATGATAACATGCGTCATTTTGTCTGTAAGATGTATCTGTAACCGGGTACTAAAATTCATGCAATCTGTCTTGTTTATTGCTGTACAGTTCTCTTATTTACACAAGATCATTTGCTCCTCTGTTGATGGACACTTAGGTAGTTGCTAGATTTTCACTATTCCAAGGCAAATTGTTAAGAGCGTCCGAAGGGAATGCACTCGGGAACAGATTCCTGGGATCATAACTACTGAGACACAAGAGCAGGTGTGTGCCTGGCCTTCCTGTTTACCACGGATCAGTTTTCAAGGTGGCTGAGCCTGCTAATCTCCTCGGCAGCCTGAGATAGAGCTCTCCATTGCTCTCCATCTTCCCTGCCCTTCACCCTCCACTGTTTCCTTTGTCTTCTGGCTGGGTAGTGACATGTCATTGCCGTTTTAATTTGCATTTATGAGATGAATAATGACGGTGAGCACTGTTTCATATGCTCACCTGCTGTTTGAATGTCCTCTTGTGCATGTAAGGTCTTTGCCCATTTAAAAAAAGGTGTTTGTCTTTTTTTCTGATCAATTGATTGCTATCCTTATATGATCTGATATATACAGATATATACACTGAGGATTTCTTCCCCTTGTCTGTAGAATTCTATTTTTTTTTCTGATTTTTCAAAACAGGGTTTCTCTGTAGCCTTGGAGCCTGTCCTGGAACTAGCTCTTGTAGACTAGGATGGCCTCGAACTCACAGAGATCCACCTGCCTCTGCCTCCTGAGTGCTTGGGTTAAAGGTGTGCGCCACCACCACCCAGTTGTCTGTAGCATTTTTGGTGTGTGTGTGTGTGTGTGCCCAGTGTATGTATGGAGGCCAGAGAGCAGCCTTAGTGTTGTTCCTCAGGAACCACCTTGTTTTTTGAGACAGGGTCTCTATCTAGCTGTTAGGGTAGGCTGCCTAGCCAGGAAGCTCCAGTGATGTCCTGTCTCCACTCTCCATGGCTGAGACTGCAGGTGCACATTGCTGTGTTCCACATCCTAACACCAGGTCTCACAGGTGTCCAGCAAGTACTTAAGCTGTCTTCGCTGCCCCTTCATTCATTCATTCATTCATTCATTCATTCATTTATTTATTTTATTTTGGTTTTTCGAGACAAGATTTCTCTGTACAGGTTTGGAGCCTGTCCTGGAACTCACTCTGTAGATCAGGCTGGCTTCAAACTCACAGAAATCTGCCTGCTTCTGCCTCCTGAGTGCTGGGATTAAAGGCATGTGCCACCTCCACCCGGCTAAAAACTAGGCAGCCCAGGCTGGCCTTGAACTCGTGATCCTCCAGCCTCCTTCTCCTTCAGCAAATCCTGCTGGGATGCGTCACCACAACCGGCCTTGATCATTTTCTTAATGACATCATTTGATGATGAAGTTTAGATTATCAGAATCTCTAACACTTTTGTCATTCTGGTCAAGAAATCTTTACTGCCACCAAACATCAGAAACCATTCTATAAGTTTCACTTGCTTTGTCTTTCATCATAGGGCTACGGCCATCTCCAGATGATTTCCTGCTATGAAGTAAGGTATAGATCATTTTAATATCTAAATGCTGCAGTATAGTTTGTGAGGAAGACCATTAAATCCCTACTTTACTAAATAATATCTTTGTCACAATTCAAGACATCGTGTGTGTGTATTTCTTTCTGGGTCCTGTTTTGTGCCATTGATTGATTTGTTTACCCTAAAACTATAGTCTCTTAAATATTCTATCATTACAATAAATTTGAAAGATGAAAATATAAGTTTTCCTGACCTTCAGATTCTTTGATCCTTTGCATACAGTTTTGAATCAGCTTGTCTACTTTTGAAGAATTGACATATCAACAATATAGTTTCCAAATCTGTAAATGTGGCCTCTTTCTATTGTTTAGGTCCTCTTTGTCTTAGTAATGGTTTGTATTTTCAATTTAGAGGCTTTTCACATCATTAGTTAAATTTGCTTCTTAACAATTAGATAATTTTAAGGCTGGTCTTGGTGGCATTCGCCTTTCATGGCCCTTGGGAGGCAGAGGCAGACAGATTTCTAAGAGTTTGAGGACAGCCTGGTGCATTTTAAAAAAGGACAGTTTTATCTTACACTCAACAGTCACGTTCAGTCTTAACTCAAAGAGTGTGTTGGAAGACATTCCTGGAGCTTTCTATGCTGTTCCTCCATGCCATCTATAATAAGTACAGTTTTATTTCTTCTGTGAAAATTTCTATATTCATAGTATTTTTGTCTTGTCTTGGTGGTTTTTCTTTGTTGTTGTTGGTGGTGGTGGTTTTTGAGACAGGGTTTCTCTGTGTAGCCCTGGCTGTCCTGGAACTTGCTCTTCAGACTCCAGACTACCTTCAAATTCACAGGGGTCTGCCTGCCCCTGCCTCCCAGGTGCTGGAATTAAAGGTGTGCGCCACCACACCCAGCTTGTTTCATGTCATTTTATTCATAGTCCACTAGATTTGGTATCATGAATGGCTTTAAAATCTACTAATTATTTCCTGGCATCTGTTGAGATTGTGCACATTCTTTTCCTTTACTGTGCTAATGTAACAAGTTCTGTTGAGAATGTATACATTCTTTTCCTTTACTGTGTTAATGTAACAAGTTCTAGGTGGTTGTTTTTCAAGGCCCACACTCCTTGAGTAAGTCCCGTTTGGTCTTGATAAATTATCCTTCAGCTTGTCACTGGATCATACTAGCTAGGGTTTTGCTTAAACGACTTTTGGATCTGTGTTCATGAGAAAGTTTTTCTTTCTTGTAAGTTTCTGACAGAATTTGGGATCTGCTTTTGTTGGCTCAGGCAATGGTCTGGCTTAATGTACAGTTGTGCTCCTCAGAGCATTAATCTCAGCTTTGATTACTGCAAATCAGTAGTTTATTATGGCAATAACAAATAACACAGGCAATTGGATTAGGCTCAGTGTAGAAACCTATGGTTTTCCGCTTGACTCTGGATTGGTAGAGTTTATCTGTCTTTGTTCTGCCAGCCATGAAAACACCCCCAAAGAATTATTTACCCACACATTATTTCTCTTCCTTCTCCGTAAGAATGTCCTTGGAAGTAAGTCATAAATGTTCTGTTTCCTCCTTCTACAAATCAGTCCCGCCAGGAAAAAAGAAGCAGTGAGGTTACCCTGGTGCCACTAGCTATCCATGAACTTGAACTGACTCTTAAAAGCCCTTCTTTACAAATTCCTTCAAAAAAAATTTTTGGTTTCTATATATAAAAGCCTTCCAGAAGTGGGGATGAGATTGATTCTCTACACAGGGGCATCGCAGCAAGGTCTAGGCAATGGAGCTTCCTTTGGGAGGTGTTTTCTCGGCTGTGTTCACTGTGGAAAAGAGAAGCGAGTAGACAGATGAGCAAAGGGCTGGAGGGGGACCAAGAGCTCCAGGTAACGAGATGAGCTGCCAAGAAGGCTCAGACCCATAGGAGAAGGTGACAATGGTGCTGACTTAACGACATGCAGTGATCTCGGATACTGCATGCCAGGGATGTTCTAGGTGTCTTGCTGTATTAATACAACCCTCTCAGCTGCTCAGTGTCTGCTTTCGTTGTCTTTTTCTTTTAACTAAGGGTAAAAGGCATAATAAGGGCTGGTGGATGGCTTGTTGAGTGAAAGGGCCCACTCTGCAAGCCTGAGAGCCTTTTCCATCCCTGGATCCCGCGTGAATGTAGAAAGGAATCTAACTCTAAAACTGTCCCTAACTTCACGTGCACTCATACATGGCATGCTCACACAATAATAATGTAGTTTAAAATGTAATGATTCTGCATCATAATGAGGCATCCTTACGCTGTGTGATGTTCAAGGCAGCTTAATCACATCTGCTTCTCTCTCATTTGTCATCTTCACGGTAGAATAATACAATATCCTTTCTTTCAGCTTTTGAAACACACAGTCTATGGTTGTCACCCAAGGTTAGCATACTGCAGTCCACCAGAGCCTCCTGTTCCTGCCTGGCCATAGCTCAGAACCCCTCGACCAGTCTTCCTGATCCCTCGCCCCTCCTGCAGTAACCCTCAGCTCGCTCTCCAGTCACAGGAGACCAGCTTCCACAGTTGGGAAGTTCCTGCCTGCAGTGTGCAGAATGGATGGGCGTGCAAGGCTGGAGGCAGGGCAGTCAGCTGGGGCAGAGATAATGGTGACCGCAGCCAGGGTGGTGGCCATGGCGATGGAGGGAGCTGGCTTGGACTGATCAAAGAGATTTCAGAGTCATGATTGATAGGCTTTGAGTAGAAAGAGAAGATGACCCAGAGGCTTGGGGTTTGAATTAAAACAGGCTTCTCAAGCTTTCTTGATTAATAGTAAGAAACTGGTCACAACCGACAGTAAAAAATACATTTTTGATGCTGGCACATACATACACACATAGACACACAAAGACACACACACACACCTACGACAAATGAGCTGGACAACAAAATCCCAACCGTTTATGAAATACTTAAGACTTTCTACTCTATTTCTTGTTTCTCTTTATCCCCTTTCCTTTGTTTTCTTCCTCTCCTTCATTTTCTGTATTTTCTTTGTTTTTGTGTGTTCTGGTTTTTGTTTCTGTCCCAGCCTTGTTCTCACACCCCCTGGCTTCAGTCTCTCAGTTTCTGGGATTATAGGTATGAGACACTACATTTGATTCTTTCCTATATGCTGGTTGTAATTCAATACCCAGATACTCAGTGGGTTCTGGCCTGTAATCTACGCACACCTGGCCTGAAAGACCTCGGAAGCACCTTCACGGATACTCAGCACACATGGCCAGACCAACAGACAAGAGTCTAGAATGTCCTGTGTCTCTGGAGCTTCTTTCTGAAGACCTGGTCTCCCTCTGCCCAGCCAGTTACCCTTTACTCCTTCAAGGGCCCTCAAGACCTTCCAGGACCTTCCTTAGCGAAGCTGGTGGGAGCAATGCATAGGCAGACTGAGGAGCAAGGGCACGGTCCAGCAGGTCCAGCAGCTTCAAGTTTGCATGATGGAAATCCTTCTGTGTTCCAAGTCAACACATAACAGGGGTTTCACATCAGTGATCCTCAATGCATGAGTCACAGTGACTACGTTACAGAACTGACTTGTGTCGCCAACAGCAGAAGGAAGAATAAAGAAAAGGTGATATTTATCCACAACAGAATTTTTTTTCAGCCATAAAAAAAGAACAAGGTTATATTATTTGCAGGATGCAATCAGAGATCAGCACACTAAGCAAATTAAGCCTGTCTCAAAAGACAGATTTTTTTTTCCTCTCATTTTTGGTTCCTAGATTATAAACAGATACATAAAGCCATGCACATGTGTATAGCATGAGATTAGATGCAAAACTGCTCTGGGAACAAAGGATCAGGCAGGGTGGGGGTGGGTAGCAGGGTATGGAGGTAAAGATGCTCTGTATTCAATATACGCTTATATAAAAATGCCCTATGTAACACAGTACCATGTATCCATGTACTATGAATAGACAGATACACATGAGAAATTTAAATATAAAAGAGAGCTGTGTGGGTGATGGTGGGGTACGGTTGCCTGACGGTGCAGAAGCACTTAGCAATGCACTCAACATTTAAAAACGGGTTAATTTTGCATATGTATATTCATTTTTCAAAAAATATTTAAAAAAAAAACATCATGCTTGTAATTCTAGTGCTCAGCAGGCCAAAACAAGAAGATGGAGAGTTGGGGGCCAGTCCAGACTACACAGCGACACCCAATCTCCAAACAAAATAAAACAAAATGTCAACTGTCTGGCATGATGGTCTGAAGATGAATCCTCAGGTTGGGAGAGTTCTAGAAGGCCATCTAGGTCCCACTCTCCACTCAGGGGTCAAATTTCCAGAACTGTGTTCCTAAGAAGCTGCACATTGTTCACCCTGGTAGTGGGGGCTCACTGCTGAAGGCAAGTTGGCTTGCCTTTGATTCAGAATTTTGATTTGAGAGCTTGTTCCCCTGGAGACAAGTGTGATTTTCCTGTGAGCTCCTTCCAACTCCACACCTCAGGGTCACAAACACAGTCTAAACTCCCTTTCTTGTGTAACATGAATAATCGCTGGGCACATACGAAGTCCCATGACCTGCATTTTCAAGTTTTTTTCTTTTCCATATAGACAACCTAGAATACGACAACTGGTTCCCACCTGTGTTTTTGTTTGTTTTATTTTGTTTTATGTAAAATGCCCCACCACATGCAGCTCATATTTTTGGGCATTTGGTGTTGTTTTGGGGGATACTAGGACCTTTAGGAAGTGTGGTCTAGCTGGAGAAAGTGGTTCCCTGAAGTATAGGCCTTGGGATTTATATCCCAGGTCTATTTTCTGTTGCCTCTCTACTTCCTGAACCACTAAAATGTGGCCAAGCATCTGCCACACTCCCAGGGCCACAAAGCCACCTTCTGCCTTGCTGTCCCTTATTCTGCCAACATAAGTAAACTTTTCCTTCTATAAGTCACTTCTTGATGGGCATATGGGCACAGTCACTTCTTGATGGGCATATGGGCACAGTCACTTCTTTTGGGGCATATGGGCACAGTCACTTCTTGTTGGGCATATGGACACAGTCATTTCTTGTTGAGCATATGGGCATAGTCACTTCTTGTTGGGCATATGGGCACAGTTTCTTCTTGTTGGGCTTATGGGCAAGTCACTTCTTATTGGGCATATGGGCACAGTCACTTCTTGTTGGGCATTTGGACACAGTTACTTCTTGTTGGGCATATGGGCACAGTCACTTCTTGTTGGGCATTTGGACACAGTTACTTCTTGTTGGGCATATGGACACAGTCGCTTCTTGTTGGGCATATGGGCACAGTCGCTTCTTGTTGGGCATATGGGCACAGTCGCTTCTCTTTGGGCATATGGACACAGTCGCTTCTTGTTGGGCATATGGGCACAGTCACTTCTTATTGGGCATATGGGCACAGTCACTTCTTGTTGGGCATATGGGCACAGTCACTTCTTGTTGGGCATATGGGCACAGTCGCTTCTTGTTGGGCATATGGGCACAGTTGCTTCTTGTTGGGCATATGGACACAGTCGCTTCTCTTTGGGCATATGGACACAGTCGCTTCTTGTTGGGCATATGGGCACAGTCACTTCTTATTGGGCATATGGGCACAGTCACTTCTTGTTGGGCATATGGGCACAGTCACTTCTTGTTGGGCATATGGGCATAGTCGCTTCTTGATAGGTATATGGTCACAGTTACTTCTTATTGGGCATATGGTCACAGTTGCTTTCTGTTGGGTATATGGTCACAACCACAAGATGAAAAGCTAACTAGTACTGAGAAGTGAGCTGTGGCTCTGACTGCACAACCATGTGGTTCAGAGGCCTTTAGAACAGGTCTGTGGAAAGAATTTGGAAGAGTTTGGAGTGATGGACTAGGAAAGCCCTAGAACATAGTAATATAATGGGTCGTTCTGTTAAAAGTTAGGAAGATCAGAATGCCAACAGAAACATAGACAGTGCTGACAGGTTTACGGAGTTTCTAGGGAGAACAAGATGTTGTGTTCTAGCAAAGAATATGACCACATTACATCTATGTCCTAAAAACAAATGAAGCAGAATTCAAAAGTAATACATTAAGCTGTTTGGTGGAGGAATTTTCAACATAGCATATCATCCAGGCTGTGGCTTGGTTATTGATCACTACTTATAGACAAGTTTATAGTGTGAGAAAGCAGATGGATGGGAAAAGATGTAGTTTGGTAAGGATAGAAACACAAATTCAGTCAAAGTTATAGACAGGGTAGGTAAGGGAGGGTTTGGATGAAATGGCTTGAATTATAAAAGAGATTGGCAGAATCGAGGAGAAACCACGTGGTTTTCACTGGAACAGCAGAAAAGGGACATGAAAGCAAGATCCTATCCACTGACTGCTTCAGAGTGTAGCAATGCAAACTTATTTGAAAGTCTTTCATTTGAAAAGAAAGTGCTCGAGCCAAGAGAACCTATGGGACATTCTGTTTTGGCACGGCCATCTAGGGAAGCTTTTCCCAGGTCTAGTCATGAAGGCACACAGAGCCTGGTGCACCTGTTGCCCAAGTGGGCTAGGCTCCATCTCCATCCACTAGAAGAACTGGATGCCTTGTCGACACTGTATTGGTCTTTTAGGCATGTGGAAGCCAAGCGTGACAGGGTCATAAAAGCTTGCACCAATGTTCTAGAAAATAGCAAAAGTCAGAGAACATGCAGCAGAGTTAGATTCCTCACAAGAAGCTCTTGAGAAGACGGTGAATGAAGCTACGAAGTTGGAGCCTAAGTTGTAGTGGAGATCCCAGGATGTTTGTTGGAGATGCCAGAAATATGGGACCAGGCAAACGTCAAGCACTGGGAGGAACTGGCCCTAGGGAGAGAACACATGTATTACAGACAACAGAACAAGAGGCAGGACTTCTCGCGTCCTTTGGAGCACTGGTGATGCCATCAAAAGTCCCTGGTATTAGACACAAAGCTGTGGTGTTTAGTGTTTGTCTTGCTAGGTTTGTGTTTTGCTTAGAACCAATCTTTTGTTGTTGCGCTCCCGTCCCTCTGTTTTGCAGATGGAAATGCTTACTCTGGGTGTCGGAAGCGTACAGCTTGTCGTTTGTTTTACAATGTCTCACAAACTTGAATCTCAGAAGAAACTTTGGACTTTCGAACAGTTAGAACCGTGAGGCTGGGGGAGCCTTTGAAGCTAGGCTGAGCACATATTGCATTAGATGACTACAAGCCTACAGCAGCCAAAGGTTAAGGGCTTGGCTGTGCAACCTCTTCCTTGGACTCATGCATCTGAACACCTAGCCTCAGTCGGTGGCGCGAGTGTGGGAGGTGGGGGAAGGTGCAGAACAAAGGGCTTCGCTGGAAGAATGGGTTGCTGGGGGACATGACCTACTTTCTATCCCCTCTCTGCTTCCTGATCTACTAAGATGTGGACAAGCAGCTGCCACACACTCCCCGACCACCACAGAGCCACCTGCTGCTGGCCTCCTCCACCATGAAGAACTATATCCCCTCAAACCATAAGCCCAAACAAACCCCGCCTCTCAAGTTGCCTCTGGTGAGGTATTTGGTCAGAGCCATGAGAAAAATAGCTAATATACTTGACATTAATTCCTTCTTGCCATCATATGAAGCGACCACCTTGCTGTTCTTTTTGTTCTAATACATGTTTACACATGAAATACCCCTGCGAGGGTTACCCCTGACTTTGACAAAGAACCCTAAAAACAAAGCCACAGAGGACTCCAGTAGATCTTTCTAGTCTAAAGCTGTAGGAGGCTAAGGGGATGAGCTGAGAGTCTAATGACATACTGCATGGAGAGTGAGGTAGTTTCCCTTTAAATATAAGAAAACGGACAACAGGAACCCAATTCTTAGTTGTCTATGTACAGGTGCACAGGAGTGTGCATGTGGAGGCCAGAGGTCAAACACAGGTGCCATCCACTTTGGCTTTTGTTTGTTTTGAGACAGGATCTCTTATTGTCCTAGAGCTTGCCTGCAGAGTAGGCTGGACTGGATGGCCAGCAAGCCTCAGAGATCCGCCCATTTCCACATCCCCAGTGCTAAGATTACATGTGCACGACCACATCCAAGTTTTTAAATGTGGGTTCTGATGGTTCAACTCAGGGCCTCAATGTACAGCGAGCATTCCGCTAGCTCCCTAGCCTCCCATTTCTTAAGTCTTAAGGATGGACCAAATCCACTCAGCCTTGACCCTGACTCAACAACTGAGTTTGTTTTAGCAGAACCATATAAACCTGTGTCTCACTTTTTTCCAAGTTAAAAAGTCTTAGCAGTGTGGCACAGGCTGGGACTTTGCTACTCTATAAATATCCATAATGTATGATTTCCTCCTTTGACTCTGGAACCTAAATAAACAGATTATGTTCCAAAAATTCCATAAAACCATAATTTAGTGGCCACGGCACTCCTAAAGAATCTCATTCTAAATATAGAGAGGTGTTCCTCTGCAGAAAAATATCCCAGCAACTTGGTTCTAATATATAATTAAATCCTCTAGATACTTTGCAGTTATGTTTTACGGCTTATTTTGAGTGTTCATATTTTATCAGAAAATTATAATTTCCCTCTAAATAGGAGTTTTTACAAGGCGTTTGAATTATGACGGCTGGCTTCAGGCTTCAGCTATAATTAAAACCATGAAAGGAAATAGCAGAGCCCCATGGCACACATGGTCCTGCCGAGTCCTCAGTCCTGGAATCCCCCTGCATCCTTAAAGCTGGGGCCACACTGACGAACAGTGAGGGCATCGTTTGTAACCACAGCTGCCATAGGGTGGAAGAGAATGTATTGAGGGAGGATGGGAAGGAGAAGGTGGCCAGGGAGGGAAGCCTTCGTATGTTTCCTGGCTCGGTTTCTAAACGGCTTATCCTCGGGCGTCCTGACCAAGTAACCCATTACATGCCCCCACACCCAATCTTCCCATTGAGAAACTCATTTTCTCATAAACTGTGATGATATTCATCGCTCTCTGCTTCTCCACTCGACTATCAGCCTCATGAGGGCCGTGCCAATTAGTTCTTTGTCAATTTTACACAAGCTAGAATCATCCAGGGAGGGGGGAACCTCAACCGTGAAAATGCCCCCATCAGATTTGCCTATAGGTAAGACTGTGGGGGCATTTTTAAAAAAGCTATGGTGAATGAGTGACGTGGCAGTGTCCAGCCCACTGTGGGCAGAGCCATTCCTAGGCGGGTCGCCCTGGGTTGTATCAGAAAGCAAGCTGAAGAAACTATTAGGAGCAAGTCAGTGAGTAGTGTTCCTCCCGGGTCTCTGCCTCAGTTCCTGCCTCCAACTTCCTGCCCTTTCCTCCCCAAGCTGCTTTGGGTCATAGTCTTTGTCATATCAACAGAAAGCAAACCAATACAAGGGCCAAAGCCAAGTCTTTCCTGCCCCATACTCTCTTCCTCCAGCTCCTGGATATTCCATGAGCTTTCTGGAAAGACCATAGCCGAGGATCTTACACTGAGGGTCTCACACACAGAAATGCGTTTTGTCATAGTTCTGAATGGACTGGAAGTCTGAGTGGGTATGGGGGTGACATCTTCTGTGACCTGTCTCCTTTGCTTAAATGACTGTCTTCTGCATCCCCATGGTCCTCTGTCTCAGGTCTGTGTCCTAATCTTATAGAATATACAGATACCGAGCCCACTAGACTAGGGCTCACTCACCATAAGAGCTTTATTCATTTTAGGTACCTTTTAAAATCCCTATAGACAAATATGGAATTCTGGGGATCAGGATCTTAACATATAGTGTTTCTGGAGATACAGTTCAAGCTATGATGCCCATATTAGACTTTTAACAAATCTATGCTGATTAAGAATAAAACAAAGACACCCACAGGCCTACCTTCCAACACACGACTGGCATACATAGAAATGGAGATCTCATCCTCTGCTTGATAAATGTATATCTCACCCTTCATCAAATAGGTTTCCTTTTGTAGTCAACAGAGACCACTGCAGAAAACCACAACTGGTCAAAACCCAGAGAACAACTGACCATGGGGTACCCAGTTCCAGTTGATACATCTATAACACAAATTACTGCACCTAAGGCTTGGGGGACATCAAAGAAGCTGGGATAGAAAGACCGTAAGAATTAGGGGACCCTCTTTGAGATAGTCTCAGGGAAGGTGAGTCCAGGAATTCTCAATAATGTTGTTACCTGCACAGGCTCTGAAAGTGGCAAGACCTTGGGAGGAGTAATGGGAGCAGAAACCATAATCAGAAGGCATTGTATGCAAGGAACATATTTTCCCAATAAAAGAAAAATAGAAAAATAACAAAAGCTAAACAATGACACCAGTTGATGTATCAGCATATATGGGGAGATCTCACGAGATTCTATCCTATATGAAGAGCTGCAAGCAGTCAATAGTTGCAGAGAGAGGGAGAAGCAGTCTTCTCCAAGGACGAGATGCCCAGCAGGTTATTCAGTCCCAAACGGTCAGCTCTAAACGCATCTGAGCAATACTAAATGAACTCAGCAGATTATTCTTATAAACTTATACGTGTGTGTATTTATAATTGACAAGCAAGAGATTATGAATTTGTGAAGGAGTCAGCCAGGGTGGGCATGGGAGGAGAAGGAGGGTGATGATGTAAATACAGTACTCATAGTGGAATTTTCCAAATTAAAGTTAAAAAAAAGAAAAGAAAAGCCCAATAAATGCCAGAGCATAGAAGCATCCCAGCAGATAAGCTCTTGGAAACCTCTCTCCTGGGTGCCTCTGAAGGACACTTGTTCAGCAGTCCTTTCTGTCACCTCCAGCGTCCTAAGGACATGGATACATAATTCTGTCCTCTCTGAGCCAAACTCAGTCAATTCAGACAACCCAAATCTCGTTCCGCAAAAATCCAGATGTGACCTTCAACCCTAGGAAACCTGCTTTGGTCATCGTCAGAGGGCCTCACAAGGGCCCTCAGGGCGCACAGAGGCCACTGTGTTATTCTGATACTGTCTACTCTGTGACAAGGCTAGCAGATCTGTCCATCTGTCACCTGCTGGCCCCAACTGTGGGTCTTAGATCCTCGTCCATGAACACTGCAATGCTTTTCTGTGTCCTTGCACGTGAAATCGAGGTCTGGGTTATTGGCAGAGTTTAACAGGGTGTTTATCATGTCCTTCGATTGCCACTGTCCTGGTTTCCTTCCGTCTCTGTGACGAAACACTCTGACTTGGGGCAGAAGAGTCCGTTTGGGTTGTATTTCCAGATAGATGGCGGTCCATCTGTGATCACAACCAAGGCAGGAACTCATAGTCTTGAAGCAGAAACCATGGACAAATGCTGGTTGCTGGCTCGCTCCTTGGCTCGTGCTTTTTATAAAGCCCAGGACCAGCTGCCTAGGGAGTAGTGCTGCCCACAGTGGGCTGGGCCCTCCTCCATCAATTAACAAACAAGGTAACCTCCACGGACAGGCTCACAAGCCAATCAGATCTGTCCAGTTCTTCAGTTGAGACCCCCTTCTCAGATGACTTGTTTGACCGTTAAAGCTAACTAGGCTAGCCGCGAAGGTGGCTTTGGCTCCCTGAGTGCTAACCCTCTGCTTGTCACTTTCCATCAGGCCTCGGGTCTGGAACCCAAGCCGGTAGCAGACAGCGTCCTGATGTTACGCGACAAAAGATGGGAAGAAGTCAGAGGTGCCTTGATGTCTGCGTTCCGTCCTGAAAAGTTGAATGAGGTAAGAGACAGGAAGCACACATTCTTTCTCTTAAGGAACAGGCTTCTCTCCGAAGGGAAGCAAAGAGCCGGACCAGGTACAAGGCTTGCCCAGGTGGTGCATCAAAGTGCCTCGCCCACCAGGGTCCTCAGTCTATCCATTGTACAGAAAGCAAAGCATCCTCCACGTCCCTGTTGTCCCACATGCTCAGGTACCATCAATCAAAGGATCAAACTGCATGCCTGGCTCTGTCCCGGGATGCTGCTTGAGGCACTTTGAGGCGCTCAGGAGAAACGTAGAACAGTGTTTCTCAGACTTTCCTGTATAATTGATTGGGGAGCCTGTTCAAATGCAAATTCCCATCCCGGAGGTCCTGGCCACGTCTGAGATGGTGAACTTCAAACTACATATTGGGAGAGGCTGTTTTCTGAATGGTGAAGCACCGCCCAGGGCTGAATCACATCTTAGGATTGGAAGCGCTGGCCATGAGTGGCCAGGGAGAGCTCTGGGTGGACAGCCAGGCCAAGGCCGTCTTTCAGACAAATTCACAGGCTCTGTCAGGCCGCGCGAGATGTCACAAAATCTGAAGTCTTCAGTAGTCCCTTTCTCAACCCAGGGACACTGTCGGAGTCCTCCCTCCCCTATCAAAGCTGGTGTGTGTTTTTCCTCCCTGAGTCTTTAGCATCCATCCCTATCTGCTTGTGGAAGAGGGCCTGGGAGATAGCAGACAGGACAGGCTGCCCAAGAACTGTGTCCTGACTACCTCCTTCCCCGGCAGATGTGACCCTGATGGTTTCTAGATACTTCCTTGGCCTTTCTCCTCTAGTTCATTGGTTCTCACTATGGGACTCAGGGCAGATTACAATTTGTTGCCTATAATCCCAGCATTCATGAGGCGGGAGGCTGGAGGATTACAGATTTGAAGTCAGCCTAAGCTCATAACGAGACCTTGTCTCAAAAAACCAAACCAAACAAACAAAAACTAATTCTTCTTGGCTACTCCAAGTACCGTGGAATCAAAATATCAAGGTGCCTGAGAACCTGTGGGTCCTTCATGATTCTGCTATAGCCTGATGGGGCAGCCCAGGGTGCCAGTGAAGTTTGGTGCCCCCCACTTCACTCTGCCTCCCATCTACTGCTTTCCCAGGGCCCGCCTTCTCTGTCTCATTTCTCTCTGGGACTCTAAGGATCCATTCCGTTTATGTGTTTACCGCATCTGCCGTGTGTCTCATCCTGCTACATGGATGATTCAGGGGACAAAGCTTTTCCTTTTCCCAGTACAACTTCTTTTGAACTTTGAACTGCACACATAAGGTGTATGTATAATAGGTACTCAGTAACAGTAGCTCAGAGGATGAATGAAAAACCAAAGAACTAAGAAACTTTCTGTCTGTTTCAATGAATGCTGTATGACAAGAAAAAAAAATCAAAGGGAAGTCATTTTATCAAGAAAAAAATCAAGGGACTGGAGAGACGGCTCCATAGTTAAGAGTCCACATTGCTGTCCTGGAGGACTCAAGTTTGGTTCCAGCACCCACATCAAGTGGCTCACAGCCCCCTGAACTTCAGCTCCAAGGTATCTGATGCTGCTGGCCTCTTTGGGCAGCCACACTTGCATACGCATAGCCACATACAGACACATACACAGAATTAGAAAAGAAAGGCTAAGCAAGAGGATGTTGTAGATTGCTGGCTTTCTCCTCACGAACCCACAAGCTATGCACATGAAGGTAGAAAAAAGGAGTCATAAAGACCACAGAAAACGAGACAGTGCCAGGATGCTGAGCCTAGGCATACAGCTACCTGGAGAGAGCGACGCAACCTCAATGTTTCTCGTCCTTCCTGAATAAAAAGCTTTTGGATTTTAGTCACCAAACTCCAGGGTTTATTATCCCACTCCCAGGGTTTATTCTAAATGAATAAATAAATAGTCTGCTTCTCCTTGGAAGTGTGAGACTTTTCCTTTGGCACCTTGGTAGCTACGCTCTCCCCCCTGCACCGGCATGCCACGCACCTCTTTCCTCGCTCCCTGTTGGTTTCTGGAGGCCTTCTTAGACTGTAACCACCCACCAGCTTCATCTCTTCGGTCAGGCTGCCTCAGTCAATAGTGCTCAGAATCACTTGACACACACGCATGTGTGCGTACACGTTTGTGTGTATGTGTGCTCATGTGTGTTTGGGTGGCTTTTGTTTGTTTGGAAAAGCTGAGAGTCAAATGAGGTCACATTTTCATTTCAAAATAAATTTCTTTTGGCTTTAGTCTTAGTGGGGATAATATAGAGAGGTAAAGTCAGAGCAAATATGATTGATGCCTCCTGCTTCAGGAAGACGGAACCAGCGGCCTCATAGCATGGGGACAGACTAGTGATTAGGATTTATAGGACGGATTACCCAGTGTTGCTTAGAACATAACTGATTTTCGTTGTCGTTAGAGAAAATCTTGCCTGGTTAACTTGCCAGATTCCCCACCCATCCTCCAAAAATGTTTGCGATTTTCAAAGGGCAGCTGGGAGATTTATTTAGGCCTTGACAGTTTTTCACTAGACTCCTTACCAACGGCTGTGAGTTCTCCTGGAGTCGCGTGCGATTTTACTGTGAACCAGGAAGTAAACGGGTTTAATTTCAGGAAACAAAATTGAAACCAAATCCATACTTCTCCAACGGAAACACATAAATAACAGGATGCCCTCAGGGCAGGTTAGTGCTTTTTTTCATTTTTAAATGTCATAACTAATCAGAAAGAGGGAAGATAGAGTGGAACCTGCACATCTGTGTTTCTCTCCAAACTCTTCCAGCTTGGAAGACTTTCACAGACTCCTCCTCAATGCACTCTCTCCTGTTGGGTACCCGAAGGTCACCTGCTACTCTCCCACGGACTCACGCAATCTTACAGGAGTCTGTGAAAGTCCTTGCATTGATGTGATGATGAGTTGGGCTCCCTTCTGGGGTCCAAAGGCCTGTTCCTAACTTGGCTCTACAGTGAGATAATCAAGCAGACAATCTATCATGGTAAAATATCTAGTTAGCTCGCTGTTTAGCAAAGTCAAAGTCCAAAATCAATGATTTTTCCTGGCTTGGCCTCCACGCTGTGACGAGCGCCTGCTGGAGCAAACGCTCACATTTAGACTCAGAGCAGAGGTCCCACAATGCCCTTCAAACACACGCTCCCTGTAACCTACCTATCAAAAGTCCACAGCACCCCCTGATGCTTCCGTCCTGAAGACCAAACCTCTGCACATGATCTCTTAGTAACAGTGTTCGGTCCCTATCAGGCAGCTTATACATTCTGTCCTCAGAATCTTCTATCAGTGGTGGGCATTTGCTCCCTCGCCCGGATAACCGAGCATCGACCAGGGACCGGGAAACTTCACAAGTGAGACCCTAAGGATGTCGGTGTCACCCAAGAATGAACGAGCCACTCAGAGAGCAGTGCACGGATGCCGGTTTGCACAACGTGATGCACACAAGGAAGGCTGGCATCTCGACAGCACCAAGGGCTGCAGCTCTTGGCCTAATTTTTCACTTTCATCCAGATGTTTCCTTTTGGGAAGGCAGGAAATAATGTATGGGTCTTATAGACAGGGGCATATGTGCTCATTACTCCCATTGGCCTTTCCTGCCTGGGAGAAGACGTATGGCCCAAGAGTGGATACAATTTTTAAAAATTCACGTTGATACAGTGAACTTATGAGTGAACGCGTGGCTGGGACCATTTCAATATGAAAGTCTCTGCACAATTACAGTCATCGTCGTGGCTTTGGACTTTGTTTGGCCCTTAAATTCCCTGCATAAACTCTTCAGGCAGTCAGTACGGGGGCTTCTACGCCAGAAGAGAGTTTTCTGATAACGCTGGAGCAAGCAGCTTTTACTTGGCAGCATCCCTGCCGGCGGTTTACTTTTAATATTTGCTTTTATTTCTTAATCCATCAGAACAATAAAAATAAAAGTCATTATAAACCAGAGTAGCTGTGGCAATAAATACTTCAGAGTCCAAAAATACATTGTCTCTGTCTGACCAATTGCCCATGTTCCGGGCTGAGTATTTATCTAGCAGTGTGAGACCATTATCCTCAGACTCAGTTGTATCCTACTGACACCTAATCTTCTAATTAAAATCAGAATAATGATATACTGTTTAAATTCTACTTTTAAAAATGTTCATTTTTCCATTTGCATTTAAAAGAAAACACACTCCTCATCACTGATACCCCATCCTGGGTTATAATTTGTCTTTCCTTGCTGGAATCATAATGTCACTCCCAACTTGCCGCAGGTTCAATGGAAAAGTAGCATCTAAATGTGCTTTACAGCTTGGCTGTTGCTTGGCAACATCAGCAGCCGCCTCCTCACTGGAGTAAGTTCTAATTGGCCACAACCCTTGACAGGAGTCTCTGACTTACTGGAGACGACACTTGACTATTCATCTAGGTGGCTTGAGCTGCGCACATCAGCAGGGGACGGTGCATAAGAATGAGTCGCGGATGTTTTTCATATCTGGGTGGCTTTTAGCGGTGGGGTCGTGGATGAGGGAAGTGATAAGTTTCGTTAGCTAGAATCAGTTTTCATTTGTTAGTCAACAGAGCACTTCAAGGTGTTCCTTTTTAAAGCTGTCTCAGGCAGTTCACCCTGATGCATCCAGATGTTCTTCCCCCCCTAACTGCACATCTCCAACACGGATGCCCTCAGGCCTGCTGGGTTAGTCAGTGGTGAGGTACTACAGCAAGTACCGGAGATGATCCCTGTACCAAAGGGAAAAAAGATACTTTTAGCTCAGAGTTCCGGGGATTCCAGTCCTCTGCTGATGGACAAACTGTTTTGAAGCCTCTGCTCAGGAAATGGGGCAGCGGTGCATCACAGGGGGAGCACAGGCAGGTCACAACCTTTCCACTGGAGGCCAGGGGCAGAGCCCACAGATTCCCTTCAAAACCACACTCCCAACCATCCTCCGGGCTCCCATCAGGCCCCACCTCTTCAAGTCTCATCGCTTCCCAATAGCACCCTGGACAAAACCATTAATACAGAGACCTTCGGGAACTGTTCCAGATCCAAACTGTGGCACCACACAGGAAGAAAGGTTAGCCTCTGACATTCGTTGATTTCAATCTTTAAGAGATTCATAGTGTAGAAGGGCAGTGAGATACATAAATTACTGCATAATATAGCAAGTGCTGGAAGGTGGTGATGGAACCCTTGTCTTGTTTGGAGAACCACAAACTACTTTGGGGAAGGGGTGCAAGGAATAGTCTTGCTACTGGGATCACTGCAGTCAATGTTAGGAAGGTTATGAGACAGGTACACAGGTGTCTGGACAGAGCAGTACAGGGCTTGCTCAGAGAATAGGGGAATTCGCTCAGGCTGGAACACAGCATGCAAGAAAGACACCAGGGGGAGAAAAAAGAATTGCAAAAGTGGGTTGAGGCATGCAGAGGCCACGGCCCTGTACCAGGGGAGTCAGAGCTGTTAAACATTTGGAAGTGGAGGAGTGACTTGCTCAGAACTCCCTGGTGGGAGAAAGCACTCCATTTTGCTTTTTCGCCTTCAAGATGCCAGATGTCCCCAGACATATGAGGCAATCTTTCTGGAGCAGATGAGGAGAACTGTAAATGATACATTTGGTCTCTCTTGTATACTACCTAGCCAAGGGGTGTGGGCAGATTCCCAGAGTCTGGGTGTGGGCAGCTTTCCAGGGTCCAGCTGTGGGCAGGTTCCCAGGGTCCAGGTGTGGACAGGTTCCCAGGGACCAGGTGAGGGCAGGTTTTTTCCAGGGTCCAGGTGTGGGCAGGTTCATAGGATCCAGGTGTGAGCAGGTTCCCAGGGTCCAGGTGTGGGCAGCTTCCCAGGGTCCAGGTGTGGACAGGTTTCCAGGGTCCAGCTGTGGGCAACTTCCTAGGGTCCAGGTGTGGACAGGTTCCCAGGGTTCAGGTGTGGACATGTTCCCAGGGACGAGGTGTGGGCAGGTTGTTCCCAGGGTCCAGGTGTGGGCAGGTTGTTCCCAGGGTCCAGGTGTGGGCAGGTTGTTCCCAGGGTCCAGATGTGGGCAGGTTGTTCCCAGGGTCCAGGTGAGGGCAGCTTGTTCCCAGGGACCAGGTGTGGGCAGGTTGTTCCCAGGGTCCAGATGTGGGCAGGTTGTTCCCAAGGTCCAGGTGTGGGCAGGTTTCTAGCATTCAGGTGTGGGCAGGTTCCCAGGGTCCAGGTGTGGGCAGGTTCCCAGGGTCTGGGTGTGAGATCAGGCACAAGCCTCTATTCTGTCTTTCTTAGTCTTTTTCCACACTTGGATAGATTACTAACCAAGCAATACACCATCAACATGTGGAGCTCATTGCTTTAGCAATGTCATATAACTCGAAACCCTTTCTTTCCTACTCCCTGAACAAGAAATACTTCCTTCCCCAACCCTCAGTGAGATGCCATCCGCCAAACTTCTAGATTCCAAAGGCTTTTAAGTGCTGAGGTCTTTCTTTTCTTCTTTCATTCTTTCATCCTTCCTTTCTTTTCCTTCCTTGTGTTCATAGTATCAGCTCTGTAGAGAGTGAAATTGTAATCAAGAGTAGATATATTGAGGGGCGAAGGAAATACGGGACCTGGTGAGAAAGCGACAGGAGTCAGATGTTCTGATATTCTTATTCCCATGTTCATGAAACTTTTGAACACAAAAATAACCAGGTTCCATCACTATGAAATTCTAAAGTCAATGTGTCAAAGAGATGTCAATAAATTTCTTTATAGATAGGATGTGTCACTTCAAGTAGATTGGCTTAATGATATGATCTTCTACAGACCCAAATTTAGAAGATGGCTGCTTTTTTTCCCATGGTCCCCAGCAAATTCTTAACCTGTATTTTATAGTGTATTAGTTATGTGTTGCATTACTGTAACAAAACATCAGACAACAGCAATTTAAGAAAGGATTTATCCTGGCTCACAGTTTAAGGGAAACAGTCCATCATGGCATGGAACGGACAGAGGCAGAAGCAAGAGACAGCTGGTTACATTGCATCTGCAGTTAGTAATCAGAGTTCCACCCAATGACCTACCTCCTCCATCAGGATCCTACTTCCCAGAACAACACCTCCATCTGGAGACCAAGTGTTAAATCATGGAAGCCTGCCATCAGTGATGGTGCACACACCTTTAATCCCAGCAAGTTGGGAGGCAGAGGCAGGTGGATCTCTGTGAATTTAAGCCAGCCGGATCTACTGAGTGAGTTCAAGGACAATAAAACCCTGCCTCAAAAAAACCAAAAAGCAAAACAAGATCAAGGGTCAGAAGCAGCATTTACATAATAAGACCAAACATGTGGGCCCAGTGGGGAGCTGTCCATGAGGAAGGGCTGCCCAGAGGTTCAGAGGGAAGTATTCCCAATGTTCAAACCAGCCTGGAGATGGATCCTCCATAGGACAGGAGCCATGTTTGGAGCTCTTGACTATGCGAGGTCCTTTACATATTTTGTTTCTAATCATAGTTAGAACATATCAAGGGAGGCACCATTATCCCCATCCCTCAGGTGAAGACATAAACTCACTAAGCTTAGGTCTTTGGCAAGAAACTACGAAGTTCCAGGGAATGGAGCCATAGTCACTGGCAATGACTTTGAGTGTTTTCTCTGCTTGGAGCCAGTGTGAATTACCCAAGTCAAATTCTTCCCCCGCAAGAAGAATGCCAAAGGTGGGATTTTGGAGAGATGTTGGAGACTGTTCCCCTGAGCAGGGGATGCCTTGCCCCTTCCTGGCAACCTCCCTAAAGGGTGCCTTCTCTGTCTGCTCCTAAAGATTAGAGTTTACCACTTGCCTTGTGTCTACACTATTCTTCAGAGACAGGTGGTCAAATCCTTTGAAAAACACTGGGTGCTGAATTTATATAATAAAGTCCAAGCTGAGCAAGAACTTCCTTTTTTGGGGAATTTTCTTCCCAAACTGAGGATGGCACTTCACTCTCAGCAAATGTGCCTTGTCCCCAAACAACCACCCAGTCCCATATTCTGACTCTGTCCTCTAGGGACAGCCCAGGCTTGACTGTTGGAATGTCACCCTGGCCTTAGCCAACTTAGACTGTAATAGCAAAGTACTATAGACTGGATGGCTTAAACAGTAGATAGGTGTTTTCTCTCCGGCTGCAACTGGAGAACAGGGTCCTGGCAGTAGTGACTTTGGGTGGCTTCTCTTTTGTGGTTTTCAGGGAGCCACGCATCTTGTTATGTGCTCACAAGATCCCCTTTTGGAGACGGTGTCTCACTGTGTGGCTCAGGCTGGCCTCAAATTCACTATTATGGCGCAGGCTAGCCTAGAAGTCCTAATTCTTCTACCTCAGCCTTCTGGATGCTGTAATTACAGGCACACACCATCACCCCTGGATCAAGGTCCCTAGCCTTAACATTTCACTTAATGCTAATATTTTCCTGAGAGGCTGTGTCTCCATTCCAGCTACACTGGGAATTAGATCAACAACATATGGGTTTCAGGAGGACACAAGCACTCAGTCCACAGCAACCCCCAGAAGAAATCCATTTTTAAAAACCAAGCGGTATCAATATTTTATGCTATTGAAAGTACAACATATGTGCGTCTTGAAAATGTTGGGTAAAACAAAAATAAAAATCATTCATTGTCCTACACAGATGAAAGACAACAAAGCCAAAGCCTTAAGATGTGGGTGGAAGAACAAGGGGTTCCTTCTGGTCTCGTGGCCAAACATCTGCCACATTCACCTGCCTGTCTGGAAACTCAGAGAAGGAGCTCTTTCCACAAGCCCAAGCCACCGGGCTTCGGCTTGTATGCAGCCCATGTGAGAGAAGGCATTCTATAGCAGCGGTACATAGCACAAGAAGAGAAACGGAAATGATGGCTACCAGCCAACACACAGCTCATGCTCCACTCTTGTTGTATGTTCTCTGCGTTATTTCTTAAAACACTTTCATATGGCATGCTCCATCTCATACCACATTAATCCAGATAAAAACGTCATTATCCATTCTGTTGTGACTGATAGCAGGCATGGCAGAGTAGAAAGTTGCAATCACATCAGCCAGCAACAAAGCATTTTAGTTAAATGCATGTGGGAGAAGCAACGGTAGACGGCTGGCCGTGGCTCCTGGGGAGAAGCGGTGGTGGGTGGCTGGCCGTGGCTCCTGGGGAGAAGCGGTGGTGGTGGCTGGCCGTGGCTCCTGGGGAGAAGTGATGGTAGGCGCCTGGCCGTGTCTCCTGGGGAGAAGCAGTGGTAGGCGGCTGACCGGCTGGCCGTGGCTTCTGGGGAGAAGCGGTGGTATACGGCTGGTCGTGGCTCCTGAGGAGAAGCAGTGGTAGGCAGCTGGCTGTGGCTCCTGGGGAGAAGCGGTGGTAGACGGCTGGCCGTGGCTCCTGGGGAGAAGCGGCGGTAGACGGCTGGCCGTGGCTGCTTGAGAGAAGTGATGGTCGTGGCTCCTCTGAATTACCCAGGTCTGTACCTGGATCCCATGTAAGAGAGCTCTCCTAACACACAGGGCGTGCGTCTAGCCTCTGAGTTGTTTGTATGAGTCAAATTGTATACTGCATCTCTCTTACTAGCATAAGGATGTTTAAGCTTGATGTCTAGGGAGACTTTCATTCTGACAGGTTTTTGTGGGTGATGGTTTTTTTTTTTAAATGCTCCTCTGAAATACATTTTTGTTAAAAAAAAGGCTTCTATTTTTAATATTTTATTAAAATAAGATTCTCTTGAAAAACTAAGCTTACTAGGATAATTGAAGGGGCTACAAGTGGCTTAGCAGGTAAAGGCGCTTGTTGCCAAGCTGACTGGTTTCTTCTCTGGGAGCCGCAAGGTAGAAGGAGAAAGCCAGCCTGCAAGTTGTCCTCTGAGTGCCACAGGTCACTGTGGCGTGTGCACACCCACACATGCGTACTGAGTAAATGAACAAATGCCTTAAGATAACTTGGGAATGGTAACCAGAGAAGCTAGCAAGAGAGATGCAGTTTAGATAGCAATGAGTTCTCCAAATATTAAGAAAGTCAGATTTTGCCAGGCGGTGGTGGCTCATGCCTTTAATCCCAGCACTCAGAAAGCAGAGGCAGGTCGATCTCTGTGAGTTCAAGGCCAACCTTGTCTACAGAGCAAGTACCAGGGCAGGCTCCTAAGCTATACAGAGGGGGAGAGACAAGGAGGGGACCAGAGAAAAAATGTATAGCTCAATAAAATCAATTAAAAAAAAACTACACAGAGAAACCCTGTCTTGAAAAACCAAGAGAGAGAGAGAGAGAGAGAGAGAGAGAGAGAGTCAGATTTCTTGGGAATGATGGATGATGGTTTGGGAGACATTTTAAGGAACCCATCTACACGCATTCCTGTATGGTGGATTATTCAGTGGTAGGTTTGTGAGAATTTAGAAAAGAATACCTCGGTCATGAAGAGTTGACACAGAGTCACCAATAACAAGTCAGATTCACTTTGAGCATTTCTTTCCTGGAAAGACGTAAGGACAGACAGCTGGGTCAATGGCACTCCCACTTCAGCCAATCGCTGACAAGGCCTTCTCCTGCCAATTATTGGGAAAGTGGTACCAAGCTGAGTATTTACTTGGGTTTATCCAGCCTGGCCAAAAGATTTTGAAAATTTGTGCAGATACCTGAAGCAACCGTCCAGAGACAGGCCACAGGTCTGTGCTTGAGCTGGTCATTACAGCCACGAAGTAAAAGAAAAGTTGGAAGACCATTGCCAAAGTTTAGATAGAACAAAGAAGGAGTGGCTACTGTCGTACTCTGAGCCACAGGAAACCCTCGGGCTTCTCAGGCCAGCTCCCTACTACAGGGCTCCTACCCCAGTGCAGGTAAGGAAGCCCTAATGTCATAAGTCGGTCCCCACAGAGCATATGGGGCTAGCTGGCAGGGAACCGTGATGTCAACGAAAGAAATCCAACACAGCCACGCCGTCCCCTGCCATCTCAACATCTGCTCAGACTGTCCCACTGTGCCCAGGGTTTTAGGGCAACTTAGAAAGTTGTTCTTCCCAGAACTGCTGAAGACAACTTTTTATGGAAATAAAGGCAATAGAAAAGCAAAGCCTGCGGCTAGAAAGTTGAAGCAGTGGACCAGTTGCTCTTCCAGAGGACCTGGGTTTGGTTCTCCGCACCCACATGGCAGCTCATAGCTGTCTATAATTCTAGTCCCAGGGACCTGACGCCCTCTTCTGGCCTCCTCAGGCAGTGTACACCTATGGTTAGTAGACATATATGCAGGTAAAACACCCAAACAGATAAAACTTTTTTAAAATACAGGGGGAAAAAATTAAAAAGAAACACAAAGCCTTTCTAATGAATGGACCCTAAGGGCTAATGCAGTTATGATTCATGAGAAAAAACCTCATGACTTTCATTGACCTGAACTTTGATATTTGTTTGTAGTGTGTATCTTCTGCAATGGTCAATGTAAACCTGATCTTGCTACTGGCTTGCAATAGGAAGATCACAGAATGTGATTAATTTACTATTTACTAGATAGTGTCTGAAATAGGACCGTGATCTACCTATGGGTTGCTATTGCAGAATAATCTTTTTTGTTGTTGTTGTTTGTTTGTTTTTTTTTTTTGTTTTGTTTTTCAAGACAGGGTTTTTCTGTGTAGCTTTGGAGCCTGTCCTGGAACTAGCTCTGTAGACCAGGTTGGCCTCAAACTCACAGAGATCCACCTGCCTCTGCCTCCTGAGGGCTGGGATCAAAGGTATACACCACCACCGCCCAGTATAACTTTTTTTTTTAAAAAAGAGAAGCAGTAAGAATAGAGAAAGGTGTGCAAACTTTCGAAAGCAGAGAGGTAGTTGTAATACACACAAGTCTGCTTCCCATCACTATAACGAACACTCGTAACCATCAACTCAAGAGAAAAGTCATTATAATATGGCTCACAGTTTTTAAGGTTTCAGTGTGTGACTAGTCGGATCCCTTTTGTTGGCTCTGTGGTGGCCCCTGACGGCAGCACATGGCAGAGCAAAACCACTCACCTCAAGGCCAGAAGTGAGAGATAGAATGAGGAAAAGGCCGGGCCCATCATCCACTGAGGGGCACATTCCTAGTAGCCTAGAGAGCTTCCACTAGGCCCAGCTAGCTACGGGCTCACCACCTCTTGGTCATACTCTCCTAAGGGGATGCTTACTGTCCAAACTGCAATAGAGGGAGCTGAATTTTTTCCTCGATTCAATAACATATCTCACAAGTAGATTAACATTTTCTGAGTTCTCCCCAATATCTTAAGATTTGAAGAGCAAAAAGCAGATACTGCATAATCATTGAAAATCATCTATCTGCCCATCCATCCATTCACCCAACACAGAACTGCATGTGCCAGGTTCTGTTGCAGGTTCTAGAGATATAAATAAATAAATAATTAAATAAATAAATAGAACAAACAGACAGAAACCTCCCCTGACTTCAGGCACTTCATATTCTAGCATCAAAACAATGACAGCCAGGTGCTGGAGAGACGACCTAGGGTTAAGAGAGCGTATTGCTTTTGTAGAGAGCCCAACCTTAGTTGCCTGTGCCTATGTTGTACTCCAGTTCCGGGGGATCTGCTGCCCTCTTCTGGCCTCTGCAGGACTAGGCAGGCAGGCGTGTGATGCACATACACACAGGCAAAGCACCCATTCGCATAAAATAAAATAAACTCCAATTTTTTAAAATTTAAACATAGCTTTAAAGTTTCTTAATAATAACAATGAAAACTAAACATTAGGCACCATTTCAAAGTAGGATTTCCATAAATGTGCAAAAGAACCTACAATAGCACGTTGCCTCGGCTATGATACTATTCTAGAATGTGTGCCAGTTCAAATGATCCCCCTTGACAGTTCAAGCATGTATATAATATATATAGGATATACAAATATACAGGCGAGGGCAAAAGACCATAAGGAATTCTACCCATCTGATCTGTTGGAAGTCAAAGTGATGGGCAGCCAAACCTGCAATCTAAATGTGTTAAAGCCAGCGGGCACTGCATAGGTGTGCAAAGAACAGCTCTCTAGACCTTTCTCTTGGTGATAGAAATTGTCCCCAATCAAGTATTTTAATATTAAGAAGCCAACAATTGCCTTGTGCAGGTCGAGTTACCCTGTCTTGGAAGGAAGGCTCAAGCAGCTGAAACACAAATGAGAAACCATCTCTCAGAAATACCATCCAGATAACTTCTGGGTTAATTAAGAAGTTGGAACGGCTGACCCTGAGCTCCTCTAGATGATACTATTCTGTGTTCTGGTGGGAGATCTGAAAGCTTAACTGGAGCAAGCATGCACAGAGTTGGGGTAGTTCAGGGCCAGGACGTACAGAGTGTGGTCTACTTGCTCACTAATCCTAACCACGTGTCAGGAAGCTGAGCGCTGATTTGAAGTTTTGTCTAAACACTTAGTAATCACTTTCATAATTATTTCACCAGATTTACTTTTGAGCCTTTCTTCTTTTGTGTTTCTGCCACAGAAAGCTAGCTTAAGCTTTAAATAGGTGTTTATAGACACTGTATTTACAGATATTGTGGGTACTTCCTTAATCTTAGCCTCACAAAAAGTACCTTTGAAGCACAGTCTGTTTTTCTAGAAAGTACTGCGTGTAGCCTTGTCCATCATCTGCAGCCGATTTAGGCATGATGCCCTAATTACAGTTCTGCTATCTGTTGTCAGATGACACCTCTCATCAGCCAAGCCTGTGAATGTCTCCTGGCTCACCTAAAACGCTATGCGGTATCCAGAGACACATTCGACATCCAGAGGTAAGGACCCCGTCACAGGTGAGGAGTCGCAGCCCTGAGTCGCTGGCTCTTGTGACTGTACATAATTGCTGGACAGGTATCTTGGGAGTAGGAAGCTGGAATTGCCAGGCATTCCCAACGGCACAGATGGGCCGGTTAATGAAAAGAAGCCTGCTTAAACCATGGCACGAAGCAACTGGAGCCAGGGATGCCACCTGCTTAGTCCCTGAATAGACCTGTCCTCTGCCTCCGTGGACATGATGGGTGAGGCGAGGCATGCCAGGGCAGAAAGGGTAGGGACTTTGGGGAAAGTTCCTGATCTCTCACATCAAGAAAGATTGTGAGGCCAGCTGTGGTGGCACACGCTTTTCATCCCAGCACTTGGGAGTCAGGAACAAGTAGATCTCTGTCGGTTTGAAGGTAGCCTGGTCTATATAGTGAGTTTCAGGCAATGGCTGCACAGTGAGACCTGGGTCGAAAAAAGTGAGTCATGAGGTTGAGGCTATAGTTCAGTTAGTAGAATGTTTGCTTGGGATGTTCAAAGCCGTGGGATTAACTCCTAACATCACAAGAAACCTGGCGTGTTACTACACACCTGTAGCTCCGTATTCTGGATACTGGCTACATGGGGAATTCAAGGCCTGCCTGAGATACCTGCAACCCTGCCTCGAAAAAAATTAAAATAATAATAATGTAAGCAAAGCATATGATCTGACCTGCTCAGAAAATGAAGGCAGGAAGATCATAAGTTCAAGGCCTGCCTGAGCGACTTAGTGAAACCCTATCTCAAAATCAAAAGCTAAGGAAATGGAGAGATGGCTCCACAGTTAAAAGCACTTGTTGCTCTTCCAGAAGATGTGGGTTCAATTCCTATCTCTCACGTCAAGTGGCTCACATCTGTCTGTAACTTCTATTCCGGGCATCCAGTGCCTTCTGGCCTCCATGAACAAGGCAGGCATGCGGTGGTATACATACATACACTCAAGCAAACACATATGCACATAAAACAAATAGCTAAATCTCTAAAAATTATAAATAAATAAAAAAGTAAAAGTGAGGGATAGTTCAATATATAGTTCAATAGAATAGAGTGTTTGCCTAGCACGTGCAAGGCCCTGGTTTCAATTCTCAGTTGAGCTAAATGGATTAATAAATAAATAAGTCATGGATCATTTATGCATGGCAGCCACAGCTCTGTGGCGGGCAGGAGGACGATGTTAAGTATATACAGCTGGCAATTCAAGTGACTGACTTTTCTCCTAGCAGCCTTTAGATGCTTTATGCTAAACCATGGCTGCCGGCAGCCTGGGACCAGGATGGCTGCAGATCAGCCCCAGCTGACTCAGAACTATCACCGCTAATAAAATCACAGCGTAGTCAACGCCAGCATTTCCATGGTGCCCAACTGTTGACGGAGCTTCTCCGCCACGCTCTCTCAGATTGCGCAGAAGGTGGAGGAAGATGAGGTGGCCTTCTCGGCTAGCAAAGCAAAGCAAATCGCTCTTCAATCCTGGGGTCATTAAGTATGAGGGGCTGGTGGAAATGCCTTCTGGAGTCATGCGTAGTTATTGCCTCAGTAGGGGAATCTGTGATCGATCGTAGGAATGTTTTCAATAAGAGCAGTCAAAATTTTAGAGTCATCGGGGCTGGAGAGATGGCTCAGAGGTTAAGAGCATTGTCTGCTCTTCCAAAGGTCCTGAGTTCAATTCCCAGCAACCACATGGTGGCTCACAACCATCTGTAATGGGGTCTGGTGCCCTCTTCTGGCCTGCAGGCATACACACAGACAGAATATTGTATACATAATAAATAAATAAATATTAAAAAAAAAAATTTAGAGTCATCAAGTCACGACATTCATTCTCCACTGACAAGCCAGTGACTGCCGAACTCGTGCAGAAGAGAATCTAAGTGTATCTGTATCCATGACAAACACAGACGTTGTAATTATAGAGGAATATTAATAACCCAGCTGTTAGCCTCCTTCAAAAGACCTTAAGATGGCAATGCCTGAAAGAAAAGGAAAAGGGATTTGGAGAGATGGTTCAGCAATTGAGAGCATTGGCGGCTGTTCCGGAGCTCCTGAGTTCAGTTCCCAGCAACTCATGTGGCTCACAACCGTCTATAATGGGATCTGTTTCCCTCTTCTAAGGACTGGTGAGGTGGCCCAGAGGTTAAGGGAAGCCAGGAAAGCTTAGTGATCCAAGTTTGATCCTTAAAAACCACACAGAGGAAGAGGCCACCTGACCCCACACAAATACGTGCCGTTTCAACGTGCCGATGACAGAGACGATGGTGGAAGGGAAAAACCGACTCCACAAAGTTGTCCTCTGGCCTTCACATGTGATGTGCACTGTGGCGCCATGCCCCGTCACGCAAACATTCACACACACACACACACACACACCATGCACAAACGTACACAATAACAATAAATACATAACATTTTATGAAAGAATAATGCTAGTTTAAAATGGCCTTTGGGAGGGACAGGCCTCCTATCCTAAGGTTAAATTTTCTATGGCCACTGGAAGACACAGTTCCTTTTGTTTGTTTGGAAAAGGCAATGTGTGTTTTCGGTAATAATATAAGTAGATCCTGAAAGCCTGCCCAGAGTTTTCTGCTACCCCACTCGAGTGAGAAGAACCCTTGCTTTTGTTCGCTTTGTTTGCCGCACTTTCAAAAGCTGCAAAGTCACCAGGCATAGTGGAATACGCCTTAGTGCCAGCGCAGAGAAGGCAAAGACTAGCCAGGGTCTAAAGAAGGGAGGGGAAGGGGGAGGGAGGGAAAGAAAGCAAAACAAAAGTCTTCCACATCATTAGAAGGGAAGGGGGGGGGGGAGTAATGAGCTAATTGGGGTCATTCATCAATGCCCATTTGACAAGTGTCAATTAATTACTAGATTCTGACCTGAGAAGAGCTCTGCACGCATGGGGGTGAAAGCCCCTAGGTTTGGGGGCTCCTATTTCCCTCCGCACGGGAAGGCCCCCTCCCCTGGAAGGTATGCACCTTGGTCTTCAACTCAGTCCTAAGGATTGAGTCAGTGATGCCCTCACCTTCTCTCCCGTAGCTCCTTGGTAAGGCTTCCCTCATCCTCTGCTGCTGCAGGAAGCCTCCCTTCCACTGCCCAGCTCAGCTCCCCTGGAAGTCCCTCTGTGCTGCTTAGACCAGCCGTGCAGACCATGAGGGGTGCACTCTGGGAAGGTCAATGTGGTATCTTTCAAATGTCATCCTCTCTCTCTCTCTCTCTCTCTCTCTCTCTCTCTCTCTCTCTCTCTCTCTCTCTCTCTCTCTCTCCACAGGTGTTACTGTTGTTACACCACAAACGTGGTGGCCAGTGTAGCTTTCGGCACCCAGGTGGACTCCCAGAACGCTCCAGAAGACCCGTTCGTACAACACTGCCGGCGTTTCTTTGCCTTCAGTATCCCCAGGCCCCTCCTGGCTTTAATCTGTGAGTGCATCCCCTACCCAGGGTGGTGAGACCAGACTCTAACTCACGGAAAAGCTTGCAGGGTAGAGTCCCCCTGCCCCCGCTAGGAAAGGTTCCTCAGAAGTCTCTGAGAGTTGACTTGCAAAGACTCTGTCTTCCTGGTGACTTGTCACCAATACAGGTAACCCTGGTCTCTGTCACACCAGGACCAGAAAACTGGTGCATAGGAAGGCAAAGTCAAGACTAGAACCCCAACTCTTTCATTTCCTACGGCTTTTTGTTTTGTTTTCTTATCTCCTCACTCGAAATCCCGTCTCGATCCAGGGAACCCTGTCCTAAGGACCCAGGCTGCAATGTTGCAAGACAGGGGAGTGCCCACAGCAGATGGAACCGTATCCCTGCCAGCAGCTACAGCAGCATGTCTTAAGGACAATTCCAGTGACCGCTGCGGGAACACTGATTCCAGAGAAAGGCAAACACGAATGGCCAGAAAGTTAACAAAGTTGATGTACTTCTACCCTCTTGTTAAATCTTGACACACTGTCGGTCACCTATTCTGTCCCCCACCCCATCTGAGATTGGAGATAGCCCTTGCTAAGTGTGAAATTGGGTTTGCAAGGCCAGGCGCACACGAGGACTGACTTTATTGCGCGAGCATTCGGTGAGGGTTTACCACGCGTAGAGGACGGGACACAGGGCAGAGCTCAAGTCAGCTCGAGCCCTGCCATGAGCAACTCTGAGTCTGTAAGGAAGACGGGCTCCCAAGGACACCAGTTCAAGACTGGCACTTGCTTCTTAGTAACAGGAGTCTAATAGCCCCGGCTCATTATCGCTCCCCCTTCAACGCCACTCTTGTTTTTCTCTTTCAAGTATCATTTCCATCCATAATGGTCCCATTGGCCCGGATTCTGCCCAATAAGAACCGAGATGAGCTGAATGGCTTTTTTAACAAACTCATTAGGAATGTGATTGCCTTACGGGACCAGCAAGCAGCAGAAGAGGTAACTATTTTAATAGGGTGCAGCCTGGAAACAGAATGGAGCCTAATTTGGCATCACTCTCTCTTTTCTTTCTCCACCCTCCCAGCCCCTCACATCACAAGGGGCCGTCCTTTATGAGTCTCCCATTCTGAGCTTTCCAGGGCCAGTGGGAAGCGATAGGAAGCAGGGAAGGGAAGAACAGTAGGGAGAGGTTCCTATCAGTGTGCCTACCCCTGGTGTGAACTGTAGAACAAATGCCAGCCCCCGAACCGTCTCCCACCATCTAGACATCACCCCAAGCACAGGTTGCAGTAGCCCCACCCACTCCCAAATTTCCTAAGAGCCTCATGCAATTTTCATGAGCATAGTCTTTCTGCCGAAGAATAGCAAGATGGGGATTCATAGCATGAATAGCATAAATATTAGCAAGACGTTTGGGCAACTGTCAATCAATCTTTCAACACGAAGATTCTTGCTAGAAAATTTGTGGTTGACGCCCCTGAACATTTAGCACGTTCCTGGGTTTCCTCTTTCCCTTGCAGGCTTACCCTCTGCTTGGCACATAGCAAGGATAAGTAAATATTGGTCGGGCTTGACTCTGAGTGGAATGCCGTTGTCAGTGTGAGAGAGCATCTTTCACCATCAGGAGATGCTCCTGTCCGTGGTAGAGCTGTCCATTAAGGGATTCATTGCATTAAAGACAGTTACAAAAATGAAAAAATAGGCTAAAAGGGCTTTTCCTCCGCTGCCGTGAGCAAGATGGAGCTTTAAAAGGGTTTTCTCAAAGACAGTGGCTCAGAGGGATTCATGAGGCCTGATGGTTAAGGCATTGGCCTAGAATGAAATCCAAGTCAATTAGTAGTTTGATGCACTTAGCAGCCTTGGGCAGCAGCCTGTCCTACTCAGCTACACGCCCTAGGGATGGTGTAGCAACTTTTCTCTGCATCGGAAAGGTGTGGGGACGTATATAAGAGCTCTCAAGCCCTTGGCCCACACCACCATCAGCTCCACTTGAATGCCCTTAGAGGTGAGGGAAAATGGGCCAGCTGGTCTATCCGGCCCCACTAGGAAGCAGACAGAAAAGACAGGACAACTTCATTCAAATGTGTGCTTCTGGGCTGTGAGGGAAAAGCCTGAAGGACAAGAAATAAAGAACCATTTTCAAACTTCACGATTGCTGCAAAGGGCTGCGCTAAGAGAGCTTACACACACACAGAGACACACACACAGCTCCCCCCACAGAAACACACACACATACATATACACATACACAGCCATACACACACACAGCCATACACACACACAGCCATACACACACAGCTATACACACACAGACATACACATACAGCCCCCCCACAGAAACACTCACATACATATACACATACACAGCCATGCACACACACATACATATACACATACACAGCCATACACACACAGCCACACACAGCCACATACACAGCCACACACAGCACACACACACAGCACACACACACTGCCACACACACACACTGCCACTCACACACACTGCCACACACACACAGACACACACATGGCACGCACACACAGACACACACACAGAGCCATACACACACAGAGACACACACAGAGACACACATAGCACGCACACACACCACATACACAGTCACACACTGCCACACACACACAGTCACACACAGCCACATGCAGCCACACACACGCACTTGCACCCAAGCCTGAAACCTACTGGCTGTAGAACCAGGCTGAAAATTCAGAAACCATTGCACTGAGTGACTAAGAGGTGAGAGGTTATTAAGGAGCCAATTACTGGGATTGCCTCAAGCTTTTCCTTCCATAAACTTTACAGCTATTTGTTTCAAACAATGAGTTGATCTGAGAAAAACCTCCCAACCACAAATCCAGGGCTGCCCGTGTCAAGACAGAGCTATACAGTTACTAAGAAAACTCACTTAGAACCCATCTGAACTCTGTATACATTCCATCAAACAGATGTGTGTTTGCACAGCGAAAATGCCGCACAGATGTTAAAAGGTAAATATTTTTCTAAGCTCTAGCCGATGGGCGGATTAGACACCTACATCTATCAGGGCATGTATTTTTCTTGGATATAACCGTAAACCAGCCCTGTTTCCATCCTAAATGGGCAGCTTTCGCATGGCCTCCGCGACGCTTTGGGAATGGAAGAATCCCATCTGCACTAATGTTCCTCTCTAGCTCGTGGGCCCTGGAGAGAGGCCCTTTCCCCTGGCCTCATCAGCTGGCAGTTAAGACAGATTTCTGCAAGACTTCACCAGCCCTTTCTGCAGTCTGGCTGGGCTTGGATAAAAGGGGGGAAATGCCAGTTACCATGCTGCTTCTGGGGAAAGATGGTGTGGCTATGGCTGCGAGCTGCCCTGCCGTCACTCGGGCTCCACCCAAGAAAAGCGACAGTCAAGCCTTGGGGACTAGGAACACACTTGGCTTCTCTGGTCACATCCAGGCACCCAGGGAGACTCGGGTGTCATGTTCCCCTGTGCCATCTTATTCTGCCCCCTGTAATATGTGGGACCACAACAGCTACCCGGATGTTGACCAGTAACAGGACAGCAAAATGAGCAGGGTCAGGGAACAGTGAGGAAGCCCAGGCTTAGCCTTTTCCTCTGCTATTAAAGTGAGAATAGCCTGGTGGGAAATGGAGACCTTGCCTCCTTGGCCTCGGTGTGTGTTCACCTTTAGTGGTGAGCCCTGCCAGGCTCCCAGCAGACACCTTTGATGGTCCCTACCTGTTCATCAGCAAAGGGTTTCTGCTCCCAACAGCAGCTGAACAGTTGAAAACAAACCCACTGCTCCTATTCCTGAGGGCATCTGTTGCTTTACATTCTGATTTGAAGAAGATTCTATTGCATGTTTAAAATGTGCTCAGCATAACACTTGGCCAAGGTGGGGGAAAGGGGAGGGTCTCACCCTGGGGTTGCTTTGCATCTCACGGAGCAGAAAAAGTGGCCACACGTGAAATGCCAACAAAGTTAAAAGGTGGAATTACATGCCGAGGTGTGGGGCATAGATTATTCATGCAACAGGGGTTCAGAAGCCAACAAGTTGAGAAAACGCCACACAACTAGGGAAGTCCTTTGAAATTATAATATTTTCCTGTTGGAAGTTCTGATACTCTCCTCTTGCTGTTTTAATCCCATAAACCAGAAAAGAGCAACATCCTGGTTGTTATTCATTATTTTAAAAAAAAAAAAAAAAAAAGGCCATTTTGAAGAAAGGACACCCTGGGAACACCCTTCGTGAATGCCAGAGCAGTGGGTAAACATTCCATGGTCAGAATTAGTGGTGATCAAAATGTAAAGGATATGCAAATTACTGATAAGGAAGGTGGGGGAAATGATAAGGAGCCTTTAACCACTCAAAGGAGATTGAGGATTACTGGAGAGAATAAAGGGATCCCATAGGAAGCAGGCTGCCAAGTCTGGGGGGCTTTGAAGACAAGCCGGCTCCCTGCTACATGCCGCCATCTTGTCCTGTTGACTGTCTACTGTAGGAGAAAACTTATAGCCGTCCACTATGTCCTTGCACAGTAAACAGTTAGACATGTGCTCTGACTTAAATCTATCAGGTGTTTTCTCACTGGAAATTCAGCCAGTAGTACAAACATGTAGAAAGTGCTAATCAGAACTAAAAGACCTTGGCTTTCCCACCTCCTTTTGCTCTAGGGATCAGACGTGGCCGATATTACTACACATGAAAGATGCACATACTTCTCTAGATTGTACACTTACTGTTTTTAGGGAATGAGATCCCACTGTATCTGCTGCTCCAAAACTTACTTTATTTTAAGCACATTTGGGGGTGGGGTAGGAATCAGCCTGGCTGGAATGGCCTCATCCAGAATAGACGAAGGGAGCATGAGACATAAACACAACAGAATACTATTTGACCTTATAAAAGCATGGGATCTATTGGTTTTCCGCTACATGGATAGACACGGGAGGACGTTATGTTAAGTGCAAGAAGCCAGGAACAGAAAGACAAACACAGAATGCTTGTTGGGCATGTGGGAGCTGAAAAATCTGATCTCAGAAGTAGAAAATGATTGTCACTGGAAGCTAGGGAGGGGAGGAAGGGGAAGGAGGTGGTTGGGTACCCAAACCTGATGAGTAAGAGGACTAAGTTCTGGTGTTCTCCAGCTCAACAGGGAAGCTGTTCTAGAACAACTCCAAAAGGAGAGTTTAAAGATTCCAGACCTACACAGCACATACATGATATGGAAAGACTGCTCTCGCCATCACACATTGTGTGTATTAAATTGCCCCACAGTTGCTCCATAAGTCTGTACAATGGCAAAAAGGACAATGGCCTCATCTTCCACTGGAGCATTGATCTGCCCCTTGCTGCTATCCTGGGGGTCATTATGGTGACCACCAGGCTCTCACCATCTCAGATAACCCAGTGACAAGAACCTGTTCCTCCTGAGCTGTTCAGAAACTCCACCCAGGAGTCTCCTCCCTGGTCCTCCAGCCTCATTCTGTGACTCTAATGTGCCTTTTCCTCTCCTGTTCTCAGAGGCGGAGAGACTTCCTACAGATGGTGCTGGACGCCCGGCACTCCACACACTCTGTGGGCGTGGAAGACTTTGACATGGTCACAGAAGCCCTGTCCTCTGCCAAGTGCACAGTGGACCCTCCCCAAAGAAGCAGCCCTGCATCCATGTCTAAGCCTTTAACCACGGATGAAATTGTGGGCCAGGCCTTCCTCTTCCTCATCGCTGGCCATGAGATCATCACTAACACACTTTCCTTCGTCACCTACCTGCTGGCAACCCACCCTGACTGCCAGGAGAGGCTTCTGAAAGAGGTGGACCTCTTCATGGAGAAGCACGTGAGTACGGCGGGGTCCAGGCGACCGTGCACAGCCACACGGCGGTGGATTCAGTGAAATGTCGCCTTAATGACTTGTTAAAATCACATTCTAAGTTTGTAAGATAAAATAAGATCACACGCACCTTCGCCATCTCTCTGGGCTAGCAAGTAAAATGGGGTGTTCAGAGGAAAGTAAAGAGCCCGTAAGACTGGCTCCAGGGGCCTGCAGAGACCCAGGAAGGAAGGGGGTGGGGTGGGTGAAAGGGCAGCCATAGGGAAAGAGTCTGGTTAAGGCATGCTTTAACTGTGAGGCGCTTCCTGAGGAAGACAGGAGAGGAGAGTCAGCAAAGGGAGCCACGTCTGGAGAGGGCTGTATCCAGAGGCAGGCATAGACACGGGAAGCCGATGAGGCAGGAAGGAGAGGGCAGAGGAGGAGGCACAATCCAGACGGGCTGGGAGCCCCAAGCACAGGTGGAGTCTGGGGTGTCCTTGGAGATGAGGCCCCTCTGTAGTAGATGGCAGCAACCTTTCCCGGGTGTTGAGCTGGGCTGCTTCCTCACCTCGTGGTTTTCTCAGGATGCTGCTGTGTGCACTGCCTTGAATCACTTTAAAAGTCCGAACTTTAAGGAAATCCCCCACAATGGAGTTTTGTCCTTAACACCCTGATGTCATTAGTTAATATTCACAAGTTTGGGATGTAGCTTATTCTGCTATTGGAAGCGTTAGGATCCAGAAACTATTTCCTAGACAAGTCTTCTTTGTCCTACCAGGGCAAATAGAGGCAAACTTAGTCTTTCTTCTCCAAGCCACTTACTAAATCTTTGGAACCTGAATAACTGCTACTAATTGCCCCGGGATTTAACTCCATGTGAACCTGTGTGGTCAACTTCAAGTTCTTTGATGTTATGATAACTGACAAGCCGGGTCTCCCCAATACCCTGCTTATACAGATTGATCTTTTGAGCCTATTGAGCCAGGTCTCCCCAGCACCCTGCTTATACATATTGATCTTTTGAGCCTAAATGCATGAGTTTGTATTTCTCCTTAATACTGTTTCATTCGGTCAAAATAATTTTGAATCTTGATTCCACCATCTGTCTTATTAGCGTTTCCTCCAGTTCTTGTCATCTGAGACTTGCCAACCGTGTCTCCCATTTCATCCAAGTCATTGATTAAAATGTTGAACAGGACAGGGCTTCCTCCGGACTGACATTGATCCATTAATCAATATTCCTCTAACATGGACTCTAAACAAGCCATGAATCCAGATAACCCTACCACCTGGCTCTGTCTGCTTTATAGGGAGTTATAGAGTGTTTGGTTCTAGTTGAGTGGCGGGGAGAAGAGAGGTCAGAGATGATGGGGTACATCACAGTGTATGTGTCTTATGACATATTTAGTACCAGGTAACAAAACTCTGAGTCAAACTGATTTCTAGCAAAAACAAACATTTGTACTTGTAGGTATGTATCCTTACTCCGTTCGGGAGTGAATGAGACTTCGGGAAAATATTTAGGGAAGCCTCAAAGACTCCCTCAGGCCTTAGTTTTTCTGACCTCAGTTTTGGCTGTTTCTTCCTGTTGGCCCCATGTTTGACCACACTGTCCTTGGGAAGCCATAGAAAGCCTGCCCAGAGTGCCTGGGACCATGTATTTCCTCACTCCTCACCTCTAAAGAGGATCTGTGACTGCAAATTCCCTGTGAAAGTCATGAAGGTCGCTCCAATCAGAACGCTGAGGTCACTGTCCACCCATGGGCCGATTATTGTAGTCAGGGCATAGGGACACAAATATGCCTGAGCAAACTGACTCTAGCCCCAAGATTAAGTGTGCGGAGTCCCATGGCTGGGGACTGGGGAAGACGCCTTCCTGAGGAAGGTGGCAGAGGGAAGTTCAGCCCGTAGTCTCAAGCCAAAAGGCACATTAAAAGAAGTAAACATAGAAGAATCTGAAGGGTGCCCTGTGATGGGGTACATGTGAGAGAGGCCTGGGGAAGGTGCAAATGCTCCAAGAGCTAGGGTCGTTATCTTCACCCTGCAGGGGATTAATAGCCAAGAGTCTATTAAGCAATAGACCTTCCAAATGACACCTTCCGGGATCACATAAGCTGTGCATAGTTAGTTCTAGACTGTTGCATCGTAGACATTAGCAAAGCCCTGGGAGTCTGCCAGGTTCATCAGCCACAACCTGCGTTAGGTCTAGGTAGGGAGCTGTGGACATAGTCTGGCTTCCAGGCAAAACCCAGTGACATTGCCCTCACCTCTACCCTGACCTCAAGGAAGGTGATGCCAAATCACTAGACCCTGGCCTCCTTCAACCTCTGAGCCTAGGATCAGGACTTCTTTCCCTAAAAGGCCACCTCCCATGGGGCTGTGCTCAGTATGAGACCCATGGGCACACAAACTGATTGCACCAGGTACAGGTTTTCCATCCTCTGAGAAGATGACGCGAATTGCAGACTCCGGGGCCCTGAGCAGAGAAGTTCTGATTCTGCAAACACAGACTGGGAGGGGACTGCATCATTGACCACCACTCCCACAGGTGCTGATGCACTTGGTGTCTGGTTCATTTTGAGACTGCAGTATCAGACATTGGCACCTAGAACCACCTCCCAAGAAAATATGCTCTATCTACCTAGGCAAGTCCTGAGGGTCATTTTCTTCCTCTGGACAATATTTGGGGTCATTTTTGAATGCCACCAAGTTGGATTTTTTTAAACAGTAAGATAATTGGAGAACACACTGCCCTGTGCAGCCTCGCTCACAGCACCCACTCGGTGAATACTTGTAGGTTTCTTTTTCTTTTTTTCTTCTTTCTTTCTTTCTTTCTTTCTTTCTTTCTTTCTTTCTTTCTTTCTTTCTTTCTTTCTTTCTTTCTTCTATCCCCAGAAGTCTGTTAATATAGGCCATCTGTCAGGACATGAAAATGCAGATTAGCTGTTCACACATTAAGTATTTTCCTGAAAATATTCCTGAAAATTTGCATGTAAAGTATGATTTGTTATAACTTTCCTGCTGGTTTCCACTCAACAGACATCTCCTGAGTGCCAGTTAGTGCCGACTTCTGTGGCTGCAGGCTTTCCCTGTGCACAGGGGGCTCTGACCTCGCTCTAGAGGGCAGGACCCCTTGGGTGACCTGTCATTCAAGTGTCTAGATCCTGGTTCTTGTCCCTTCCCCCAGCACCTTCTCTCCTCCAGTAATGCCTTTTGGGGATGTAGTGAGAGCCACTACCCTCCTCTACGATTGAAAAAAAAACCCTGTGTCGTCTGAGACACTGCTTCTTACAGTGGTAGAAAATGTCACCCAATGGGCAGTCGAGAAGGTTCAACTGGTAAAGCCACCTCCTGCCAGTTTGATGAACTGGCTCAATCCTCTTCCACCAAGCTATACTACAGAATGAGAAAAGCAGACCTCACACTACCACCCGACAGCCACACTCTAGCGGTGGCACCTCTACTCCTCCCTCCCCCCGCTGCACACAATAAATAAATATAAACAACAACAGTTAAAGCAGGTAGACCCCAGGGCACAGCAAACTCCAGAGGCTGCAAGTGTTCCAACCCTGTGCCCAGTTGCTCTCTCTGTCTTTTGGTTTCAGTCCCTTTGGGCACACTCATCATTCGGTCTCTCCCCTCGCTTCAGGATAGCCGTGTCACCTGGATTTTGAACAGTGAATTAAATGAGGTCCATGAGGAGGTTTTGTGTTTTCTCCTGTCATTACTTTAAATGTACTCCAGTTTTTCCTCGCATGTGTGTTGTATGTGCATGCACGTATGCGTTCACACGCGTGTGAAGGCCCAAGATTGGCCCTGGGAGCCTCCATGGCTCTCCATCTTATTCATTGAGGCAGTGTCTTCAGTTGAACCCAGAGTTTCTGTATGGCTACTCTATCTAGCCAGTTTGCTCTGAGGATTCCCTGTCTCCACCTTCTGAGTGCTGGAATCATGGGTGAACTGCTACGCCCATGCAGCCTTCCATGGGATCTGGGGTCTGGACTTGGCTCTTCACACCTCTGCAATGAGCTGCCACACTTGCTTGCATGTAGAGGTTAGGGAGCCACACACAGGTCCCTTGTTTGTACTTTACTGGCTGGGCCGTTTCCCCAGTCCCTGGCTGAGAGTTTAAGTATGAGGATTCCTGGAACTGTGAGGTATTAAGTACCCATCTCTAGTCTGCTGGCTGAGTCTTGATCCAGTGAGCTAGCACTAAATCCCTCTAGCACTGAGCTGCATCTGCATAGCTCTGGCCTCTGTATTAGGAAGACAGGGGCAGAGGAAAGCAGGTACAAGCCCAGCATGGAGAAGCACGGCTCTCCTGCTGAAATGCTCACACAGAAGCCCGTTGCTTCTCAGGGACAGGTCCCTCAAGCAGCCACTGGCAATGAGAACACGAGGTTCTGATTTGTGTTAGGCCCGGGTCACCTGTCCATCTCTGCAGTTAAAGAAGGTGGGTCTCACCCCTTCCTCTAACCTTTCAGTGGGGGAAGGGTAGATCCTGGGTGTGGGGTGAATGACTTCTGGGTAGCAAAAAAAAAAAAAGCCTGTTCAGCATTGGGCTTAGAATCCATGGTCCCCCAAACCCACAAATCCAAAGCTGCAGGATCTCCATGACACAAAGCAACAATAGGATGTCCAAGAGGCGTCCCAGTGAGGGCCCAGTATCAAGGGTGTAGTAGAAGCCAGAGGCCTCGAACCAGACCAATGACTCATTGCAATGAACACTTAGAAGTAAAGCTGTATTGACTAAAGGGTGCGCTGTGTGACTCACCGGGCCACACTACAGCTTCCATGCCAAGATTTGTTTTATTTGGGTTTTTTTTTGTTTGTTTGGTCTTACCTTTAAATTTTGGGTTTTTTTGTTTTTTGTTTTTTTTTTTTTTGGCAGGAGGGCAGGCTGTAAGGGCAGAGGGTAGAAGCAAGGGGATGGGGAGATGAGTGACATCAGGATGAATGATGTGAAATCCACAAAGAATCAATACAAAGTTTTGGTTTTCTTTTTTAAAAAAACGGATCCATGGTCCCCCAAATAAGAAGTTCCCTCTTTCAGTTTCCTTCCCTCAGAACTTCTCAGAGCAGAGTCACGGAACCAGGACAGTGGGTCCAGCAGTGCCCAGGCCACCTGACTCCGTGCATCTCTTTTCAATGATGTGGCTGCTTCTTGTGACTTCCTCGGGGGCACCTGATGCTTCCGACTGCTTACAGTGGAGCCCAGGCTGCCAGCTGCCCTGTGCCTCCGTTACCAACCTAGAAGAGACTTATCAGCCATGAAAGTCAAGAGTTCAAAGCTTCACTTTTAGCAAAAACAACTTAACTCATACGCTGCCCTCTTCCCGCCCTTAGCTTCCACTGCCACCCCCATTGTTGGGGAATCAACCCCCGCTTCTGCCTAACAATGCTCTTTTCCTTGCTCCTGACTCTGACCCATTCAGCCTCAGCTGCCTCTCTCCTTACGGGGACAGGGGACCGGGTTTCTGTTCCAGTGTGAATCTGCCCAATAGCTCGTGTCTCCAGCCTTCTTTCCAGACACACATATTCTCTTCCAAATCATCTGTCTTGAGAATTTTGCTCAGCCTCTCTTCCTTTTGCTTAGAGCCTTCTCTCAGTCTGTTGCTATAATAAAAGACTTGAGAATAGACAAGATTAAAAAAAAAAAAAAAGTACCAGAACATTTCACTATCACTCTGGAGATTATTGTACCAGAGTCTGCTGGCGGGTGGCAAGGGCCTTCTTGTTGCTTCGTGATATAGCAGATAGTGTTACATGCTGAAACAGCATGCATGCTAGCTTGGTCTCTGTTTCTTTGTTTTTGTTTTTGTGTATGTTTGTCTACATGTATACACACGTGTGCACACATATGTACACATATACATACATGTACACACACCTATGGAGGCCAAAAGTCAGTGTTTCATGTCTTCCTCCACTCTCAGCTTTATTTTTTCGACACAGAGTCTTCCATTGAACTTAGAAGTCAATACAGCTAAACTGTGGCCAGTGAGTCTTGGGGACCCACCTGTCTCTGCCTTCCCACTCTGGGATGATATGTATGTGCCACTGACCCCAGCTTTTTACGTGCGTGCCAGGCATCCACACCAGACCCCCACACTACCATGACAAGTGCTTTACCTAATGAACCACGTCCGAGCTCCTTTGCTTCTTTCGTCATAAAACCACTCATACCATTTTAGGCTCACTGCCCTCATGACTTCATTTAATCCTAATTTCTCAAAGGCTCTACCTTCCAATACCGTTGACATAGAAAATGAGAGACCAAATCCTAAGACATGGATTCTGGAAGCTGAACCACAGCGTTACCCTTTTCAAATCACTGGGCCTTGTGGAGAACCCATCTTCCCCCCACCCATGTTGTCTTGGTCAGTCTGAAGAGGGGGTACTCTCATTCACTAGTAGCAGAGGACCAGGGGGAGGCTTCTCCCATCTGCACAGTTTAGGAGACTGCAGAAAGCACTTCAGGATTCTAATCAGGCCTTCGCCATGAGGCTGTGCCATTGTTCACTCCAATGTGTAATTTTTAAAGGGTGAGAGAGAAAATACAACTCGTTCCTTTTCGACTGTTTTGCTATAGCTTTAGCACTTCATGTTGAGATTATTGACTTTTGATCCAGCTAAACCATTCCCCTTCCTCCTTTTCGGTGCTGGACTATGCCAGCCAAAATTTATGAGCCGTTTTCCTTCTCCTTAATTGTTGATATAAATCTGCTCCGCAGAACCCAGCTATAAATTTATCACAAACTGGACGACAGTGATATACAGCCCCTGCTCAGGATAGTCTGAACACAGCCGTGACTTAGAAAGACGATCAACTCCCTGGAACTCTCCAGCATCTACTTTGTCACATTATAAAGATCTAATTAAAACACATCTTCCTCTTCCTATTTCTCTTAAGGATCAAAGAACATCCCACGCTGGTTTTTTCAGCTGATTAGCTCACGCTGCTTAATGTGAGCAAAGTTGGGGGTTTGCTCCTTGAAGCAGCCAGAGGATCTCAAAGAGCCAAACATACCCCCATGGTTACAAAAATAAAATAGCTGTTAGCCACCAACAGCTATTTCATATATACACGTGTCCTTTTGTCACAGGGGGGAGCCCTAGGTTGAAAACTATTTAGACAGACTAACATAAATTTGCCCTCACTTTGGAGGAAAAAAGGTCTCCCAGCTAGAATCGCATCCAGGGTCACGCAGGAAGAAAGATGGAGCTGAAACTGGGCATGTGGCTCTCGGTCAGCGGGGGTTCCTTCCCTTGCCCAAGTCTGCTGGAATGCTGAAAGAGCTTGGGCGCTCACTATCAGCTCCACAGCAAGCCACACAGTCCCCATGGCTCCTGAGAATTCCTGCTTCTCTTTGGATCTTTCAACAGTGCATCTGAACATAAAGCAGCCATGTAGAAGAAATCAGAACACCTTAATACCCTAGCATAAAAGCAAGAACCAACGTGGGGGCAGTGTGAAGCAGGCTCAGGCCATAGCACTCACCAGAGGCTAACGTGTCTCTGGGGAGATGGCTCAGGTAGGAAAACGCCTGTCAAGTCAGCATGAGGGCCTGAATTTGGATCCCCAGCACCCATGCAAAAATGTAGGTAGGGCAGTGTATGTCTATAATCCTAGCACTGAGGAGGCAAAGACAAGAGACTCTGTGGACCCGTTGGCTGCCTAGTCTTGCCCAGTTGGTTAGCTCAAGGTTTATTAGAGACCCTGTCTCAGAAAACAAGACAGAACTGGTGTGGCGGCGCACACCTTGAATCCAGTTCTCAGGAGGCAGAGGCAGGCAGATCTCTGTGAGTTTGAGACCAGCCTGATCTACATGATGAGTTCCAGGCCAGTCAAAAAAGAAAATAAAATAGAAAGCAACCAGCTGGCACAAATGTCAATCTCTGGCTTCTAAACACACACACACACACACACACACACACACACCAATAAGCACACAAATTTAACATGCATAGGAACCGTGGGGCTAAACTGCAGATTCCCGTTGGACTGAACCCCGGGCGGGGCTCGAGCATCTGCATACAGTTTCCAGAGAGCACTCTGGATTCTGAGGTCTGTCGGCAGCTCACAGGGTAAGAGCCAGGCCCTTCAGCTGCAAATCCTGCTCCTGTCGTGATGGCCTGCAGCCAGTGTGTGTTTATTCCTAATGATAATGAAGGCCTCGAGGATTGACAGTGGCTCGCCTTTTGTGAATACATTTTAATGGTTTCTAGATTATTCCAGTGATGATGTCAGTCACTTTATGGATGGGAGATAAAGTGTGGAGGGATTCATTCCATTCTAATCCATCTTGGAGTTCCGTTAGTCCTAAATGCATCCTACAGTCTTCTTGCCTCCTTAAATAGTTCTCTGATGGGAAGGGAGGGCAAGCTTCTGGTTGATTTAAAGCCATGTTCAAAACAGACAAAGTAAGCAGGATGCAGTGTGCTTGCATAGACATTCACATTCAACATGCATCCACCAGGTTGGCCCCCTCAAGCAGGGTGCTCTATCTGGTCCTAAAGCTTGCCCAGGATTTGATCATTGTACCCACTTGTCTTGGTCACCTGGTAAGGCCCTGCCCAAAGTGTTGTTGGCGAGGGGAAGTTCCCCTATACCATTTCTCTGCTGTCATGTGAAGAAAGGGAGTCTTGGTGAGGGGGTTACTTAGAGGTGAACCTCACTTGCCTACTTTCCTGTCCTTTCTGGGAGCTTTGGACCCTAAGACACAGAACCCCAACAATGACTGCTAGATGGGTGTCTTCATATGTATGAACAGGGGTCTCTCTAGAGTGTGCCTGGGGTTCTAGATTAGAAATTACGATCTGTGGTCCCTGCCACCCACATGACAGTTTCTAGAGAGAAGGCATCCAAATAACACTTCTGTGTGAGAAATTATTCATGAGTCCCTAGAGCAGAGTGGCCAGTAGACCAGGATCCAGAGAAACCATCCCCATGGCTTTTACACAAACAGGCGGGAAGGGCAGATGGTACCTCTCAGGGCCTGTCTGGGCTATGAATGGTCACAACCTCTCTGTCACTATCCAGTACTCCTAAACCTTAATATACAGATACCCATTGCCTACCCTTACAGTGCCCCCTGGGAAATCTGACCAACCCTGACTGTGACCTGCCTCCCAGCATTCCCAGCCCCTTCCTCTTGCCCCTCCCCAACTGCCATCTCCTTTCCCTTCTCCTCCGATGCCCACAGGACTGTCTTCTCTCCTTCCCTCTTCTTCCCCCTACATTCTTGCCCTAGCTCCGTTCCCCAGATCCGGAAAGATCCAGAATCCACCCACCCCTCCCCACCTCACCTCCTAGCTCACTGCCCACTAGTAGCGCCAACCATCAAGAGACCCTGTCACTGTCACTGGACACTGAGGTAAGGAAAAGGAAGATGAGGCAGATTGAAGGGCAGGACAGATTTAGGAGCAGCTTTTCCAAGCTGCCCCACCTCAGCAAGTGTAGCTCTTCTGTTCTTTGGATGTTTAGCAATGAAAGCTCCAAGTCCAGCCCCGCCCCGCCCCGCCCCTGCTGTATCCCTGCAGAACACACGGAGAGGTGACCTGTAATGGAACAACTCTCCCAGGACTGCCCCACACCAGTCAGCCTGGATACGTGCCTTTCCCGTGACAACTCGGAGTGTTGTATATTCGAGATTTGGGGCCCTAGAGGATTCAGGCTTTGCTAAGAATGTAAGATGGCCCGGTCAGTCCACAGCAACCCAAAAAAGCAGGAATTACAGGTGGAACTCAGCGTTCTGTGGTCTACTTGGCCTTGAGTTACACTTGAACCAAGTGGTTCTTAACTATTATGCGCATCAAAAGAATGGATTTTGTTCCCTACAATTGGAAGTTAAAGAGCAAATTGAAACTTGGTGTTTTGACTTCCCCGGACACCTTTGAAGAATGCCATTTTACACAGAAGTTTCCAAATAGCTAAGTCTGGTGAGAATTTAAAAACCCATGGTTCTTAAAAGACCACCATTTTGTCACAACATATTATCCACCATTAACCTGCACTTCTCTGGCAGGGGCACCAGAATCAAGCCCAAGTAGGATGCCAGCCCTATGGGCATAGGAAATCACATCTGCCATGCCTACTGGTCCAGCCCAGATCCCACAACAGCACCCGTGAGATGCTGGTGCCCAGAGGAGCCATGCATGGAGGCAGTGCCCTCCTCCTCCAGCTAGAGGCAGATCTGAGTGAAGATCCGGGATGGGGTTGTCAGGGAGGCACACTGGGCAGTTGGTTACTGCCTCCTAGGAGGACAGAGTTACTCAGGTCAGACAAGGGCCATAACCTAGAGAGTGGATGTAGGCTGTAGAGTCTGCGCAGGGTGCTACCCACAGTCAGACAACTCTGCTCTCACAGGCTCCTGTGGAGCCTCACACAGTCCTTTCAGGTGATGGCTAGAACCTTCCAAACAAGGGGAACCTGGCTGTGGCAGTCACACACCCAGGAGGACAGGTCTATGATAGCAGCTCCTGCGTCAGGCTTGACGGTTTCAGAACAAGGGACTTTCTGCTACAGTATGAGTGTCCCCTAGAAGCTAACATAGTTTTGGTCTGGGGCTCCTCGGGGGCTCCGTCCAGCCCTTCAATACCTTAGTACCGAGGGGGGTTGTCAGGAGGGTGCCACAGAATGAGGGGCCTTTCCAGAGTGTTTGCGTTACGGACTTTCTGGTCGTCTGCTCCTCCCCAGGGCTGTGAGCAGTGTTATGTTTTGTGTTGTGGTGTTGTCTGCTTGAGATGTTTCATAACTGAACATGGCATGTGTGAAAACGCCAACTAGATGAGCAATGCCCGTCCAGGCCTATGAATATTCCGGATCAGAGGGATGCTCGACTCTCCCGTGAGTGGCGGTGTAGAAGGTTTATGAAGTTGAGCGGTTAGAAATCTGTCTTTTACATTTAAATATTTAGATTGGGTCTCTAGGACTCAGAAGGCGAGGCCCCGTTCCTCACTTGCTTAATTTGATTCCCCCTCCCCTCCTTTTGGTAGCACAAGTTGTTTTTCAAAGGCTCATTTCTTGAATGTTCCCTATAGGAAGGCTGTAATTAAACTCCGCTGGCCTCCTCCTGCTGGGACCAAACTGGGGCAGGAGCTGTGGGGAGCCCACCACAGACCCCTTGCCAAGGCTTCTTGTTATGGAGATGAGAAGGGAACACATTTCCCCCTGGCTATGAACAAGAAGGGGTGGAGAGCCACCCAGACTCCTGTAACCTTGTGACCCCCTCTCCTAGACACAGTGAGAACGGTGAGGAGGAAGAGGGTGGCACCGACTCCTGTCTTCTCTGAGGCAGGCAAGGATTTGAATTGCCTGAGTAACTGACGCCAGTGGCTGGCAAGAGAAGAGCCGAGTCAGGAGTGGCGGTGTGCACTTGGAACCCCAGTACTCCAGAGTAGAAGGCAAGAGCATCTTGACTTTAAAGCCAGCCTGGGTTAAGCAGCGAGAACTTATCTCAAAAATGCCCCAAAGTCAACCAACCAAGAAGAGATGCCAGGATTGCAGTTCTTTAAAACATAAAACTTTTACCTGAAAATGCATCGTTTGAGGTCCTGGCCCTCCCTCCCATCTGTCACTGGGTTTGCAGTCCACCCCTTGCTGGCCTGGGGTGCAGCTGCATTGCTCTCTCGCTAGGACTCTCAGCTGGCAACAGGGTGAAGAAGCATAAGTTGTACCACAGGCCCCCAACCACATTCCACCAAACTGGACCAGAGCAAAGAGCGAGCCTTCCAAGCCGGAGGGAGAACATGGAGGACAGAGTGACCGTCACTGGATCTGTGACAGGACACACCTTTTTGTTGCTTGGTTTTCCTCTCTGTAAAACGGAGATAGGTCCATGTTATAGCTCATAGGTTGTCACGGAGCTGAGTTAACACACGTGTGATATTTGTGACAGCATCAGCAATACATGCATCAGCTGTTATCACCTGTTCCGTGCCTCAGTTTCCTTATCTGTAAAAGGGAGGGATTGGAATATAGATGGCATCTCTGTCGTCAATAACAACGGCATTGAGTGTTCTCAGGGAAGACCCAAGCTCCTGACTTTGCAAACAAGCCCTAACCTGGTCCTCACAAGAACGTCACAGAGTCAGAGCTGTCACGGTGCCTGTGGCATTGGCAGGGAAAGAAGAGCCAGAGCGAGAGAACCAAGAGAGAGTGAGGTTTATTTTAAGGAGTTGGCTCACGCCGTGTGGGGGCTGGCAAGTCTGAAGTCTGTAGGGCAGGCTGGCAGTTGGAAACTCACACAGGAGTTGACGCCGCCGTCTGGAGACAGGGTGGCTTCTCCAGGAAATAGCAATGCTCACTCTTCTGCCCTCGGCTGAACAGATGAGGGTCAACCCCCCAACCCAAGGTCATGGCCTTTATTTTAATGTAAGATAGATGCTAATAATGTGGGGCAGAGTACATAGTAGGACACTACAGCCTAATCAAGTTTTCAAAAGACTTGTCATGATAGAGAGGACAGCATCCAAAGATAAGGGTTTCTTTCATTAGGAAGGACCCACCCAGGATCCTTCTGGTTTTCCCATCTCCTGACTTGTACCAAGGACACTTATCAACACAGTATCTAATGTTAGGGGTTCCATGGCTGGTCCTCTAGGCTCTACTGTTTCTATTGACTTGGTAGGTGGTAGTGGCTCTAAACATACTGGAAAAGGGGGACTTCAAGACTATCTTCAGGGTGGAGCTTGGGGATGTATGTACTTCAGTCTCATGGAACCATGGAAATGCCAGTTGTCCAGGTGGTAGGGCAGCCCTGCCCATGCTCATCTATGGCAAAGGAGCCCAACCCTCCATCAGCCCCTCCACCAGCACCATCTCTGACTTGTCATCCTGCTTCTCAGGACCACGGAAAGTCTTAGGTTTATTGTGATTTTCCTGTCATCATGGTCTACTCGCTGAGTTTCCAGGTTCTCTTTCTGAGTGGCCTGTAATGGTATGAAATGAACAGCACCTAGTCAACTTCACCCTCCTGGCCCTAGGTACCTGGATATTTCACCCACACCCACAAAAAATATCCTGGGACCTGAAAACTAAGTCCTGGAGCTGCTTTCTGCTTTAACAAACACTCTGCCTGAAGCCTTTCTTGGTCGTCGTCATCATCATCATCATATTGTATTGTGTAACTTTGTTGTGTCTATCTCTCCTTCTGCATTTATGTGGTTGTGTTCAGGGGTGGGGTGTCACCAGGCTTGGCACGCACCTTTGCATGTTGAGTCATTTTGTGGGTCCCCTTTCTCATTCTCATTTGGAGATGGTATTGCGTCGTTCTTTATAGAAAGTTCTCTGGCTCTCCTCCACCTTCTCTTCAGGGTCTGCCCCACTAGAAGTTTACACTCTGGTTGTAAACTGGGCGTGTAGTTAAATCTATTAGGCATATACAAGAGACACTTGGCTTGCAACCACATTGGCTCTCCCACCCCCAGGACCCACCCTCTACCCAGCACTGTGCTGCTCTGCCAGAGCCCTCCCCATCCTCCCTCCTGGGTACCAATCAGAGGCCACCTTCTCACCGTCCACCCTGCCCTTGGCTGCTGCCCAATGTGGTTTCCTCTCAGTGTAGAGAAAGCCTGGAAGATGGTTGGAAAAAGAAGAACAGCCCAGAACTCTGAGACTGTATTCCCCATCTTTCTACCCAAAAGGAGACAGGACCTCCAGGCCTCACCAAGTCTCTAGATTCTCTGACCAAGACCTGGTGTTTGTCACGGCTTTGGCAATGAAGTGGCCCCCAAAAGGCTCATGTGGAAGGTTAGCTGTCAGCCTGACAGGGCCCTATGAAGGGGTCTGGACTGTGAGACCTCTGATGGATCCATCATTCAGAGGGCTTGCTGGGCAATGGTAGAGACCAAAAGTGAAACCTGTTTGAAGAAAGCTCGTCACTGAGAACGGTTGTCTGGACAGCCTCCCCCTCCTGCTCCACTTTCTGGCTGCCTTGTGCACCAGATTTCCTCTGCTATGCCTCACCATGCCCCACTACCATGTTGTGAAACCACAGAGCCCAGTGAGCAGGGACTAAAGTCTCTAAAACCATGAGCCAAAATGACTCCTTCCTCCTTTTAAGTCCCGTCTTACAGATAACAGTGACAGGAGACTACCACACCTGCTTTGCACAGCCATTCAGCACGGTACAGTCTGACTTGAGACAACGAGCAGCCCAGGAGGCTTCCCCCCACTCCTGCCATTGTGCCTGTATGCAAATCAAAACCCCAGAATAGCCAGAAACTTCCACGTCCTCAAGAGCTGTAAAAATGGCAGCGATTAGGATCCACTTCTGACTTAGTTGGCCCAGAGTGAGTCCCGGGCTTCTGAAAAGACCCTGGGGGTCTAAGATGCAGCTTGGGTGAAGGCTTAGTGCCATGGGTGCTGTGAAGGGTCTGCACCAAATGATCTATGTGACCCAAAGTCACTGTCAACCTCAGGAATGTTTTTTGTTTGTTTGGTTGGTTGGTTGGGTTTTTATTGTTGTGGTGGCTTTTTTGTTTTGTTTTGTGTTTTTTCAAGACAAAATTTCTCTGTGTAATAGCTCTGGCTGTCTTGGAACTCCTTCTGTAGACCAGGTTGGCCTTGAACTCACAGGGATCCACCAGCCTCTGCCTGGGATTAAAGACGGGATTAAAGTGTTGGGATTAAAACGCTGGGACTAAAGGCGTATGCTATCACTGCCCAGCCAGGAATGGTTTTATAAACACCCTATGGGGCCTGGAGCTGCTCATAGCATTTTAGAAAACCCTCAAGTCAAGTTGTTGGGAAGCAGCAAACTTTCTGAGACAGTGTGGTGGTCACACCCAGTTTCTCTCACTAACTACGGTCCAGAAAGGCCTTAGGGATGGTTGGTTGCTCTGGCAGGGCCAGCAGGTGCACTTATCTGAAAGTGTCTCACAAAAATCACATCAAAGCCAAGACCGGGAGGTCACTTGGACTGTGACTGACTCAAGGACTGTGAGGCCCATTTCTCCCTCTTGTCCTCAAGACAGCTGGAGCTCAGGGGTATCCCATCCCAGGTCCCCACCCCAACTAAGAAAGAAGAGTAGCTAAGTGTTCTGGTGTGGTGTGGAAGGCAAGCCAGCTATTTGTCCCTCTCCCACCCTCTCTGTCTTTTCACCTTGCGCTGTAAATCTCATTTGATGAGTCCCCACTTGGCTGCAAATGAGAGATTTGTAGACCTGGAAGATGCTAATGATGGTTCTTACCTCCTGAGTAACGGTAAACATTTATGAAGCATTATAATCATTCATAATCACTTTTGTGTGCTAAATAAATCTGACCTTGCTGTAAAGAGTCAACCCTACTAGCCAAGAATCCTGGGTAAAATGAAGTCTCCCAGAAGCCCCTAATGCAAGAGACTCTCATTCAATAATCCAAGAGCCAGGGAATCCTAACAACCAATTCTATGTTTGGACTTCATTTTAATGACTAAATGAATCAGCAGCTTGGAGGTAAAGTAACTAAACTAAGTTAGCAACAGATACTTAATTTGAACCCAGAACAACCATTCCCTGGTGCCATCTTGGGAACGGCCACTAAGTCTGGGAGACACTGTCCCGTAAGAGCAGATGCCAAAACTGGGGGACCTGTAGTCAGATGCACATATGACTTCTGTTTTGTTACCATTGTGGCAGCCAAGTTCATGGCAGGGTGTTGGAGTTCCCAGAGTTGTTTCTTCCTCTGCCCCAGATGTCCCCTTTCTGTTGCCACCAAGCCTCAAAGGACAGTACTAGAAAAAAAAATCACTCTTTACTTGGCAACAAGGAAGTATCAGTAAGTTAAGATGCATTTGTTTCTACCAGTAAGAGATTAATTTACTTCAATAATTAATAAACTAGCTGGACGGTGGTGGCGCACGCCTTTAATCCCAGCACTCGGGAGGCAGAGGCAGGCGGATCTCTTTGAGTTCAAGACCAGCCTGGTCTACAAGAGCTAGTTCTAGGACAGGCTCCAAAACCACAGAGAAACCTTGTCTCGAAAAACCAAAAAATAATAATAATAATAATAATAATTAATAAACTAATCAAACAAGATAAAAAATCACAGCAGAGGAAAGAAAAAGGAGGGCTGGAGAGATGGATCGGTTGTTAAGAGTTCTGTTCCCAGTACCTACATCAAGTTGCTCATAGCTGTCTGTCACAGAGGAACCAATGCCCTCTGGCCTCCGAGGATGCCTGCACACTTGGCGCATCTACACCGGTGCACACACATACATATACACATAAGTAAAAAAGCAGATTTTTAAAAGCAAACCTAGGTTGATTAGAAATGGATTCTCTTTGCTTAGCATTTAATTTACATTCTCCTTGTCTACCCTTGGGTCTCTTAAAATTAATTCTATAGATATCTCCATGTATTATTAGCTTTTATTCCTATGTAAAATCTTCCCTATCAAGAATTCCTCTATTCTTTCTGTCCCTTGGGTTTCAGGCAGACAGTTTCTTCCCCTTGGGAATAATTTATGTGTTAAGCCTGTCAGTTGTCACTGTATCTAGTTGTATTTTTCTCCCTGTTCCTCAAATTTTTCCTTAAATCCTCCTTAATAGGGTCCGTAGTGTCTGTCTGGAATTCTGTGATGTGCTGAGCTGACACAGACCCTAATTTAGCAAAACAAACTTGGGCTGTGTCTGGCATCTACGCAGTAGCCCGTGACCTTTCCATCCTTCTGTATCTTCACCAAAGTTCAGAAGAGGAAATGTGAATGTCACCCCTGCCCTCTCTCCCGCCTCTGGCCTCCTAAGTCAAATCTCAAAGTTCTGCTGATGCAAATCTCGTCCAGATTCCATCTTTCATTTGCACGTGGACCAGCCATAGCCAGAAGAGGTCCCCAAGTATAGCCTGTCCTTGCTGGGGTGGCATCTGGGATCCACATTTCCAGAAACCAGAACCTTCCCCTTGGTCCATGCTCAGGCCTTAGACCCTCTTAGTTTTAACTGGCACAGCCCATGACCAAGCAAGCCACAGACTTCACACCACACACGCACACACACACACACCTGGAACATTTCTGCCTTCATCATTTCAAACAGGCAAGAAAATCCAGCCTTAGAAGTTTCACATCTCATCCCCTCGTTCCCTAGCCCTTCTCCCCTCCCACTCCTGCACGCCTTCGCACAGGTAGGAGCCTCTTCTGCTTGTTTGTCCCCTGGGCAAGCCTGACTGTCTTATCACAAGTGCAGGGTCTGTCGTGGTTACTACTCGCCAGGTGTTGCCAGGTCCTTGGCATCTTAGTCAAATAACTGAAATAAAGATGAACACACATTGCAAAATAGCAAGGAAACTTTATTCAAAGCAGTGCAATAGAGCGAGTTGGAAAGACAAACAGATCACGCGCATTGAAGAGTGTCAGCAGACCAGACCACATGAGTGACAGCAGACCACATGAGTGACAGCAGACCATATGAGTGACAGCAGACCACATGAGTGACAGCAGACCACATGAGTGAGGGAACTCTAAGGACCCTGCTACTGTTTGGGACCTCCCCTTATGGGGTTTAAGGAAGAATTCAATAAATCTCTGCTCATTGAGTATGTCCCTTCCCATGATGTATCTGACTTGAATCAGAGGTGTGCCTAACTATGCCTAGGCATAGATGGTAAGCAAGGAGATCTCCCTAAATGTTCACTCAGAGGATACAATTTACCTGACTGTGCATACACTCAAAAGCATTGTAAACCACACCTGGCCACTGCCTTCCATGCGCAGACACATTCAGGTACGTGTTTTAGTAGAAATTGTTCATGAGGGGGAGGTTTCGATCCTTGTCCAGGAGAGGAGGAGCCTCTTCCATTGTTTGGAGTGAGGCGGACATGCAGCCTGGTAGGTCATGAGGTGCATTGTTAGGAAAGAGATATGTGTGCTTAGCCCAAGCCAAGGAGAGTCCCAGGTTGCTAAGCTAAGCCCTGTACTCGTCTGCCTCATCACAGCCAGACATGGGTACTCTACTACTGAGCTACATGCCTTTGTTTTGTAAGTAAGCAAATGGGGAAAGAACATTAGGATACAGCCTAAAATTACACTCTAATGCCGGGCGGTGGTGGCGCACGCCTTTAATCCCAGCACTCGGGAGGCAGAGGCAGGTGGATCTCTGTGAGTTCGAGACCAGCCTGGTCTACAAGAGCTAGTTCCAGGACAGGCTCCAAAGCCACAGAGAAACCCTGTCTCGAAAAACCAAAAAAAAAAAAAAAAAATTACACTCTATTATAGTTTCCTGGCCAAGACCCACGCACACTTGTCTGTGTGCGTTGAGAAACCAGCATCCTCTCTAGGAAGGCCAGTGGAGCCTGCCAGATACTCCCGAGCTCATGCACCTTTAGAAGAGCGAGGGCCTGCGTCTGTAGGATGGCAAACATCTGCACCCCTGGGAATCCCTGGGACTGCTCCTAACATCCCTGCTTTCCATTCCGGATCATTCCAGGTCCTCTTACCGGCCTTCCTCCCTGTAGCTTACTTCCGCCAACAACCATTTTCCAAGCCAGGTCTGGCATTCTGCAATCTCCTGAAAGCCATCTGGCTTCCTGTCCTCCAAGCTTTCCTTGGCACCAGGTTAATGGAGGTCACATTCCCTTTGCAAGGCTTGACCCTCCCTTCCAGAACAGAAAGGGGCACCTCCTCCACAAGCAGTGCCTCAACTTTAAGAAACTGTCCTCCTCCAAGTATAGAGGTTCACCTGAATCCAAGCACCCAGGAAGGAGAGGCAAGAGGATCAAAAGTTCAAGGTCATTCCCAGCTACGTAGCTAACTAATTCAAATCCAGCCTGGGCTATATGACATCCTGTTTCAAGGAGTGGGGCAGGAACGGAAGAAAAAGAAAAGAAATTAATTTTAAAATGATGGGATATACCAGGAACCTTCAGGTGGGAGCTCTAAATGATACAGTCAAGTATATGTGTATAAGGAGACCTAACGACATGATGTCACATATACTAATATTAAATTAGCCAGCTGGTGGGATGTCCTTCTCCTTTGGTGTGACTGCTCCAAGACAGAATGACAGAGATTACAGATAAAATCCCTCCTTCTGGCATGTCCTGGAGCCCATGCGCTCACTGCCAGAAGGCGCCATTCTTGGGCAAAGGGCAGGGCTATCCATCACCGGACAATAGAAACCACCACTCCCGGGACAGCTGTCCCGGGACTTAGACCAGAAGGAACTCCGTGAGTCACTTTCACAAAGACCTCTTGGGAGGGGTGGCCACAGCGTTCAGGCACAGGTAATCAGCTGCACGAAAATGCAGAGCAAAACTCTTATCAGAAGATGTCATTTCTCCCCTAAATGTCATATATATAATTTTTACTGGGGCGTGATGACAGAGTGAATAATTTAACATAAATTTGCATAATACCATACAGCTGTTAATTTATGATCATATTAAAGCACAAAGTTTTTTAGTTGGAGGCATTTTAAAGTCTTAATCTTCTAACTTTCCCTCCTGTTTGCTCTCTGCTTATTACTTATTTAAAGCTGTCAGAAAAAAAAATACAGGTATCTGGTTAAATTTGAATCCAGATAAATAATGACTTTTTTTTTTAATTGTATCTCACTCAGTATTTGGGATATACTTATATTGAAAATGTAGGTTGTATTCTGATACTTAGTTAACTGAGTGCTTCTGTTTCTATTCTAAATTGGGGGTGTCTGCACTTAGCTCAGGGATGGCTTAGTCCCCAGGTATTCTCTGCTAGAGCAGAAGAAACAGTGACCAAGGACAATGCCCACTGTGGGGGACTTATTTCTTTATGTTGTGAGGGAGCCTGGTCCTCTGAGGAGCATTAACAGAGTTAAACGAATCCAACTATACAGGGGTGTCAGTGAAAGTGGGGAAATTGAGGCAAACAAGATATGTGGGCATTCCTGTCAGCACCGCGGTGTTACAGCTTCGGGTTTCAAACTTTGGTTCCCATCATGAGAAATGTAATTTATATTTCAGTCTGGTGTTCATTTACCAGAGCACACTCACCACATAACAGGGACAGAAGCTTCACAAAAGGACATGTAGCTGTCTATATGTGGTCTGCTCTGATCTACTGTGTGTGTGTGTGTGTGTGTGTGTGTATCCGTGTGTGTGTGCTATGCCCTGCATGCATTCACTTATGTATTCATTTATTTATGTTTCATATTTGCTGTGCTTCAGCTTTATTTTGTTTTGTTTCAGACAGAATATATATCCCTGGCTGTTCTAGAATTGGCTATGTAAGATCAGGCTGAGTGATCCTCCTGACTGTCCCACCCTCACCCCCTAGTGACAGGATTACAAGTGTGTACCATCATGCCTGGCTACTACATCAGTCTAAATTTTGGCCTTCACCCCTTAAATTGAATGTATAGACCCCCTAAAGGATCACAGCTCCTGTCCTAAAAATCACCGAGTTACAGGGTTACCATCCAGGAAAGTGAATGGGGAGATTAAGACAGAATTCATGAGGTGGAGAGATGGCTCAGGGAGTGAGAGGGCTTCTGTGCAATCATGGGGACCTGGGGGTGGTGCCAGAGCCCACCTACAAAGTGGGACATAGCCGTGGGCACCTGTAACCCAGCTCTGTGGGAGATGGAGACAAGAATCACTGAGGCTGGCTTGTTGCCAGTGAGAGACCCTTTCCCAAACGAATTAGGCAAGGCATCAGAGGTCTCCTCTGCTCTCTGCATTCACAAGTACATGAACACACACACACGCACATGCACGCACGCACGCACATGAATACACTTTACAAAAGAGAAAATTTATCAGACTAGTTAAGACTTTTCCCATTTGTGTTCGTTTGTGACAAAGTAGGGGCTAAAATCTTCAGAATTGGGGCTCCCTGCAAAATGGTCCCTTACCCAGCCACTCTGGGGACAACACAAATCCTTCCTGAGCCTATGTCTCCATCTGTTAAAGGGGACTGCAACACACACACAGACACACAGACACACAGACACACACACACACAGAGAGAGAGAGAGAGAGAGAGAGAGAGAGAGAGAGAGAGAGAGAGCAACCAGTCCTTCCCTTGCCACTGTATATCATGCCCTCCTTATTACTGGGAACTTTTTCTACTCTCCTGCTCTAAATTTGCCTCTGACATCCCATTTTCCCAGGGCGTGATTTCCTTCGAGAGGCCAACAGAACAATGCTTAAATCAGAGCATAGGTGGAACCCAACCACCGGGGTTCCAGAACCCCCTCCTGGGTCTGCACTAGAGATCATTTTGCCCACTCCTGCCCATTGTACCAGGAATAAGAAACTCATCTCTACCTGGGGGGAGGGGCAGCTTGTGACTGGACCAAGCCAACATCTTTCCACCTGTGGATCGAGCTCCCCTAAAGAGGCACAGGCTGTACCTTCTGGCATTGACAGTCTCTCCCAGAGTGGCAAGATCTCATGTCTCCTGCCCATCTGTGTCAGCCGTGACTACCTATGTCCCTCTGGAAGAAGCAGCAGACCCCATATGGGATGGCGTGATGCAGAAGCTAAAGGTTGCTTCCATGATTCTCATTTCCAAAAGGTGGAAATGAGAATTATCAAGTCACCAATGAATCTAAGTTCATAGCGATTATTGTGACTGTGTATCCTGAGAAGCCCTATACATTTATGATACAGGGAGTAAAAAGGCATTTCCTTTATTTCCTCCCTAAATTAAGTCCTTCAAGTATTCTGGTATTTTGTGAACAATTTTCCATGTACCTCCCACAAATCCTCTCTTTAAAACATCTTATTCTGTGCCTCTGCATTTGTTGGCAGGATGGAACCATCCTCCACCTGCTGGAAGCTCCATGGTGGCGCATGGCAGAGTGGGGCGGGGCGGGGTGGGGTGGGGTGGGGCAGGGCGGGGCAGGGCGGGACACCTACTCAAGCATCCCTAATGCCCAGCACAGGGCTTCCTGATGGACCATCCACCACCTACATCCATACTTCCCCCATCCAACTTCACTATATTTCTGTGTGTGCAGGGCAATCAAGGGTTCTCTAATTGAGGTGCTGATCTCAAAGTAGACTAATAGAGGTCCCCCCTCCCCCACTTGCAGTGAGGGTGTGCAGTGAGCATTTGAGGAGCCTCTTCAGAAAGAGAGCAAATTCAAGGTTTGGTCTGGTCCATCTACAAAGGTTGCCTGAGGGGAGGCAACCTGGTAGGACACGGGGAAGCTGACCAGAAGCGAGTGTCCACTGCGTTTTCTCATGCAGACATTATTTTCTGAGCCATCCTTGAATGGAGACTTGTGCTGACACAGCTCAGAGCAGCAAGGCCGGCGTGTCTCTCTTCTGCTGGGTGAGAAACTGCAGCTGCCAAAGTCGGCTCAGGCCGCACAGCTGGCAAGTCATGAAACAAATTTAAACTCCCTGTGTGCTTCTAGTATTATTCAGTACCGGCTCCTGGGGGGGAATGTGAAGTCGAATGCAGGAAGCCCTGGAAGAATTTCCCTAGCAATCTGTAAGAACTAGTCTCGGTCTAATGTTCTAGAGGCCACCATCTTCAGCTTGGGAGCTTAGACTGACAGTAATGGGCCAACGCTCACTCACACGCCTCACAGAAGGCTTCCCATCCTTGGTGACAGCCTGGACTCACCCTGGGAAGCCTGTTGCCTACGGCTCCCTGCAGCTTCTGTGTCTGTAGAAACTGGCCTGTGCACTGGCTCCCTCATCTCCCCAGGAACACTTAAGGATGGGAATCCCAAAGCAAGGGGAAGCTGTCCCTTCTTCCTGTCCACCTGAGCTGGGGTCTCATTCCTACACTCCCCACCAAGACCCCTCTCTGATACTCGTCATGCAATCGCATTGTACATTCCCAGTTTCATTCTATGTTTGGGGACCCCTGAACCTAGAGCCATCATGCAATTATAAAATGGTGGGATCATTTCTATGGAGACCGCTCATCAGAAAGAAAGGCAGCTCCAGGGATGTAAAGAACACTGTGAAATTAGTTCCAGACAGTTTTGTCTTTGCTCTACGTGACTTTGAAAAAATAAAAAACAAAACAAACAAACAAACAAAAAACCCTACTTTTGGACACACTCATCTGTGGATCCTGAAAATGAGAGCAGGTGGACACGGTCATCCTTGCCTTGACCTAAAAGCCTCTGAGGGTCATGAGAACCTCCTAGACTCCACGGAGTGGTGATATGCCTAAGAAGGACTGGCGTCTTCCTATCAGGTGCCTCTTCATTTTCTAAGATTCAACACCTAAACCAGAAATCCACCCACTTGCCAAGTCTAAGTTTGGGAAAAGAATGTTATTTTCTTAGCCAAGTGTGGAGACAAATACCACAGCATCCTAGGGACTGGGCCAAAAGCTGGCAGACATCAAATGATACTGCAAGGGCTGCCCAGCCCACAGAATCCAGTCACCCCTGGAGGACAGGGGTCAGCGCAGGTGGCCTATAAACTGAGTCTAACTACAGAGGTATTGGTTTAGCTTTTAAAAATGTACTAATTGCTGAATTTAGGAAATCAGAATTCTATAAAAATCTAGACGCTCATTTTTTCTTGAAGCAGCGGAAGCTTAGACCACCTTCAGCCCATCCCTTCCGGCAGCATCAGACAAGGGCGCACCCTCAGTGTGCCTTGCGTAGCTCCTGCCTACAGCCAGGCCAGAAGCTGCAGCCCTTCTGTATCACACCGGTGCCCTCTGGACACCAGCTTACGGAGTCCTGGTGCCTCCTGGCTCCACGGCATCTGGGTTTTCATCACCCTCTGGGCTATGTGATCTTGCTCTTGCCTCCGCATTTAGACTCCCAGAGGCCAATGCAAGGTCACAAAGCTTGTCTCCTTTTCTGCTCCACACCCAACCTCCTCCAGACAAAACATCTCTGCTTGCCTTTGCCCTCTACAACCCCAAAGCTTCCTCCGGGCCTCAGCACAGGCTGTGTTGACCTCTAGAATACTTACGGTGCTGGCGTGACTGACATGGAGTTCTAGAGGACTCTAGATACCAGCTCATAAGCTTGCAAACCCAGGGTGCAGGCCAGAGGGCAGAGGGCTGTGTGGCACGCTGTGTGGCAGCAACAGGGATGTCTTTGCTCAGGGGTGTACAAAGACAGCCTGTGGTGGCTGTCCCTGCTTGTCTGGCTGGCAGGGAGAATTGAGTTTGCTCAGCCATCTGTTCCAGGGCAGTGTGCCCACTAAACTAGGACCAGTTAGTCATGCTTGGTGACCTATAAGAAGAGAGGGAACACAGATGAACGGAGGAGGAGCCTTTAGAAGAGGCCACTGATGTCCTTCTCCTGCTCTCATTTGGGTCCATTTCCTCTGGCCCTGCAGGCCCTGAGCAGAAATAAAGACAGTATATAGTGTGCTATTTTCACTGCTTCCCAAGTCTGGCTGAACTTCTGAAAAGTGACCCCCATTAGTCCAGGGACAGTTCTTTGAGAAGCAGCTGTGCTAGCTGAGGTCCCAGAGAGGATGAACACATTGGGATGGGGTGTTCCCACCCCCAAGTTAGACTATGAAGACAATGGGGGGGGGTGATTACCATCCATGTTAATGCCACACCAGAGGAATCTGCTGACACCCAGGGGGGCTAAAGTTCAAGGCTAAGAAATCGGGAGCCAAAGCCCCATGTAGCTAACCACAGAAGCAAGGGCTGCAGGATTCCCGAATGGCTTCCTGCCCCTTCCAAGCGAGCTGCCAGCCCTGTGCTACCTGGGACCAGCCCTGACCAGTCAGAACAGCCTGTCTCATGCCTTGTGCAGATCCAAGGAGAGAGGTCCTAGATTATCTTTGCAGTGGCTTCTACAGCGGAGGGAACAGAGAACCCACAGCAGCTTTCCTTCTCGTGGCCATAGTCCTGTTCTCTCCTACTCACCTTTAACCTCCCTGACCCCGAAGACCCTGGTCCCAAGAGGGCCCTTTCCTCTGCTGGCCTGGTTTATGTCCCATCCTATGAAGCATCCACCACAGATCGCTCTCCCGTGTCCTTCTGTTGTCCCCGTCACAGACCTTGGAGTCAACGTTTGGTCTGTATTCACTCCAGAATGCCACATCCCTCATTTCGCCAGATGCCACCATCTGTGCCTACTGACCTTACACACCAATCCCGAGCCTCGGTTCCCTCGTCTACAATCTACACCTCAGTTTGTACCCAGCACAAGCGAAAGTCACCCACAGAACACGGTGAAGCCTCTCGACAAGCCTAGAACTTTCCCTTCTCATAAATGACGTCATTGGTTCTGCTCCCATGCCTCCCCCAGGCTAGGCATCTCTCCATCCCAACCCTACCCTGGTTATAGCCACATCTCCCTGCCCCTCGCTCAGAACCAAGGTTCTGAAGGGCAATCCTACAAAAGCCTGTAAGGGTTTTCCAGCTTGTGGGGTGTGAGGTGTGAGATGCGCTTGTCCCCCAACACCTCCTCCTCTATTCACTCCCCGCAGCAGCTCAGACTTAGAGGTGTGTATCTCAGCCTGCCCGTTCAACGGCAGCCCCACAGACCTGCATCCTGTCACTGACACGTGACTCTTGTGTTTCCTGCTTCTGACCCCTGGGACCTTCTGTCTTGGTCCCTGAAGGGATCTAGCTCAGCTGTGCCCACCCCTCAGGATCACTGCCCTGGCTTCCCTGACCACCCCACCATACACACCCACACACCGCACTTTCTTTCCTGCCCTCTCTGCCATGCCATCTTCTGTCTCTGCGTGTGTGGCTCATAGATTTGACCTCTGCTTTTGGCTGCCTGGACCTTTGATCCTGATGGGGAAAATTCTGCAGCCAGCTGGCCCTCCCTTAAGGGCCTCCCTGGAGTGACCTGGAATGTCACCTCCAATACCTAGAGGGACTTATCTTCCCGGCCACTCTGACCTTCATGCTAAGCCTTTGAGAAGCCTTGCCCCTGTGTACAGTAGGATACTCTGACAGCCTCAGAGCCAGGCGTCCACGTGTGCACGAGGCCCAGAACCCGGGCAGCAGGCAGAGAGACAAAAGAAACATAAGAGTCTAAGATTCCCAGCCAAAACAAATTGTCCTCATTAACACAGGCCTCCGCCACCATCTCTGGGCTGGGACCAGGCTGAAGTGAGGCAGAAACCACAGAAGAGTGTGTGCCAATAAAATGGCAATAAACATGCAGCGGTGACGGAACACGCTGCAGCGTTGTTCCAAAACCTTGTTTAACTGCTTTTATTGTTTCTGTGTGAAAGAACACAAATGCATTTGGAAAATTGCTTCAGCATCGGCCTCCTGTTGTCTGGGGAAGGCTTCCCGGTGTCCCCACCCCCAACCAAGGCAGATCCTGACCTTCAGAGTGTCCCGTGAAAGCCAGCCCTCACTTCCAGCAGTCACTGGAATAGCCATGTGCCCTTGGCCCTAGAGACTGTGCATTGGCCATTTCTCTACCCATCTCTACACAGTGCTGGGTGCAGAGCAGGTATAGGCAGCACTCTGCCATAGAGAAGGTGGGGCACAGACCTGAAGGGGGTCTCATGGGTAGCTAAGGGGATGCTTGTGAGGAAGATAAAATTATTGTTAGGGGAAAATGAGGGGGGGTATTTCTGAAAGAATTCATCACTGAGATAAAAACATAAAAAGACTAAGAATCTTTTGTCATGTGAGACTTGTGGGGGCGACTTGTTCCCATGGAGTCACAGTCACCCCTGTAGGGTTTTTCCAATATTATAACAACCCAATCATAGAGATAAGAAAACCAAAAGAGGGGACCCAGAGCAGGACCCAGAGCTGGGACTGGTAGAGGCCTATGTCAGGAAGTTCTAAAGAGAGCAGGTGGGATGGCCTATGTGGGAAGCCTTGGGTGCCACAGGCCCAGCTGACCCAGAAAATGAGGAGGGGCTTTTTCTGGGGCACTGAGAAGAGAGATGGGAAATCCTTCCATTCCATGAAGGATGAGAGAGCAGAGTTTCTCTGCTGCTTCTGCAGTGCCATGCGGGTGCTGCATGGGAAGGAGGAGCGGGAGGGCGTACCAGGAGCCTGTGTCTCCCCAGAGACCACTGTGATTCTCCACATCTTCTCTGGCAACATGTCATGGGGAGTAGAGGGGACCCACAGTCCCTCTGGACAGGCCTGGGGGTCTATGGGCAGAGCTGCTGGTAGCCCCCCCAATTCACTGAAGCTCTGCCCAAAGTAGGGAGTCTGAGTCCACGGAGTGGCTACTTTGGGCAGCCACCAAATTCTGCTCTGTGGGCAACGAGTCCAAGTCAGGGGCTGTCCCTGATTAAGCTTGCCACCCGGGTTTAATTAAAAACCTCACCATAGGCATCTATTTCCAGCTGGAGAAGGGGCACGCCATCCTTCTAGCTGGCACCTTTGTGCACTGAGTTCTGCCATTGCAGAGGCTACTCTTGGCAAGAAGTCCTTCTCATAGGAGCCACCAACTACAGAGACCTCACATAGCACCAGGTGGAAAGGGGGGTGACTGCGGTGTTGACAGAGGACCCAAGCACTGTGGAAACAGGTTCAGCCCTAGCTCTCCCATGCCACCTAAGTTCCGGAGACTCTATTTCCTCCCGTGTGACATGAGCAGTGCCTGGGAGGCTGTGTCCGTTACCTCACTGTTGCTGAGACTCAGAGTTTATTCTGGCTTACAGTTCCAGCGAAAGAGTCCTTAATAGCAGCAGGAAGCTAAGCAATGACAGTTGTATAGGCAGTGGAGAGAGCAAACTAGAAAAGGAGCAAGGTTATGACTCCCAAAGCCCACCCCCAGTGACGTACTTCCCCCAGCAAGGCTGCACCTCCTAAAGCCCTATGTCATCCCCAAATTCATGACTAACAGGAAACCAAGTATTCAAAATCTTGAATGAGCCTCTGGGGACATTACTCGTTCAAACCAACAGAGGCTTCAGTTGTCTTTGAGACAGGGGAGTCACTAGCCTGACACAGGCCCTGTGGGTTATAAAGTACCATGGATAAAAAGATGTGAGACCACCATGGTACCCCTCAGGAATACAGGATTGCAGACAGCAAGGAGCCCGGGACCAGGGCCGATCATGAACTGGGTAACACTGGAAAGATCTTCCCACAACCAACTGACCTGGAGCCAGGAAATGACTGGACCTAGGTCCGTCTGGCACACTGAGTTGCAACCCTGCCTCATCTTGGAGGATTTACCCAATAGCACCCGCCACCCTCCTGCCACCAGAGAGGACTTCCTCATAGCCTCGCCCCCAGGCACCCCCACCTGACATGGGAGTTCATCCTTGGTACACCTGTCTCCCATCTGAGCAGGGATGGAGCTGGCGTCTGTGGAGTCACAGGGCCAGGAAACAGTCTTTGATATTCGTGTACTCATCCTGTGTCTAAAACAGAAGAACCAACCACAGCAGTGCCTCTTAAGAAAACCTACAACCAGCACTTAAGAGGGCAGCCTGGCAGTGACTCTTCAGGTTGCCCCATTTTCTACACTTACAAACAGAGTCTCAGTGAGGCCAGGAACTTCCCTGCTCTCTTCCAGCTGGACCTGCTAGACTCACAGTGACTCAGAGATTCTGTCGGCCAGTCATGAAAGTAAAGAACCTCTAAGTATTCATTATAAAAGAAAACACAATGAACTACTCTTTAGACTTCTGGTGTGTGTGTGTGTGTGTGTGTGTGTGTGTGTGTGTGTGTGTGTGTGTGTGTTGAGACTGGTCTCCATATGTATCTCAGGCTGGCTTTGAACTTGAGATTCCCCTACCTCAGCCTCCTGAGGGCAAGGATTACACGCCTGCCCCATCATGTTCCATTTCTTTGGCAAAACAAATAAGAAAAGCATCTTAATAAATTACTTGTAACAGTCGTAACTGGGGCTGGGTATATGTTAAAGAGTAGCTGATCTGATGGTGATTTTTCCAGAAAGTAGTAAATAGACCTTTTGTGTGAGCAGCCACACAGTCATGCAGTGGGGTGTTTGGGTACATAAAATGAGTGTTGAACTTAGAGGACCTCTGAGTTTCCTTCCTGTTTTTCCATGCACCTGAGAGCATTGGTCCAACCACATAGCTTTCAATTTAGCATGGTAAGAGCCCTCAAGCTGCCAGACTGGCAAGCAAGAATAATGATATCCAGTTAAATATGAATTTCAGATAAGCAAAGAGAACATGATATTCTTATATCACAAGAATGTCCCATGCAATATTCTACACATACACACAGTCTAAACAAAAAGCATTTTTGGTCCTGACTCAGGTTGCTGGAGCAAAGTCACCATAGACTGGGGACAGGGACAACAGATAGCAGTTTCTCACAGCGCCGGGTGGGCAGTTCCAGAAGAAAGTGCTGGCAGATCCAGGTCCTAGAAAGCACCTGATACCTTCTCCCTGTCCACTCACATGGCTGTCCTTAATCGCCCCCCCCCACACACACACCAGAGAGAGAGAGACAGGGATGGCCGGAGCACCTAGGTTTTGTCCTCTTTCTACATGCCTAGGGTGTTAAGAACTGCAAAGTCGTACTACTCAAGTCCACCTCCTATTTGATCTAGAACAGGCTCCACGTCATTCCGCAAGTGCATTGCCTTCCCTGGGGTTTTCCGTGACCACTCCAGAAGGAGGTGCCACTGCACTGGCTCACACTTGAGCACTGAGAACTGGAGGTGTGGCTCAGAGGCAGAGCACTGGTTCAGCACGCGTGAAGTCCTGGGCATCTTAATCTCTAGCACTGCCAAACTAGAAAAGAAAGGGGGAGTGGGCAGAACCGAGAAAGCACATTCAATGTGTGTAGTTGTTTTTGGTTTTCTATTCTTTTATTCTTTACTCTTTAGGGGCCCACCACCCAGCTCCCAAATTATCACACAGAGACTTATTCTTTCTTTCTTATGAATGCCTGGCTGTGGCTTGATTCATTTCTAGCCAGCCTTTCTCTCTTTTCTTTCTTTCTTTCTTTCTTTCTTTCTTTCTTTCTTTCTTTCTTTCTTTCTTGTTTTTTTGTTTGTTTGTTTGGTTGGTTGGTTTTGTTTGGTTTGGTTTTTTGAGAGAGGGTTTCTCTGTGAAATAGCCTTGGCTGTCCTGGAACTAGCTCTTGTAGATCAGGCTGGCCATGAACTCACAGAGATCCACCTGCTTCTGCCTCCCGAGTGCTGGGATTAAAGGCGTGCGCCACCACCTGGCTATACCCAGCTTTTCTTAATTTAAGTTATTCTGCCTACCATTTGCCTCTGGGCTTTTATCTTTCTCTATTCTATATACCTTTCTTTCCTTCTTATTCCATGTCTGATTGTGTGGCTGGCCCCTTCTTTTCTTGCTCCTTGATCTCCTCTTCCCAGAGTTCTCCCCCTATTTATTCTCTGCACCTGTCAGCCTCGCCTAGCTGTTCTTCTGTCTCGCTATTGGCCGTTCAGCTCTTTATTAGACCATCAGGTGTTTTAGACAGGCACAGTAACACAGCTTCACAGAGTTAAACAAATGCAACATAAAAGAATTCTACACATCTTTGCATCATTAAAACAAATGTTCTACAGCATAAACAAATGTAACACATCTTTAACCAGTATTCTACAATAGTGGTGTGGCTCTGGATTTTCTTCTCTGTTTTTTGTTGTTTAATGCATCCCTCTCTAGCACCATCGGCAGAAAGCATACTGTTGAGCCATGGTCTACTGGCCTGTAGTCTGACGCTGCCTCTGCCCCTCACTTGTTGAGTACTTTGAGCAAGCTGCTTCACCTCTCTGACCTATGGTTCCTCATGCAGGGTTACATTTCTTGAACCTGGGCATCTCCTCTTTCATTTTTTTTTCTTTGAAGTGTTCCATGATTGATATCCAGTGTCAGCAAAAACACTGGCATCTAACTCTCTTTTCTCCTAAGCTGGCGCACAAAAACACCTTTCGGGCTAGAGAGATGATACAATAGTTAAGAGTGCTGACTGCTTTGGCAGAGGACCAGGTTTTAGTTCTCAGCACACAGGGTGGCATGTACTCCAGCCCCAGGGGATCTCCTGCCCTCTGCTGGCCTCCACAGGCACTGCATGCAAGCGGTGCACAGATGAGCAGGCCAACCAACACTCATACACATAAAATCAAAATAAATTAATAAAATACTCCTAAATTTTCAACAATCCTTAAAATGTGGTCCCAGACACATTCTTGGACAAAGGAGGATTTTTTTAATGGGGGAGGGGGATTTTCTTCCAGCTTGGGCGTGGCCCTCCCTACTTACATCCTGTGCAGTCAATAGGGATTTGAAGATGAGTGTGTGTGTATTGTTGGGGGTTGGCGGCGGGATCCTGCTACAATAAATCACATCACAGTGGAGCTCTTTTTCCAGAAAATTCTGAACCCAGACAATGGTGCATTTATTTGAAGCAATATTCAAAACAACGGAACTCCAGGTCAACAAAAGGATTTTTCTGGATCTTAGAGTTGATTGCAAAGGGATTTATGCCACATAGAAAGAAAAAAAAGGAGAAGGAAAAAAGGGGAGCCTTTCAATGATTCCAGGCAGGTGGAAGGTGACCTTGTAAACCTAGATGGTCTGCTGCAATGCTGTGACATCCCCATCCCCTGGGGCGCAGCCCACCTAGACAGTGTGAGACAGAAGCCCCGGAGCTCTGCCTGGGAGGATGTTTGGGTAAATATTTGGGCAGCCTTTGGCTGCTGCTGCTGCACTGAGGAACTGAGCTGGAGAGCGGAGGAAGTGGCTCTTGTCTCCCAGGCCCTCCAGTGATACATTCTGATAAACATCCAGACAGGCTGACTCTGGCCCAAGCCCTGTGAATACATTACATTTCCACAACCAGCAGAGACCATGCTGAAGGCATGGTGGCAGAGAGGGGGCAGGAAGCAAGAGGGCGGGAGGGGTCTGGAACCGGCTGTCTAAATTTAACTGGCAGTGGCTTTTAGTCCAAGTGGATAAAAAAATAAATTCCAGTGCTTAGAGCTCTTATCTTTGTTTACCATTTCTCCAAACAAGGAGCGACCTGAACTCTGACTCTCGGGGTAGATTATCAACAAAAAGTACACAGGAAGTAGGGTGGCCAGGGGGTAGACGGTGGCCCACTCCGCCTTCCCACGGCATTTACTTGTTCTAAAATGTGCTGTCTTTGGGCAGATGAGGTGTGGCCCTAATACGTCAGACCTCGAGGTCACCCACGTCACCCACCCACTGATGAGGGGACATCTAACAATATCCTCTAGTGACCTTTACAATGCCCAGGGAACCACACAGCATTTTCCTGTCACATAGGTTACCTACGGCATATAACACACTTTTGTTACCTGTCCCTAGTCCTTCGAGGACACAGGACACATGCTGTGTGGGTTTCACATTTGCCCCTGCCTCTCACTCCTCTCTATCTTTGTCCCAGGGGTGTCGGTTCTGACCCCTCCCCTCCCCAAGCTGTCAGTGCATTAGTCTTCACTAGTCCTGAACCCCTGGACCCTTGATGGGGGCGGGGATGACCCAAGTACCAGTCAGCTTTCTGTCACTGTAGCGAATACCCGAGACAATCAACTAGAAAGGGAAGAGGGTTGTGGGCTCTTTGATAGAGAGAAGCCTTCACCTCATGACTGAGATGCTAATGTAACAGAAGAGGAATGGGCTGTGGGTCCCACTCAAGGTCAACCCCTCCAACGGCCAGATGACCTCCTCCCCCTAAGCCCTAACTCTCAAATGTCCCCCATTTCCCGAAAGCACAGGGTGGTGCTTCTCACGTGAGCCTTTAACACATGGACGGTGGGAGCCGCTTCAGAGCTAAATTACAGAACTGGGAGCTGTGGTCCAGAGTCCCTCACTTTCCAGTGACCCAGCCACCTGTGCAGAAGTGACATTTCAGTCCCTTAATCCCCGAGGGCACGGTCACTTCTGTATGACTGTGCTCCATTGGCCCACTTCTAGGCACAAGTTGCTGTTGGGGTGGGGGTGGGGGCTCCAACACAGATCTTCAGATACCGAGCTCCTACCCGGCACGGTGGATGGATCCTGTTTCCATCTATTTCTCAGTCGCTAGCAGTAAAGCCGGGGACTGACTTTAACCTCCCTTCCCCTCAGACCCTGTATTCCAAGCCTCCCCTTCCCTCCCCTCTAATCTTCCTTTATAGCAGCGATTGTGATATCCAGGCTACACATGATAATCCCTCAGGGAGCTTGGGAAACAACACCAATCCCTGTAGCCATTCTAAGCCAATTGAATTTAAATGTCTTGGGATGACCCCACCCCATCCTAGCACCAGCAGGGAGTACCAAGATGGAGGCTCAGAGCCTACATTCTCAGGCTGTGCGCAGAGCATCGCCTGGTTCCCCGGTTCCCCCTGCTCCATCTACTCTTCCTATCATTGTCAGATCACAAAGATACCATCTTCCCTGTGTTACCTCCACTCTTCAAAAGCCCTCAGCGGCCCCACCATAACAATAAATCTCTGAATGAACAAATGAATGGCTTCCCCGATACACAATGAATTCCATATGCTCCGGGATCTCATCTTATCTCCCCTTTTCTACCCTCCCCACCTCCCACAGGCTGCTAAGCAATGCCCGTCTGTGGAATGAGTGAATAAATGCGTTTTCCCCGCAAATCAAATGCAGTCCACTCTTCCTCCACACAGTGAGAGCAGGCTGGGTGATTTAACTAGCGTTTACGAAAGGGCTTATTTCTCTAAGCATCAAATACAATCAACTGTGAATGATTCATGCTAATGGAGAGAACAGAATGCTAAATATTATAAAAACAGCAACTAATTCAAAAACGTAAATTTGCTTGATGCCAGAATACATTTTTGCTCATGAGTGCTTGCATCTGATAATTGGGACGATTTTTTAAATTATGCAATTAGACATGTCTTATTTGTTCCCATCCCTACCCCTACACCCCCCTCATGCTATCTGAATAATCCAACTCCCAAAATAGTACCCAAGTTTGTTCCCTCAACCCTTTCCCGGGATAGTTAAAATTTCTAGACTTCAGAATATCAGACAGATAAAGGAAAGACATGGGGGAAAATCTGCAGTTGGAATAAAGAGAGAAAACTAAGATGTCAACTTGCTGCTTTTTGATGGATTCATCCCCAAAATTTCAGGCAACACAAACGATCTGTAAAGCTGTCTGAAATATCTACTACAGCTGAGCCCACCCGTCCCTTAGGACCCTCGAGTCTATTCCTAGATACATTCCCCAGAAACCTGTGTACAAGCTCACCCAAAACCATCGGCAAGAACGTTCACGGCAGCTTTGTTCATGATGGCCCCCAAGCTGGGGGCAACTCGAATGTCTGTCCACAGTGGAAAGGGTGGACACACGGTTACATGTCCATGGTAAAGTCGTCACACGTGAGAGTGTGCTTAATAGTGGCATCTCAGACCAGGATGAGCAGTGCCCTGGGTTCCATCCTGGGCACAAAGGAAAGAGAAACAGCAAGAAGAGGAAGCATCAGAGCTCCAGCGCACTCGGGACAGACCTCACATGACACCGAGCGAAGGATGGCAGATTGGAGCCTGCTTACGGGCTAGCTCATTGACAAACATGCAAAGGGAAAGGGCAAAGCCACCTCTGTGTCACACGTCAGGTTCTTCTGAAGCAGCTATGACAGCAATGGGCACAGTCACTACAGAGTTCTGGAACATTCTGTCTTGGTCTGGAAACTCTTACACCAGTAAAAGCTCACTGAGCTCTACACATCTGTGTGAGCTGTTTTCTGTAGGATGCTATTTTTCCATACAATGTACAAGAGGGAAGGAACGAAGAGAAGGAGGAGGGAAGAGGGGAAGAAGGCAGGGCTGGGTAGCAAGTAGGGAAGATAGAAAAGGTGTGACATCTGACGACCTGGGCTTGGTTCCACGTCTACCTTTTACTAGACGTGTGACCTGGATGCTTAACCTCTGGGACTCTGTGGGGAAAGGGGGCGATCCATTACAAGATGGACAACAAAGGTTGCCCTGCCTCTCAGGGTAGCTGTGAGGGTGAAGGGTGTAACGATGTAGACTCTGGTGAGCAGATGGGAACTGCACAGGATGGAAGGCTGCCGTCTTCTTCTCTAAGGGCAGGGGTGGCACAGACAACGCCATTCACCCTGGGGCCTTAGGTGGAGAGGACTGAGGAGGAGGGTGTGCACGTGTGTGTGTGTGCATAAGTGTGTGGTGGGGGTGGACGGGTGTGTGTGTGTGCATAAGTGTGGTGGGGGGTATGTGCATGTGTGTGTGCACATGCGTGCGCATAAGTGTGTGGTGGGGGTGGATGGGGTGTGTGTGCATAAGTGTGTGGTAGAGGTAGACGGGTGGGTATGTGCACGTGCACATAAGTGTGTGGTGGAGTGGACAGGTGTGTGTGTGTATGTGAATAAGTGTGTGGTGAGGGTGGATGGGTGCGTGTGTATACATAAGTGTGTGGTGGTGGTGGATGGGTGTGCATGTGTGCATAAGTGTGTGTGAGGGTGGACGGGTGCGTGTGTATACATAAGTGTGTGATGGGATGGATGGGTGTGTGCATGCATAAGTGTGTGGTGGGGTGGATGGGTGTGTGTATGTGCGCATAAATGTGTGGTGGGGATGGAGGGGTGTGTGCATAAGTGTGTGGTGCGGGTGGATGGGTGTGCATGTGTGTGCATAAGTGTGGGGTGGATGGGTGTGCGTATGTGTGCATAAGTGTGTGGTGGGGTGGATGAGTGTGTATGTGTGTGCATGCACACGTGCACATAAGTGTGTGGTGGGAATGGATGGGTGTGTGTGTGTATGCATTATCTTCTTTCATTTGTTCCCTAAGTTAATCCCTTAATGGCCTGGGCCTCTGAGCCCGGCACACCTGAAAAATAATCCCTTTGTTTGTGTGTGATGAATCCTGCCTCTTTTCTTTTAATGTGGATAAAAATAGATGCCATGTACATGCTCCTCGTGGCTTCCTCTGAGCTATGAATGGATTTCTGCCTCTAACGCTGCCAAATTCTGTAAAACTAACATGCAGTACTTTCGGTGCATTGCTGCGTAAGCCAGGAAACTTGAGAGATTGCTCGTGTGTGTGTGTGTGTGTGTGTGTGTGTGTGTGTGTGTCCGTGCATGCAAGCACGTGGGCACACCACAGACATACACATTCAGGCCCTTGTGGTTTCTCATTCAAAATCTGAAACAGCTCACAAAACCCACTAAGCTCCTGTGAAATCTCAGAAAAGAACCCTCAGTGTTGGAAGAAGTTAGAGACCTAGCTTGTGAGGAAGCCAGTAACATCCCAGGCCAGGTAGTGAGACCCAGGCCAGGCAGCCAGACCCCAGAACAGGCAGTGAGACCCTGGGCTATACACCTCGAGGAAGGCTTTGCTCCCCAGTTTTTAGTCAAAAGGGCAACGCTAAGGTCACACCACATTTCCCACAAACCAGTCCCATGCTATGGTCTGTGCTCACTGGAGAAGCCAGGTGCATGGAGCCCTTTTCTCACCTGTGTCTGTTGTGCCTGTGTGTCCCCACAACTGTCCCTCCCCTTAAAAGATCTCTAATTCTCTGCATCTAGAGAGAAAGGGGACATCGCTAGGCCCTGTTTGTACAACACAGAAGCAGCAGCATGGGGTGGGAGTGAGGGAGCCCCTATCGATGCCATGTGAAGCCGCTGCAGCAGAGGGACGCAGGGAGCCGGCCACTTCTAGTTCCTCTGACAAAACAAGAAAATGTTCGTTTTTCTATTGGGTCTCTGAATCTCCAGAAGAAAAATCTTTGCAAATCAATGCCCTTTTATGCCCTTATTTTTATTTACACTCCAGGTCACATCTGTGCACACACCTAGTGTGTGGATCTGTGCAGGTCTGTAAGCGTGTGTCTAGCTTTCAAAGAACATGATACACACACACACACAATTTAAATGTAGAAAACACAGGGCTACTATGAAAGGGAAACACTATTTCCCACTTAAAAGATGTATCAATATAAAAGCTGTTATACACCCAGCACTTGGGAAACCGAGGCAGGAGAATCCCAAATTCATGGCCACCTAGGGCTCCAAAGTAAGAGCCCCTATCTCAAAAAGGGGGGGGGGGGACAAATCAAAACAAAAGCAGTGTTTAATAATGTTTAATATAGGGAGCTAGTGAAATGGCTCAGCGGTTAACAGTGCTTGCAGAGAACCTTTTGTAGAGGACCTGGGTTCAAGTCCCAGCACACACCATCTGTGACTCCAGTTCTGGGGATCCGACACCATTTTCTGAACTTGTAGGGGAGGGGAGCAGGCAGACACACGAGGCACATGTATATATACAGGCAAAACATACACATAAAATAAATGTTTAGAAAAAAGAGGCTACGAGGCCAAAAATCTAAGAAATAGAAGTAGAATTTCCTGCCTCGTAAAGATCAAACGTAAATGAAGCTCCCTGGAAGTCAAGGGAGCCTTACGGGAGAATGTAAGCACAGGGCAGGTCCCACGCACATTTTTCATTTCCATTTTTCCTGATATTTCATGTTCTCCTTTCTAAGAGCACAGAAATTCATTTTATGAAGCAAATCTCAGCTGAAATGACTTTGGTCAGCCCTGGGAATCGCTTTTTTCCTAACACTCTTTACGGAGGACAGATGTCTCCTCGGGAGACCTGCCAGCGGGCGTGTCCCGACAGAAGTGTCAACAGTTTGTTGCTATTTCCAGAAACTGCCATTTTCATCTTCCATTTGCCCTTCCTGTGAATTGGGGTGGACATCCAAGGTGACCTGTTGATGGTGGCCTGGCAACTGGGCCGTAGCCGTAGCTACTGTGTGATCCCCTCACCCCTGCGTCCTACGCTTGTGGAATACGGTGACTCCACAAGGAATGGCCGGGGACAGAGGGACAGACGGGGCTACTTCAAGGGAGAGAGGTGGGTGTTGGGTTCCTTACAATTCCACTTCTAAGTCGGAGGTCGTGGAACCCAGGTGACTTCGTAATGTTATCTTTTGGAAAAGGAGAAGTTTGACATGTTGCCTGACTTGAAGTAAGAGCCTATTCTGTTCTACTCAGCCCTCAGTTTTCCCGGCCCTCCAAGCCAAGCAGACCATACCCTACTACCTTAATTCTCCTGCTGCTGCCCTCGTCCTAAGGACAATATGCAAAGGTTAGGACTGGGCCAGCAGCCTGAGGTGGGCCAGCTAGAGCTCGGTGCTGGCTGTTGCTCTAGCCCCTCCCTCCCACTAGCTAGGTAGGCATGTGTGTGATTTGCATACGTGAAGGCATGCTTACTCATGTTCACACATGCGAAAGCCAGAGGTCAACATCAAGTACTTGTCATTCTCCACCCCCCTTTCGTTGAGACAGGGTTTCTCATCAGACTGAGAGCCTGCCGTGTCCACTAGACTGGCTTGTCAGTGAGCCCTGGGATCCTCAGTCTCTGTCCCCAGCGCTGAGGTACAGAGTGTGCTGCCGTGCCTAGTTTTTATGTGGGTTCTGGGGATCTGAACTCAGGTTCTTGTGCTTGCACTTTGCCCACTGAGCCATCTCCCGGCCCCAACAGATGCTATTTCTGTTTTAAACAAGCAGAGTAAGGCTTTTCTTCCAAGGAGGCTTTCGTGTGTGTGTGTGTGTGTGTGTGTGTGTGTGTGTGTGTATTTTATCTTTTTGAAACAGGGTCTTTCACTTAACCTAGAGCTTGCTTGCTAACTCAGACCTGCTGGCCACCAAGGATCCTCCTGTGGCTTCTTCACTAGTGTTGGCATGTGACGCCAATTGTACGGCAAGCACCTCACAGACAGACAGACAGAGCACCACTGCAGTGCCTCATGGACAGACAGACAGAGCACCACCGCAGCGCCTCATGGACAGACAGAGCGCCACTGCAGTGCCTCATGGACAGACAGACAGAGCACCACCGCAGCGCCTCATGGACAGACAGAGCGCCACTGCAGCGCCTCATGGACAAACAGACAGACAGACAGGGCACCACCGTGGCACCTCACGGACAGACAGACAGAGCACCATCGCAGCCCCTCACGGACAGATACTTCCTTCACCACGCTTCTCAACCTTCCCTTTTGTCAAATGAATCCCATCAACAACTGCAACATAACACACCACTTAGTGTGTTTCTAAATGCCAAAGAAAACCCACACCTAGAAGGCCCGCCATGTGCCACATCCTCTCACCCAGCAGCTACCTGCTACTCTTTGGCATCTCCTCTTGGAACAAATGGTCACCCAGATGGGACTCCTTTCTCCGTCCTGTGCACGGCACACTGTCATCCACCCAGGGTTCATGACCCCCACTTGTCAAGCCTGCCAGAACCAAGTTAATTCTTTGCACCCACCTCGAGAGTTTCTGCGGTCAGCCCCACTCACTGCTTCAGGGCTTACATTTTTATTTGGAATTTTAACTAAGGGCTGGAGAGATGGTTCAATAGTTGCCTATCCAGAGAACCCGGGCTCCGTTCCTAGTACCTACACGTTGGCTAACAACTGTCTGTAACGCCAGTTCAAGAGCATCCAAAGCCCTCTCTGCTTCTGTGGACACTGAACACACATAGGGCACAGGCATATGTGCAGGGTAAACATCCATCCATACAATGTAAAATGAACTGCTAGGTGGTGGGGGCCCATGCTTTCAATCCCAGCACTGGGGAGCCAGAGGATTTTTATGAGTTTGAGCTAATTCTAGGAGAGCCAAGGTTACACAAAGAAACCCTGTCTCAGAGGGAAAAAAAGAAAGAGAACAATGTCTGTAAGTTACAAGGTTATTTAAGGGACACCTATGAACCCGTCACCCATTTCAACAAGTACTATTTCGTGGGCCACACTATTTAACTTTTCTCCACTCGCAAAATGTTTTAAAGCCCCATATTCCCTTCTCCTGTCATCTGCAAACATTTTCGTGTATTTCTCTAACGTGGCCAGTGTATCCTATTTCTAAAACTCGATCACAAAGTTATCACCACATAAACCGCAATTCTTTCAAAACGACAACTATTCCATTGGGCTCAGAGTCCCCCAACTGAGCCATATTTGTTTCATATTAGTGAGAAGCCCCACCCATCCACACCCCTGACTTTATGAAGGTCAGTGGGAGCGCGGCTCCCTCCTGGCAGCTGTCAGGTGTGTGTGCACCTCTCATGTTCTCCCATCCGCCCTCTCCCACTCGCTTAGACCCTAGCTGACTGAGAGCTCGAGGAAGGTGGTGGGCTGCTGCGGGGTCATGTGTCCCCTGTGCTTACAGCCTGGGTGAAGAAACGGGCGGTTTCCCAAGCCGAATGGGCTCTCTGTCCCTCCCAAGCCCATTCTACAATATCAGTGACATTCAGTTTTGTGATTTGTTAGATGTGTGGTTCCCCAAAGGACAAGCCCTTGTCTCCCTGGACCTCTGGCATCAAGCCCAGCAGCGTCTGAGGTGTTTGTTTCGCTGTCAGAGTGTTGGCTGCAGAGTGCTCAGAACACCCCTCAGCAAAACTCCTGGCCCGGTGACAGGCTTTCTCTTTGGGTCTCAGCTTTTTTTTTTCTCCTCTCTATCGTGAAGAAATCAGTCGCAATGATTTCTGAGGCCTCTTTCAGGAACCAGGGAGCCCCCCATTCACCGTACGCTTGCTGCCCTCTGCTGGCAGGCTCAGCTCAGGACCTTTGTGTCCCTGAGATGCTCTGTGAGACACAGCTTGCAATTTTGTTGCCTGGCCTGGATTTAACTTCACCTCGTGCCTACTCTTCCTGTGTGATGGGCACCTGGGGTTCCGGGAAAGCTCTGGAAAACCCCACCACAGGCCATCACGTCCTCAGAGAGTGGGCCCAAGTGCCCACATAGACTGAGAACACCGGACTGAGGTGATGGTCACAGGCACACTTACGTCAAAGTTTAGGGGTAATGGAAAGCCCATGCAGAGAAGAACAAATGAAGGGGTTGGCTTTAGAATGAAGGCGCCACTTAGCCTGCCTAGTGATCTTCTCCTTGTTTGACAGATCCTGACAGTTTATAATACACACAAGTTTACCAGCACCACTTACCCCTCAGGGACACAGCTCCAAGATAACACACACACGCATGCACATACACGCACATGCAGGCACACACACATGCACACACATGCGCACATGCAGGCACACACACATGCACACACATGCGCACATGCAGGCACACACGCACACACACGTGCGCACACACACACATGCACACATGCAGGCACACACGCACGCACACACACATGCACATGCACACACACACATACACGCACACACAGGCACGTGCACACAGTTCTAGACTGTGGTATAGTCACCAGGTCCCTCCCTCCCTTCCTTTCTTCTTTCCTTCCACATTTTTACATTTGTTAGAACGCCTGCGGTTGCAGATAGCAGGATTCAACATGCCAATGACTTTGTCCAGAGGTGAGAACTTGTCTGGAGCAGATGGCAGTGGGAACTGGAATTCTGTGAGGCACCAGGAAGTGACCTCTGTCCTTTGCCCCCTGCTTCTCTCTTTATGTGTAACTGGTTTCTTTCTAAGAACTGACTGGTGCCAGGTGGTGGTGGTGGCAGTGGTGGCGCACGCCTTTAAAATCCCAGCACTCAGGGGGCAGAGGCAGGTGGATCTCTGTGAGTTTCAGGCCAGCCTGGTCTACAGAGCAAGTGCCAGGACAGGATCCAAACCTACACAGAAAAACCCTGTCAGAAAGAAAGGAAGGAAGGAAGGAAGGAAGGAAGGAAGGAAGGAAGGAAGGAAGGAAAGAAAGAAAGAAAGAAAGAAAGAAAGAAAGAAAGAAAGAAAGAAAGAAAGAAAGAAAGAAAGACCAGCTGGTGCTTTCACTCACTAATCCATGAGGCAGAAGGTGGCCACCAACAGCCCATGACTTACCCTCCCACAACCTCTGGCTCCTTTTTCTTTACCCCAATCCAGATTTCTATACTGGTCCCCTTGAACCAGCCAACCAAATCCTGCAGAGCCGACCATACAATCGGTGAGTCCCAAAGCAAAATACAAACATTGGACTCTAGTCAAAAGGCAGCGGGAAGTGCCCACCAGGCAGGTGTAGCGCTTTTCCCTTTCCTCCACATTCTCTTGGTGGGTTTGTCAGGATGCTGTTTCATTTCTACTCAGTGTTAGCCTTAGTAAAGAAAGAAGTCTAAACTTCCAATTATTTACTTGGATTTTTCCCATCTTCACATCCTGCAAAGTCAGTTACTGAAGTCGCATCAGAACCACTGAAATGCACAGTTCATGTTTGGTGAGCTCAATGGCCAGAGGACACAAAGTGAACCCCTGAAGACGGAAAGCAGAAGAGAAATTATTCCCAGAACCCCCTCGCTCCCCAGACCTAGGCTGTGCTGAGGGAGGTCAGATCTTCACAGTATCCTGAGCCCGAGTCCTAAGCCTGGATGAGAGGCGAGAAGGATGAGAGCCGAGTATGGTGGCACATTATTTGTGTTTTAGGAAATAAAGCTCGCCTGGAGATCCGTGCAAAGCAGCCACGCTAGTCAGCCATACAGGCTGGGCAGTGATGGTGCATACCTTTAATGCCAGCTCTAGAGAGGATTATAAAATGGGATAATACAGGTCTCATATCAGTCTCAATCTGAGGATTCCTGGAGGCAGGACCACCTAGTTTCGGTCAGGGGTAGAGGTAAGAGCCAGTGGCTGGCTGCTTTGCTTTTCTGACCTTCAGATTGAACCCCAATATCTGCCTCTGGGTTTTTATTATTTGTGCTGCAGCTGGGGAAGCTGGTCTCCCTTTCCCACGGTCCCCACTGCAGACTGCTATTTCCAGGAGTCTTGAGTCGCTGTGCCTTTGGCCAGGCCCTCCACATACATACCCTATGGTGCTCCAGCTTGAAGCTAAGACGGCTACCATGGTCACCCCAAGATGCTGTAACATATATGAGCCTCATTCGCACCCTCTGTATCTGTGTCCTGGAGGCAAGACAGCCACTGAGAACTCATCCATGGGAGGAAGCCCAGGGGGCAGGGATTAGAGCCCCAGAACATAAATATAGCAGTGAAGTTGTTAGCAGTCTCAAGACAATAATCACAGGGCGCAGCCACACACAGGGCCTAGGATGGAGGTGGAAGTGTGAAGCCAAGAGCCTCAGCTAGGAACAGTTCCCCGAGCGGAGGTGGGAAAGGGCTGGGAAAACCAAGCAACAGTTGACATTTTATATTACAAAGTGCAAACATCTCCCTTGCCTTCTAAACACACTCACAGATGGATTCGACTCCATATCCCTACTGAAGCCTGACTCTTGGTGGGCCATCACTAGCGGCTGTGTTGAATCTAGTGGCTACAGAATTTATTATGGACTTCAAGACTCCAGGTGCCCTGACCCTGCCTCCTCTCCCACCACCGGCTTTTCTGTATTATAGCCATTTCCCAGGGAACACCGCTGTGGCCCCAGGATGCTCACGGGGGGGGGGGGGGAACAGTTGTGCCCCACGTAGCGGTGTGGCCTGATAGTCACTCCTGGTTGTGAGCCTCTTTCCTGCAGGGCCAGTGAAGTCGCCTGGAGCTGGTCTGTAGAGTGACAGCCGCAGGATGAGCTTGGTCACGGAGCAGCCTCTGGCTGCTCTGTAGGGGGTGGGGGGCAGAAGAAAGTCCTCTCCCAGATTAGGGATTCTGCTAGGATGGCTGTTGAAGGCAGAGAGGCTGTTACCTGCTGTCGTTACTTTTCCTGTTGCTATGACAAGGTCCCTGACATAAACCACACTTAGCAAAGGAAAGGGTCACTTTGACTCACTGTTTCAGAGAGTTCAGTCTGTCACCATAAGGACCTTCAAGGTCCTCCTCTAGTTCTGTAAGGCTCCTGACCTCTCTAAATAATGTCACCACCCGGAGAAACAAGCATTCAAAGCATGAGCCTATGGCAGCATTTCAGAGACAAACAGCAACACTTGCCCAAACAGAACACACCCCACCCCAACAAGAAGCGCAGTGGCAGGCTGGGAGTGCCTGGATCAGACCCTGCCCCACCCGCGGGGTACCCACAACCTGCTGATGACACACACACACCGATCTGTCCCTGTTCCTAAGCAGGACATGTTAGGAAACGTGACAACTGCATTCCCAAAATTTAATCCGTCTTTTCCAACTTCTTGTCTGATGTCTGAGACTATTACTATTTCGCAGCTTTTTCTCATCCTGACTTCTGTTCCTCCTCTTGGGTTTTGCCTTTTCATACCCTCTGACAGCTTTTCGCCTGAGCTGTCTCTCCTTGTTGGTGTATAATCGCTTTGGGGGGTTTTGTTAACTGTTCATCCTTGCTAACCGTTGCAAGCTTTTATTCTTTGCGACTTCTCTCTGTCTGTTAGCTTTATTGCCATACCAATTACTATGCAGGTGACAGCCACCCTGAGCCTCAGCTTCCTCATTTAAAAGACTAAGAAATACCTGCCACCTCGGCTTGCTGGGAGGATTAAACAAGCGCACTTCACAAGTGCGTGGGCTTGCGTACTTAGCCATGCCACGCTCCGGTCATTATGATTGCGGCAGTTGTCTCAAGAGTCAGCCTTTGTTGCTTTTCCTGTGGTAAAATACTGACAAGACTTAAGGGGGAAGGGCTCATTTAAGCTCACAGATTCAGGTTATAGCCCTCACGGTGGGGAAGTCAAGCCTAAAGCTGCCAGGTCACAGTCCTATGAGAGAGGTGAATGCATGCATGCCAGAGCTCAGTTACACAGCCCAGAATCTCCTGCCTAGGGAATGGCGTCACCCACAGTAGATGAGTCTCCTCCCCTCAGTTTACCCTGTCAGGATTCTACGCTCCAAGCTCATCTCCCAGGTGACTCTCCCTTCTGTCAAGTAGACAATATAAAACCATCATACCAGATCTCTCCATGTTACACCCAGAGATCCCCAAGTCTTGGGCTGCACTTCCTTGTCTTTGATAATGAAACAGAGCAAGCAGAATATGCTGGGGACGGGGGAGGGGGTGATGAGCAGGGGAGGCAGCCACTGAGAGATTGTCTGGATGGAAGTATCACAGAAATGTTGCTGAAGTTGGAGCAAGAGCTCATGAAAACAACCAAGAGCCGTGAGAATCCTAACGCAACCTCCGTTTGCTCCCTGCCTCAGCCAGCCCCTGAGTACTGCAGCCTGCAGGAAGGCCTGCCCTATCTGGACATGGTGATTGCAGAGACCCTGAGGATGTACCCACCGGCTTTCAGGTATGTCCACGGCCCCTTGAACATCACTGTTTGGGGCCTTTTCACTGATCCTCCGTCTATTGCCGCCTCTCATCGCAGGTGTTCCTGGGTTTCTTTGTATCCCCTGGAGCACCAGGCCCATTCTCCCGCAGGCTAACTACCTTTACTGAACTTCACTAGCCTTTCCTACCATGGCCTTCTTCCTCCGCCCTGTCCCTTTGGCCTCTTGGCCTTCGATGGAATCTCATCACCCCCACCCACTGATTCATTTATCCATCCTTCATTCACCACCTCTATAGTCAGTGCTGAGCACTAGAAAATTAGCCTATACCCAAAGCAGGCTAAAGTCCTTGCCCTGGGAGGCAACATTCAGCGGAGGACCATCTAGGGCTAGAGTGTTCTGGAATGTTAGTGTCCAACAGCCCCTGCTGGAGCTCTCACATTAGACTTCATAGCAAGGATTTCAAAGATTTGCGCTTGTGCGCGCGCACGTGTGTGCATGTGTGTGTGTCCAGCACTTCAGGCTGTGACTGCACTTCACATTGCATTCTTGACACGTCTCAGCACTTACAACATCACACCGACCTGCAAATCAGATCAGGAGCCAGGTCTGCTTCTTTCAGACTCCCCCAGACCAAGTGCCCCATGGGGAAAGGCATCTTAACCAGGGTCCCTTGAGGGCAGTGAAATAGCAGATGTCACGGAGGTCGCAGGAAGTATTTAATCGTATCTTCACTCAGCACTTCTTCCAATACCACATAGACCATATGAAGATACCTTTTGTCATTTTCAAGAGAAAATGTGATCTGAGGGTAGCTCAAAGGCAGTTCCAAACCACAAACATGATGGGGTACGTGTATAGCTACAATCCAAAATGTGCTGGCCCAGAAGCGAATATTCAAAGTTGCTGTAGTGTGAGCTGAGGGTCTCTTGATAGAGATCAGCTCATTAACTCAAAGGCTTCCTTGTTGCTCTCGATGCTGGCAAAAAAGACCCAAGTCTATGGCCCTGCTGTGGCATTCTTAGAAGCCACAAGTAACCTGATGTCCAATCCTTTTTCCTTCTTCATGATTTATACCCAGCTTTCCTCCCAGGGGACTTGGCAGGCAGCTGGTATGCACTACAAAGTGCAAATTCAAAAAGAAACTCAAGACTAAACACTTGGTAGTAAAATAGAACAAGGCGACTTCAAGGACCATCTCCAAGTCCCAGCAATGAGTGATAATGGGATCAGGTCTTTCAGTAGTCGCTGAGATTCCTGGGAAAGAGGGAAATTTCTGAGCTGAACAATGGTATCTCCCCAGGAGGAGATTAGATAAACTGGTCAGGCTGGGTATGGTGGTGTACACCTTTAATCCCAGCTCTCAGAGGACAGTTCTCTGTGAGTTCCAGGACAGCTAGAACAGCATAGTGAGAGCTTATCTCAGATTTTTAAAGAAAATGGTTCAATGGTAGTTTACATGTCCCTCCATAACGAAATAACAAACAAACCCAACCTCACTGTGGCAGTGTGACTGTAATTGGTCCCCATAATCCCAAAGGCAGGGGTACTATTTGGAGGTGTGGCCTTGCTGAAGTAGGTGTGTCCTAGTTGAAGGAAGTGTGTCACTGTGGGGTGGGCCTCGAGGTCTCTTTTGCTCAAGCTTCGCACAGTGTGACAGACAGTTCACTTCCTGTTGCCTTCCAATCAAGTTGTAGCCAGCACCATGTCTGCCTGCATGCTGCCTTGCTCCCTGTCATGATGATAATGGACTGAACCTCTGAAACTGTAAGCTAGCCACCCCACTTAAATGTTTTCCTTTTTAACAGTCGCTGTGGTCATGGTGTCTTTTCACAGCAACAGAAACCCTAACTAAGACAGCAGTTGGTACCAGGGACTGGGATATTGCTGTTATAGGCCTGACTATGTCTTTGTTTGGTGGGATTTGGACTTAGTTAGATACTTTAGGAAAGGAAAGCAGTGGAATGGTTAAGCACTTTAATGGGCCATACCAGTGGGAGCATGGAAGATGGTGGAACTGAGTGTGATTTGATGAACTGTGGGGGCTACCTCAAGAGGTTTCAGAGGAGAATTTTACCATGTTGCCTAGAGATCATTCTTGTGATATTTTGGTGAAGAGTGTGGCTGCTTTTTGCCCTTGTCCAAATAGTCTGCCTGAGGCTAAAGTGAAGAGTTTTAGATTAATTCCATTGGCAGAGGAAATCTCAAAGCAGCCTGGTATAGATTCTGTCATGTGGTTATTAGTGGAAACTCTAATGAAGCTTTATAATGAAAAGGAGCAAGCTGTGCAGATAAAAATACAACATGTACAGATTTAGAAAAGGGGCACCAGGAAGTGGAAGAGTTAAATCCTGTGTTCAGTATGAGAATTCTGTCAACTTCTAAGTGTATCTATCCCAATTACGAATTCTGGAAATATGGAAATAACTACAGGATGAGTCCGGGGACCTACTGGACTTACTGTGAGTCAGATATCAGCTAAAACTCCACTAGTCACCTGACATCCATAAGCCTCTACTTTAACTGGAGGGCCACACTGTTTCTTGGGATCTCCTGGAATCAGCATCAATTCAGAACCAGTATCTAACATGCTCCACAAAGTCTGATTGTTCCTTTCCCCCAGTCTACAGCTACCTTTGTAAAAGGCCTCCGGTCCCTCTGGGGAAGAACTGGAGAAAGGCTAACTGTAAAACTTTTAGGTATCTTATCTGTCACCCCATCTTGCAAATTGTAAGAAACAGAGTTCAGCCAGGCGGTGGTGGCGCACGCCTTTAATCCCAGCACTTGGGAGGCAGAGGCAGGCGGATCTCTGTGAGTTCGAGACCAGCCTGGTCTACAAGAGCTAGTTCCAGGACAGGGTCCAAAGAGAAACCCTGTCTCGAAAAACAAAAACAAAAACAAAAAAAGAAACAGAGTTCATTAGGTAATGGTTGCTGTGAGAAGTTGGGGTAAGACAAGACACAGAACTCCAGGAACCAAGGACAATCATCACAGACAGGCTCATAACGGAAGGCCAGTAAAGGTGGCTCAGAAGAATGGGCTCTGCTCTCAGTCCTAGCTCCACGCACCATGCAGCCAGAGTAGGCAAACACCTCCTGCGTAGGAACGGCTTCCACTCACCTACTCATGGTCTTAATCCCAGGTACCCATCCCAAGCTAGCTCTGCCTGCCCCCTGCTCCCAGCTTCCTGGTTTCTGATCCACTCTCTCCTCCTTGTCACAGCTTTATTTCACGAGATACAGTTGCATTTGTCAGGTTCTCTAACAGAACAGCTAACAGAATGAAAATATGCACATATGGAATTTATTAGCTTATCTTACGGCTGCGGTCTGAGTGTCCAGCAATGGCTGTCTCCTGAGAGAAAGGCTGAGGATCTGGGGGTTTTGCAGTCCATGAGACTGGATATTTCAGCAGTCTCAGTCTGGTGCTGGAGTCCCAGGGAAGTCCTAAAGAGCTTAAGGTTGTCAATCTGCACTGGAATCCTGAAGAAGCAGGTTCTAACACCAGTGAAGAAATGGTTCATCAACAGCACAGATGATCTTGCCAATGAGAATGAGGACAAGCAGGCAAAAAGCAAAAGTTCCCCCCTTTCATGTCCTTTTATGTGGGCTGCCACCAGGAGGTATGGCTCATATTTAGGGGGTATCGAGGTTTATATTGGGGAGTTAATCCCCTTAAACCTCTCAGGGTTCAGAAGGATTGCTATAGCAGGTGAAAACCTGACTAATAAGGTCTGAGGGTAAACAAAATAAATGAGCTCCACGGGTCTTTTTATCACGTCCCAATTATTCTATGCTCTTTCTACTGCTCTCTTGATGTTTCCCTTTCCATGTTCTTCCTCCATGTCCCTTGCTGTTCTTTTCATCTCCCAGGGTTCCCAGTTTATATACCCCACAGACATACCTAACAATTCTCTGGTAAATAACAGTGATTCCAAGCATGCATTTCTTAGGGCTAACAGGATGGCTAAAAGACTGATAGGGTATGTCTCAGAAGGGGTGGGGCTGTGAGGCTACCCAGCAAATACTGGGAGGATTAGGATGGAGCTCGGGCCCCCTGGGCTAAGCATCAGGGCTCTGTATCCACTGCCACCCAGGTGATGGGGTGAGAAGGGATTTCTTTCTCTGGGGCTGGTTTAGTGACCCAAGCTTTTTTCCTGTATATTTTAGGGGTAAAGATACAAACAGTTAATTTCCTAGACTAAGACCTTGTGTCAAGTGAAAGGTGAAGGTAAGTACAGAATATTAAGAGCTTGTTAGGGTAGAGCAAAGGCCAGTAGGTTATCCTCTCCTAAGTTGGCTGTTGGAGAATTCAGGGCCACCCAGACCTGTTTATCAGTAAGGGCAGACATGCTGTCTCTCCTGCTCAGTGCCTCCTGTTTAGGGCTCTGTTCTCGTCCATAAGGATAACTGTGGGGGACTAGCTTTATGTAGATTTGACTATGAGAGCAAAGGTTTGGCTGAGTGAATGCTTTCACACCAGGGCCCCACCGTGTGGGAGAAGGTATACAGTTGCCAATACAGGAAAAGTCAGGTTTAAAGAATGATTTATACACTGCTGGGATACTTTGGGATGAATCCCATTATGGTAGGAAGAAATGTCATGATTTCACAAGACTTCTATAGAACTAAGAGTGGCTACCCAAAAGACAAGTGTGCCCTAAGCTTTGCAAATTGTCCTCATCGGAGTACATTCCCATGAGTCTGTCTAGGGATCTGTCAGCTGTAGAATACTTGTGGCTCACATCAGGTGGGTCTCCATCTCAAATAATCCAACCAAGAAAGTCTCACAAGTGTGTCCAGTTGCTTGAGTTTTAGTTAATTTGGCTGTAGTCGTTAACAACCAATATTATCCATTAATTAGTCAATGGCATTATAAAGGCTAAGGTGCAGGTTGACAGTCCACAGGATGGGCCGCCCAATGTTTTCAGGATCTTAACATGAGAACAGTCCACAGAACGAGGAGCAGAGGGCAGGAGTCCGACAACAGGGCTATCCTACCAAATGAGAGGAGACGAAGTGAATGAGAAAGTGGGGGTATTAGAGCAAGAAGGCATGAGAGGCCACAGCTGAGGAACAACCCTTAGCTTAGCCAGAATGTAGCCCCTGGAAGCCACCTCTGCAATCCCCACATATGTGGAGGGCTCCCCAGGGCTCAGCCCATGGACGAGGCATTATCTACAAGGGTCATACACATCACAAGGGCCTTGAGATTGGAAGGAGTGTATGGGACAAAACCTTGGTTTCTCTCTGGCGCACCCTGGTAAGAAGGCTCAGTCCCCGTCTCTAGCCTCACTCCACGCTCCATCTTGGGTCCCATTAACACCTACAGCCCTATCCACTGGCTGGCACAGTGGCAACCTTTCTGCCTCTATCTCCCACAGATTCACACGGGAGGCAACACAGGACTGTGAGGTGCTGGGACAGCACATCCCCGCAGGTGCTGTGCTGGAGATAGCCGTGGGTGCCCTACACCGTGACCCAGAACACTGGCCACACCCTGAGACCTTTGACCCTGAAAGGTAAGTGAATTCTGTCTAGAAACGGGTCCCTGAGGGATGTGAGTGTATGGGATAGAATTTGCCTTAGAGACAGTAGCTAGGGAGTCATGGGCAAAGTCAACCCCAAATGAAGATCACAGCCATTCAGACAGACTGAGGAGGCACCATTTCCAAAGGAAAAGCCGAATTCAAAGATCTAGCATGACAGCAGTAACGCACACAAGAATCAGTATCTTTTATTTGTCCAAGCCAGGACACAGGAGGCAGAGTTGGTTTTTGTTTGTTTTTATTTTTTTAGATTTCATTTCTAATTATATGTAGTGTTGTGTATGTGTGTGCACGTGGGCATGCATGCAAGTATGTGCATGTGAGTGTAGGTACCCACGGAGGTCTCACAGAGGAAGCTATAGGCAAGAGTGAGCTGCCCAACATAAATACTGGGAACCAAACTTTGGTCCTCTACAAGAGTGGAACATGATCTTAACCACTGAACCATCTCTCCACCTTGTGGGGTCACATTTTGTGTGTGGACAAAAAAAGCAACAAAGCCCATCACTTCCATTCAGGACAGTCGTAGCAGCATAACTGCCCTTCAAGCCTAAATTCATGAGATCCAATAGACCTGGATCCGCTTCTTTCTGTGGACATGGATCTGGTCTACCGCCGACTTCATTTCCAGGCTAGGTGGTGTAAGACACCTGGGCATCCCTCACACCCTACCCTGACAAAAGCAGTCACTTCCCTTCTGTGGCTCAATAGGGGAGGCTGGTAAGGAGCCACTGCGCTCCATTTACTGACTCCATCTGAACCCAGGCCACCTCTACAACCTGCTCATGGGGTGTGAGACTCAGATAACTGACGCCCTACAGTTCAGCAAGTCCTGTGAACATGGTAAAGATTCATAACCAGAAGCTGCAGTCGTGGGGGCTCAAAGCATGACAAGAAAGCCCAGAAGTGGTAAGAAGCAAGTTGGCCATCACAGATGGGTGACTGTCACCTAGCTCCAGAGCCAGGGATGAGATCTGATAACAGGTCCAGCCATTCTGCCTTCGGCCCAAATCTGGAAGCTCCCAAGGACTCAAGCTTCCCACATTCTGACCAGCAAAGCTAGGCCAATGGAGAGGTAGCTGCCAGTCTTCAATGAGATAGCAGGTTCGGGCCCCTGGGAGGGCTTCAAAGATGTCACTAAAGTGAATGGGAACTTTGCTGAGGAGGAAATGAGAGAAGCTGTGGTCCGATGTGAGGGTAGGGGAGGCCTGACAGGGTCAGGGAGTGCTGGTCAAGACTTAGGAGTTTGGATTATCTCTGGGCTTCACACACACATGGGTAATAATGACTTCCTAGACGAGGTGAGAGGGTGCACTTAGCTGACTGAATGAAGCCGTTTCTGGGATGGGGCAGTATGGTGCTGAGGAGAGGGACCGAAGTATGGCAGTCAGAGGCCACCAGCTACCCAGAACCTTGAGGACAGTCCTGGACACAGGAGCTTCTTGTCCCTGATGGACGGAGGGGACTTCAGAAGAAGGGGGTCACTCAGCCAAAAACGAGACTTTAGATCAGTGGTTCTCAACCTACATACCACACATTTACATTATGATTTATAACAACAGTAGCAAAATTAGTTATGGAGTAGCAACGAAAATAGTTTTATGGTTGGGAAGAAACTATATTAAAGGGTTGCGGCATGAGGAAGGTTGAGAACCACTGCTTTAGATGGAACAGGTGTTTCAGGCCAACTGTAACCTTCCCCTGACCTGTAGGTTCACAGCAGAGGCCCGGCTTCAGCAGAGGCCCTTCACATACCTGCCCTTTGGAGCTGGCCCCAGGAGCTGCCTCGGAGTGCGGCTAGGGCTGCTGGTGGTCAAACTGACACTACTCCAGGTCCTGCACAAGTTCCGCTTTGAAGCCAGCTCTGAGGCTCAGGTGAGAGTCTGGTACTCCAGGGTGGCACCCACCCTGTTTCTCTGCCCCAGAGTAGGTCAGTCTCTGCCTGTGAGCCAGGCTGGCCCCTCTCCTCCCAGGGATGCCCCAATCTCTTGACCAAAGAGTGTGATAAAAACTCCAGCTCCATCTCGTCCCACATGTGAGGGGAGTTGAATGCTTGTGCTCAGCTAGGTATCTGCCCATAACTCCGTGATGTTTTCTTATTAGCATCACATAAAGCTGTCAGAACTGCCCCTGAAGGGTTTGGGGTGCTCAACTTTTCCTACAGAAACCAGGAACCCTTCCTCTGGCTTGACTCTTAAGGTATTGTCTCTCAACCCACAGAAAAATTTTCGTGAGCCATGCTTCGGGCTAGGTTCTGACAAATATTTTAATTTACTCTATTTTAGGTTCCACTTCAGCTAGAATCCAAATCTGCCCTAAGTCCCAAAAATGGAGTCTACATTAAGCTTGAGTCACGCTGCTGACACAAAAGGCAGGTGGAAAACAGAGCACCTGGTGATGATGGCATCCGCGAACCATGTTTGAAGGGTACCCGGGATTCAAACAAAGGCCTCATGTGGAGACAGAAATGTTTAATATATATAGACGATATCTTATCTTAGGGTGATTAAAAGGATACATGGCATGTGAGCATGTTATTTATGTCATAGTTCCTGAATGTTTAATGTCTGTCATGTTTCATTTTGACAGTGGGGTTCCAAGCATGGTTTTCTCGGGACTGAGGTTAAATAAGGGAAAGGTCATTTTGATTAAACTGAGTATGGTGTCAAAGGAAGTCCTGGCCTCAGAACAGTGGAGGGAAACAGGGACACTTGGGTGAACAGGTCTTGATGACACTGGTATGGGCTTTTTTAGCTTCTCGTGATGAATGGGTTTCAGAGAATGTGTACGGACACTCAACCTCATTATGCTTTGACTAAGCAAGGGCAGAAGGAATTGACTGGAAGCTTCCACAGATGGAATAATCCAGGCTAAAGGATCTTTTTCTTTAAAGAGCATTCTGTTGGTTCTCTTCACGCTTGGCCCTGGGGTTCAGACAAAACCAAACATTCCTGGAGACCTGGAGACCTGCAGACCTACAGAGCTACTTCCCTGACAGCTCTCCCAGTTTCTGAGCACTCATCGATCACTGCAGGAGGCACAACCGAACATACAGACCCTGCTGAAGAACAGTCCAAAGCCGGTATGGGAGGGTGGGCATCTGATGAAAGGTGTTAGAATGATGCCTGGTGCAAAAAGGGTACAGAATGCGGGGCAAAAACATGTAGATGCCACTGATTAGAAGAGTCTTTGGGGACCTAGTTGGGATATAACTGAAGATTTTGTGCATATATATAATATGCTTTATTAGCCCACAGGACCCAGGAAAAGGCCTGCTGCCTATCCAGTTCTCTTTATACAGACACTGAAGAATGAACGCCAGCCTTCATCTGCTTCAGATAGTCTTTTATTTCCATTTGCAGCACAGGTCATTCGATCTCATTGGGATATAAAACCCACACCTGGAAGGTGTCCGGTACTTATGGGATTCGGGTACAGGCACTTATGGGGGGGCACACTCATCTATGTCTCCTGTCAGGGGAAACTGTGCTTCACTTACACCAAAAATGCCTGGGTTAGTGCCAGAGGGCAGAAGTGACAATGATGCCCGAGGCCTTCCCTAAAGTCTTCTTCCCCAAGGGCTGACTGACAAAAAAGACCCTCAAAAACAGAATTGTCATACAGATGTAAATTCTTAACAATTAAAATCCATAAAATAGTATGTAGAAATTCTGTGCTTAGTGTTAATAAACATCAAAGTCAGCAAAGAGTTAAAAATACAGTGCCTAACATTACTAAAAGACAAACATGGGCTCATGATCACTACTGATGAGATCATAAGCCAACCTGAAAGGACCTGAAAACTAAAACTGTTATCAGCCAAGGATTAAGGCTGTAGCTTCAAGTCAGGCCTGAAAGCACAGGCCTGTAATCCCAGCTGCTCAGGAGACTGAGGCAGAATGCAATTCTGCAAAACTCTGCCTCATAATAAAAACATTTTAAAAGGGCTGGGGGTATAGCTCAGTGGTAGAGTGCTTGCCTAGCAAGCACAAGGTCCATCCCCAGCACTAGGGGAGAAAAAAAAGAATGTAACTTCACTGAGAAGCCACATTAAATGAGAGTTCATTAAAAGTTTTGTTAATAAAAAACTTTTCAAACAGCTCCACCAGAAAGGCCTACTGTATCCTGGCCACATTCATTGCCGGCTGGAGAACAAGGAGCCCAGGGTAACAAAGATAGAGGGGGAAGCCAGGGGCTTGGAGGAAGTGGAGTATTGAATGAGGTACTCAGGGTAGACTTGATGCTTCTCAAAAACTACAAAGATGGTTGGGTCGGACATGCTGTTGACACAGCTGTCATAGAAGGCATTGCTCTGGCCTTCCTTGGCGGGAGGGCGGACGAAAGCAGCACTGCCCCTGATGAAGTCTCCCACCAGCACCCGGGCCAGGAACATGGTGTGGGAACTTGAGTCGGATTTGCTGTAGTGGTGGGAATAGGCAGCATCTCTCGCGAAGTAGCTCCCTGAAATGACACACACAGGCTGCACAGGCACTAGAAGAGCACATCCTGGCAATGGGGTGCCACCAGCGTCTGCTCTTTCAACACCACACCCCTCTTCTACTCCAGTTCTCTATCTTCATCAATCGTGAGGCCATCGACACCTCTTGACGTGGCAGGGCACATGAGGGTGTCACCTAACTCAAACTATCCTCAGCTCTGAATCCAGTGAAAACCTAGAGTCTGTGAATACTTTGTTCTAGACTTTGGTTTCTCGTCTATAGAACAGGGCTGTCCTACTCAGCCTCAGTGGGTAACATGGAAAATGAGTAACATTCCTCTTTCTGAACCATTCTACAGACACCAGTAGGCAACATACAGAAAAGTGATTCTTCTCAAATGGGAACCTGAACTAAAAGCTGTTCCCTCTACACAGGTTTACAAATCTATCATCACTCTGTCCATCCAACAAATGTCACACGTCAGACTGAAACTGGTAATCAGGCAGTTCATGAACTTAAAGTCAGAAAAACAGATTCTTTTTGGGTTCTGTTTCTTGAGATAGGGTCTCTCTCTACATAGCCTGGCTCTCCTGGAACTCATGTAACCCAGAATGGCTTCAAACTCCAAGATTCACCTGCCTCGACTCCTGAGTGTTGGGACTAAAGGTGTGTGCCACCATACCTGGCCAACAAACAGATTCTTAAATTTTCTAAATTTGGTTACCACACGTGAGAGTCTTCTTCTTAATGAGTGTGGAGGGTGAAAGGGAATCCAGATGCCAGCTACTTGAAAATAGTTCAGAAAAATAAAAAGATGAAAAAGCCAACATGGCAACATGTTAAAATGTGGAATCAATTTATGCAAGAATCATTATACATGCATGTATATATAAATATATAAACACACAGCTTGTAACTTTACTGTGAGTTTGAAATTACTACCAAATAATATTTTAAAATAACCAAGAGAAGCTGGGCTGTAGTCGTGCACACCTTTAATCCTAGCACTTGGGAGGCAGAGGCAGGCGGATCTCTTTGAGTTTGAGGTCTGTCTGGTCTACAAGAGCTAGTTCCAGGACAGGCCCTAAAGCCACAGAGAAACCCTGTCTCAAAAAAAGAAAACGAAACCAAAAATAACCGAGACAGAAATGCCTAGAGAAGTCCTGCGTGCGAGATGGAATGACACACTCTTTGGCTTCTATTCTAAGGATGTCATTAAGGTCCAGTCTAGGGTGCTCAGCACGGTGGGAAAGGTGCTGCTCTCCTCTTCCAACTCTCACCATCTCTTAGAGCCTCCATTCTACCAGAAAAAAGTCCCAGTGAGCAGGACCACCTGCCGTAAGCTGATTGAGCTTTCGATCACGTATAAAAATGGAGTTATTAATAGCCTGAGTACTGCAGTTCAGGGTTGAGCTGTCCCCACAGAGGCCAGAAGGCAGTGAATTTGTCACTAGCAGGCAGCGTGGACTGGCCAGCAGTTCTTGCAGCCTCTTGAGGCTGTCTTCAAGCAAGTCCCAGCTCCTGGTGGAGGTCACCCTGCCTTACCTTTGCCATAGGATGTGCCATGCAGACCACAGATCCGCCAGTCAAAGTTTTGCTGGCAGATGGCATCCACGAAGTTGGTGTTGGTGCCATGGAACAGTTGCCTCTCATCTACTTCCTTCCCCCCATTTTGCTTCTGCATCTGCCCTTTTTGCCTAGAATGGTAGAAACACGCATGTTGAGGACGAAGGTGTTGACCAAAGAACAGCCTCCTGAACCCATTTTCTTAAAAAAAAAAAAAAAAAAAAAAAAAAAAAATCATGTGACCAGAAGGTGGCTGTGGCTTCCCTGGCCAATCCCTGGAGGCTTAAGCCACAGAGCACAGAATGAGCAGAAGATGGGTTGGGGTCTGGTCAAAAAGCAAAAAGAAAGCTTCCCCTCCATAGCAAAAGGTTCTAGGAGCTAAACAGCTTAGAGGAAGGCATGGGTCCTTCTTCCATCCAGCTCCTGAGTGGAGCTGAACCTGGGAAGCTGGAAAGTAGAGAAAAGTTGTGAGGCTGCTGGTCTGGTCTGGGGGTAACAGGCATTCAGCTCGGCCCATCCTTCCCTCTCTACTAGGACTCATTCCAGCACTGCAGAGTGCTATGATGTTGTCCCAAACACACGGGAAGCCAAGTCAGCAAGCCCTAGACCACCATGGAGGGCCATGATGAATTTCTACCCTGCGAGGAGAAAAGCTGGGTGGCCATGAGCATGCTGGTCCTCATAGGAAGAATAAACAAACAAACAAATGCGGTCACTCCACTCTCTGGCTCAGCTTTAAATTCACTCTGTCCCACTGATCTTCAGGAAGTCAGAGTAAGAGTGGAGTCTGGCTCTGCTAGTCACAGTGAGAGCAGGACCTGTGCTAGCGAAGCTGCAGTCTCTGCACCTTTACACAGGGCTGCTACATCACACAGCCTTAGGGTGAGAAAGGAGAGCAGAGACAGTTCATGGCACACAACAGCCTTGGGCGAGCATGCTGCCTCGGACTGTCCAGGAGAAGCAGAGATGTTGGTAAGCAGCCAGCAGGGTGTGGAAGATAGTTATCAGTCACACATACCACTGGTAGACTTCCCACAGGCCCAGGTTCTGGATCCGCTCGATCTTTTGAACAGAGTAATAAGGCAGTGTACGGTTGAAGAGGTTCCACACCTTCTGGTACTCTTCTGAGGAAGAACTGAGAATAATCTTCTACAAAAGGAAAATAATTTCCATATATTATTGTCATATGATGCAAATACATGAACAATTCCTGAGACCCCTGGGAACCTCTATAACTTCAAGATAAAGCCAAAGAGTGATGATTTGGCCCTCTTCCCCAAGATGCAGTCTCTCCAGAGAAGGAATATTTTCAAAGTATAGTAATTTCCCTCTGGTTCACTTTGAAAATGGCTCATAGGTCAGCAGGTGGTGCCTAATACACCCATCTTAAGTGTCTCCAGAATGTCATTTTTTTTATATCCCACATAGGCCAAAACCAAAAAAGTAGAGCACATGGTCTGTGAGAATTAGAATTACAAAGGTGTGTGAGCTCCTCGGGCCCTTCACATACTGTCTCCTGTTGCTCTTTGTGTGCTTTGTGCTCTGTACGAAACACCCTCCCAGGACAGGCTCCATATTGGAAAAGTCTGTCTTCAGTGTTTGGCGTGTTCCCAGCACTGGGAATCAGCCAAGGTGCCTCATACTGATGGAGCAATAAGGACATTCGTTAGCACAGTGTTCTGTTCTGCTCAGCCCCACTCCCAGAAAGTAGGCCTCAAATGAGCTACTGAATTGTCCTCCTGTCCACTGCTGTCTAGTATCTTCCCCTCTAAATGTCCCTCATCACACTCAAATATCCCCCTTGTTTCTTTTTATTACTTAGTGAAATAGATTAATTATCCCAGCCCTGCTTGGAAGCTCTCCATAGCAAAGGTCACAGTTCATCTTTTCCCCTTACACTAACCACCTCCTTTCACGGAGAGCTACAGTCAATCCACAGTCACCCAGCCTTAAAATCCCCAAGACCTACAGAAACAAAACAGAAAGCCCACATGCATCTCTACCCTCTGGTGCCATGAGCCATAGTTTTATAAAGTAGTCATTTCACACTCATCTGTCTTTAGAGAACCCCTTCTGTCCAGTTCCAGGGTGTGTGAATCCCATACCTTAAATCCTGGGTCCGGCAGAGCTGCAGGGTCCCAGTAGTCTGGGATGTTCTTTGGGCCTTGTAACTTAGTATTGCTACAAAAGGTAAACAAAACCATTTACTCCTTAGACATATGGAAATCCTTCACGGGTGATCTCTACTCACCAACATCACTAGTCCTGAGTATTAGCGTAATATATTTTAAAAGATAAAATATTTTAAAAGATAGCAAAATATCTCCAACACAAGAACATTCATCTTGCCTGCCAGCCAAACCAAAAAGCCATCAGTCCTGAGAGATGCACTTTTCACCTGCATCCCGCCAACCACACAGAAGGGACAGAGCACTCAGGAAAGCGGTATACATGGGCCCCAGCCTTTACCCAAGTCTTGAAATTCAAAAACACCAAAGACTTTTTTGAAGCCTTAATGATATACACTTGACATAGAGAAAATATATATATATATATATATATATATATATATATATATATATTTTTTTTTTTTTTTTAAGTTTTTCGAGACAGGGTTTCTCTGTGGTTTGGGAGCCTGTCCTGGAACTAGCTCTTGTAGACCAGGCTGGTCTCGAACTCACAGAGATCCACCTGCCTCTGCCTCCCAAGTGCTGGGATTAAAGGCGTGCGCCACCACCGCCCGGCTGAGAAAATATTTTTTAAACTGTAAAATTGGCCCCCAAACCCACTTGGTAACAGAAATTTGAGTTAAGCTGATGAAAAGGTACTTGTGGTCTGTTGTTTGTCCTTCTTAAATGTGCATTCTTTTTTTTTTTTACAATACACACACACACACACACAGTGTTAAATTAAAAGGTATCATGTAACAGACACATTACATTATCTTCTAAAAATATAAACAAATAAAAGCAGTCATAAAAACCATGATGTTTAGGAACATCACTCTGAAAACTACAATCCAATTGATTGTAGTTAAATCGAAACCTCCGCTGTCCTTCCTACAGCAGATCTACCCTCTATTTCTGCTGGCAAGGGACAGCTCTTCATTCCAAGCCTCCAGAAAATCCCACAAATAATTTTCCTGGGAAAATATCACAGTTTAAAAATAACCAAGAAGAATCCATCAATGAGAACCAGCCACAAGATTCTTAGTTTCACCTATTTTACCTATTAAGATGGTAAAATTATCAGATTAGAAATCAGCATTTATTCTTCTTATGATTAAAGAAAACACTTGGAACACACATGTAAGGAAACAATAAGATCTTCAAAAAAAATCAAAAAAAAAAAAAATCTTCAAGAACCTAACAAGAACCAAGCAGAACTGCTAGAAAGATAAAGTGAATCCTTGACAATAAAAACTCAATGGTTAGCTCACAGCTTCACCCACCTCAAGAGTGAAGTGCACTGAAAGACACATGAAATGAAAGCATTCAGAAACTGGTTCAGAGAGCAAGGTGGTGGGAAATGTGGGAATCCAATCAGAACCTCAGGAAGCTCTAGACAGACCAGAACTGATGAGATATACCAACCACAGCTTTAAGAAGCCCACAGACTCTCAGGCAGAATAAATATAAACACATGCCCAGACACAGCAGAATGAGGTACAGACTCCAAGACCTTTAAAATTAGCCAAGGGGGGTGGGGAGGGAGTGTGATAGCTTCAAAAAGTACTACTTTGACCTACAATGCTACCGCAAAAGCTACTGGGAAAAGCAGAAGACAGCAGAGTGTAGCTTCAGTGCTCTAAGGGACAGTAAAGCAACTCCAGCCTAAATCTACACCCAGTGAAAGCATCTTTCAGACTAACTACAAACAACCACATCTCTCTTCCCTTTGAAATCTTATCTAAGGAATCTGAAGAAAAGTAAAGATTAAAATGTGAGTAATTTAATGAAGCCCTCACAGTAAAGAACAAGTGTCTCTTAAAGTTAAAACAAAACAAATATCAAGAGGAGAGTATGAAGTCCTCACAGTAGGAAAACAAAGACATCCATTCATTTGTGCCTAAGTGAAGAACCCACAGAGTTTCTTACATTGTCTCTAACACAATGAACAACTTTCAAACTAGTAGAGAGGAAAATAAAATATATTTTTTAAAGTCAACATTTTTTATTTTTTATTACATTTAATTTGTGTGTATGCATGTGTGCACATATGTGTGCATGCACAAGCACTTGTGCCACAGTATGCATGTGGAAGACACAAGAAAATTTGTTTCTCTCCTACCACCACGTGGGTCCAAGGGATTGAACTTGGGTGTGTGTCAAGTTTGGCAGCAAATGCCTTTTACTCACTGGGACATTTTACCAGCCCTGGATTATGTTAACTGAAAATGGAACTAAACTCAATGTATCCAAATGCAGTTTCAAATTTTACATTAAATGATGCTCCTACAGACTAAGCTATGTCTCATTCGTGCCCAAACAGCCATTGTTGCTATAGTTACTAGGTTACCAGCTACTATCATAAGGGTTGAGGAAGGAACTAGGCACCTTTTCTGAATGGGCAGGATGCAGGACACAGCACTCAGCTCACAGCCCACTGAAGAGTAGGACTTGAATCATTTGTACCTTATTTTGTATTTGATCAAAATAACTACTTTTTTGTGGTGCTAGGAATCAAAACCAGGACCTTGCATTGCACATACTAAGCATAAGTCTGCTTACAGTCCCCTAAAAACTAAACTAGAATGATGACACAAGAAATCCAGAAAAGCCGGGCAGTGGTGGCGCACGCCGTTAATCCCAGCACTCAGGAGGCAGAGGCAGGTAGATCTTTGTGAGTTCGAGGCAAGCCTGGTCTACAAGAGCTAGTCCCCCAGGACAGGCACCAAAGCTACAGAAAAACCTTGTCTCAACAAACAAAACAAAACAAAAAAAGAAAAAGAAAGAAATCCAGAAAAGAGAAAGAAAAAAAGACTTCCGAATTTTGCTTAGGGCAAAGAATAAAAAATAAAATATCCCTGCATAGGGAAAGAATAAAAAAAAAAAAAAAAGAAAAAAAAACTTCATGTAATGTGATGTAGGACCATCACAATCAATCACAACTAAACCTAGAGGCAATACCAAAGAGAATGGCATTTAACCAAAGCAATAAAATTAGAAAACAAACAAAAAACAGTTCTAATGAAAAATACCTTATGAATACCAAGATAATAAAGCAGGTAACAAGCCAGAAGATGTATCTGAAGTTTACAGAAGCAGTCAAGGGCTGAAAGGCCCTAACAGATGAAGAAGCTCTTGGTGCTGGAAAGCTGTTTCCTTCAGCAAAGTGCTGGTGTGTAAGTGTGAGGACCTGAGTTTGAATCCCAGGCACCCACAATGGAAGGCGGGAACCAGCATTTGAAAGTCTGTTTTCGCATACATGCACACAATCATAATAAATAAAATTTAAATAGTAAAAAAAAAAAAAAAAGATCCAGGTAGTGGTGGTGCATGCCTTGAATTCCAGCACTCAGGAGGTGGAGGCAGGTGGATCTCTGTGAGTTTGAGGCCAGCCTGATTAAACAGTGAGTTCCAGGGCAGCCAGGGCTACACAGAGAAACATTGTCTTAAAACAAATAAACAAACAAACAAACAAACAAAAAGTTCACAGAGGAAAAAAGAAAAGAAGTTGGAGGATCACCCCTATGTTTTATAAAAAAAAAAATACTCAATCTCATTCATAAAAGTAAGCAGACTAGGGGGCTGGAGAGATGGCTCAGAGGTTAAGAGCATTGCCTGCTCTTCCAAAGGTCCTGAGTTCAATTCCCAGCAACCACATGGTGGCTCACAACCATCTGTAATGAGGTCTGGTGCCCTCTTCTGGCCTTCAGGCATATTACACAGACAGAATATTGTATACATAATAAATAAATATTAAAAAAAAAAAAGTAAGCAGACTAAAGAAGACTATGAGAATGGCAGAAACCCAAGGCTTGATGATTCACTAGAGGCAAGGCCAAGAAAAATCAGTAAATTGTGATCTTGCTGGATGGTCATAGTGGTACAAGTTCATGGAAAGGAACTCAGTTTGACTTCTGGCTATGACCTGACAACCAACCTCCAAATACACCATAGGGTTCTCTGTAGCATTGTATTTTGTAATAGCAAAATATTGAAAACACAAACATTCATGAAGGGGAACAAATTAATAAACTATGTTATATACAAACACTGATGAACCACATGAGCAGAAGCAGATTAAAGAGTCTTCAGTGCGACACTACATACAACACACAACTTCAGAGAAGTTAGAGCCAGATGTAAAGACCCACAACCAAGCACCAGGTCAAACTCAGGGAATCCAGTCAAAGAAAGGCAAGGAGAGAACACATGAACAAGTGAGATCAAGATCATGATGGAGAAATCTACATAGGCAGCTGAACCAAGCTCATGGAAACTCATTAACTATGGACAAAAAGTTATGTAGCCTCCATTGGGTCCAAACCAGGTTCTCCGTATGTGGGAGTCAGTCGTGAAGCTTGGGCTAGCTATCTGAGGGCCCCTGGCAACAGGACTAGAACCTATCCCTGGTGCAGGAGCTGGCTTGTTAGAGACTATGAGGAGATGCCGTACTCAGACTTAATGCAGAGGGGAGGGGCTTGGCCCTGCCCCAAATTAATGTGCCGAACTATGTCAACACCCCATGGGAGCCCTTACCTGTTGGGAGGAGTGGATGGGGGTGGGGGGGGGCCAGCGGGAGGAGGGATGGGAGGGTGAACCATGTTTGGAATGTAAAATGAATTAAAAATAAATGTTTAAAAACAAAAATAAAAAAAAATTAGGCAAGTTTAATAAAAAAAAGAAAAGAAAAAAGTCTTCAGTGATTTGAACAAATTTGAACAATTACACAGGAAGTAGGCAGATGTCTTTATGGGCACCTGTGCATATATACACACTATTTTATTTTGCAAAGATAAACACAGAAAGGGCAATTAGAAACAAACAAAAATGGTTACAATTGGAACAGGGTAGTGATAACACAGACACAAACTACTGAGTATACTGTGTTACAGAGTTGGACTTTTAAACACGCACATGTCTTACATTTCATCAAAAGTAAACTTTAATTATAAGAGAAAAAGGAGGGCATGTTCTCAGGACTTACCTCGTTGTATGGCTCCCAAGGCATTGCTTCTTGGACTGCTAGTGCACATTTCCTCTCACTTACACCAGATCTTTAAATGACCTCTCTGTTTTACAAACATAATAAACTTTCCCTCTGAAGTCTTCAGAGAACCAACAAAACCAAAGGGACCCCACTTTTGGGCTAATAAAGCTTAGGCAGCTAACAGTATTGTTGTCTGAAAGTCCCAGCCTGGCCATGGCAAACAGACTCTAAGGGGAATTTGGTACATCTTCACTATCTAGGCCATTTTCTAGTACACAGCTATGTGGTTTGGCTAGCTCCAACCCCATCACAACTGTCCAAGACTAAACTACTTTTGTTTTAAAGAAAATTTGATCAGTGCAGAGCAAGAATTTCCCATTAGCTGCAGAAAGTCTCTCTCCCCTATTGTGTGCTGCCTATGGGTTCAATTAGATGCTCTTAACAGCCATCCTGTGACACAAAGAAACCCACTGTGAAAGCGAAGCTGGTTTGCTAATGGCTATTATACCAGAAGTTTCTTTGTTTTGGTTTTCTTTTCAAGACAGTTTCTCTGTGTAGCCCTGAATATCCTGGAACTCACTTTTGTAGACCAAGCTGGCTCTGAACTCACAGAGATCTGCCTGCCTTTGCCTCCTGAGTGCTGGAAATTAAAGGTGTGATGGTACATACCCAACAACTTAAACATTTTTTAAGATTCAGGTCCATAACTCAGTTATCACATTTAAAGACAAATGATAGGCTGACTTCAAATCTAGCCAGGTTTGCACATCCCAACAGACAGTTTTGTGATTTTCTGAGGAAACCCACAAAGCTAATCTCACTATGGCTCATAGACTTTCCCAACTAGTTTGGGTTTTGTTTTGTTTTGTGAGACAGGGTTTCTTTGTATAGATGTGGTTGTTCTGGAACTAGCTCTCTGTAGACCAGATTGGACTCAAATTCACAGAGATCGCTTGCCTCTGCTTTCCTGGTGCAGGAATTAAAGGTGTGTGCCATCACGGCCCGATTTCCCATAGGTTTAATGACAGTAATATGCTAGCCATGCATGCCAGTCAGTACCCTTTCATGTAATCTGAGAAGCTCTTGATTCTGGCAGCAAAGCATTCCTCAACTGAAACCTACACCAAGTAAGCTCACACATGCTACTTACCAGGACTGCTTCATTTGGACATCCTGGGGAGACACATACTTGGGTCTGCGACAAACCTTTCTGACAGTGCCATACACAAGGTTTTTCTGCAGAAAGGCTGGAAAACAAACAAAAAACAACTTAATGAAAAAAAACACGCGTGTATGTGTGTGTGTGCGTGTGCACGTTCGTACATGTATGCACAGCAGTAATGTTCTGTAAACATAAATTAAATGGGTTGGACAGATAATCCAACATGTAAAACCCAAGATCAGTTTTAAAAATAATGTGATTTTACACACTTCAAATAGTCATAAATAAAGAAAACCGGTATCCTTAGGCGACTGAGTTTAATGAATAGAGAAATGATTAGTAATTGGTATATCAATTATGCATGAATGCTTTTGAATTGTTCCTTCCAATAATATTTAAATTATTATTTTGCTTAGCAATTTTTTCCAGCTTGGATGTAAAGTTCCAGCCAAGCCTGAGACCAAATTACCACATCTTGAGTTAATGCAATTTATAGGTAATAATTTTGTCCTTATGACTTTTCTTAAATTTGAGTAAGCAGACTCTACAGCAGTATTTATCAATCTTTTCAAATCCATGTTCTCCTTAATAAACAAAACATTTGACCTACCCTCAATCTCAATCTCAATCTCAGGTTCATCCCAAGAATAGAGGGTGGATATCCATTCACATTTGCATTGAAAATGACAAATATCTAGAAGTTATATTTCCTATTAAGAAAACCCTATCAAGTGCTACTTTTATATCTAAATATATAAACCAATTTTTATTTTAATTTTAGGAATATTTTAATACTAAAGCTTATAGATGCCTGAATTTACCTGCCTTTGAAGATAAACTATGTAATAATTTGAGGACGTGCCCCTTCCACTGCAGCTATCCTCATTATCTTCTGGAGTCCACTATTCACTTAGCTCCCTTAACCTTTCTGTTGCTCATCATTCAACCGTCCACTGATGCTTTGCTCATGAACACACTGGCTTAATAACCATATATAATGAATCTTAAATGACCTTTCAACAATAAAAATAGCTACTTGGCATGTATGGAGTGGTTAAGCATATGTTAGACAGTTTCTCTAATCTTTCATTGGGAAAAAAAGAACCCCTTTTCCTAATATAATAACTTTGTTGTTTCCTTAATTTACACTGGACACATCCCTAAATGAGCTCGCTGTGGGGGATTCTGCTGTTGACAGTCGGGGAACAGGATGTCATTACTCTGTTTCTGGAAACTTAGCTATCAATACTTTGAGTTATTCTTTCATGAGAATAATTCTTACCAGAGCAGGTCATTTGGGCTGCTGTGTATATACATTTTGAAAGTGTTTGCTTCCTCATAATCAGTAAGTGTAAGTGGTAGAGTTTGGCTTGAGACTCTATTTCATTATACATAGTAAAGACTGGGTAGGTAAAGCCAATGACTTCAGACCTTTTCCTTTATAGATACTATTATCTACCAAATAATAATAATAAAAAAAAATCAAGCAACAGGTAAACTGTGATCACCTTAAGTCAGTTCACTGTGAGCATGCTTTTTCTAGCTACATCCTTGTACTGAAAGTCTATTCTGTCTCCAGAGACTGAAGTCCAAGTTGAGAACTAGAAAGGTATGTTTGACATTTTCCAGATATTTAAAAACTCAAACTGTGGTTAGCAGCAGTCAGAGGAGTGAACGCTGCAGAAAATGAGTCTTCACGACAGTCCTGCCTTTTCTATCCCCCTGTACTCTTCTATATACTGCCATCAATTACAGTGACTGGCACTTGGGACACTCTTGGCTGGTTTCCTCCAGTAAAAGTCATTCCTCTGGAGAACAGAAGAAACTTCGCTGAGAGGCAAGAGCATCAGGGAGTCTTCCTTAAACAAAACTGTAAGTGCCATAAAACCACAAGTCAAAAATAACTGAACAGTTCCAATGACTTCATAGCTGCTAATGCCCCCACCGAGGAGTCAGAGTGAGAGGTCATGGTGCCTGATCTGCGGGACCTGCTGATGCTGCTCTGCACTGCAGGACACTGAGCTGCTTCCTGATGCTTGGGACCCACACAGCCACACTGCAATGACTACAATTTTCTGCAGTCTGAATCCTGTTTTACTTTGGAGTCAAACTAGAAATGCAGACCAAACATTCGACTATTTTAAACTTTGGGACACAGAACTCATTTTGATTAAAATATTGGCCCTGAGAACTAAGACCTAAACTTTCCCCTTAGGGGAAGAAAGACTCAAAATTAGGAGTGACGTACGAAAGGGACAGCCTCAGCTTGACTGACAGCAACAATGCCATTGGATTCTCACCCATCAAAAAACTTTTCTTGTCTTTTGATTAGAATGGATTAAGGAAATTGTGATATGTCAGATTGTGGAATGTTTGTTAATGCCCATTCTAGAATTATAGTATTGACTTGGTAATGTTTGTAACTGCTTATAAGACATTGAGAAAAGTTTGACATGCACTGTAAATGGATTTAATGCATATGTTAAGAGTTCTAGATTTTCATACAGTGTAAAATTGTTAAGAGGTGCTCTAGACCAGCTGAAGAGAACATTTTCAACTCAGGTGATCCTCCTCTCCTTTAACTAGGCGACTATAGCCTTTAGGAGCACGATTATTCATAAAACATTACGACCTCTCCTGACATGAAGTATGGCTCTGAGACACAGAGCCCAAAGGTATCTCCCTCCCTTAATCTCTTGTTTCACAGAGGTCGGCAGTCAGAGACGGGTTTGAAGCTTCTTCTCCCCAGATACCTAAGACAGAAACTCGCATAATTAGAATGCCTGTTCTGAAGACGGGTAAATCTGGGTAAATGAAGGAGTCTCTGCCTAAGACTGGTGCAATCATCTGTCCTGTTGCAGGAGCACGGGCTTTATTAAAATTAATAAAAAGTGGGGAAGTGTGGGGGCTGAATTATGCAAGTCCACATTTCTGGTGGTCAGGAAATCTGAACAACTTAAAGGCGCAATTGGTGCTTTCCACACAAGAGGTGGTCGTCTAGCTCTCTGATAGTAAAACAAGCTGATGCCATCCTAACAAGTGGTCAGGATGTGCTAATGTTGTTCTGCTCCTTCTACTGTAAATTGGGGAAGAGGTGTTTTCAGTCTACATGACAAAATAGGCATGGACAGGACATGGCCTAAGTCACTCCCCTGCTACCTAAGAAACAATGTTAAGGAAATTTGTGTTACCTACCCCCCTCAGTTTACCTTGATATAAAAGATGTTTGGAAAATAAGTGCAGATGATTTCAGGATATGAAATCATCAGGATATGATTCCTGAACTCCCTCCAGGAAAAAAAAAAAGTAACTGCCGAAAACAGACAACCAAGTGGTTTTCGGAAAATTTGCCATGGCACCTTGCTGCTTTCCACACAGAACAGAGTATACAGAACAGTGAGGATACACTGCACCAAGGCAGGTCCTCTGATTCCCTTTAACATGCTGGACTTGTGAGTGTAAGGTGAGCTGAGCAGAGCTGGATGGAATGTTTGCATGGAGATTGCACAACTAAAACTTGAAGCATTCTCACAAATCAGCCACTGAAGAACTGGCCAATGGGTGACTGCTCTGCTTTTGTCTGTTAAGATACATGGGGGAGGGCTGGAGAGATGGCTCAGAGGTTAAGAGCATTGCCTGCTCTTCCAAAGGTCCTGAGTTCAATTCCCAGCAACCACATGGTGGCTCACAACCATCTGTAATGAGGTCTGGTGTCCTCTTCTGGCCTGCAGGCATACACACAGACAGAATATTGTATACATAATAAATAAATATTTAAAAAAAAAAAAAAGATACATGGGGGAAAAAATCATCTCAGCTCCAGCTTCTAGACACTAACTAAAAGGACAGAACTTTTAATTAATGTGTCCTAGAGCATCAAGGCTGAAAGTACCTACAGAAAATGCAGTAGGTTTGGTGCTATGCCAGGAGTAATGAGATGACACCACATAGTGGAGTCACGTGGGCCTCGGAGAGCCAGAGGTTAACCTTCAGATACAGAACTGCCACACTGTAGTCATTGGCCCGATCCCTCAATGTCTGAAAAGCTCCCTCTCCTGAAACCCTCGAAGCACATCTCCTTGACAGTGCAGGGCAGTAAGTATCATCTGTTGATGGGTCTGGCTGCCTTTTGGAATAGATACACCCTCCTTTCCTTGCTTATACCAGCTAGGCCCCCAGGTTAATACGGGAGGACTCACTCCACAAGAAAAGGGGTACCTTTGAAGTCTAACTCGTAGTTGTGCTTTCCAGCCTGGAACTTCAAGGTAGCTGCCTGGCAATCAGCACCTGGGACACAGACTGCCAGGTAAGCCTTTTCCACGTCACTGCTGCTGATGGTGGTCACAGGGTGCATTGTGCCCTGTAAGGGGAAATCCAAAGATGTCAGGGAGGCAAGAGGTTGTGGTGATGAACAAAAATGCTGGTTAATCCAGCCCCCATTCTGGACAGATGATCTTGTTATAGGGAAAGAGGAGGTGCCAGGGAGGGGGGTGACAGGATGGGGGGTATGGAAGGGAAGTTATATGAGTCTCTTGAAGCTACTGTAAATAGATGATGGTACATATAGGTCCTGCTAAGTAGGGTAACCAGAATGCAAGCAATAAAAAAGCAAAAGAACAGCAAGATGACTTAGCAGGAAAAGGTACTTGCCACTAAGGCAAATAATCTGAGTTCAATCCTTAGAACATGTAATAGGAGAAAACAAACTGCCACAATTCGACCTTTGACCTCCACATCCATGCAATGGCATGAGCACACCCATATAAATACATACACACAAATAAATAGATAAACAAATAAGCATTTTTAAAATTCTTCAGACTAGATGGTACAGCTATACAAATAATGGCAAACTATCAGCGGCTAATTCACCTAGGCCACTTAGCCAGTCAGCTCGAGAAACACTGCCTCTTCTACAGCTATTCTCATTCCCTTACTCCTCCAGTCAGGCTCCAGTCCCTTTCTGTGCTGATTTTATGGTCTCTTGGAGGATCTTTTTTCCGCCAGTTATTTATTTCAATTATCATTTTCTCTGCAATTACCTACTAGATAATATTTGGGACCGGATGGACTAAATTTGAATTCTGTGGCTTTGCTGTGGTTTAGATGTGGTTTGTCTCTCAAGGATTTATGCTCTGAAAGCATAGTCTCCAATGTGAGGTAGAGCTTTAAGAAGTAGGACCTGAGGCTCTGTAGGGAAGGCTTAGTGGTTAAGAGAACTTGTTGCTATTGCTGAGAACCCAGGTTTAATTCTCAGTACCCACTCGGCAGCTAACATGTCTGTAACTTCAGTTCCAATGGTGTCTAAGGCCTCTTCTGGCCTCTGCAGGCACCATATGCATATGATGGACAGGCAAACATGCAGACAAAACATCCACATATGTAAGATAAAAATAAATGTACTCTTCACTAAGTCACAAGTTCTACAATTTAGGGACAAAACATAAATAAAACAAAATCTGTCCCTGCCTCTGAGAAACAGTACAGCAAAAAAAAAGAGGAAAATAAAAAGCAAGTAGTTAACTCAATACATCATGCTCAAATATCCCACGGGTCTACGTGGGTGACACAGAAGCTACAGGCACTTGCTGAGAGTGACCTTTTCTGAGGCACAATCCAGCAAAGTTTCCTGAAGGAAAACAAGCATGAGTCAAGGCCTAACCCCAAAGAATGGCTTGGCTCTATGAAGGTGGTCAGAGAAGGGGTAGTAGGCATATGGTTTTGGAAAGAAGTATTTTATGGTTCTATAGTAGTGCTTAGTTTCTCCTTTTAAACTCTATCATTGCCGGGCGGTGGTGGCGCACGCCTTTAATACCAGCACTCGGGAGGCAGAGGCAGGAAGATCTCTGGGAGTTCGAGGCCAGCCTGGTCTACAAGAGCTAGTTCCAGGGGCTGGAGAGATGGCTCAGTGGTTAAGAGCATTGCCTGCTCTTCCAAAGGTCCTGAGTTCAATTCCCAGCAACCACATGGTGGCTCACAACCACCTGTAAAGAGGTCTGGCGCCCTCTTCTGGCCTTCAGGCATACACACAGACAGAATATTGTATACATAATAAATAAATATTAAAAAAAAAAAAAAGAGCTAGTTCCAGGACAGGCACCAAAGCTACAGAGAAACCCTGTCTCGAAAAAAACAAAATAAATAAATAAACTCTATCATCCTTCAAAACTAAATTATTAGGTTAAAATTTGAAAGAATGAGGAGGTGGTATAAAAATCACTTCCAGACAGTGAAGGGAAAAGAAGATAAAACAGGAAATGAAGGAAAGAATCAGCAGAGAGGAAACAGAGACAGACATATAACTCAAGTCCCATCCCCAAACCTTAAGGTGAAAAGCCCCTTAACACAGGTTATCACAGGGAAGAGAATGAAGGCAGCCAAACAGAAAGCAAAAGCGAAGGACTTTGGCTGTAATCTGGAGAAACCAGTGGTTAAACTGAGGAAGCCCAAGATTAGCAGCACTTGGAAAGTGACTAGTAAGATTTGAAGGAATGAAAATTCCCACGTGCTCTAAGGCAGGTCTGGTTGATTCTGACATTAAATTTGGGGGTACATTCTAAACTCAGAAACAAACTTAGCTTTTCTGAAAATCAAGAGAAAACTAGTCTGAAACTGGAAATTAGAAAAACAAAACAAACAAACCTAAAGAAAAAAAAAACAATTATTTGAAGGGAAAATGACCCCAAGGCTATACAGCTAACACTATAAAAGGAGACCCCCAAGAACTCATCAAGTCCACCTATGTCTCCATATCCTTGCAGCATGTGGGCACACCAATGACATCCACATGAAGTTCACATCCAGAGATTCCCAAACTGTCCTAAACAAGTTTACAGACTGTAAACAAAAACACGCACGAGCAAAGTGTTGGCAGTTGGAGGAGAAAAGTCTCCACCCCTGAACTTGACAGTGAAGTCTGGGAAGCTGCTCAGAGACTACTTTTGCATGAGTGCCATCAGAGCTCTTTGTGTTACATCAACAGGGCTGCCCCTGTATCCCCCCCAGAGCCAAAGGGATCATCAAATAAAAAATGACTGTTGCCTTTGGTAGCCATCTATTTCTGAAGAAGCCACAATATATCATTCTAAGCATGGAAGATGCACCCATGGTAAAAGAGAAATGTCCTGTCCTTGTGGAGCTTACATAAAAATGGGATCAGAGAAGGGCGTTCTACATATAGTTAAGAACAAGAAACCCAAGCCTCAACACAACCTCCAACAGGTCAGAGAGTGCAAGTACCATCAGGTCCCCAAGATAATTCTCACTGTGGAAAAGGATCTCTACAAAAATGACTCTCCACATAACTTCATTTCTGTAAAGTCCCCAGATCTTTTGATCCCAGCCTTTGTAGACATCTTCACATAATTGACAGTGAGTTACCTGATTTGGGTTCCAAGTCAATTGCTGATATAAATCATATTCTCATACATTGCTATCTTCTGAAATTGCAGAAACAGGCAAGAAAAGCAATTTGAAAGCCTTCAACTTTATACTACAGTTGAGGCACTAGCTCCAGAGTTTTCTATTAACTAACAAAAATCAATGAAGAAAGCTGACATCATGACAGTTATTTAACATTCAATTCCCATGAGCTAAGATATCTAATCATTCAAGACAGGATTGTAAAGATGCACTGTCATCCAGGTATCTGGGGATCCTGATGACTACCAAGTACACTCCCTGGCATCTTTGTGCTTCTGTTTAGAATGGATGTTACATCTTATACAAAATTGCCATCCTTTTTATTATCACACTTACTTGTCGTCCATATTCCTGCCAAGAACCAAACTCATCCATCCAGTACCAAACCCAGTCAGTAGTGAGGATGAAATGCGGGGGTTTAGTGACTGAAGAAGCGGTGGAGAGCCTGCGAGCCACAGTACTACCAAACTTCATGGAACCAAAGTCTAAGTTAACAAAGTGTAAGCCAGCAGCTGATTCTGTGTACACTATCCTGGAAAAGAAAATGAAGAGCAGATTAAAATTTCACCAATTAAACAACACAGGTGATTCTGCTTCCACCTATGAGAATATAGGATGTGCGAATAGTAAATATGTCGTACAGTTTTAGAAATGTTTCCAGAAGATGGGTTATCATGAAAATCCTTTCACTGTAAAATTCAGAAAATGCTGACTCTTCTTCAAAATAATTAAGACTGGAGATGCGGCTAGGGCAGAGCATTGGCCTAGCATGAACCAGTTTGATCTCCAAGACTACAAAAATAAAATGTGTTACCAAGCTGTTTAAAAAAAAAAAAAGAAAAGAAGAGAAATCCCTAGAAAACAAAAGCAACAATAGTTAGCATATACTGAGCATTTGCCAGCCCATGCATAATGTAATTTATATATAGCATAGTCAATCTTTACAGCCCTTTGGGATGAGGCTAGTATCTCCATGCAACAAATGGAAAAACAAAAGTCCATGAGAGCTAAGAAACACATCTGAGCAACAACAGCCAGCAGACACGGGATAAAGGAGACAGTCTGGCTGCACAGCCTACATGGCTACATGGCTAGCACCAGTCCTTTCTTTTTTTTTTTTGGTTTTTTGAGACAGGGTTTCTCTGTGGTTTTGGAGCCTGTCCTGGAACTAGCTCTTGTAGACCAGGCTGGTCTCGAACTCACAGAGATCCGCCTGCCTCTGCCTCCCGAATGCTGGGATTAAAGGCGTGCGCCACCACCGCCCGGCTCAGGCTCCTTTCTAAACATGATACTGCTCCAAGACCAAGGGGAGTGAGAACAGGGTCAATGACTAATGACATTTTTAGCAGCTAAGGTAAGGAGGTGGGGGACACATGTGAATGCAAAATCTGGGGAAGAAAGGAGGCCACATCTAAGGAGAGATTTTTTTTTCCCCTCTAGATACTGAACCGGGGATTTCACAGCATTCCTCAACTAAGCTATACTCCAGCTCTCTCTTCATTTTGAAGCAGTCATTAAGTTGCCCAGGCAGGTACTGAACTTGTGATCCTCCTGCCTCACCTTCCCAACTAGATGGGATTACAAATCTGTATCACAGACTCAACTCATAAGAGATACTTCTAGCCAGACCTGGTAGCACACACCTGTAATCCCAGTACTTGGGAGGTCTAGACAGGATCAGAGGTTCAAGGTCATTCTCAGCTACACAATGAGTTTGAGGTCAGCCTGGGTTACTTGAGAGTCCATCTTGACAAAAGAGAGATGGGGTGTGCTAGAAGGAAAGGACAAAGAAGAGAGAAGATAGATAGATTTCTGTATAGCTAGGTCCCAGGAACATGCCATGCTAAGGCAATCAGAAAGGACATTCACCTGTATGCATACTGGCTTTGGAGAGAAGAGGAAAACTCCCTCAGGACTCTCAACCAGTCAAGCCTCACACAAGTTTTAGACTGTTTCATACTTCTTTGTCGGAATTAGCTGTAAAGATATTGGTTTCCAGAAAAGCAAACATCAATTTCTTGGAGGAACTCACCTCACAAAAATTTCCACAAATAAAGTTTCATCAAACATATCTTAAAATCAAATCAAACAACACATGTGGGAAAAGACCCCATGAGAAAATGTAGCTGACAACAAACAGAATCAGACTACTGAGGCTATCAACTAGCATTCTAAGATAAAAATACGTGTAAAGTGGTTCTTTTTAGCTAGTTATCAAAAGCCTAAGTTAGGATTATAAGACTAAAAAAATTGATCAGGTAATCTTGATGAAAAACAAGAACATTTGAATAAGTAATATAATATCATAGATTTTAAAGTCACAGACGGACTCACTGGATCTCATATGAGGCTGAACTAGTAGCCTGGGACTCTGAAAAGAATTCCCCTAAATGCAGCAAAGAATAGGAGAATAAAGGGTAAAGAACTCTCACTCTACCACTTCATCGGGATCCCAGCAGCAATTCTAGAGGAGACCAAGGCTCAGAAAGTGGGCATGTGTCTGCCTAAAAATTATAAAGACGGGCTGGAGAGATGGCTCAGCGGTTAAGAGCACTGCTTGCTCTTCCAAAGGTCCTGAGTTCAATTCCCAGCAACCACATGGTGGCTCACAACCATCTGTAAGGAGGTCTGGTGCCCTCTTCTGACCTGCAGACATGCACACAGACAAAATATTGTATACATAATAAATAAAATAAATAAATATTTAAAAAAAATAAAAATTATAAAGACATAATTCTCCCCAAACTCACAACAGTCTATGGAATTTCAAATTAAAAATACAGCAGAATTAACTGTAAGCTGATGAAAATTTTAAATTCCTAAAGACCAAAATAGCAAGAACCAGAAGCAGAAGCAGCAGCAAGAGGAAGAGGATGAGGAGAGTAGCGAGGAGGAAGAGGAGCCTTTGTCTTCCCAGATACCAGAACTTAGTGTCACGCCCCAATAGTGGAAGAGATAGTGTGGGGCTGATTCAGACAGGCACCGACCAGAGGCCGGAAATAGACGAACAGTGACCACCACAGGAGGCACTGAAGACGGATGTAGAAAAGATGATATTTGACAACAAATATCAAAATGAGCTGAAATGAGCTAAGGTGTGTTAACATTTTATCAAATTCGGCTCTCTTCTGGTGGTTTCAAAAATAAACTTCCAGAAATGAGTAGTCATGAGCTTGTATAATGAGCATATTCAGTAGTTTAAATTTTATGGCAAGTATTTTAATCACAAGCAAATTAATTAAAACTATTCACAATAGGTATTAAAGAAACTGGTGTTCCAGCACTCGGGAGGCAGAGGCAGGCGGATCTCTGTGAGTTCGAGACCAGCCTGGTCTACAGAGCTAGTTCCAGGACAGGTTCCAAAGCCACAGAGAAACCCTGTTTAGAAAAACCAAAAAAAAAAAAAAAAAAAAAAAAAAGAAAAAAGAAAAAGAAACTGGTGATTCACCTAAGAATGAAACTGAATTCAAGTTTAATCACATAAAAAAAGAATTTAAATATAGTGTTATACTTAAAATGTTCACTTTTAGAAAACTCAGGAGAATTTCTTTTTGTTTTTAGAATGAAGGATTTCTTAAGATACATAAAGTACAAAACCATAAAGGGAAATATTTCTCTGCATTAAAGGCACTATCAGCTGACTAAAAGAGCTGATTTTTTTTAACTCACATTTAATATGCAGAAATGTAAAGACTGCTTCAAAAATAAATGGATAGAAAAAAATAAAATAAATGAACAGGTAAAAACATGGCTCTCTTTATTCGCAAATACAATTAAGGATGGACACTGCACAGCAAATGAACCCAAACAGCCAATGGAAATCATGGCTATACAAACTCAGAAAACATTTTACACTCTTGACTGGTTAGTATGTAAATGGTCAACAGTACCAGTATCAGGGGGACACATCATTAAATACTGCTAAGGGACTGGGAAGTACTATGATCACCTGGAAGACAATCTGTTATCATCTGAAAAAGCCAAGGACAAACACAGCCTATCTCCCGGAAGACCCCTTTGGAAATTCTCCCAATAGAAACACACGTATGGTGCACAGAAGATTGGCCCATACCAGAAGTATTGAACTGGTATGGAAATACAACCCTGGAATGCCAGCCCGTGGGAGGTGTTGGCCAGATTGACAGTTTATGGGCAGCCTGTGCTGAAAAATGAGACTCTGCCTCAAAAAGGAAAAGAAAAGAAACCACAGTGCTGTTAGACTCCAGGCATTTCAGCACACAGAAAACCGTTCAACTTTTAGGTCCAAGAACTAACAAAACTAATCTAAGGTGAAAGAAGTCAGTGAAGACAGCTTGAGAATGTGAGCTGAATGAAGAACCTTCTAGAGTGATGAGATATTGTATCTCAACCAGACTACTGGCTACAAAAGCAAATATATTTGTCAAAAGTCACTGAGATGTATACTTAAAATATTCATGCACAACACTGTCTAAAATTTTCTTCAAGTAGAAAGATTATGGGTGGTATGTGAACTATTTAATCTTCCTAAGGAGAATAATTTGCTTCACAATTTTAGTCAACAGCAATTTGCACATATGCACTCTAAGTTCAAAATCGTTTTAGACATTCAAATCCTCTTTTTAGGAGGCTCAGCAGTTAAAAGCACTTACTGCTTTAACAGAAGATAAGGGTTTGGCTCCCAGTACCCACAGTGGGTAGGTCACAACTGCCTGTAACTCTAGTGCCAGGGGAGTCACAATAATACTCTTTTGTGACCTCTGCAGGCACTCACATGCACATACATACACACAGACACACATAGATATAAACAATAATGAAACAAATTCCAGCCCCCTTTTTTTTTTTCTTTTAATAAAGGTTTATTTGTTTTTATTTCTTGGGCGCAGTATTTTGTCTACATGTATTCACCACATAGTGCAGTGTCTGAGGAGACCAGAAGAGGGCATCGGACCCTCTGCAAGATAGTTCTTAAGTCACCAAGTGGGTTCAGGAACCAAGGCAGGGCTCTGCCAGAGCAACATATGCTTGCTTACCTACTCGTCCACCTCCCCAGCCCACGCCCAAAATAAGATTTTTTAAATTATCTTTTTTAGCAACATATTGCAGCACGTTCTAACACAAGCTAAAGTTAAATATTTAAAAGGCTATCTGAGACTTCCGTTTTCACTATGAATTGGCTGAGTGAAAATGCTAAAAAAAAAAAAAAAAACAAAAAACAACAAAAAAAAAAAACTTAAAACATTCAGGTTAAACAGTTTAGCTGTGACTTTCCAGAAAAGATTTTATCATCTGGATTATCTACAATAATAAGTAACTGTTTCTGTGATCAATCCTAGCAGCAAGTAAGTGAAGTTACCTGGTCTTGGTACCATCTTCTTTTCTCACGGCTCCTTCCTGAATGGAGGAGAGCAGGAGAACAGACAAGCCAGCATAAACACAGGCTTCCATCTCCAGATCAAACTTACGTGATGGCGCGTGTGTGTCTGCATGCACACATATGCAAGCATGATCATACTATTGTTTAAACTAAATCTCTTATGCTGCAAACATAGGCTGGGCACAAAGTCTGGTGAGGGTAACGTTTTCATCCTCCTACCTCTCTTTACTGGGATTACTATATGCCTCTTCAATAAGCTCCATGTTGTCCAAATCCTTCCATTTGCCTCCATCCAAGAACTGCCACCGATATGGCAAATGAAAATGAACTCGATAGCACTTATCTAAAACAGAAACAAAGTAGTAAGACACCCTAGTAAACACTGTGTCCCCACCCTTCAATTGTCAATGGAAGTGGTCCTGATCACTGACCTGAGAACATTCTGGGAAGTTATGAGGAAGTTGGGTTTTGTTAGTGCAGTTCCACCTGGACATTTACATACTATGGTTCTTACTAAGTGTGTCTTCTCTTTAAATGGAACATTACAATGATGTTTTAAATAAAAAATGTGTTAGTCTAGAATGTCAGATTCCAGATTTTACTCCAACAGGAATCCATTCCACAATCTAGCTTGATGGCTGACGCCTAAAATCTTAGCTATTTGGGAGGATGAGGCAGGAGGATCACAAGTTCAAAGTAAAAATGGGGTTGGAAATACAGTTCAGTGACAAAGAACTGTATTAGACAAAAACCTTAGGTTCAATTCCTAGGAGGAAGAAAGAGAAGGAGGGGAAAGAGATGAATCCATTCAACCTCACACATCCCATTGAAGGTGGTTTGGCTGCTGAGATATCCTCTGGGTATCTGCTAAGAGACTCTCCTCATCTTCAACATACCCCACCCATGTCTTCACATGTATTATTCTGTCCACCAGTATCCATGTCCTCCCCTCTATTTTCTTGTCTTCTAAGTGCCACTGCCCTCCATTTCAAGCCCTTGCATGCTGCTTCATCTTGGCTTACGCTGGCTGGCTCTGACACTTCCTTTCAAAAGCTCTGTGATTCTGATACATCTGTACAGAGATGGTGTGTGTGTGGAGTACTGGAAAAGAAAAAAGGCCGAGGCAGTTCACTGCATTCTGACATGGAGCTATAGCCAAGAAGGAAACTATTAGAAAGATACTCACCAGGTGCAGAATGTTTCTATATACAAACTAGGAGACAGAGAGATTAGTAGTATTCTAACTATACATAGCAGTATTTCTTGTAGAGGAATGAGAAATGATTTCCAACATTTTGCATGTTTCTAATTGAGTATTAGGCATATATTATATATAGTCTTCAAAAGTAAGCAGCGGGAGCCGGGCGGTGGTGGCACACGCCTTTAATCCCAGCACTCGGGAGGCAGAGGCAGGCGGATCTCTGTGAGTTCGAGACCAGCCTGGTCTACAAGAGCTAGTTCCAGGATAGGCTCCAAAACCACAGAGAAACCCTGTCTCGAAAAACCAAAAAGAAAAAAAAAAAAGCAGCGGGGTAAGTGAAACAAGGTCCAAGTGTGCTAGTGCTATGTAAGAACAAACTGAATATACACATGCACTTAGTATAGAGACATGCACACCAGTATATCTGTAACATCTTTCTAGACAGACACCCAAGCACCAGGAAACCACCATTTTTAGAGGACCTACCTGGCTGCTAAGGAAAAGGTGATTAAGATTCATTTCTTATTAACTGCAGCTAATCCATTTTAATTTGTAGTTTAAAATAATGAATTTAAGCTAATTTAACACTTAAAAAATTAAAATTTCCGCCGGGCGGTGGTGGCGCACGCCTTTAATCCCAGCACTCGGGAGGCAGAGGCAGGCGGATCTCTGTGAGTTCGAGGCCAGCCTGGTCTACAAGAGCTAGTTCCAGGACAGGCACCAAAGCTACAGAGAAACCCTGTCTCAAAAAACCAAAAAAAAAAAAAAAAAAAAAAAAAAAAATTAAAATTTCCTAAAATCTGTACATTCTTTCTCAATGTCAGATCTTTCCAAGATTCAACAAAAAGTACTGTGGTGGGGGAGAGCCACAGAGGCACATGTTGACATTGCTAGGGCTTGTCAAAGAACAGGCCAGCAGCTGTGCAGGCACAGCAAAAAGGAGCACTAGGTCAAGAGGCCTCAGAAAACAAGCTGGGGGTGTCCAGGCAAGGAAATCTCGTAAATTCAACAAGGCAGGGCATGGTCATCTTGGGGCCTTGCAGCTCCCTGACTTGTACAGAGTCTGGCCTTATATGACTCATACTAGGCTCAGAGATCTACTGGATTCTTATAATGAAGCACTGGGCCAGGCTGAAGTTATGGTACAGAGGTTGCGGCCAAATCAGAGTTCCTATTCCTTCCTTGAAGGGCACTAAAGGAAATGATAAGAAGTGAGCAGAAAGCACTCAAGTGTTGAAATGTTATGTTGATAAGCTCCAAGTACCGGCAAATCTTGGGTGGCCCAAAGAAAAACTCCCTGAAGAAAACACTTCCTAGGGAACAGTAGCTCCCTCGTGCCCACCAGACTGAGGTCTCAGAAAGGATCCAGGAACCCAGGGCTGTGGCTAACAGCAAGCTTGGAACTGGATGAACAGGCCAAGATTCTCACAGGTGGATGGAGAGGCCACCTCGACCACAGCAGCTGGCGAGAATTTTGTCACAGCAGTAGGAGCAGAAAGCAACCCTTCCATGGCTATCTTCCCTAGTCCTCCACCCTATTTATCAGCTTTCTTGTTTCTCTTCCGATGTTCTCCAACTCACGGCAATCCAGGCTCTAGGCTTCCCAGGTGAGTTACATAAATGGAATCAATTTGGAAAGAAAGCACCCACATTCACCCCCCCTCCCTCCCTATATCTCTTGGTACAACAGGAGAAAGGTAAAGGTAAAAAGTACTTGGACACAATGAAAAGTACTACAAATAAAACAGGATCATTTAAGAACCCCTAAAGTACAAAGCAAGCAGAATAAAATGTAAAGAGAGGAAAGCTAAAAATAAATAAATCTTTTAAAAAAAAGAATGAAGGGGCTATAGAGATGGTTCAGTGGTTGCTCTTCTAGAGGACCCAGGTTTAATTCCCAGCACTGATATGGTGGCTCAAAACCTTCTGTAACTCCAGTTCTAAGGGATCAGATGTACTCTTCTGGCCTCCTTGGGCACCAGGCAAAAAATAGGTGCACAGACGTACACGCAAGCAAACCACCCCATCCACATAAAATAAATAAATAAAACTCAATTTGAAATAAAGTATGTGAAACAAGTGGCACAACACACAGCAAGTGTCGGCCATGAGGAAAGGATGAAGGGATGGAGGGCTTTCTGCTCTGCCTGTTTCTCTAACCTCTTCACAAAGTGAAAATATTCATGAACTGCTTGTGTGACATCTAAAGACTGAAAATGGAACAAAACATTTTGGTGGCTGCAGTCACAGAAGCTGAGAAAGAATCTTCAGTCAAAGGCTAAGCTGTCAGTGAATACAAAGCTTTTGTGAAAACACTGACCCATATAAGAATTACTCTTTGTGGTAAAGGGTAGGCAAAGGTCCCAAGCAGGGACCACTGGCCTGATATGAAGCCCTGAGCAGTCCTTCAAGTGCTAACACAAGTACTTCCTCCTCCTCACTGCGGTCTTCTGAGTTTCTGAGACTCCCCTAGGCTTACTGTCACCATTGAGAAGTAGTAATTATTTTAGCTTCCACTAGATTAGTAGCCCTATTTCTGGAAGTTCTATGGTCACTTGACACTCACCTGGCTCAGACCCAGATTGCTATATTTCCAAAAGCTTATCTACAGCTTCATTTTCAAAAATTCAAATAATTCCTTCCATTCTCAACAGGACAGGTTTGGCAAGACCCCTCCTCTCTTTAGGGGTGCCTCAAAGCAGTTCCAGAATGAGAAGCAGTCTCCCTCCCATGAGAGGGGGAACAGCCTCTAACTTACCTTGAAAGCTACAACTCTTCCGAATGTGGTACAAGCAAATCTGATCACTCTCCTCCTGACTAGGAGCGCCTGGTGACACAGAACCTGAACTTCCTTTTCTTTCTACAAAGAAAAAATACAAAATAGGTCAGCGTCCATTGATGCTTTTCATGTAGGATTACAGTACTGCATGGCAAAAAGAAAGAATCTGTTCATCTCTCCACACACTACCAAAGTGGTCTAGGCAAACTGACAGAACCTACCCTTAAAGGATAAAAGTACCCTGACCACACAGGTAGGCACCTGACTTTTACGGTGAATCCTAGAACACTCAGTCATACAGCTTTTTACTAAACCCAGAACATCACAGAGGGGTACTTTCTTTTGCAACTGCCTGCCTCTGCCTCCCGAGTGCTGGGATTAAAGATGTGCGCCACCACCGCCCATAGGGTGGAGTGCATTAACTGAAACTAAGGCTCTACTGAAAAAGGCTTATAGAAACACACTGCTATATAAGGTAATTTTAATTAAATATGTAATTTTTTAAAAAGGAATTTGAGTAGATGTCCACTGCATGGATGGACAAGTCTTTTCCCCCAGAACATCTGAGTTACTAAATAAAAATCTTAGTCCCAGGCATGGGATACCTGTCTAAGAGTCATTGGTCAGGGAGGCCCCAGAGGAACCCCCTAACAACACAGGTTATTGTTCTTGGCTGCTCAGCATTAAGTAGACAGTAAAGACACAACATACTTTGGAAAACAGAAATCAAACTGAAACTAACCCGAAAACATCCTCCCTGCTGGCTAACTTTCACAGTGGTAGAAGGCACAAGGCAGGCCACTGGAAGAGAAAAGTCATCAGTAGTGAGTGGATTCTGCAGGCTATATTCTGCCGGGCAAGATATAACTACTGGTATAGACATATCAGGGGCAACCAACTGCTTCTGGTTGGATTTTGGCTTGCTCTATAGGAGGAAATTCATGCTTGGTACTATAAACCAACCAAAATGGTGGGAAAGGTCACAGGCATTAGACAACCTACTACTGTTGTTCTGGTCAATGAACATGTTGTCAAACCACCTTTTAAATATGTATTTTATACCCATATATTAGTGCTGCTTTCAACCTTGGTTATAGAAGATTGTTTTTGCAGTGAGCAGCAACCAATAAAGAATTATAACTGGTCAGAGTGCCAAAAATAAGTGACTATTAAGTGTTTAGCCTTATATAAAACATTTGTATCAACGCTCCTCAAGGACAAGGGAACATATCAAAAGGAGGGACAGAAAGAAGATGAGAGCTGGAGGATGGGAAAATACCACGAAACGCTGTCTTCCAGACAAAGGATGGCCACTGCACGCATGCATTCACAGCAGCTATGGCTTACCTGCACAAGATCAAGCCAGTCAACATTCCATTATGAATGTGAGAGGGGCTTATGAGGCTCCACTCCTAGTCATGAGCTACTGGCAACTAATTACTGCTTTGGAAAGGGAACGTCATCTTTGGTGGTACAGCCAATGGTAGGTTGTTCATTCAGATGGATGACCCCATGTCAACAAGCATGCAGTTGCACTAATGAAATTCAGTAGTAAGACAACTTGCTGCCAAGTTTGATCCCTGGGACCCACAAGGAGAGAAAGATTTCTACAAACTGTCTTCTGACCTACACACGTACGCTATAGCACAAACTTGCACGTGCACACACACACACACACACACAAATAAATGTTAACAAGTAACTTTTAAGATAATAGCATGAGGGATCTAAAGAAATGGGTCCATGGTTAGGAATGTTTGCTGCTCTTCCAGAGGACCTGAATTCAGTTCAGAGCACCCACATGGAGGCTTAAAACCATCTACAAATTCAGTTTCAGAGGATCTGATGCCCTCTTCTGACTCCTACAGGCACTTACACATCCACAAACATACACATAAATAAAAGTGAAATAAAATCCTTTTTAAAAATCACATAAATTTGGAGAAAGTATTGGAAAGAGTAGGAAGAGGATTTGGGTTGGATATGATTAAGAAAAGTGTATACATTTACGAAATTAGCAAAGAATAACTAAAAATTATTTTTTAAAAAATTCTACTAGAGGCTAAAGATTGCTGAGCAGTTGAGAGCATTGGTTTCTCTTCCAGAGGACCTGGGTACAATTCCCAGCATCTACATAGCAGCTCACAACCATCTGCCAATTCAGCTCCAAGGACTCTAATGCATTATCCTGACCTGTGACCTCTGCAGGCACCAGAAGTGCATGGTGCACAGACACACATAGGAGAAAACACCTATGAATGCAAAATATTATAAAATCCCAACTGAGAAGTCATCTACTTGTCACTAAGCCTGACACACACACACACAAAAAAAAAAGACCTCCTGCCTACTCACTCATGTTGACAGGCCAAGCACTGTCTAGATGTCAAAAAGAGTTAGGGAATAAAGCCAAATAAATAAAAAATTAACAAGGAGGGAACATCTGCTTACTCATGGCAGGAAGATAGTCAAGGCCAGTTTTACAAATGCCTTCTTGAATTCTTCTGCTATATAAAGAATACCACCTAATGGTTGGCCCTAGAGCTGTATAATCAGCATCCCAACTCTAGGTCCCTCACTAAAAGGAAAAATTCTCCAGAGAGTAGGAAGGCAGTTGCATAGAGGGGAGCTGACCTCACTTCAGTGCAGACCCAAAGCCTCTAGGGTACCCACCGCAGTTCACACCACCTAGAATGCCTTGTTTGACTAAGCCTAGACTTCAAGTCATCTTCGGAACCTGAGCTAGGAAAGATCAATGACTGTTACTAAAGTTCACAATTGCACAAAGCCATATTGTATTTACTAACCAACAAAAACCCAGGTCACAAGCCCAGGGCCCACAGCACTTTCCAGCAGCCTTACCAGAAGTTCCCGATGAACCTACAGGAGAAGGGGACACTTTGCTGAGGGCGGAGCCCGTATTCTTGATGTCATATGCATTCCGGTAAGTAGAGAGCAGCCTGCTCACCATGTCAGAACTTATACCCAGCTTCTCCAATTTCTGAAGATTATCAGAGTTAGTGATCTCGTGGGACCTCTTACAGCCAGTGCCAAACTTGCACTCTCCCTGTAAGTAGTACTGGCAGATGTGGAGTTTAATGCATTGCTTTTGAAATGAGCAAGAGCCAAAGGGTCCATCTCCTTTGTTGTAATGTAGGCAGATCTGTTGACAAAGAGCATAAAAGACACCATCCCATGAACACTTTACACAGCACATCTCCTCAATAGCCATGCCACGGGTAGAAGGGGCCTCAGAGCCAATGTATTATTTTCACCATTCACATAGGCCAGAGAGGTCACCTTTCACTTAAGACATGGATACCAGAATGCTCCCTAAAATAAAATACACTCCGAACAAGACCCTCCTCTAGGAAGATCCACACAACTTCAAAGGGGCGGGGCAGTAGCGGTCTCCCACCTACCCTCACCCCCCACAGCCTCACCACACCAAGTATCTCTTACTAGTTCATTTCTCCCAATTTTCCTTTCTAAGTTCAAAGTCAGAGAGGTTATAAGGGCTAATGTATCTCAGAAAAGGCCAAATACCACTGCCTATTGTTGTGGAAAATTATTTTAAGGTGTGTTGCATTTGTTTAACTCTGTGAAGCTGTGTTGCTGAGCCTGCCTAAAACAGCTGATAGTCTAATAAAAAGCTGAACAGCCAATAGCGAGGCAGGAGAAAAGGATAGGCAGGGCTGGCAGGTAGAATAAATAGGATGAGAAATCTGAGAAATGGAGGAAGAAGGAGCAAGAGAGAACAAGGAAGATTCTAGGGGCCAGCCACCCAGCTAGTCACAGAATAAGATATACAGAAGTAAGAAAAGAAAAAAATCCCGGGGCTGGAGAGATGGCCTCAGAGGTTAAGAGCATTGCCTGCTCTTCCAAAGGTCCTGAGTTCAATTCCCAGCAACCACATGGTGGCTCATAACCATCTGTAATGGGGTCTGGTGCCCTCTTCTGGCCTGCAGGCATACAACAGACAGAATATTGCATACATAATAAATAAATAAATATTAAAAAAAAAGAAAAAAAATCCCAGAGGCAAAAGGTAATCGGGATAATTTAAATTAAGGAAAGCTGGATAAAACAAGCCAAGCTGAGGTTAGGCATTCATAATTAAGACTAACCCTCCATGTGTGATTTATTTGGGAGCTGAGTGGCAGGCCCCCCAAAAGCAAAATAGATAAAAAACAAAACAAAAAAAAAAAAACAAAAAACAAAAAAAAAAACCACTTCATTTTTCAATGGAACTTGCAAACTCCAAAGCTCAATAGCCAGGCCCAACAGGTACAGGCACCGGCTGCTCAGGCCTGAGGTCCTGACTCAAACACCAGAGTCAACGTTAAGGTAAGAAGGAAGAACAACTCCATAGAGTTGTCCTCTGACCTTTGCACTGTGTGTGGCACACTCATACGCACCCTTGTACACGTGTGTGTTTATGCCCCACTCCTAACAAATTTAATAAATTTTATTAAAATTTCATCAGCTGGCCCCAGTCACACAGCTAGTCCCTGTATCTGTTGTGTGTTCAGCTGGGTTGCTGGCAAACCTCAGCCTTTTTCTGGTTTATTGATACAAGGTCTCCCATAGCCCAGACTGACCCCATCCGACGTGAGTCCTAGTCCTCTGCCTTCACCAACTAAGATCACAAAACACGCACCACAATGCACAACTGCAGACTTGCAGCTTGCCCCCAATCCGCTGCTCCTTTTCTACATTTCAAGTACTACAACATGGAAAATGGCCCCCACTTGACTCCTAGGCACTTTCACAAGCTGTAGAAAATCCCTTGAGGGCTTCAGAAGCAGGACTTGGTTGTCCTTCAAGGATTCCACCCACGGGAAAAGCTATACATCAATTCTGACAGCTGCTGTGCACAAGCCACTCATCAGCTTTGAGACTCCAATGTTTAAATCTCTAAAATGGGTAGGATTTCAATGTGGCAGAGTTGTTGTGATTACTAGACAGGAAAACAAGGAAGTGTCCAACAATGCCAGCACATCAGGGGTGCCAGACTGCCCTCGTCCTCGCTCATTTATCTTCCAGCACTCAGGACAGGACTCATCAACCTGAAAACACCTTTGCCCAGAACGTGAACTCCCACAATCACAAACATCACCCTGAAATCATTCTGTGACCTTCTTATCCTACAATTTGATTTGCTTCCTTTAAGGACAAAGCAGGATCTTTTATCTCCTGATCACAGTACCAAACCAAAATGGATATTCCCGAAAGCTTAGCTGAATAAAATCAATATGAATTTTCAAAAGGCAAATATAAAAAGTCAACATTTATTACGTGCCACTCACGATGAAATGCTACCATTTCTCAAATGGGTGACATTGTCTAATACGGAAATATCTGCATTAAAATATGCCGATCTAATTTGTTAGATCAAACCAGTAACAGTGTCCAAACATCCCATCTAACCTGCCCCGTCCATGGAAAATACCCTACTCAGATCTGCTGGAGAACTCGAGGCCAGAGGCGCCCTTTAAAGCCAGTGTCCTGTTCACACTGAGGCCTTGCCCAGCACAGTGGAGTACAGCAGATCCAAACGCAGGCCTCATCTGGTGAGTCACAGCAACTCTCTAGCAGTCCCTGGGAGCCTGGCAGAACTGCTGTCAGACACAGGCTATAGTCAGTCAGTCTCCCACTCAGCACCTTCCTTCCTCCCCTGCCATGAAAGTCATTCCTACCTTGCTGCGGTCTAAAAGTTCTCTATATAGTTCCCTGCGCCTTACCCAATAAATCTTCTGTGCTGTTAGTCCTCACCCACCAAATGATACAGAGAAAATGCAATAAGCTTACACCATCTGAGAATGCATGTCAGCTAATGTTCAAATTCTCCCGGGTAAAAGGAGTGAGTACAGAGATTACTGAGTGACTGTCAAGAAGCTCTGGAAGACATCACCATAGACCAATACCCAAAGTTACAGTTCCAATTCCCACAATTCAGGGACAAGCCAACTGGGGTCTTTTGTTCTGCTCAGTGCTAAATAACACTTGCTTAAGGCATTGGCCAACCTCACTGTCAACTGATAGGGAAGGAAAAGTTTCAAGAGATGCTAAGGCTGGTCCAAAATCAGCAGAGCTAGATATTAAATCCAGTATATTTAATTAGCAGAGCTGGATATTAAATCTAAGTCTCCTCCATGCAATGGTTCTTGATAAAAATGGTGTCCTCAGCTCTCTCCAGCACTGAGTTATCTATCTTTCAACTATCTGGCTTCTCCAGTGTTATTTGCAAAGAAGACCTCAACCCCACCATCCCTCTGGCACTCACTTCTGGTAAAAGCCAGGGGTCATTTTGAACCAAGAGTTGGCAAAGCTCACTATAGTTGAGGTGGTCAACACCATGAGTTCTCAGCACACTCAGGTTGTGATCAGTCTTCAAGTTGTGACCATTCCTACAGCTCTTCCTGCAAAGAAGCAGAGATGGTGTTATGGGCTAAATTTGATCTCCCCCAAACTCCCCTATTAGAGCTCCACCTTCTGGATCCTTAGGATGTCAAGCTGCTTTTGGAGATAGGGTCATGAGAGGGGTAATTAAGTTAAAATAAGGTCATTAGAGTGGTTCCAATCCAACATGACTGATGTCCTTTAATAAAAAGGAGGCTAGAGCAAAGATCCACATAGAGGAAAGGCTTATGAGAACCCCAGGAAGAAGGTGGCCATCTGAAAGCCAAAGAAAGCAATCTCAGAAGAAACCAACCTACCCAACACCTCATCTCAAAATTCTATCCTCCAGAACTGTGAGAAATAAATTGTTGTTGTTCAAGCCTCCTGGTCTGTTGGGTATTACGACAGACATTTGTAATCCCAACACTCAGAAGCTGAGGCAGTGGGATCACAAGTTCTAGACTAGCTGGACAACATTACAAGCCCCTGTGAAGGAGGGGGAGGCAGGAAAGGGAAGGAGTATAAGAGAGGAAGGGAGGAGAGGGGGGACGGAAGAAAGGTCAGGCCATCCAATCGATGATACTTACGGCAGACTTACAGAACTGGTAAAATCATTCCTCATGGCAAGTTTTCACAAATACTTCCTAACCCTGCTTATAAGCAGCAGAGAAAAAATAGCTATGCATGAAAACATGACGGGGAAGAGATGGCACTGGGCAATGTATAGGGCCCAGACAACCCTTCTCAGCAAGTATGTAATGAGAACATCAGGGCCATCATGCAAAAGGTCTCATAGCAGACTGGCTACTCAGTAAGCACTGAGTAAGGCAGAAAGACAATTATCACATGTACTCACTCATAGGTGGCTTTTAAACATAAAGCAAAGAAAACCAGCCTACAAACCACAAGCCCAGAGAACCTAGACAACAAAGATGACACTAAGAGAGACATACATAGATCTATCTACTCTACAAGCGAAGAATAAAAAGATAAGATCTCCTGAGTAAACTGGGAGCATGGGGACCTTGGGGGAGGGTTGAAAGGGGGGAGAGGAGAGGATGAGAGTGGAGCAGAGAAAAATGTAGAGTTCAATAAAAATCAATTAAAAAAAAACCTGAGTAAGGGTAGGGCATGATAGATATTAAAGGATAGGGCCTTTAATCCCAATACTCAGGAGGCAGAGGCAGGCAGATTTCTGTGAGTCAAGGCCAGCTTAGGCTACACAGTGAGTCCCAGGATAGTCAGGGAGAGACCCTGTCTCTCTCTCTCTCTCTCTCTCTCTCTCTCTCTCTCTCTCACACACACACACACACACACACACACACACGAGAAAAAACAAACAAAAGAAAAAACTGAGCAGGGGGTAGAGTGATGGCTCAGTAGTTAAGAACACTATACTGCTCACCCAGAGGTCCTGCAGTCAATTCCCAGCACCCATGGTTGGTGTCTCACTGACACTCTCCTCTGGCCTTCGAAGGCACCTGCACTTATGTACACAACTCCTTCCACTCTACCCCCACACAGACACATAATTAAAAATAATAAAAGTAGATCTTTCTTTAAACGCTAAGCAGAATGACCCATGCTTTCAGGCATGTGTACACGTAGACACACACTCCTGGGTCCAGTCCTCTTGCAACTCCCCTCCTCCACACTTATCAATCAGGCACTAGTACTCCACCCTAAGAACTCAGGGACTCCAAATGACTGTCTGGGTCACCTGAAAAGCCAGGCAAAGCGGTATCTCCTATACCTTAGTTTAGGTCTGTAATAAACATCTTGAAAGAATGCCAAACTGCTGATCCATTCCCAAACCCTTTTTTCCTACGAGCTCCCCTGAAGATCAAAAACCACAAAGTCATCCTTGACTCCTATCCCCCTTCTAGTGAATGCAATAAAAAAGAACTCAAATATGGAGCGCGAAGTCTGAGATCAGCTGTAGTAGGAAAACAGTGGCCCAAAAGGAAAAGGACACTGCAGAGTCTGGAGTGGGGAGAGAACTGAGGAGTAACCAGGAGAGGCCCCTGAAAGGTACAAAACAAGCCAAATACTCAGAGGGTTAGGAAAAAGCTGACAAGAGGAGAGAGGGAAATAAGTTGGTAATGCCAATGCCAAATATATCAAATAACTGCAATAATGATAATGACAATTAAAGCTTGCTGAGCATTTTCTATGCAACAGGGGCCGCCTAACTGTCTCATGAGTTAACTCATTCAGTCCTCAATGAGCCTGTGAGGTAATAATCTCAGCATCGTTGAGGGAACTGAGACTTAGCCATAAAGCCACTTGCCAAATATTGGCCAGCAAAGAGCAGAGCTGGGTTCAAACAAGGTGACTAGCTCTCGATCACCAGGCACACTGCCTCTTAAGCACAGGTCTGAAGTCAAAGACAGTGTGGTGATGTTTTTGTTTGTTTCAACAAATAAAGCTTGCCTGAAGATCAGAGTGCAGAGCTCAGCCGCTGCAGGCCAGGGAGTGGTGGCTCACACCTTTAATCCCCCTTTAATCTCTGTTAGTTCAAGGCTACCCTGACCCAAACAAGGTCGAATCTCTCCAAAGAGAAACAGCTCAAAGGTGGTCCCGGCACTAGGGAGGTGGAGACAGAAGTGCTACGGCTGGGTGGAGAGAGGAATGTAAGGCAGGAGACAGAAACTCACTGAAACTCACAGAGATAACCCTGCCATCAAGAAGTCAAAAGTCACAAAAAAAGTACAGTTAGTCACACTCACTTTCTATTTCCCATGGAAAAAACGTTTGGGGTAGTTTAGGAAACTACCTAGTATAAAATCATGGGAGTAGACAAAGGTGAAAAATGAGGAAGAACCTCAGTCACGTCGGCCAGTAAATATCACATGTCCAGATTTCTAGTACAAAATTTAAACCCAAAGAATTTGTGTAATAAGAGATCTTCCTTCCATGATTATCTTACCAATTAAGCACATTATAAAGGTTCACCAGGCGGGTACAGTGGTACATGGCTTCAATCCAAGAAGCAGGAAGATCTTCGTGAGTTGGAAGCCAGCCTGGTCTACATAGTAAGCTTCATGCCAGTCAGGCCAACATAGAGAGGCCATCTCAAATTCATGCACTCACAGTCACTGCTTGTTACACACCCTTTCTCTGGGCTTGCAGCTCCTCTTTCACCCTAGAGATCTCATTCCTGCCTGGCAGATTATTCTAAAGCTCCACTATCTCTGTAGGCTCACCTTCTCGGATCTGGTCTGCTCCTGTGACTGGGGTCACGGGATTTACCACCTAGCAGCTTCCAAATCAGCATCTAAGGGTTCAGTCTGCTGTTTAGATAACAGAATGGAGGCCCTCTCCTGCCTTCAGTCCCTAGCGGGAGCAGTAATCATTTCTCCACAGCCTCTCTCCACACTGTCACCCTCTCCTTCAACTTCCCCAAATTTCTCTCACACACATTCTTTGTGAAGTTCTAACCAAGATTATCTCTGAAGGGCTGAGCCCTAGAGACGACGTTACCCAGGCCATACCCCTTAGGGTCAGGAGACAACTTAGCTTCTGGTAGGGGGGATATTTACCACTTCTAGACCTGGTCCACACAAACCTCCCACCAGACCCTCTACTGTTCAGATTTTCCTTCAACTTTTAGAACTTGATGCTTCAAACTGCTTCAAGTGTTGAGGGTACAACTGTATTTGTCAGTCTGGATCCCTGAATGACTGCAAGGCTACTAACCCAAGATAACTATTAACCTGACCTCATCAGCATCATAATTATAATAATGTCTTCTGTGTTACAGCAAAAGGAAGCAGGAGGGTGAAGACACTAATTCTAGATAACTGGACTGGCTTCGGAGCAGGCATTCTCAGCATCCTCTGCTAACTCAGTATCTACACCATTACCCAATCATCTTAAAATGCAAACCCGATAGCAGCCATCCAACAGGCCTGATCACTGTCAAGGCGAGGCCCCAATCCTTCAGTCTAAACAAATTTCACTAATCACCAACTATATGCAGATGCAAGTGGAGAGTCAGCCCAGACTAACAAGGGCAGCAGCAGTAAACAGTGTGATGTGGAAGGGTGAAGAGGAAGCGCTCACAAAGAACATAATCTTCCGGTTGCTGCTCGAGACACTACAGAACAAATCAGGAAGGGCATTCCAGAAAGGGCAACGCCACCAAATGAACCACAGCTGGGGGTGGGGTGTGTAGAAGGGCACCCAGGAGGACCAGGAGATGGCAGGAATCAGTTCCCCAAGTGTTCTGGTAGAAGCTTCACCCCAGCCCGGGGCATCCATTTACCCAGAGTCTGCAATGTTCTGGTGAAAGTTCCGCCCCAGGACCCCTCCCCCATCTCTCTCCAAACCCTGCCACAGCTCAGAAAGCTCGCAAATGATGACCCTCCCCCAGAGATGTTCACAGGGTACTTAAACTGTCCCCCAGAAAACAGACAGACAGACGGTGTTAGGCTGGGAGCCTAGGCCCCAGTCCCTGGCATCTATCTCAGCCACCAGGCCTGGTCTGGACTTCAAATCCCAGCAGGCCAGGTCCTGACCCCTCCCTGGGGGTGGGGTCAGGACCCCTCCCCAGGGTACTTAAGTGATCCCCAAAAGAAAAACACGTGGTCTCCCTTTCTTCCTGCGGGGGGTCGCGTTCACGGTTTCCTCCTCAGGGCCACCCGAGAGCGCAGATCTCCCATTAAACCTGGATATTTCTTAATTTGGCTTGTTTTGATTTGGCTTGGTTGGGAATTTTTGCGTCGTCAGAGAGCTCGCTTAGGAAATATTCCTAACAGACAGACATGGGGTTTTTCAGTCTCTTTCCCGTCTTCCCTGGGGTGGAGATGGGGGGGCTGGGCGGGGCTGGAAAATCATCTGGGAACGTTGTAGCCATTAAACCTGGGCCTTTTCTAATTCGGTTTGATTAGATCTGGTGTGGATTGCTGCATCAGCAGAGAGGCTCCTCGGGGTGCAGAAACTTTTCACTAAGGACCTTGAAAATCTTGAGTTTCGGCTTCTCAGCAGGTTGAATGGAGCTTTCCCAGCTTCCTTACAGCTCATTTGCGAGCCTTGCTGCCTGCCCCTCAACTTCCCTCCGGGAGCCATAATGCCATGCTCAGGTGTCCCTCCTGGTACCACATCCTATCTAAGCCACTCCATCACAGGGCCAGCCACTAAGCAGGTGATCAGTGACCGCTCACTGAGTGAGGGACAGGCGAGGCTGTGGAGAAGTCCCCTAGCTGTCTAACTCTGGACGGGGGTGGAGGCCCGGGAGCGGAGGGGCAGGGGCCTCCGCCCGTCGCCGGTGTCCTTACCCGGTCTTCGGGAACTTGCAGGAGCCGTAGATGAGGAACTTGCAGAGGTGCAGTTGCGCGCAGAGCCCGGTGCAACTCGGCTTGGGGCCCTGGTGCGCGCGGCACAGACGCAGCGACGACACGGCCAGCACCACCCGCTCCGAGGCCGCCGCCGCTGCCCGACCCGCCCGCGAGGCCACCACGAAGCGCCCGCGGTCCCGCAGCAGCCGCTCCAGCGCGTCGGCGCCCGGGCTCGTTCGCAAGCGGCGCCGCAGCTCGCCTAACTCCAAGGCACCGCCGGCGGCGCACAGCACCTGGGTCACCTCTGCCACCGCCACCGCGGCCTGAGCCATGGTCGTCGGACCGAGGGTAGCGCGGACGACGGCGGCGGCCGTCACGAGCCACGACTCCGCGGGTGTGGAGACGCCGGGAGGAAACGAAACCGAAAGCGGGCACCGGCGGGGAAAACAGGAGTCGCGGGGCCTTGCCACGCCCCCGGGCCGCAGCTGAGGTGCCGGCGCCCTCGCCTGAGGGCCCGCAGCTGGGGACCGCGCGGCTCGACGGCCGCCCGCGCGCACCCCGAGCGGGAGCGCGCACCGCGCGACCCGGCGCGCCTTCGAGGCGTCGCGCGGGCCGGATCCGCGGGTCCTCACGGGGCCGGGGTCGGGGCCGCGTCCGAGGGAGAAGGGGCGGCTTCCTTCGAGGCAGCGATCTGCGGGGCGAGACGCGCCCTCAGCTAGGCCGGGCTTCAGTCAGGTCGAGCGGCTGAGAGAAGTTTCCAGACGACTCCGGCCCGTTGCGGCCCGTTGGCGGAGGCGCGTTCGCGGGGCTCACAAGTCACCCAGGCAAACGCGGGCTTCGCAGGCGGACCACGGAAGCGGGTCGACGGACCTGGTCCCACCTCACCCCGGAACAAATGGAAACAGTCGCTCGGAATTGAGAGGCCGGCCCGGCCCGCATGTTACTGGGGCGTCAGCCCTTGTGGCGGATCCCGTATTTCCCTCAAGAAAGGGTAGGTATGTCCGTGAAAGGGGCAGGTCCCGCTTTCCTCGTCCCTTCTTAATAAAGATTGTGCAGATAGTTCAAGTTTCTTCGCCGGAAAGGACTTTGCTGTATGTGGCCCTGGCAGTTAAATGTTCTTGGAGTAAGTAAATGGGAAATACCTGTTAAAATAAGGCAGCCCCCGTTTCTTCCTCCACGAATCTTCCCAGAAATAAAAGTATCAGTAAATCGCGTTCACAAGATAGGACAGAGTACTGAGGACAATATAACTGTTTTCAGACCAAACAGCTTTAACAAGCATGTTTTAAATTCTGTCTTTGACCTAGAAGGCTATCCATATGTTGTGAGAAAAGATCGCCAAATCCCAGGATCCTGGAGAGATGGTTCAGGAGTTAAGAGCACATGCTGCTCTTGTAGAGGACCCTGACCCAGGTCCCAGCACCCACATGGCAGCTCGCAACTGACAACTGCCTGTAACTCTAGTTCTGGCGGGGATCCAACACCCCCTTCTGGACTCTTCAGACACCAGGCACACACGACATACATACAGGCAAAATATTCATACACCTGAAAATAAAATTAAACCAGGTGTGAAGAGGGGCACCTTTAATCCCAGCACTTGGGAGGCCGAGGCAGGTGATATCAAGTTCAAGGCCAGCCCACGTTTGAGAGTGTACCAGTAGGGTGTTTTTGAATGAACTTGATTCAACACTTTGGTTACAGCGGAGTGTAAGAGGAAAGTGGGAAGAGTAGAGTTGAAGGAGGTGAGTACTTACAAACTTAAAATGAATATAACATTCTAAGTACGCCAGGCAGTGATGGTGCACGCCTTTAATCCCAGCACTCATGGGCAGTGCCATCTCAGGAATTCAAGTATTGTAGACAGACCCAGCGCAGCCCTGAGAACCTCACAGAGACCATCAAGACCTGAAAAGCCCTGCTAGCTGTCTCCTGCGGCACTAACGCTCATCTAAGCTCCTCTGGAGGCCAGCCTGGTCTACAGAGTGAGTTCCAGGACAGGCTCTAAAAGCTACACAGAGAAACCCTGTTTTGAAAAAACAACAAACAAAAAACCCTAAGTATAAAATACTACAGAAAATGGTGAACTGAGGGTATAGCCCCTGAGTTGAATCTTCAGGAAGGTCAGGGAATATTACTACAAAAATGTAAGAATAAAAGGAAGTGGGGTTAGACCAATTGGCAAGCCCCAGGTTCCAGAAATCCTGTCTCAAAATAAGATGGGAACTGGAAAGATGGCTTAGCAGAGAAAGGTACTTGCTAAACAAACCTAAAACACATGCATCATATATGCATACACACCATAAACTAAAATAATAAGGTGGACAGCTCCTGAGGAATGACACCCAGACTTGACCTCTGGCCTCCCACCCCTACACATACATGCACACACCATAATGAATAAAAAGGGCATGCTGGGGTGGTAGGCTATATAAATCTTGCAACATTAGGCTCAATGCTCCCCCCTCCAATAAAAAAAGTAAAAAGGATAAGGAAGACTAGATAGTAACAAGAGCAAATGAAAATGGATTAGGGACCGGAGTGAAGGGCAGTTTTTTTTCTTGGACTAGTTTTTGATATGATAGTTCAATTGTTAAATTTTTTTGGCTTTTCGAGACGGTTTTGTGTGTGTGTGTAACAGCCCTGACTGTCCTGGAACTAGCTCTTGTAGACCAGGCTGGCCTCAAACTCACAGAGATCTCTGCCTCCCGAGTACTAGAATTAAAGGCGTATACCGCCACCACCCAGCTCGATTGTTAAATATTTTTATTTGGTTTAAACATTTAACTTTTTTTTTTTTTCGAGACAGGGTTTCTCTGTGTAACAGCCTTGGCTGTCCTGGAACTCGCCCTGTAGACCAGGCTGCCTCTACTTCCCAAGTGCTGGCATTAAAGACGTGTACCACCACCACCCAGTGTTTACTTGTACTTTTGACATTGCTTTGCAATAATGTCTTATTATTTTCAATCTGCCTGCCAAGCAAGTGCTCTTCCATAAAAGTTTCCCCATTTTAATATCATGACTGGGAAAATGCAGTGAAGATAAAAACAGTGAGTCCTTCCATAGAAGCAGTGAAGAAGCTGGGAAATGCTGCTAGTTTTTCAGAACTCTGGAAATTAACTAGAAGCTTGCAGCAACTCCTCCAGAGTAAAAGCAGCCAAATCCCAGCAACCTTTGTACATTTCTCTGACTCCAATATTTTCCCCTGAAGCTCTTTGATACCTTTGAGAAATGACAACCACATTCCTAGTATCTGTGCCAAGAGAGCAGGCAGCAGGGCTGGAGCTCTTTCAATGGCTCATCCCAAGGACGACTGTGGAGAATCTCCTTGAAAGGCATGTCTTCATGTGATCTCATTGGATGCCCACATCCTCCTAAGAGGATACAAATATCAAATATTTTAATATCATGGCTGAAGCAATGGATAACTGTTGTAGAATGGGTGTGGATTCACAAGGGTCCATGGAAGACAACACAGGACACTTCCCCCCCCCTACCCCACAGGGCACTTTAAGGATGATTTTAACCTTCCAGCTGCAGAGGGCCTCAGCCACCTTCCCTTAGCCAAGGGCCTTTTTTTATTCTCCAATTTACACCTTTTCAAATTGATTTCCATATCCCCAAAACATCCTAACTAAGCTTCCAAAGGGACAGTGCCAAATGCAAATTCTCAATTTAAGAAATACCAATGTGCTGAATTTTTCCCAATCAAATTTTGCATAGACTTTGTACCCCTGGGAAACTCTCAGACAGGATTCACATTATGTTAAACAGAAGATGAAGACAAAGGGCAGATTAAGGCTACGTGCCCACATTCCCACATTCGGCCCCAGCTGCCTCTGTAGCAGTTCTCCCTACTGATAACAGTTGAGGAAAGCCATAGACAGACTAACCAAAGAAATGAACAAGTAAAGACTTTGAAAAGTGTCAGCATACTGTAGGAACTCACACAGGCACACATAGGACCACACAGATGCTCAGAAAGTTCTACCTGACACTCAGGCTCCGTGCAAGCAGGAAGCAAAAGCTATACATACTTGGAAACTGCCTGACTGATGAAGGCATATACCAACATAGTCATAGAGCTCCTTGACAAAGGCTAAGATGCATACTGGCTCCTGGTGCTTAAGGTAATCTCCATCTAGTCACTAGCTGAGAGGTAAGGTAACCAAGTAGAGACTTTAGTCACACACAGTACTGATGCACACTATACAAAATTAAATCGTAAAAGTCACTAGACAAACACAGCAACTAGTTCAACAAGCAACAATAACCCCACGAAGAGATGAAATACGACTTTGGCAAGTAAATTGTGAAGAATGTAAAGAAACAAAGTATGGGGCTAGAGAGATGGCTCAGAGGTTAAGAGCATTGCCTGCTCTTCCAAAGGTCCTGAGTTCAATTCCTAGCAACCACATGGTGGATCACAACCATCTGTAATGGGGTCTGGTGCCCTCTTCTGACCTGCAGGCGTACACACAGACAGAATATTGTATACATAATAAATAAATAAATATTAAAAAAAAAGAAAGTATGACCCATACAAAGGAAGTAAAAGCTAGTGATACAAACAGCTCTTAGGTGCTAGAAAGATGACTCAGCAGTTAAAGCACTGACTACTCTTCCACATGGCATCCAATAACTCCAGTACCAGGAAATCAAATGCCCTCTTCTAGCTTCCTTGGGTACCAGGCTTCCACATAGTACACAGATGTACATACAGGCAAAACACACATAAAAGAAACAGCTTCTGACAAAGCCAGATTTGGACTTTAAGCTTTCAGAGAAATGTTCAAAGAGTTCAAACTCTGTAAAATATGAAAGCATGAGAATAGTGTCTCATCAAACAGAGTATCAGTCAAGAAACAAATTATAGCCTGCAGCCCACAGTCCTTCCTGTGTCCCAGGAGAGCTGTGGATGTAGGCCAGTGCTTTGGTGAATAAGGCATGTTGCAGTGTCCAGAGATTGGGCAACTTTACTGTTGATCTTCTAGCAAAAGTTATGTGAAGTATGTAAGTATTGATAACATATTGCTTGATACCAACTCTATTACTGTTCAAGAACAAATGTTTGAACCACTAAGATGATTCCGTCTGTAAAGGAACTTTTGCCAATAAAAGCTCAGTGCAGAATTGAAAAAAAAAAAAAAAGAAGCAAAATTTTAAAAAACTGAATAACAATTTTGTACAATAACTGAATGAATGGAGAAGCTCATTGGTATTTAGCAGTAGATCTGAACAGAGCAAAGAAAGGATCAGAATATCTGAAGATAGGTCAATTAATTTAAAAGGAACAAAAATATTTAAAGAATGAGAAAAAAATGAACACCACCAGTTGTAGGAACATATGCATAATGGGCACCCTAGAAGAAAGGGGGAGGAAGGCTATTTGAAAAAAATGGCCAGAACCCTTTAAACTTGATAGAAGTCAATACATATCTAAAGTCTATGTGCTCAGGATAATTAGACTGTTGAAAGAGAAACCTCAAAGTAGTAAAGGAGAGGCAACTGATTCACTGTGTGCAGGGAGGCCATGCATATTCACAGGTAATGGGATGGCATGTTCAGAGTGCCAAGAGAAGGGGAAGACAGTTCTATATTCAGTAAAACTATCTTTCAAAAATGAAGTCAAACATCAAGGCATTATCAGATAAAATCTGACTGAGTGGACTGGAGATGGCTCAGCAGTTACGAGCACTGACTGCTATTGCTAAGGACCTAGGTTTGGTTCCCAGCACTTAACATGGCACAGCCACTTGTAACTACAGCTTCGAGGGATCTGGTAACCATACACACACACACACATTAAAAATAATAAATCTTGCCTGGTGGTGGTGGCGCAAGCCTTTAATCCCAGCACTTGGGAGGCAGAGGCAGGCGGATCTCTGTGAGTTCGAGACCAGCCTGGTCTACAGAGCTAGTTCCAGGACAGGCTTCAAAGCCACAGAGAAACCCTGTCTCGAAAAACCAAAAAAAAAAAGAAAATAAAAAAAAATAAAAATAATCTTTTTTTTTTAAAGGCTGACTTAGTTGCTACTATTCCTATACTAAAGGGAGTCTTTGAGCTGAAAGGGCATTAAGCAATAACTTAGATTCTTAGGAAGAAATAAAAAGCACCAGCAAAGGTAGTTATGGATAAATGAAAAGTTTGTCCCTCTTCCTTTCATCTAATTATAGAGACAATAATCACAAATATTGCAAATTATAAATGCAAGGCTGGAAAGATGGCTCACGGATTAAGCTGGTCTTCCTGATGACCTGGGATTCAATTCCTAGCACCTACATGGTGGCTCACAATCATTTGTAACTTCAGTCCCAAGCATTCTGATGCCCTCTTCCTGCCTCCTCACTCATACATAGAATAAAGGCTAAAGGCTTTACAAATTATAACAATGTACATATCATGAAAAGAATGTTCTCTAGCTTTAATGGAATGAAATTAGAAATCAGCATCAGATACAAATGTGGGACTTATACAGCATGCTCTTAATAAGTTAAAAGGAGAACTAACAAAGGATGTGGGGGCCCACAGATGTGAGCCTGTTCCACCCTGACTAAAGGTCAGAGAGTCTGAGCTTGTTTTTACTTTCAAAGTTATTGACAACAGGTGTGGCTACACAAGATATCCTGACCTAGGTTGTGGTTACTTGGTGTTTTGACATTTACCTAGCCCATGGTAGATCCACTCCACCCTGACCAAAGGTCAGAGAATTCAAGCACATTCCTGCCCCTTCGTTTTGTTTTTTGTTTTTTGTTTTGTTTTGTTTTGTTTTGTTTTTTCGAGACAGGGTTTCTCTGTGGTTTTGGAGCCTGTCCTGGAACTAGCTCTGTAGACCAGGCTGGTCTCGAACTCACAGAGATCCGCCTGCCTCTGCCTCCTGCGTGCTGGGATTAAAGGCGTGCACCACCACCGCCCGGCTGCTCCTTTGTTTTAAAACACGTAGTTTGACATAGGGAGTGGCTGCCTACAGGATACTTGATACTTTGTCTAAGGCATAGTTGCTGCACATGCTGCCCAAAACATCAGATCCTTAACTCAGGAAATAGTGGCTTGATGTCTCAAGTATTGAAGCAAGTAACTGTTCTGGTTGTCCTTTGTGTCATATTAAATCAGTCTTTTGCCTTGCTTTCCTGGTACTATGTCTCTGTATTTCTTTTGTATCTGTCTATTCTGCCTAACATTTCTAATCCACACACGCCTAATCTGGAACATATGAACCCATCGAGGCTGGATCGTGACAAATGTCACCTTAATGTGTGACCACGACAAAAGGAAGTTAGAAAATACATTAAGATAAATACAAAAAGGGTTGCAGAGACAGCTCAGACATTAAGAGTATTACTGCTCTGGGGCTGGAGAGATGGCTCAGCGGTTAAAAGCACTGACTGCCCTTCCAGAGGTCCTGAGTTCAATTCCCAGCAACCACATGGTGGCTCACAACCATCTGTAATAAGGTCCGGTGTCATCTTCTGGTCTGCAGGGACACATGCAGGCAGAACACTATATACATAATAAATATAAATCTTTAAAAAAAAAAAAAGCCAGGCGGTGGTGGCGCTCGCCTTTAATCCCAGCACTCAGGAGGCAGAGGCAGGCAGATCTCTGTGAGTTCAAGGCCAGCCTGGTCTACAAGAGCTAGCTCCAGGATAGGCTCCAAAGCTACAGAGAAACCCTGTCTCGAAAAAAAAAATTCAAAATTCAATTTTTTAGCATCCACATGGTGGCTCACAGCTATCAATGACTCCAGTTTCAAGGGATCCAATGCCTTCTGGCCTCTGAGGACACTGCAGACACATGGTGAACAGACATACATGCAAGCAAAACACCCGTATATACAAAATCACATAAATACTTGAAAATAATTAAAAAACCTTGTGAGGTGTAGCAAAAACAATGTTTAGGGGAAATGAGTAGCTGTCAGTGTCTACACTGAAAAGATCTCAAATCAATAGCCTAATGTCCCACCTTAGAAACTAGAAACTAATAGCCAAAAAAGGAAATAATACAGATTAGAGCAGAAATACAATAAAGACTAGAAAAATAATATACTGAATCATTAAAACTTAGTTCTTTGAAATTTAAAAAAAAGATTACCGTCTTTACCTAGAATGACAAAAAAGACCAAAATTATTAGTAATGAACTCACAGAAATACTAACTTATGTTTTTTATTTTTTTATTTGTTGCTTTGACCACTGATTGTGGACAGACAGCTCACGGTGGGCTGCCTTCCACTCGCAAAGCACTGATGTGAGCTAACTCCTGCAACCACCCCTTTTCTCTCACTACGGAAGCAGATATTTCCCTTCCTTAATTGCCCCAGGTCCAGGGTTCAGACATTGAGAGAGCCAGCTCTTGTATTCCTCACAGGCTGGTGAAATTATTCAAATTAGCTATCCTTACTTCCTCTTCATCACCTGTTCTTAAGGACATTGCTCACAATAAAGGCTCTTTTCGCTGCTCTCTGTCTCCTGCCTTACCTGTGTGTTCCTGAATGGCACAATGTGCTTCTTATAGAGCTCTCTCAATATAAAAATGTCCTGTCTTGTCATACCAAACAAAATGAGTCCTGAGTAGTCTTTTCAAAATTTTAATTACATTTATTTAGTGTGAATGTATAAGGGCGCACACATGTCATGGCACATGTGGAGGTCAGAGGACAGTTTACAATAGAGTAAGTTCACTCCTTTCACCATGTAGGTCCCGTGGATTAAACTCAAGTCGTGAGGCTTGGCAGCAAGCACTCTTACAAAGTGAGCTGTCTTTGTCTCCATGAGTAGTCATTTAACAGCTTAAGAAATATTTTTGGAGGCACCAAAGCTACAGAGAAACCCTGCCTCGAAAAACCAAAAAAAAAAAAAAAAAAAGAAATATTTTTGGGTTGTTTTTAAATAATTTTTAAAATTATATCATTTGCCCCTCCCCCACTTTCTCTCAAATTCATGGCCTCTATTTGTATGAGAGAGAGAGAGTGTGTGTGTGTGTGTGTGTGTGTGTATTTGCAATAGCACCAAAACTGGGTCAAGGGTATAATATGTTTTTTATATATTCATATATTCCTAAATATATAAATACAGCCTGCTCTATCTATATAGTGTTACTTAGATGTCTATAATTTTAGGGCTGACCGCTTTGCATTGGATAACTAATGGTAGGGGGTGTTCTTCCCTAGGGAAGACCATTTCTCCTGCTCACAGAATTTCTTAGTTGACTATAGTGACTATGCAAAGTTTTAAGATAGAACAAAGAAAACCATAAAAAGTCCAAGTGGAAATGTCCAATAAACACTTGGGTCTGTGAGTCTAGCATTTAGAGAAGAGGTCAATACTATAATTCTGAAAATACAGATGACATACGAATCCTCGGGACTGGATGAGGTCATCCCAGAAGAGGAAAAAAGAATTACAAGAAGCTGCCCCTTTAGTGGAGAAAGAAGAGACTGATAGAACTACGAAGGTTTAGGAGAAGCCGGTGGGATGAGAGAATAATGGAGAATATGGGGTCATGAGAGCCAACTATCTAAACGTTTTAACAAAGGATAATCAGAGATACATTGAATAATATCAAGAGATTAAAAGAGAATAGAAATATATATTGCTGCACAACAGTCACCCATAAGCTTTGGAGTTAAGACCAAGGATTCTTTTTTCTTCAGAGATCTGAGCTGGCATGTTTATTTTTTTTTTTTTTTTTTTTTTTTTTTTTTTTTTTTTGGTTTTTCGAGACAGGGTTTCTCTGTGGTTTTGGAGCCTGTCCTGGAACTAGCTCTTGTAGACCAGGCTGGTCTCGAACTCACAGTGATCCGCCTGCCTCTGCCTCCCGAGTGCTGGGATTAAAGGCGTGCGCCACCACCGCCCGGCTGAGCTGGCATGTTTAGAACACTGCATTCAGCTGGAGCCTTAGCTGGGATTAGATGATCCACAGTTTCCCTCTTCCTTCAGCAGCAATCTCTCCCCTCTCCTCTCTTACCATTTAGAAGCCTAGCCTGAACTTCTTTAGAGTTTGCTGGTGGCTGAGAGAAGAAGCCACACGTGCACGTATTTGTTAAGTTTCTGTTTTTTTTTTTTTTTTTTTTTTTTTTAATAGCAGTTCTTGGCTCTATTCTCAGCCATCCTTTACCAGAAATGACTCACGAGGGCTGGGCTAAAGAGATGACTCAGGCTCCATTCCCACCTGTAACTCCAGGTATGAACATGCTAGCCTGCGTGTGTGTGCATGCATGCACACACACAATTTAAAAATAGCCATAATAAAAACAAATCTAAAATAATGGCTCATAGTAGCACCTGAGCAAGTTTCTCAGTCCACTTTCCATAAGACACTGAGAGCCGAGGAGACTAAATTCTAGCACTCTATCTTTTTCTGAGCTGACACAGTTTAGGTTTTTTATGTATTGAGTTATAATCTACTCTACTAGACAAAAGCCACACCCATGGCATTTTTTGAAACAAGTCTTTCTTTACTTTGACCTTCATGTCAAAATACCCTTCAGATTCGACACCACTAGCTACTCTGATTTCAAATGTAAGGCTACATTTCACCAACAGGCCTTGTGTGTTGGCTAAGGCCTGAGGGGAAGGGGTACAGAGAGAAGAGTAAGGTCCCCAACCCTTCTTGCTTTCTTTACCTACAAATGGGTAAAGTATCTGCAGAGGGATAAGGGCAGCCCTCTAAAGAGCTCTGGTGCAGGCCTACAGAGACAGGATTAAGAGGACCCAAGTGGCAGTCATGTAGAACAAGAAGTATCTACTTTGTGCCCCCCCATGTTTCATCATGGGAACATTAGTGACAGTTCCCATGATGAAGTTTCTCACCAGAGCTTCATACCAGGCATAAGAGCATATTATCCCCTTGACCCAGCTTTGGTACTATTGCAAAATACATTGTGTATTTCCTTAGCTCTTCCGGAGAGAACATACCTGGTTCCTTCCTGTTACCCCACCCAGAGCCTTCGTAGCACAGTACCCAATATTCAGTAAATATTTGAGGAAAGAATAAAGGCAACTCATAAAGGCAATATGTCACTCATAGTATCACCACCCAGGTAAAGCTCAGAGTATTTTTTTTTAAATATTTATTTATTATGTATACAATATTCTGTCTGTGTTTGCAGACCAGAAGAGGGCAGCAGACCTCCTTACAGATGGTTGTGAGCCACCATGTGGTTGCCGGGAATTAAACTCATGACCTTTGGAAGAGCAGGCAATGCTCTTAACCACTGAGCCATCTCTCCAGCCCTATAAAGCTCAGAGTATTAACCCCTGGATATTTTCTCTGGAAATGAGCAGACTAGAAGCTCTTCATCCAAATTTCACTTTGTTTAAGGGAAAGTGTTCATCCTAAGAACCATGGACAGGCCATGAATCTGTAAATTGTTCCATCCTTCAGTATTCACCACTACTGTGGTCAGGTGAATCAATACTGGCAGTATACTGGTAAGAAAAACATTTTTTTTTTTTTTTTTTTTTTTGGTTTTTCGAGACAGGGTTTCTCTGTGGTTTTGGAGCCTGTCCTGGAACTAGCTTTTGTAGACCAGGCTGGCCTCGAACTCTCAGAGATCCACCTGCCTCTGCCTCCCGAGTGCTGGGATTAAAGGCGTGCACGACCACCGCCTGGCACAGAAGAACATTTTTATGTGGATTTATAAACTATACTAAGAATTGTCTGAGGGGTATGTGTGTAAGGGTGTATTGTATAGGTATCCTTAGAAGAGAACTTTGGACACAGGCATGAACAGAGGAAAGATGATTTGGAGATACACACAAAAGATGACCATCTACAAACAAAGTAGAGAGGTTGGGAATAAATATTCACCTCAAGGTTATCCAAGCCAACAGTCTTGCTATGATGGCTAGTTTTTTTTGTTTGTTTTGTTTTTTGTTTGTTTGTTTTTTGTCAACTTGATGGGATTTAGAATCACCATAGAGACAAACATCTAGGCATGTCTGTGAGAGACTTTCCATATTAGGTTAACTAAAAATAAAGACCCTAGATGTGATCAGTATTGTCCTATGGGCTGGGGTCCTAGACTGAATACACTGAATAAAAAGCAAGCAAGCTATGCAGCTCTTCGCTTCCTCACTGCAGGTGCAGTGTAACAAGTGCATCAAGATTCTGCGCGATGACTTCCCCACCATGATTAACTGTAACCTCAAATGGTAAGCCAAAAGAAACCCTTCAAATTGTTTGTCAGGTATTTTGTTGCAGCAACAAATAACTAATACATCTGTAGATACTTTGATCTTATACTTTTGATCTTCAAAACTGTTGCAAATAAATTTCTTTTGTGGAAACCATTACGATCCCCAGCCTAGACAAACTCATCCAAGCAGTGAACATCATATATCCTCATTTATGCCCCAGCAATGCTTAAGCATGCATGGGCAGCCTGTTTATGGCACTTCTCCAGTGGTTCCTGTCCAGGGCAGTCCTACATGCTTGTGTTATTGTCATACCACAGTCTTCCTTTATGCTGTCTATCCAGCATTTGGGGGGGGGGGCTTCCTCTTCTCCTTATCCCAATGCACTCCTCCAAGCAGTGCTATCTTCGGGTATCTCTAATGAGTGTACAACCCCCCCCCCCACCAAAAAAAAAAAAAACCAACAGAATAGTCACATTCTCATGTTGGCCTCACATTGACAAGAGCTGAGAAAAAGCCAGTTTTTGGAGTGTCAACCCCTCCTGTTTACAGTTTAGGAAAAAAAATACCTGTACCCTTTAAACCACACCCTCAGTGTTGTTGTGCTTTACTAAATGGTTCAGATTTAGGAATTGCTGCACACTATTGAAGAATGTACATTGGGGTGAAGTTGTCTCTGTACAAGAGCTGGTTTTCCAAAAGGGGGTCATCATGGGGATTTTTTTTTAAAGTAGGGAGTTTGTACTGAATAGTTTGTTTGGCTCCATTGATCATTTTCTCTTTGCTTGAAGCCTGTTCTGTGCTTTTAAGGACTGATATTCATGGTTGTAGATGGAAGTTTCTGTCCTGCCTGTTCCTGCTACTATTCAGTCCCAAAGAAACACACAGAGAGGCTTATATTAATTATAAACTGTTTGGTCTATTAGCTCAAACTTATTAACTAGCTCTTGCAACTTAAATTTACCCATAATTCTTGTCTACGTTTAGCCATGTGCCTTGGTACCTTTTCTCAGTGAGGCATTCTTATCTTGCTTCCTCTGTGTCTGGATGGTGACTGACTCTCTACCTTTCCTCTTCCCAGAATTCTCTTAGTCTGGTCACCCTGCCTATACTTCCTGTCTGGCTACTGGCCAGTCAGCATTTTTTTAAAAATATTTATTTATTTATTATGCATACAATATTCTGTCTGTGTGTATGTCTGCAGGCCAGAAGAGGGCACCAGACCTCATTACAGATGGTTGTGAGCCACCATGTGGTTGCCAGGAATTGAACTCAGGACCTTTGGAAGAGCAGGCAATGCTCTTAACCATTGAGCCATCTCTTCAGCCCCTGCCAGTCAGCATTTTATAAAACTAATACGAGTGACAAATCTTTACAGTGTACAAAAGCATTATCCCACAGCACATGGTTCCCAAATGTCCAGCTTCCAGAGAGTATGTCTGGAAAAGTACTAGGAGAGGTTCAGAGAGCCAGAAGGGACAAGCTACTGTTGGCATTCCCTGTGTGGTTACACTATACTTGAAGCTAAAGTCCTATGCACTCTGGTAATTCCTTCCTTCTCTAGCAGTAATGGCCACTCTTCTTTTACTACTAACCCCAGGATGCCTTAGCACCCCTTTTTGATAGAGTAATAGTGACTTTATTAATTTGGTAGCTACTCGATTTGAAAAGTGCCAAGTGCATCTTCAAGGAACCCCTACAGATGCTAGGCTGGAGAAAAATATCAGTAAAGGGGTCCTAAAGTAGAAGCAAGAACAGGAAATGGAAAATTTCTGAAAATCGTTTCTTTTCCTTTGGTCTATGAGGTATGATCATATTGAATAGAGAAATTAAACAGTTTCTCCCACTACTTTCACTGCCTAAACATTGGGGGTATGCTTAGCTTTTTGTGTGGTGTCTAGGGAGCTTGATAAATAAAAGGACATAAAAAGTGTGGCCTTTCTCACTTTATCACTATGCTGTGATAAAACCATTTCCAGGGCAGGGCACAGAGGCATTATACTGATCTAGATGAAGATCTGATGTATGTTTAAGTGGGTACCACTCAGAGATAACTAGACACTGTTAACTGGTATACTTCATTTCAGAAATTGAAGCAACTGTCAAAGGCTGGGTCAACTCAGGAGAAGATATAAGGCAGACATCAGTACCCCAAATAAAACACAGCCCAGTGAGGTGTTGGCAAAAGTTGATTCTGTAGCGATATAAACATTTGCATGTTTGAGACAAAGACTCGCGTCATAATCTTTAAATTCAAGTAGCTGAGGATGATCCTTGTTTCTACCAAGTAAACTACATCCCCAGCCCTGTAGTAACAACTAATAAAGCAGTGGCAATTTTGTTCCCAGTTCTCATGGTTACTCTCATGTAACTAAGAAGAAGGTAACAAACTTGGAGGGAAATTATTTCTACATTTATTGAATATATTTGTGCCAGCCAGGACATGTTTTATATGGATTACCTCAGGAAGGACAGACAGAATTGGGGAGGAGGGAAGAATTGTAGCTTCATCCTTGCTCCTACTGGACATCAAGTAGCCAGACTTCCAGGCCTGCAGGGCCTTATTTCCAGTGTTCTAAGCCACTCTTGTTTTGGATTTTCTCTGTCTGTAGCTGAATGTGAGGGTTTTGGTCATGGTGCTAAGAGCTTCGATGGGAGCTGAAGTGAGAATGGTTGGTGGTAGCAACAATAGGTAAAAAGGGAAGCTTGTCAAACTAACAAGGAATATGTTCGCTCTTCTGTTTATTCAGTGTATGTTGTAATATGAGCGGCGGGGCTGCGTCTCCGGCACCCAGCCGCCCGCATGGCTAGCTTATGCCCCAAAATAATTACACGGAAACTGTATTCTTTTAATCACTGCCTGGCCCATTAGCTCCAGCCTCTTATTGGCTAGCTCTTACATATTGATCTAACCCATTTCTAATATTCTGTGTAGTACCACGAGCTGGCTTACCAGGAAAGATCTTAACCTGCATCTGTCTGGAGTGGGAGAATCATGGCGACTCCTCACTCGGCTTCTTTCTCCCAGCATTCTGTCTGTTTACTCCACCCACCTAAGGGCTGGCCTATAAATGGGCCAAGGCAGTTTCTTTATTAAATGAAAGTAATTCCTCCATCAAGTGTATCTTTAGTAAGACTTAGTATCTACAAGTTCTACAAGAGCTGGGCCTAAGCCGGGCGCACGCCTTTAATACCAGCATTCAGGAGGCAGAGGCAGGCGGATCTCTGTGAGTTCGAGACCAGCCTGGTCTACAAGAGCTAGTTCCAGGACAGGCTCCAAAACCACAGAGAAACCCTGTCTCGAAAAACCAAAAATAAATAAATAAATAAATAAATAAATAAATAAATAAATAAATAAATAAATAAAAAAAAAGAGCTGGTCCTAAACTAGCTTAACAGGAAGGACACAGATAAACATAGAAAACCAAGTGAGGGCCGGGCGGTGGTAGCGCACGCCTTTAATCCCAGCACTTGGGAGGCAGAGGCAGGCGGATCTCTGTGAGTTCGAGACCAGCCTGGTCTACAAGAGCTAGTTCCAGGACAGGCTCCAAAACCACAGAGAAACCCTGTCTCAAAAAACCAAAAAAAAAAAAAAAAACCAAGTGAGCAGTACAGCAGGGGAATCAAAGGGAGAGAAGAACTTCTCTGCCTTAGAATGTTCTGCCCAGAGCAAGAGTGGGACTTCTCACGGGTTGTACATAGGTATGAGCGGCACGTGCTGAAGCAACCAATCTGCTATTCCATAGAGCAGTGGTTCTCAACCTTCTCTTTCATACAGTGCTTCATGTTGTGGTGACCACCAACCATAAAATTATTTTCACTCCTACATCTTAACTGTAATTCTGCTACTGTTATGAACCATAAATATCTGATATACAGGATATCTGATATGCAACTCAAAGAGGTCACACAGGTTGAAAGCCACTACCACAGAGCATGCTTGTCAGATTCCAAAATTGTTACCTGGGCTTGAAAACAAAAATCAGTTTATACATGTGTGTGTACCAAAGGCTCCAACCTTGGTGATATTTCCTTCTTCCCATCCTACCCACAGGTAACTAGCCACTATGCAGTCTTGGGTGCACTGCTCCAAATGCTGAAACAAACCTCAGGATTCTCAGTCCAGATCTCAGGGCCTTCCTATATTCCCAGGGTCGGTTTTAGCTTTGGCTGCCTGCCCCAATGAGACCCTTGACCTCCTTAAGCAGCTAGCTTTTCTTTGTCCTTCCTATGCCTAGTTTTGCTCATGCTGTTCAGATAAGCATATTAGATGGTGCCATGTCAGTCTTGGGTTGAATCTAAGAGTATTTTTTTTAAAGTGTATTATGAATATACATGTGTATATATGCTTATGTTGCATGCACACAGTGGCAGTGCTGAAGCCTGGGCCTTACACATGCCAGGCAGGTGTCATACCTGAGTTACACTCCCAGCTCAGAGACTCTTCTGATAAGTTTAACAACCTGTGTTTTTTTTTTGTCTATTTAATACCTTCTATAATCTAAGTGAGATTGAGAGTATGTTATTAAAGAGGAAACTGAGACCCAAGAATATATAACTTATCCAAGACCAGTTAGAAAGTAACAGAGCTAGTGTTTTTTTTTTTTTTTTTTTTTTTTTTGGTTTTTCGAGACAGGGTTTCTCTGTGGTTTTGGAGCCTGTCCTGGAACTAGCTCTTGTAGACCAGGCTGGTCTCGAATTCACAGAGATCCGCCTGCCTCTGCCTCCCGAGTGCTGGGATTAAAGGCGTGCGCCACCACCCCCCAGCCAGAGCTAGTATTTAACTCTGGCAATAATCTGTGTTCTTAGCCCTGGAGTTTACAGTTAGAATAAAGTCTTACAAGGTCAAAGAATAGTCTCCAATACTGGTCCTGTTTTTTTTTTCACCTGACCCCAGTGTTCAGAGTATGCAAAGGCACAAGGCCTGGGAGGTTTAGGATAATTCAAAGTACCCAGTAAGTAAGAGCAGGTTTTCTGTTCTCAGTCTCTCCGCAGATCTGAAGGAACTTGGCCAGCCATATGCAATCTCCTTTTCCTAGTAGAAGCTGGTTTCAGGGGCTGCGCAGAACAAAGGCCAAGGCTGGACTGATGCAAAAGGGATAACAGTAAAATTTTGCATATTTGCAATTGGCTAGGAAAACTCAAACTGGAGGTCTAAGTGTCTGGGCCAGTGGATTCCAAGGGATTTCATGTGTGACAGATGGTACAGTACAAAGTGTGCAAAGAACAGCTTACTCGAGTAAATCAGTTAACACTAGGTTTTTACTATTAATAATCATTTTCCCAGGTTAAATTTGCTTTCAAAACAACCCCCCCCCAACACATTCAAAAACCCTTTTGGAATATATATCTATATTACTATTCATAGAAAAAAGTTCTGGCCGGGTGGTGGTGGCGCACGCCTTTAATCCCAGCACTCGGGAGGCAGAGGCAGGAGGATCTCTGTGAGTTCGAGGCCAGCCTGGTCTACAAAGGGAGTTCCAGGGTGGCTGGAGAGATGGCTGCTCTTCCAGGGGTCCTGAGTTCAATTCCCAGCAACCACATGGTGGCTCACAACCATCTGTAATAAGATCTGGTGTCCTCTTCTGTACTGCAGGATACATGAAGGAAGAAATCTATATACATAATAAATAAAAATCTTTAAAAAAAAAAAAAAAGGGAGTTCCAGGACAGGCTCCAAAGCTACAGAGAAACCCTGTTTCGAAAACAACAATAACAACAAAAAAAAAAAAAAAAAAAAAGAAAAAAAGAAAAAAGTTCTGGCTGGGTACACACCTTTAATCCCACCACTCAGGAGGCAGAGACAGATCTAAGTTTGAGACCAGCTGGCTGGTAAATTCTAGGTCTACACAGGGAAACCCTGTCTCGAAAATGAAATAAAATGAAAAATAAAAACTTTTCTTTTCCAAAGTATAAAATGAGCTTGAAGTTATAACAGAATTAGCACTTTTTAAAAGCTGAAGCTCTTTATTTTTTCATTTTTTTTTTATTTTAAAAAAGCCGAAGCTTTTTAAAAGCTGAAGCTGGAGAGATATCTCCACGGTGAAGTGTGCTGTTCTTGAAGGGGACTGGAGTTTGATTCTTATCCATCCGTTCACGCATTTCACAACTGTGATGCCAGCTTACATGGGATCTGATGTTGTTTCAGCCTCCACGCACTACAACCGCCCTCACATGCACAAGTTCCCCACCCAACACTATCACATAATTAAAATATTTTTTAAAAATCATGTACAAGGGCTGGAGAGATGGCTCAGCGGTTAAGAGCACTGGCTGTTCTTCCAGATGATCTGAGTTCAATTCCGATCTGGTGCCCTATGGCCTGCAGGCATACATGGAGGCAGACTGTTGTATACATAATAAATAAATAAATCTTTAAAAAAGACCATTTAAAAAAAAATCATGTACAAGATTCGTATAAGATTTGGGGGAGACAAACTGGGAATAGTCTGCACAGGGGGAGCTCAGGGGTTACAGAAGAGGTGACAAGGCTCTGGATGGTGGAGCCCGGGCATTAAGATAGGTCTTTGCTGTTTCCTTCCTGATGTGTGCTGGCCCACTTCTGGAGCGGAGCGCTCCGGGCTGTCTGGTGGAGACATGCAGCAGGCATCCTGTTCATCCTCTAGTTTCCAACTTACTGGGCTCATGTTTTACAGCAATGCCACTCGTCCATTGCTGTTTTCAGCCCACCTTCTGCACCAGGTGAGATCAGTCCTGAGCACCAGTGCTTGCAAGTGTGTAGAAGACACACTATGAAATCAGGTGAAAAATAAAACATCTACAAGAAACTCACTCTACACCAAAATGTTTGGAATAAAACCATTCCTACATCAAAGACCATGTAATCCCTCCTTCATAATTCAAAATACAGAATAAAAGCAACTCAGAAGCAAGACTTTTAGTTGGACAGACCTTCAGTTAAAATCTTAGTTTTTATGATGGTGTGTGTGTCTGTGAATACACAAGTGCATATGAACGCACGTGTAGGGATTAACTCTGGGGACGTTCCTTGATTATTCTCCACCTCTCATATATGGTGTGTGTGTCTGTGAATACACAAGTGCATATGAACGCATGTGTAGGGATTAACTCTGGGGACGTTCCTTGATCATTCTCCACCTCTCATATTGAGGCAAGGTCTTTTGCTGAAACTGGAACTCACTGATTCAGCTAGTATACTTCACCAGCCTGCCCCAGGGATCCAGTCTCTACACCCCAAGTTTTGGTATTACAGATGGTTCACCCAATCTGCCTAGTATTAATATGGGTGCAAGGGATCCTAACTCAGTTCCTCCCACTGAGCCATCTCCCCAGCTCCAAGTTCCTAATGGTAGGTGACCTTGGACACAATACTTACCTTCTCTCTTAGTTTTACTGTACAGGGGATAAGGGTTCCTATCTCACTGGGATACTATGAGAAAGAGTAACAACATCCCCTGTACATAGTGAGCATTCATGATGATGTAGACTTGTGATCCAAATCCTGTCTGCAGCAAAGCACCTAGTTCTTCCCTCTTAATCCAAAGGAGTGCAACACCAATAGCCCCTGGGATTTATTTCCTAGTCCCACAAAATCAGGATGAGTTTGTGAAAATGAGGTATGCTCATTATTCATTGTAGCATGTGACCATTAGAAAGAGCATCTAATAGATCTACATTTTCCAAAGAGCAAGTTCCTGTAGTTGAGGTTTCCATCATCTGTCTGAAAAGAGACTAGTCATTACACTGGAAGTGCCCAAAGCACTGGGAACCACAGTAAATGAAGCTGCAGTGCTCCTGCCCCTTCTCTTCTGGAGGTGAGAGGAGGTGCCAAGGATCCCAGGTCTTCTGCTGCCTTGGTTTCCATGAGCTGCACTCATTTTGCTTCTTTGGGAGGCTTCCCTGCTGCCCATGAAAACACTGTCTGCAGTGTTCCTTCTTGATTCCACTCCCTCCCTCCAATGCAAGAACTTACCCTCCCCTTTTTTAATTTATTGGTATTTATTGAGCTCTGCATTTTTCTCTGCTCCCCTCCCTCCTTCAGCCCTCCCCCAAGGTCCCCATGCTCCCAATTTACTCAGGAGATCTTGTCTTTTTCTACTTTCTACTTCCCATGTAGACTATATCTATGTAAGTCTCTCTTAGTGTCCGCGTTATTGTCTAAGTTCTCTGGGGAATTTATCTTTTTTTATATCATCCCTGAACCACACCCACCTTCCCTCCCAGTATCTGCACTTAGATGTATTTCTTACTATGAAGTTGAGCTTTGCTGCCCTTACCTTTTTTGTCTATGGAAGCCCAGAGGCTTAGGCTTAGTTTTCCAACCCGGTAATATTGTGGCTACAACAGTGCCTGGCACACTGTAGGTGCCTAGTGAACACTTGTAATGTGCTCAGATAGAAACAGTGTTCTTAAGAATTCATCCATTGCCAGTGCCTTTAATCCCAGCACTCGGGAGGCAGAGGCAGGCGGATCTCTGTGAGTTCGAGACCAGCCTGGTCTACAGAGCTAGTTCCAGGACAGGCTCCAAAGCCACAGAGAAACCCTGTCTCGAAAAACCAAAAAAAAAAAAAAAAAAAAAAGAATTCATCCATTAAAGAGTTAAACTATTTTTTAAAAAACTAGAGAAGCACCCATGTAGTGGCATTTCATTTGTTTTTTAATAAATAAATCTTGCCCAAGGATCAGAAAAGTAAAACAGCCACAATGGCCTGCCTTACAGACCAGGCTGCAATGACACACACCTTTAATCTTAGTTTGCTGTAGAAAACAGGCAGTAGTGGTGCACGCCCTTAATCCCAGAGCTACAAAGAATTATAAAAGAGGGACTAGACAGCTCCCAACACAGTCTCATTCTGAGATTCCTGGAGGCAGGATCACCATTTTGGATTGAGGTGGGGTAAGAGCCAGTGTCTGGCTGCTGCTTTTCTGACCTTCAGGTTGAACCCCAATTTCTGTCTGAGTTTTTATGAACCGTGCTTCCCACTCACATCTGCCTCCACTCTGCCGTCTCATCTTAACAACCACTCGAGTCTTTCTTCACTCTTCCCCAGCAATACCTCTGTTGAGACATTAGTTTCCACATTTAGATCCTCAGAAATAGTAAGAACATAACAGTTTTCTACATTCTAGTACTTGAGATTCAGAAAAAGGACCAGAAAGTCAGAATTGGATATAGAATTCAGATTTTTTCTTTCAGAGACACATTTTATACAACTTTCAACATTTATACTTTTAAACAAAATGAGCAAAAAATACACTGAGTGCTAAAAAAATCAAAACAGAAGTAATACAATTTTAATTTCAATATTTAAAAATACACAAATTAGGAAGTAAGAATTCTAAGTACAACTTTAAGCAAGTCACTTGTCTTCCCCTATAATAATAATATAAGCTACTTAAAGACTTACAAATTCAGAGTAAAACAGAAACAAAATAAATACTGTACACTTTCCCTGCCTGCAGGCAAAAGATGGGAAATACTGTTCTGAATAAAAACAAATGCTCTTAAAGCTTCAGCATCCCACTCCCAGCCACACCCCATTCCATTGTCATACAGTGTGTTTCTGTAGCCAAAGGACACGCGCACACACTGCCTACACAAATGAGACACTACTCTGCACACAGCCCAAACAAGAAGAGTAACAGTCACCAGGGACCACGGACATAAAAACCAATAAGGAAAGTCAGGCTAGCAAAACATTACTACAAAACTAGTAAGTACCATAGCCAACAATTGTCCTGTTTTCAAATTTCACAGAGTTAAAACCCCTACAACCAATACTACCCCTCCCCATTGCCACCCTCCAACACCCTAAAAGAAAACTTGCTGAGACACTGGTAAAGTTAGATGTTTCACAATAAATGTGAAAGCTCATACTATATAATCTCTTAAAATGAACCTTTCATCCTTTCCACAGCGTGAAACTGTTATGGCTTAATTATATTAAAAGTAGAAAAGTCTTTCCCAGAGGAAATACAGTCTGCAAAGATGCACATGCATTTCCTATCAGTGCTATGTCACACTTAACAACTGCATGACTCGCCTGTGCAGTCAAGAGCTGTTTGTGGAAAAACTGAGGTTACAGCATTTGATTCAGTCTAACCATAAACTGTAAGGCCCTTAGTTTGGTTTAGGATTCTTTTGCAAGATAAAATAACCTTGGGGTTCACTTAGCAAGTTACACCTCAGGTCCCTGACTATATTGTGTAAGTATATGCATACTTTGTGAAAATGTTACTTATGAATCTTAAGAGGAAAAAAATTATTATAGGCAAGGAATCAACTCTACAGTTAATGTTGGCATTTCTTATCAAACAAAATCCACCAAAGAAATATAAGCATATGTATGTCTTGGTTATTTTATTCCTGCAAAATAGTATATTTTCTAGCACTTATGATAATTGTTTTGGTAAAAAATATGGAGGGAAAATAGCTGATTATTGTGAATAGAAACAAAAAAATACTATTGAAGACAAACCTATCCTGATTAAGTTACACTTACGACTGCTTCCTGTAATAAAAAAAAAAGTGAATCTAGAGTATCTTGCATAGGTAAACTACTTGGAGGTCAAGGGCTACGTGGTAGCCAGGGTTTCATTAATGAATAGTGCAGAGCAGGTAAATTTGTTGGAAGAATCACTGGATAAATCTTTAAAAGGTTTTAAACAAAAAGTGTAATGTCACAGTTAAGACAAAGCCTTAAGAAACTAGAAGGGCACCAAGGGTGACGGGGAACCTAAGGGCTTCCTTCTCCAGTGAGTGTTGTTTGCTCCTCCCCAGTAAAGAGGGAGACTTGCTACAGAAGAATAAAACCGTGGTAGTGAAGATATGCCAGCTGCTTTGGAAATACACATTTGCTTTTTAAAAATCTTTTAAAAATGTTTATATAAAGGGTATCAAATATTTATTTCACTTATGGCATGAAAGCAAAATAAGGGAAGGGTTAGCAGTAAGGCTACAGAATGAAGGTCAACTATGCTGAACAGCAATTTAGGGAGTATACTAATTATTGTTTCTGTCTAGCTCCAAGAACACATGTGGACAGCAGCTACAAAACAACCAAAAAACCAGGGTCTGTGCAAAGTATCAGAAATCCCAAAGCCACTGTGTGTCCTTAGGCAAATCTCTGTCCTATCTCAGTTACATTGGTCACCCTTAATGACTAGCTTTTCCTAGACAAAAGATACGATGCTTAATTTTTTGAGATTGCATTAAATAAAAGTCTAGGGTATCAGTAACAGTCTGAAGGCTGTAGCTCCTCTTGTTCTCTTTGTGGTGCTAGGGATAAAACCCAGGGCCTTTTACATATAAAAGGCAAGACCTTCTTTCTTACATAGGAAGCAATCAGTTTAATACATAATGGGAAACGAGAATTTTTGAGACTGATTTGCATTTCTTATTTCTCCATGTGAAAACTGAAAATGCACACTTGCTATGATCCTTCTTTCTAACAGCAGTATACTAGGCCACACCATGATTCCTACCAGCTCTCAGGAAGTGTCTCACCATTGCAGAGCATCTTCTGAAGAAGCCAACACTCATTGTTGAACACTGAGCCACCTTTCTACACTACTCTCTAGGCTATTAGTACCTAACCCAGAGCTGTCTTGGCAGAGTTTTTTTTCCTAGTCACCTTATGTTTTCCCTAGTCCCACGGGTAGCTGCTAACTCATTTTAAACTCATCACCTTTTTTATCGTTTGTCCCTGAAGGGTTTGCCAAATAAATCTGGAGAACAGTACCGTACTAATTCCTCTTTGAGAAAAACCTAAAGCTAGCTTTTCTGTTGTGCTAGGTAACTATCACTGACTTTGATGAAAGCTCTCACTTCAAGCGTAAAATCTGATTCTAATTCAGCACCTTGTTAGGAATTTTTCAGGTTTTTAGGTAGCATGCTCTGGGCATATATTAGATATCAAGTAAATATAATGAATAGAAGCAGTTTTCATTTACAGATTTCTCTAAAGATGCACTCATCAGCAGTTGTAACTTATTAATTAACTGACATAATAGCTGAAGAATGTTGGTCTTCACTGAGTATCATTAAGCATTTTTATCCAAACTTACAAATAAGAAAACTAGGACTTAGAAATAAAATTCAGGGTTGCTCAGTTGACATAAAGGGCAGAATACAGACCAAAATGCAGGTCTTTTGATTCCTTCCAAGCTATACCATACCCTTATATTACCAACAGAAATGACTAATTTGTGGAATTTTTCTTAAATGTTAAAGAACAGAGACCATTTTTTAAAAACACTTCCACTTCTACAGTGGAACATCTCAGTTGAAACTAATGAAGTTAAACTGTTTTGCTCTGTTCTCCTTACAAATGGGTCATCTTCTGCTTAAGTCTGCTTAGAAGTGAAAACTGCTGCTAACATGCTGGAGAAGTCACACCTTTACAGGCAGACAAAAACTGAAACTGATTCCTCTGCAGTGCTAACGAGGTCTGGGCACACAGTAGATGTCTCATAAATACCTACTGATCTCATTTGAATAAATACAGTAAAATACATTTAAAAAGGAATTAACTAGGATTAGTAACACAGGGAATAGTATTCAACTAGTATTTAAGTATTAAGCTAAGTATTTGACTAGCCATATAGATGAACTTATCTCCTCTGAGTTTGTGGTTTCAGTAGATGGTTCAATTTTATGTGCTTCAAAAATGAACTTCATGAATTTATGAATTTCAATGTATTCCAAAGATCCTGAACTACTAAGCTGCCAGTTTTGTATTCTTAATCATTTACCAGTATTGCAGAGCATAATATTATATAATATTGTGAATTACAGTACAGTAGATTCCAGGTTAAGGGTCACTTAGTTGAATTAAAACAGGATCACTACTGCTATTAAAGCTGCACATGTTAGATCATTAGTTCTCAATTTTACACACTTAGCTTATAAGTAACTAAACGCTATCACTGCTGTCTTCTTACTGAAGCTGTGATATACTGTGTATAGATGAGACTACCTATTACTATAGAGCCCAGATCCCAGCAGTAACCACACTTCAAAGTCCAGCCATTTCTATGAGATAAAAGGACACATCACAGTTGGGAAACTATAGAATAGGTTTCACTAGAAAAGTCACTGGCTGTGTGGCTGAAAATTTTCAACTCAGAAAAAGATATATGGATGCTTTATTAGAGACTTGCTAAAAGTTTTGTAATTTAGTCAGTTATGGGTTTTAAATGCTCAAAAATGAATTCACAGTACTGTTATTTAAAAATTTGAAATAGTGGCAACTCAAAATTAGTGTTTTATTAGCCTAAAGACACAGGGTGGATACTGGCCACAATTTTAACTCATAAAAATAAATTGTTTTAAATTTTATGATCAAAAAATAGTTAAAATACTTAAGAGTTGTAAAAAAAAAATTCCAACCCATTATAACTGGAAAAAGAAATCATCCTTTTTATTTCTTAACCCAAATAAAAAATGTGTGCCCTAACAATAAAACAGAAAACAAAGACATTACAGTGATATACTGTGAGAAGGTGAGGGACCAGTCAATCCAGAGTTTGGTATCTTGAGATACAACCTCCAGCTGGACTGCATTCTTCTCTCTACTAGTTATGGCATAGTGCAGGCAGGGGTTAGGGAGGCTCCTACAGATACTAACAATTTCATAAAAATCCTTCTTCCTGACACCCAAAATAAGAGCGAAATTTTTGTCCAGATAATCTGGAACAAAAAGATCAACTCATAATTTCTTTATCCCATGAAATATTGTAAAAGACAGAGTAAGAAATATTTCTCTTTGGAAATATATGCTTTGAATGCAACTATGAAAGATAATGGTACATAATTCTTTCCTTACAACTTAATGCTTAGTGCAGAAGGAAACGTCTAGCTACTTTGCTGAGTGAAAAAGACAAATCCATTATACAGCCATACTTCTCCATAAAAATAAATCTCACATTATTTGCCTATATTGTCTTTATAGGAATTTGTAAAATATGATACTATCAGACCCCCAGTATTAATTTATTTTTATGCCATGAGGGAAAATAGGGAGACTAAAAACTATTACAAGCAACTGAAAACTTGCATTTAGTAAAAGTTGTACATAAAAGAGATAAATGATTATTTTAACTAAAATTCAACCAGATACTTAAACCTCCATATGCTACTAGCCAAGACAGATGGAAGAAACTGCAGAAAGCACCCATTTTACTCCAAATCTGTATTGAAATAATTCTTCAGAAAATTAAAAAGTAAAACACACACACACACACACACATCCCATTCCAACATGCTTGCTTCTATACAACTTAATATAGTATAATCTTATTGTATTATGGATTTTATGCAGATTTGAACATCCTAAATCAAATTGTATTTCTAAAAAATTATGTCTAGTTAATAAAACCATGGGAAGATATAACCTGTGTTAGATGTTGGCTCTTCCAACACCAGCAGTATGAAGAAGGCCCTCTGTAATTATAAAGGTTTTTGGAAAAACTACGAACATGACATTTTAACCAAACATATACTTTCCCCATAGGAAAAAGATATTAAAGCTGTTCTCTTTGGGACCCAGATATCATCAGGAGAAATGAAAATGAAACAAGCCTGTTTCTTTACATGTAGAAGAAAACCACAATGTCAAAAGAAACGAGAAATGAGGACTCTTTTATGTGGTTCTTAAACATTGGCTATGAAGGTGTTTCCCTGCAAAGAGAAGAGTCTTGGGTCATCTCAATATGTTGCGGGGGAGGGTGCAGTGGGAAGGTGGGGGGTGTAAGGGAATCAACCTGGATAACAGTATGCACCTTGGATGTTAGCAAAAGCGAAGCTAATAGCTTATAAAAAACACATGAAATATATAAAATAAAATGATTTCATATACATCTTAATTTAAAATAATTAATGCATCAAATCCCTGTTTAAGACTTTAACCTGAATATCAAATTTAAGAGTCCAGACTAGCTACCGTTACTGTGGCTCTTCCCACAAGTAACACACACACTATCAAAAATAATTTAAAAACCTTCACATTCTTAAATCTAAATTAGTGAGATATTTCTCCAGAAATCTTCCAAATAAATAGCTTTAAAAAAGAAAGAATTTAAAAGCTGTTAACTTTAAAAAAAAATCTGTTAAATAAATTATTGATAATTCTTTATCCTACTACTGAAAATAAATCAAGACACTACCAACAACAAACTTAAATTCAAGCCCTGACAAGAGACCCCTTTCCAGTTCAAGGCCTCTTTTTAAGGTTCTACCCTCCTTCTTCCTCTCCCGACCAGGTCCAAAGGGTTATTGCTGAGTGGGTGTGGCACAGTGAAGACGCAGCATCGGGTCCGTTCTGTTCTTCAGGCAGTGTTCTTACTGTACACAGCTGCTCCGGGCAGGGACGGTGGACGGTGGACACGCCAGGCCTCCACATCCCAAGACTGGCCTCCAGAAGGGAGAGTGACTGCAAGAGCAGCTTTGTCACACAAAGAAACGTGCATGGCCATTTCTGTTCAATTTAAGGATTTTCCCAAGACGCTGTTTAGCTGTTGCCATTCCTTTTTTTGGACGTTTACCTATAAAACACCAACAACAATGTTAATACTCTCAAAAAGTATGTTTGGCATATAACACCTGGAAGACTTAAAAGAGAGCTTCACAGAAGTTTGTTGTGTGTTCCAAAAGTAGTCACATCTCTGGACTTCATATCTTAAAAATCTTTCCATGCTGGGTGGTGGTGGTGTACACCTTTCTTGGGGGGCAGAGGCAAGTGGATCTCTGTGAGTTCAAAGAAACCCTATCTCGCAAAAAATCAAAAAACAAACAAAACCTTCCACATTATCACATAAAATAGAAAGGCACTGTCCTCCTAAACTATGCTTCAGCAACAAAGTACACTGCAACTTAATGCATTCCCCAGGAACCACCGCTCTTCTGCGCCTCGGGTCATGCTCTCTTCTGTTTCCATTGCTATTTCTTCTGTCCCTTGTCTCTTAAACCCTAGTAAACCCATTCTTTCTAAGGCCCTACATCCTGAGCCTCAGAAAACCACTGCTGCCCCCTAAGATTGGCTTAAGTATCCTCTCATTGTTACTATAGTAGCTCATGCCCACTGCTTTATGCTACTGTTCATAATGGAAGAGATGATGAGTATACAGCAGCAATTCTCAGCACTTGGGTCACAACCCCTTTGGGAGTCAAACGGCCCTTTCACCTTTATACACAGTCACAAAGATACCTAACCTGCTAATGTACAAAAGTTACCTTTTGTTGCCTGGTTGCTGATGGGTGGTGGGTTTGATGCAGGTCTCTTGGTGGGGTGAAGGGGCACTGAAAAAGAAGTTTCACCAATAGGCCTTTCCGGACTTAGACTGCCATTAGCTATTTGGCATGGCCCTGAAACCAAGCTAGGATTCAGCATGTACTTTCCATTTTGAATGCTTGAGTTACTGCTGTCCACACAATGCCTGCTTTGTGCCTTCTGACTGATTTCTGAAGAGCTTTCCTTTTTGATGTATTTCTGGCTTCTACTTAAGTCCTAAAGAAGAAGAGAAAGGAATGTAGTTACATTTTTCAAGTTTCAGATAAATGAGGTATTTTGCTCTTTGCATTACCAAGATCAACAAAGATGAGGAAATGAACAACTCAATTTTGTTTTTTTTCTTTCTATATTATGTTTCATAAAGTGTGTGTGTGTGTGTGTGTGTGTGTGCACGCATGTGCAATGCCTGTCCATACATCAGGATGCTTGTGTGGGGGCCAGAGGACAACTTGTGGGAATTGTTTCTCTCCTTCCATCATGTGGGTACCAGGTATCAAGGTCAGGCCATCAGTCTTAGTGGCAAGTGCTCTTAATCAGTGCTTGACAGTACCTACCCTTCATGATGGTCAGTTCAGTCCATAAAGAGACTTAAAGGTTTGGAAGATTAGTTCTTACTTATTACTTGAGTTTTGAAGTTCATTATTAGGTCAAGATCAAACAAGAAGTGCTGCCTTCTATCCCAGAATTGGGAGGAAAACTGAAACAGAAGCAATGAACCCACAGTTTCCTTGGCTCATCATGGTTCTCAATGCAATGTGCTATCTTTTAGAGTTCTCTTTCTACCATGTAGGTCCCAGGAATACACAAGCCATTAGGCCTAGTAGCAGGCACCTTTAGCAGCTGAACCTTCTTGCTGGCTCCCATTATTACCCCTTTTCAAACACAGCTAGTGTAGGTTCATCTCTACTATCTTAGTTTGCTAGAAAAATTCCATATCCAGGCCTAAGCCTGATTTTTCTTTTAACTAGAAGTACTCTTTGAATCTCTTAAAATAATTAGGTCAATTTATAAGGATTTCCTTAAGTCCTGAAATTAACTGAGGTCATGAGTGACATCAAAAGAGAAAGGAACTGAATAGACACATGAAGTTTTACACAGAAAGCAAAAACAATATTGAACATCCTAAATCTCTTCTTTATATTTCCATTTGAAATATACCTGAGGATTAAATCTGGAAGTCCTATCAAACTGTTTAGTCCAGGAAGAAGTCCTCAAATCTTGATCTGCAGTCTTGTCATGGTATCCTAGAAAGTAGTTTGGATTAAGTTATCTTTGCACAAACTTATCTTAAAACTAACCCAGTACTCACAACTGAAAGCAAATGTATGCCAACATTTCATTTATATATTAACTATTTATTCACATACCTTTTCTTTTACTAGACTCCTTAAAACAAACAAAAATCCCACAGTTAGCAACTCTCAACCAAACTTGCTATTTCTTTCAATTTTCTTCAAACTGTCTTTATATGACAGGCTTTGTGCTAGATGCTAAAAGACCTACAGTCAAGCACGATGGCCATAGATTGTTGATGTGATGCAAACCAAATGCAATACACGTCTGTAAAATGACATATTTTCCATCAGGACAAAGGTATATATTTCCCTGTATTAAGGGACCAAACAGATTATAGGAAGGCAAAATGGAGCAGAGAATGGCAGGCAAACACAGATTTAAATTTGAGTTCTTCCAAATACCAATGCAACTTTAGACAAGCTATTAAAGCATTCCAAAGTTCAGTTTGCTCTTATACACTATGCAAAGATTTGGGGAATCAAGTGATCCCGGGTTCAAATTCCAACAGATTTGAATAATACCTGTGTGAAGTGTGTAAAATTAAATTAACCTTATCAAATCATATTTCCTTTTCATATAAAATGGAGGTCAAGGTCCTGGTGCATAGATGACCCTATTTATTTGGGACTGAACACAATTGCTACATGTCCTTTTCTCAATCCTAAGATTTTGGGGAAATGTTTTTCTCTCTGAAAGCACAGGGGAGAAACACTAGGTGGCATTACTGACATGCTGTTTCTGTTACTTCCTTTTCAAAGAGTTTGAGAAAGCGGTCTCAGCCAGAAAGAAACTATGCAAAACTCATTTCTCCTCTCCTAAAAGGAAAATGGACTGATTCTGCAGACCAATTAGAACATTTCCACTCTGGGAGCTCTTATAGTTGGTGACAGGAAAACAAGACTATCTTTGCAAGATGACAGAAGTATGCCCGTGGACACAATTCTCAGCCCCGTGTCGTTAACATTTTGAGTTTTAACATTTGAATTACATTTTAATTAATTGTTGTGTGGAGGTCAGACAACAACTTGTAGGAATTGTTTCTCTCTTTCAACTATGTGGGTCCTGGGGATCAAACTCAGGTCATTTGGGGATTGGCAGCAAGCCCACTGAGGCACCTTGCTGACCCACATTTTGAGTGCTTATGCTTTCATCTTACATGACTATATAAAAAAGCATTCCTTAATGGTAAACAGCCCTTATTCATATTATCTCTAACCTCAACTAGGATCACAGCACTATTAAACTGGGAGTCATATATTACTTTTTAGAGACTGATTTTGTGTTTCTTACCAAATTCTACTGGTTTATCACAGCGATACAGCTGCCTAAGCTCAGGGTTACTGCTGTGGCAGCTGCTGGGATCCTGGAGAGAGTTCTTCTCACTGCTGCAGTCTGTGCTTTGTATCTGCCTCTGTAAACACGTGGAGTAGTGCAACCCTGCCATAGACAGCATGCCCTGAATAGCTTCTTCCTCTGTGCTCGTCGAGGTAGGATATTCCCTAAGGAGCAGGTGATCCAAAACATAACAGTGTATTTCTTCTGATTAAATATTCAGTAAAACATAAAACTAAAGGTGTTTTCACAGCATTTACATCACAATACAAAACAATTACTACCATCCACAAGCCTACCTTTTAAATGGAATTTCATTTCTAGATGGCTTCTGGCTCTTTTGAAGGAAGTTCCTCACTATATTGGATTCCTCCTTAAAGTTTGATGTTATTTCATGTTTCTTTTCATCACCTGAACTTTCAGAATCTTCTGTGGCAAAATTAATTTTCTGAAATAATAAATCATTAAATGGAAACAAAGCTAAAAAGAAATTGACCAAGACTGTACAAACTAATTGAATTTTATGTTTAGAAGTTAGAATATGAATTATAAAATTACTTCTTTGTTTCACATCAAAACATAAAACTTTCTAGTAACTACAGTAACCTACTAACGGAATACAAAACATACAGTTACACTTTTTTTTTTTTTTTTTTTTTTTTTTTTTTTTGGTTTTTCGAGACAGGGTTTCTCTGTAGCTTTGGTGCCCGTCCTGGAACTAGCTCTTGTAGACCAGGCTGGCCTCGAACTCACAGAGATCCACCTGCCTCTGCCTCCCGAGTGCTGGGATTAAAGGCGTGCGCCACCACCGCCCGGCTCAGTTACACATTTTAAGGTAAAATAAAATATAACCTGTGAGAACATAAACCACACAAGAGCTCAGTGTAAGCAGATGAATCTCTGCCTCCACCCTTACCAGAACCCAACAAAAATTGCTTATGAATGTGACCGGGCACATGATGTTGTATACACACAGTAACACTATGGGAGACTATGTGCTGCAGAGACTATGTGCTGCAAAGCCCAGAGATAAGCTTTGGGAAATCTGTTATCAACCTTCTTCTACATGGGTGTTCATCATCCCACCAAATGACACATAAAGTTTGGGGTTCTGAGCATACCAGTGCAGTGCAATCAGGTCCAGAGTCTTCTGAATCAGAAACATCAGAATATCCTGATGTTCTATTCCTGAGTTCTGATTTTACACTTGTAAAAGTTCCTGAAGAAGAATTTTTAAAGAAAAGAAAGGACAAGAACCAGTCATTCAAACTTTGGGGCAAGGAGAAAAGATGATCTCTAAAATCTGCCCAGTTTCAAGATGTCTTTCCATCTCCCACAGTATCTCCCCTTTCTCACTGCTTTTCTTTTCCCCATCTTTTCCTCTCTAACTGACCAAGATATACACTGATTGAAGTATATCCTTAAAATATCTGTGATATTTCTTTCCAGGAAAAACAAAACAAATCTTTAAAACTAAAATGAATTACAAGCTGCTTCTGACTTCCCCTTGGTTTTCTTTAGAGAACAAAAAGGTAACTCTCAAAGCTCACTGCATTCACGGACTGTGGGTTCAAGTAGTTTATAATCTGGGCCTTTCTCTTCCACAAGTACTGCTGCATAGCAACTGTCCCATCAGTTTTCAGTGATATACTGTCTTGCCCTGACATGTGAACAAAGACAGTTACCAACCACAGAGGACCAGACTTACTGGGAACTAGTGGAAACAGATATTCAAAATGAATCCAATAGTATTCATTATGCAGAACACCTACTCGTCAAAAATACTGTTTTTAATTACTTTTTAAATGAAAAGGTATATGCTGTTCTTGAAAACTGTCTGGGAATTAAGATTTACTCAAAGAAAAACTTCAAGGAGAAGATGATATTACATTACTACAGTTTCTGATATTCCTATTATCACTTCACTTGATGATAACCAATTAACATACCAGTAGGAGCTGCCTGTCAACAGTCAATCAAATAGCACCACACTACTTGGATTCCCATTAGCTGCAGATCACCCAACCAGATGTCTCTTAATTATGAGAACCAAAGACATGTTAGCAAAAGCCATATGTGAAATGAAGTTAAACTTGAAACTCACTTTGGGGAGTAGAAGCTATAAAGTATATGAGCTTTTTAAAGACAGGGAAGCTATCTGGGTCTTGCTGACCATCACATACTCCTTCACTGGTAATCTGCCTCTGGCTACCACACCTAATGGTGATCGATGACCTATTTAAAAATACTTTAGATTTTCCAAACAGTGTTATAAATGCAAATGTTTTCAATCCTACAACAATTCAAACACCAGTGAGTTACCTATTACCACATTAGTGGAAGAATGAAAAACATACTGTTTAGTGGTTTTGGAGATCCTTCACTTTCTGCCCCCTCTCTTCCTGAGCTCTCTGTCTTTATGTCTGCCTTCTTTGTTGGTTTCTTGTCTTCTTCATTTTCACTATCTGCTGTATAAAGACTCCGATCTGCAAACAGCTGTCTCTCATCTCTATACCATAGAAGAAAAAACTGCATCAGAAAAGCATAAGGCTGTGTTCCCTTCCCCTCCATTCATTCAGACACACTAGAGAATTGAGACCCTTTCACCTAATACAATTGGCTGTCCAATAATGTACAGTGATTAAGTGAGATTCACTAAAAATTAATCTGGTAGTTTGATGTACTTTACGTACTTAATTATTCTTCCATTTGTAAGCAGTAATCGTAGCTCACTCTCTTTTGCCCTCCATTCAGGTCCTGTAGAAGATGGCTGGATATGTCTGTTGAATTTTCCATTCGGTATGTCCTTAAAAGTGCAAAGCAAAACTGATTTACTCTCCACCTTCAGAAAGTCCTGATCAACTGAAAAAAGACTGCATACTGCTCCTCCTTCCATGGTCTTGCCTTGTAGAGGGATGGGCAGTTGCCTAGACTTGGAGAGATCTCAATGACCCAGAATCTAGAGTTCCTGATTCCAACACATACGAATTGCTTATCTTTCAGTAGAGCCATTAGCAATAAAATAATTTTCTAATATAAGATGTAAAATCTGCATAAAGAAAATCCAAACACAGGCCTTTCTTACTGGAGTCAAATGGCTTTAGGCAAGTATCACTTTTTTCTTGATGAAGTCCAGCTGTGGGGCTCTCTCACCCTAACCTGGACCTCATTCCTTCCCAAGACTGTCTACTTCCACAAGGCACAAGAGCCATCATTTATTAAAAGACATGATAGGAGCTGTTTTCTTTTTAACATATAAAAGATTCTCTTTGAGATCTTCTCCTTATTAATAGAACTTATTATAAGCTTTTCAAAATAACTATGGGTTAAGTAGGTTCAGTATCTCAAAACAGCATAATAGTATCAAATATAAGAACATATAAAATTATGACTATGTAACTTCTTTTAGTATTTTAAAGTCAGCAATAGCTCTATCTTACTTTATATTACCTATGTCAATCCTTAAGATGTAAAATTAAGGATGATGTAGATTTTATCACAAACTCAGTAGCATGATTTATTGAGGTGCCACTACCCCACACTCTTCCTGATTCTGTCCAGTACACCAGGACTTCAACTTAAATAGATTTCTTCTTTTTTTTTTTTATTGCACTATACATTTTTCTCTGCTCCCCTCCTTTCCCCCCCTCTCCCCTTCTACCCTTTCCTGTGACCCCCATGCCAATTTTGATAGTTGGACTGGTTCTATCGGTTCTGTGTTTGTCCAACTTACTGTACTGCCTGGCAATACTAATTCAAAGCTGTGTTTTCATTTGATTTCTTTTTTTTTTTTCTTTTTTTGAGACAGGGTTTCTCTGTAGCTTTGGAGCCTGACCTGGAACTAGCTCTTGTAGACCAGGCTGGCCTCGAACTTGAGTGCTGAGATTAAAGGCGTGTGCTACCACTGCCAGGCCTTCGTTTGACTTCTTTTGTTAGTTATGTATAAATTGAAACATCAACACCTGTAAGGCACTAAGCAAAGTAGCCAGCCTCTACTTCCTTGCTACCCTTCTTCTGGGTCCCCTCAAAATACTTAGCATTGGAAACACGTATTTTGTTGCTGCAGTTTGTTTGAGAAAGGGTTTCACTGCGTAGCCTTAACTTGCAGTAATCCCCTTGCCTCAGACTCCCAAATGCTAGGATTATAGGAATGTGCCATCATGCCCAGCCTTAAATTATATCATTTTAATCTATGTCTCCGTCTTCCAACTTAAATTTTGATAAAACCTACATGGGGGTAGGGACTCAAGTTTGTTTGCTCGCATCTTTTTCAGAAACCAGAAAAATGATATTTGGATATATACTTTTTTTTTTTGTTTTTCGAGACAGGGTTTCTCTATGGTTTTGGAGTCTGTCCTGGAACTAGCTCTTGTAGACCAGGCTGGTCTCGAACTCACAGAGATCCGCCTGCCTCTGCCTCCCAAGTGCTGGGATTAAAGGTGTGCGCCACCACCGCCCGGCTGGATATATACTTTTTAATTTTATTTATTGAATAATGAACATGTCAGCAAATGAATGAACTCTAGGTATCTTAACACCACACCACTGACTAGAAAAACAAGATTCATGGACTCCCACAAACAAATATTAGTCTCTATAAATGCACAGTAGAAACTAGCCGAAATGCTGTATGTACTATCCAAACACTTTTTGGATCCTGATATATACTTGCCTCCTCCCACGGACACATCTCTAATCTTCTGAGGACTTCCCTTGTATGGAGCTCAAGGATATCTAGGTTAGAAGGAGTTCTGACATGATGATCTCGAAGTTTCCTCATCTTTCGCCGGGAATGATATGGTGAAGATGCTTCATTTGAAGGCCGTGAAACTGGACACACAGTAGGAATTCCCTGAGATTTAATTGGTTTGCCATTTTCTTCCTATAAAAATCAAATTCAGAGTATGTTTTATGGCAAGGTTCCTGTACATATATCTAACTAAGCAATTAACCATAAAATTACTTTAACAAACAAACACATCCTATTCAATCATTTAAGACGAAGTTAAATCAAGTCCTCAGCTTTCCTGAGCTTTTTATTCCCTTCTCCTCCATATACTTTGTGAATAATGCATTTCCTTATTTTATCTGAAGAAGATTTGGGGTGAGGGGAGCTGATTCAGCTTCCCAAGTGCTAGGATTACAAGCATGTACCACCACATCAAACTTTCATCTTAAATTTGTAATATTAAATTGGAGTTGACATTTTCAGAAATGATACTTGTGTTACTAAACTATCAATTTGGCTTTACTGTGCATGAAACACATATATGCACATATATGTCACAGATAATAGGTCATATATTTTATATATATTTGATAAGACTTTTGATAGAAAACTCATTTACATGCCATTACTATCACTCTTTAATAAATTTTTGCTACATCTGAAAATACATGAAATAGTCTATCCATTGACAGTAAACCCAGTATAGTGATCTTACTTAGAGGTTTAGAGATTTTAGTTCAGTAGTAGAGGGAACTTGCCTAACAAGTGCAAGGCCCTGGGTTCAGTCCCCAGTACCAAGAACAAACAGACATGATCGATATTTCTTAGATGTATACTACTTTCCATTCTTGACATCCTGGTTGTGCAGCTAGCCTGTTACTGCTGAATCATGTCTCCAGCTCCTCTTCCTATTCTACAGTCCTCATGTAACATTAGGATTTATGTAAATTAATAAGTGTAAATGTAAATTACCTAATGTAATCTACCAGGTGGCCTCCATTCTGCCAGTAAATTTCCTCTTATTTCAAACTAAACACTAAACAAGCAAATTAGTTTCCAGAAGAACTATTTTAATACCGTTTTTCTATACTGACATCAGCTCTTAAAAATGAAAACATTTCACCTCATATATGGGCTTTTATCAAAGGCACTGACTTCTCAAATTGCTCCAGTATTTTTGGTCAAGGGAGTCCCTGATATTCTTTCGAACCCTGCCTCATTCCCCTTACTGTTCTGTCTCTTCCTCTAACTACTTCACTTACATTCATCTCTAGGTAATTGAAACTAAATAGATCTAAACATCATACTGTGACTTTTGCTTTAATTTTTGGAGGAACTTAGGGAATTTACAGTAACTGGAACTATTGCTTTGCTATTTTATTATACAACACTTTATATTTTTCTGTAAGACATTAGAAGCCTATAATCTGTAACGCCAACTCAGCTCACTGTATTCCTTCACCAGTGTCAAAGTGCTTTCAATATTTACAGCATGGTGACAGATCCATGTGCTTCTGGTAGCAGCACATGGTAGGCAGATAGCAAGCAGACACGTTTAATGATAACTTCTTACCTCTATTGCTCGAATAACTTTAGAAAGTTCCTTAATAAGATGTCCAGGTCTAACATTGTCTGGAATTTCAAAGGCATGTTCAGATACAAGCTGTATTTGGAGTAATAAAGAAAACCAAAGTCACTTAAAATTTAAAGCCCAACTTATTTCATAAAGTTCTCTATATTTTAAGGACCTGCTGATAATGTTAAGCCATTCTCAAGAGTTTATGTACTTGGTGGATGGTCACCTAAGAAGATCCACATATCAAATAAAATCCTCTTATTTGTCTCACAGTGAATCTTATTTTATAATGCATTCTACACCTCAAATCCCACTGTGATCCTAAGTACAACTATTAATAAAGAAATTAAGCCTAACATATAATTCAAAATGCATAAGGATTTTTGTAGGGAACATTGGCATTAAGTAATCCCTGTTTTTCATGGAAAGTATACTTTGAATAAATTTGAGTTAAAAGTTTAATAGTCAAAAGCAAATGAAAAAAAAATACCATTAACAGAACAAGAAATAAATTAGTAAGTGAGCATATCTACTAACTACAAATTAGTACCATTATTTTTATGTCTATTTACAAATTATTTATCTCCGTATCTAAGGACATTTGATTTTTGGACACAAACTCGTTTCATTTTTGCTTTATTACTGAATTGTTTTTAGTATAACTTGCAGAAACTAGTTAGCAACAATAACGTGCAATAGTGTTAAGTTGATACTGTTAAGTACACTTGGTAAGCACAAACTCACCCTCATTATCAGGGTGACACGGATACTTCAAGCTGGATTCCTCATCTGAGATACTTGGAATTAGTCATGTTTTAGATTTGGGGGCACTTCAGATTTCAGATTGGAGATGCTCAACCTTTTACAGGTTATGATGAGTATTGCCATACTACAGCTGAGGGAACTGAGACACTGACTTTATGTAATATATCCACAATGAAACAGCTTACTACTAGCAGAGATGAGATCTAATTCTGAATATCTGACTCCAGAACCCAAAATTTTAACCAGTATACTGAACTGCCTCTTATCTTTGAACAAAATTACTAAAAATGTAGAAATGTTTTGAAATACACTTTACTTACAATGCCTAATAATACTTGTAATAAAAACTAACTATGTACAGAAATCATGTATGATGTTTTTAGGATCAATTCTAATCTAGGGCTATTATAACCAAAATCCCAAGCAAGATGCAGGGATTTTATTTTCAAAACATTCTCAAGGCAATGCTAACACACATCTGAAGCACCCATCCAAAGCCTCTGCCAAGAGACAAAGGCACACAATTTCTACAGTTTACATTTTATCATGTTACACAGCTGTTAACTTGCTTATGCTTTTCCTCCTCACACACACGATAAAATCTGAAAGTGGAAGGCATGTTTTTAACTTTCCTTTATGTTTCCATAGCACCTTGCCCTAATGGATTTGTAGCACTAATCCTAAATTAAAATCCTAAAATGAAATTTCCTGGAGTATAGGCTAGTACTTATTGTTTCCCAGTATTTCCTTTTAAAAAATTTATATTATTATTATTATTATTATTGGAGGGAGGGAGAGAGAGAGAGAGGCAGACATACAGAGACAGGCACATGAACTTTGTGGAATTTCCTTTGACCTTTACATTGGTCCCCTGGTCTCAGGCTTACACGGAAGGTGCTTTATAGACATTAAGTTTCTCATTGGCTCTCCTCATTTCCCTTAATAGCAAGAATTTTATTTTAAATGGATAGCAAGCAAATCTGGAAATCATCAGCACATATCAATCATATTATTTAAGATCATGTGTGAAGCTCCATGGAGTTGAAATAAGGGTTCAAAAGCTTAGTGAAGAAAACATACATACATTATACATATTAGTTTTAAGCCTAAGTACGTAAGAACATGCTACAGAAGCAGAAGGGAAGTAAAAGTAAACATTTAACTCCAAATGCAGATTTGAATGAACTCTCAGAAAAGGCCTGGGATAACTGAAAACTATTCTTGCCCCTTCCTTTAATTTTTTTATAAACCTACCAGTGGCAAAGAGCGGAACTTTTTATCCTAGCCTCACAAGTTCTTACTGTGCAACAATCCTTTTCTACACTATGGTTATGAATATGTCAGCTAATAAAAAGCTGACAGGTCAGTAATTGGACAGCAAGTTAGGCAGGAAAGTCAAACTGAGAAAGATGGGAAGAAGGAGGGCAGTCAGAAGAGACGCCAGCTAGCCGCTGAGCAAGCAGGACATGTTAAAATGAGGTAACAAACCATGATAACCCTAACCATGAGTCACGTGGCAAAGCACAGATAGAAACATGGGTTAACTTTAAATGTAAGAGTTAGTTAGGCCGGGCGGTGGTGGCGCACGCCTTTAATCCCAGCACTCGGGACGCGGAGGCAGGTGGATCTCTGTGAGTTCGAGACCAGCCTGGTCTACAAGAGCTAGTTCCAGGACAGGCTCCAAAACCACAGAGAAACCCTGTCTTGGAAAAAAAAAAAAAAAGAGTTAGTTAGCCTGAGCTATCAGCCAAACATTTATGATTCATATTCAGCCTCTGAGTCAGTTATTTGGGACTGGGTGGTCAGGACAGGAAATGTCCGTCTCCAAGTTCTCTTGGGAAAGTTACTTAAATGGGGACACCGCAGCACCCAGACCCCACACAGCAACTCTACAAGACTAAATGAGGTCACACATGTAAAGACAAAGCACAGTGCTTGACATGCTAAGAGCTCAACATGGCTTGTTGTTACTCTATCAGCCTGCTTGTTTCTTAGTATCATAAATATACTTGCATTTTGCTTTTTCAAAAATAAAGCCAAAGCTCTTTATTCTCTAACCAGAATCAACACATCTGTGTATAGTATGACAGAGAGTACAAACTGTATATAAAATACAATTTCATTCCTTTTACAACTAGCATGTGAATGCTGCTCACATGATAAAAGGACCATTTTCATGACTTGCCACAAAAAAAAAAGAAACCAAACAAACAAACAAACCCAGCAAAAACAACTTACTTCTTTTTTCATCCATAATTTTAAAGCAGTATGCAGTGCTTTCACTCCCTGTACTAAGTAGGTTTGAGGCTGGAACCCATCTTCTTTCAGTTCTGTTGGGATGAAGTAAGGGAGGGAAGGAAATGTCCTAAAGTTTATAAAAGGATATTTCGAGTATCAAACTTAACAGTACCCAAAACAGGACAGGAAATAATCAATTCAAAAGGCAAGAAAGAAAAAGAAGTTGAACTACATTAAATGTAATGACACTAAATGCTTTTTTAAACAAATAAAAATACAGAAAAGTTTAAAATAAAACAGTATGAAAACGATGTTAAGTTTTGAAAATAAAGCTGTAGTAATATGTCATCATTAATAAAGCATCATTTCAACACATTCAAAAACTCAATTCACTAGGAAAACATTTAAAATTTCAAGCCTGAAAGATAAAAAAAGAAAAAACAACAAAATACAATAAGCAATTTCACAATTACAGTGGGATATTTCTAACAAAAATAGTAAACATAGAGTAGACTGAAAAAAATAGACAGATAATTCAATTCAAGCAATATAAATTTTGGTTCAATAGTCATAAATAGGATACTGCACCTAGAAATTGCAAAGTGCACATTTTTTTCAGACATACTCATTACATTTACAAAAATCATATGCACTGCAAGGACCATAACGAGGCCTCAACAAACACCCAATGATCTTAATCACTTAGATGCTCAAAAGCGCAATTAAGCTAGAAATCAAGACCATAGATAACAGCAACAGATAACAAATGATTAGAAATTTTAAATTACAGGCGCTAAGAAACATATAAACTAAAAGATTTTTAAAAAATCATTGGGGCCAGAGAGATAGCCTAGCAGTTAAGCGCACTTGTAACTCTTACAGGACTGGGGTTCAATTCTCAGTACCATATCAGATGACTCAGAACTACCTCTAACTCCAGTACCAAGGGATCTGATGCCCTTTTCTGGCTTCTGAAGACACATGTGTGCATATACACACATCCAGACATAAAGACACACATGTATGGCAGACCCACACCCTTCCCACACCAAAATAAGTAGATAAAACATAATCTTAAAGGCCATAGGATAGTATCAGTTTGAAATTATATGAAATTTACAAATAGAAAATATTACTGCCATTCAAAACATGGATGATAAAACTAAAGAAAAGGATTATTGCAGAAGTGAAGACAGTAGTTAACTACAGAAGAGGAGGCAGATGGAACTTAATTATACTGTAGGGGTGGTACCAAGATTTTCTTGGATGAATGCCTATGATGATGGCCAACATATATACATCTATGTACCTAGTTTAAAGAAGGCTGTTACTCAGGTAATTGCTACTCAAGTTAAAAAAACAACTTAATTGATGCTTTGAAAAATGCCTGTTTAGCTGGACAGTGGTGGCGCATGCCTTTAATCCCAGCACTTGGGAGACAGAGTCAGATAGATCTCTCTGAATTTAAGGACAGTCTGGTTTATAGAGCTAATTCCAGGACAGTTACAGTGACACAGAGAAATCCTGCATCAAAAATCAAAACAATCAAATAAAAAAAAATCCTGTTTCAGGACTGAGATTGTAGCTTAGTGGTAGAACATTTGCCTCGTACACAAGGTCCTGGGTTTGTCCCTACCACTACTATTAGGCTGAGCCATATGGAGTTGCCATTGCCAGTATTTGACCATATTGAAATATGAAAACAACTTTACATGACTCCACCATGGGAATAATATTATAAAATAGTATGCTATATTTATAAAAGCACTAAAATGCAAAGTACCTAGGAATAAATCTATCAAGATATGGAAGTGCAAGCCGGGCGGTGGTGACACACGCCTTTAATCCCAGCACTCGGGAGGCAGAGGCAGGCAGATCTCTGTGAGTTCGAGACCAGCCTGGTCTACAAGAGCTAGTTCCAGGACAGGCTCCAAAGCTACAGAGAAACCCTGTCTCGAAAAACAAAAAAACAAACAAACAAACAAAAAGATATGCAAGTGCAAAGTTTACAAAACTTCAAAAGACATTAAAGAAGACAAGACTCAGACGCTCCATGATCATTCTTCGGCAAACTCAGTGGTGACCAGGTGTGGTGATACATGCTTTTAATACCAGCACTGGGAAGGCAGAGTCAAGCTAATCTCTTGAGTTTGAGCCAGCCTAGTCTACATAGTGAGTTCTGGGTCAGACTCACCCTGTCTAAAAAAGTAAGAAAAGGGAAAGGAAAAAAAAAAAAACAAAAAAACTCAATAATGATTGTCACAGACCTCAGTATTTCTGAACCTTTTTTTTACAAGATATGACAAAATACTAGTTATTTCTAAGAGTAAATTAGGGCTACAATTTAATGAGCAACAATATTTCATATTTCAGATAAACTTCTATTTTGTTTTAAAAGGCTTCTAGGTTTCTGAGTAGAAAGATGTGTGGGGATGGGGGAAGACAGAAACAGAATGAATATGAATTAGTAGAGCTTCATCTAGCTAACCAGATGATATAAACTTTATGTTCTTGAGTCAGAGTTAGAGAAAAGAGGCAAGAAAAAGAACTACCAACCAAATGTAAAACTTTAGATTTCTTAACTGGAGAGTTCAGGAATTAAATTTTATTTCTAAAACAAAGACACTTGCAGCTACTTTTACAAGTGTATAATACATGTTCCTGCTGTTCTAGACTTGAACTTGGAGACTATGTTTAAGGGAAAAATCAACAACAACCTGGTCACTGAGAAATGGGCGCAATTCACAGCCATCCCTTTAGCCAAGAATACTCAATAGAGTCAGAGATTCACACTAAAGACTCATTTCTAGAGCACAGGTTGTTCCTGTACAGTCTTCGCATCTGAGGGACCCTAACCTATTATACACATACTCCTAAAACTGCCACAGCCTCTCTCCTGACACAAGGATTCACTGTTCTCACCTTTCCATTTGAAGTAAGGTGGTGTCTTTATAATGGTTTCATTCTTTTTCATCATTTTGTATGTGTGCAAGCTGAGAGGACAAACACAGAATTGGTTCCCTCCTTTCAACTCCTATGTGGTTCAGTGTTCAAATTTAGGTGGTTAAGCTTACAGCAAGCACCTTAACACTGAGCCATCTTGCTGCCCCCCCCCCCCCCTTTTTGAACTTTGGAAAGAAATGATCCCAGACTTTTACTGCACGTGTGTCTGTGTACATACACTATACTACAAATTACCTTTAGTTTGTTACTTTTTTCATTCCAACTTTTCTTCTTATATAACTGTTAAATATAGAAAGAAATAAATGTCTAGATTTTAGACCACTGTACATCTATCTGAGAGTTAACTGTAACAATATTATCATTTGGGACTAGAGATAGTAAAACAGTTTAATAGCACTTGCTGTTGTTGCAGAGGACCCAGATTCATTTCCTATTACCCCCTTGGAGGCTGTGGTGGTGTGAATGAAAGTGACTCCCATAGGCTGCTGATAGGGAGTGATACTATTAGGAGGTGTGGCCTTGTTGGAGAAAGTGTATCTTTCGGGGTAGACTTTAAGGTTTCAGAAGCAAGCCAGGCTCAGGGTCTCTCTCTTCCTACTACCTATAGATCCAGAACTTTCAGCTACCTTTCCAGCCCCATGTCTGTCTGTATGCCTTCATGCTTCCCACCATAACAATAATAGACTAAATCTCTAAACTGTAAGTCAGCCCCAATTTAATGTTTATTGTTCTCATAAGAGTTGCTGGTGGTCATGATGTCTCTTCACAGCAGTAGAACCCCTAAGATAGTGGCCCATAACTACCTGTAACTCCTGTAAGTTCTGAGCAATCTCATGTCCCCTTCTCTTACCAGGTGCACAAGGTGCACAAACATACATAGAGACAAACACTCATACACATAAAATTTTAAAAAAATATTTAAAGAGTATTACCATTTGCAAACTAATTAGAAAAACAAAACAAATTATATTCTTACTAGCACAGAGAATGAAAAGCAGAAGATTATGGATAAAGTTCCATTTAATCTCCAACTTGACTGGTCAAACATTAAGTCAAAATACAAAATAATCAATTGTACCATGTAAAAAATATTTCCAAGTATAAATATAACTGGGTTCTTTTTTTTTTTTTTGGTTTTTTGAGACAGGGTTTCTCTGTGGTTTTGGAGTCTGTCCTGGAACTAGCTCTTGTAGACCAGGCTGGTCTCGAACTCACAGAGATCCGCCTGTCTCTGCCTCCCGAGTGCTGGGATTAAAGGCGTGCGCCACCACCGCCCGGCTATAACTGGGTTCTTTAAAACCATTTTTTTTTTCATGTGGTAGTAGGAATTGAGTCTAGGGCCTCATGCCTGCTTATCAATGGGCTATATTATCTCCAGGCCTCTTACTTTGAGACAAAGTCTCATCAAGTTTCCCAGTCTGGTCTTGAATTTATAATCCTCCTGTCATAGACTCTCAAATAGCCGAGTGGAATTATAGGTCTGTGCCTCCAGGCCAAGCTAAAAATGTTTTTCTTCAATTGGGACTGTATGCTAACAGGTGAATTAAACTAGATAGCATAATGGTCATATTCAAATGATGGAACAAACATCCAATGATTCAGAACACACAAACTGTTTCCCTATTTTCTTTTTTAAAGTGTACTGAGATGGGGGGGGTGTCTCACTACATAACCTCAGCTGGCCTAGGACTCATGTACACCAGGCTGACTTCAACTAAGAGGTGTCTGCCTACCTCTGCCTTGTGAGTACTGAGGTTAAAGGCATGTATCACCATGCCCATCCCACACCACTCTAATTTTTTTTTTTTTTTTTTTTTTTTTTTTTGGTTTTTCGAGACAGGGTTTCTCTGTGGTTTTGGAGCCTGTCCTGGAACTAGCTCTTGTAGACCAGGCTGGTCTCAAACTCACAGAGATCCGCCTGCCTCTGCCTCCCGAGTGCTGGGATTAAAGGCGTGCACCACCACCGCCTGGCTTACCACTCTAAATTTTTAAGCAAGTATTTCAGAACAAGTGTTAGGTAGTAGTCTGTCTGTGACACAAGCTACATTTTTGAGAGCAAGTCAGAGTGTGTGTGTGTGTGTGTGTGTGTGTGTGTGTGCAGGCCATTCACTCTTATTAAATGAAATGGCTGTTTTTCAGTATTTGGGTACCTGATTTCTAAGAATAAGGAGGGGATTGCTATAGACCAGATACTCTAACTCAGCGGTTCTCAACCTCAGGATCATGATTCCCTTTGGGGTCACATACTTGATATCTATATTATGAGTCATAACAGCAAAATTACAGTTATGAAGTAGCAATGAAATAATTTTATAGTTGGGGGTCTCCACAGCATGAGGGGCCTCCATATAACTGTATTAAAGGGTCATAGCAGGTTGAGAATCACTGCTCTAACTGCTAAAAAGATTCTTAGCAGGGGAAAGAAATACATACTTTTTTAAAGAGGGGAAGCCAGACTGGAGAGATGGCTCAAAAAGTTAAGAGTATCTACTGTTCTTGCAGAGGACCTGAGTTCCCAGCACTGTGCTCACATGGACAACTCCCAACATACATTCACATAATTAAAAATAAAATAATTTTAAAAGTGAGGGTGACAGGGCTGGAGAGATGGCTCAGAGGTTAAGAGCACTGCCTGCTCTTCCAGAGGTCCTGAGTTCAATTCCCAGCAACCACATGGTGGCTCACATCACCTGTAATGAGATCTGGTGCTCTCTTCTGGTGTGCAGGCGTACATGCAGTAAAACACTGTATACATAATAAATAAATAAATCTTTAAAAAAAAAAGTGAGGGTGAAATCTAGCAAAGGGTCCCTGAAGGAATTTGCAAACACACATCTTATCACACAACAGAGTGTACAAATCACTCATTACCTTTCAGGGTTTCCAGCAAACTTTTGGCTACAAACCAGCATATGGCTTCAAAGAAAGGGAATTTGAAAAGATCTGGTGTTTTTAGTCTTTTCTCCATCTCATAACACCTAAATGAATAAAATTTGAAGAACAGTTAATATTAATATTAGCATTTTGAAGTTAAATAAAGGTACTCAACTGAAAATAAACAGGCCATGATAAATATGTTTCCTTAACAACACTACTTTTTGATAACACTGAACTATGATCTTACGCAAGTTCTGGTCCTGCCCTTAATAAATTTGCTCGTCTACTTAAGAATTACACTGGGTACTGTAAAAGAACACTTCTTGGGATTGGTACCCTGATTTTAACAAAAAAGGATCTTATGAGGGTTCCACTAATAAAATATCAGTTCCATATGTTGAACAACACTACCAATAACACCCATGAATGTTCTCTTTAGGCTCTACAGAGCATTCCAGATCAATACTTGACACCAGTCAAGGTATAAAGAGAGGGACCACAGTTTGCACAATATTGGTCTTCTGTCAGAGTCCTAACAACACATGCAGAGAGGCCATCTCTTTTCCAGAAATAGCTAAGGTACGAAAAGATTAAAACATATCTGGCAGGCACACAACCTCCCATAGCCCCATGCTCTGTAAGAATCACCACCTCCTTTTCTAACTGCAAGGACAAAGCATCCAGGGCTCCCACGCACACGCAGAGTTACAAGAGTCACCACATTTAGGGGAATCCCAATGGCACTCGGCCTCCCAAAAGCCATCTATCTCCCTTTTCTCAATCCTCATGCAGGGTCCATCAGGAAGCAGACCTGTGGTGTGGCTGCCCCTAATCCTTTCTAGGTACAGTAAAGGAACAAAGCTGGCAAAGGCCAGATATCATCAAAGGGGAAGAACTGCCCTACAACAACATTCAAAAGCATTTTGATAGCAATCCTGACTCAAGGATTTTTCCAGCCCCAAAGGTTATACCTGAATCTAATTAACTCATAATCATGTTTACAGACTAAAAAAGGCATAAACATTTTATAAAAATTTGGTATGCGGGAGGTATCATCAGATTGAACAAGTTATCTATTTTACTTTAGATTTGAAAAGATCCTCCAAATAATTTTATTTATTTATTTATTTATTTATTTATTTATTATGTATACAATATTCTGTCTGTGTGTATGTCTGCAGGCCAGAAGAGGGCACCAGACCTAATTACAGACGGTTGTGAGCCACCATGTGGTTGCTGGGAATTGAACTCAGAACCTTTGGAAGAGCAGGCAATGCTCTTAACCACTGAGCCATCTCTCCAGCCCCCAAATAATCTTTTAAAAATATTTTTGTTAAAAAAAAGTTCCCATTCCTAGCCAGGTAGTAGTAGCACACACCTTGAATCCCAGCTCTCAGGAGGCAAAGGCAGGCGGATCTCTGAGTTTGAGGTTAGCCTGGTCTACATACAGAATGAGTTCCAGGACCAGCCAGAGATGTTACACAGAGAAACTCTGTCTCCCAAAAAACAAACAAACAAATACCCAATCCTAATCATTCATTCCTCAAGGCCTATCTTCACAGGATCTCAAAAAAAAAATGTAGTTTTTTTATAGGAAACAAGCAAAAATGCAAAAATGTTACAATTAAGAACAAAAGATCCTTTCAATATTAGTGACACACAAACCTGAGCTGCATGCCAATGTTGAGATTGTGTAGAAAGTTACCCCCAAAAGCCATACAGTCCTGAGAAGTGAGCACAGCATGAATCCACCCTGAAACACACAAATCAATGATGGTTCAGTTTCTAAACTAAACAGACGTTATTCTACCTGTGAAGTAAATAACTTATATACCAATATCAATTTACTTCATACATCAGCACTAAAGAAGTTGATGCTTATTACAATTGATTGACTCATCCAATTAAGTATTTATTTAAAAGCATATTCATATGCTAAAGCTTTTTGATGAGCCTGAGGGGGTAAAGTGGGGTTTGGGATAGTGACCACCAATACTTCTTTTGTTTTATTTTGTTTTAAAATAAACACCTTCACAATGAAAAATTTTATTCTGAGATCAGTCAAATCTGGTTTGAATTAGGAAATAACGTTTTCCATTAATGAATATAAGATTGGGTGAAGCCGGGTGGTGGTGGTGCACACCTTTAATCCCAGCACTCTGGAGGCAGATCCAGGCGGAGTTCGAGGTTATCCTGGTCTACAAAGTGAGTTCCAGGACAACTAAGGCTGTTATGCAGAGAAACTCTATCTGGGGGCGTGGGGGTTGGAGATTGGTTGAGTAATCTGCTTCCCAGGTGTCACCATGAAGAAAGTCCCCTGGAAGGAATACAGGAATACTCAGGGAAAGATTGGGAACACAATGTGACACCCTGCTCCAGCAGAAGAAAAGGCAGATCACCCACATTTAAATGGGTGGAAATTGGGCCTATGAACATTAAATGCTGCTGATTAAATGTTTTATTTCCATTACAGTGTTTGCAAAACGAGAGACAGTTCTAACGGAGGCTGTCTAACTTTTTAAATGTTAGCAGACTGAATGAAAAGCCATAAAAATATAAATTCTGCTGGGCATTCATATAGGTAACAAAGCATGTTCAATAAAAACCAGGACTAGAAACTAAAACTCCATTATTTAAACAATGTACTTATACATGGTTTTATAACCATTTCCATTTAATGTACTACTGTGCACATTAAAGAAAACTAGAGCAAAGTTTGTTTACAAAGTTGCTAATCATCTTGGGGAAAATCCCATTGCTTAGAGCAGTCCCAATGCAGTCCTCAACCTAGCACCATCAGCAAGCAACCTGTTAGAGATGCAAATTCTCATGCCCATCCTGCATCTACTGAATGAGAGCCTGAAGAGAGAGGCCCAGGAGCCTGTAGTTTACCAAGCCCTCCTGGTCATCCCCATGCTCCGTGAAGCTGGACAGGCCCCAAACTACACCAATGCTGATGAATTTCAGCCGTCCCTGGCTCACACGTACTGATCATAGACTCATGACTCTTAACACTGCTGTGAATACACGCACACAGAAAAACCGCATTTCTTCATTGCACACTCCAGTGGGTCACTAATTTAACTTTATAAAAAGCTTAACCTATGAATTTTAATTTGATTCTTAAAAGGATACAACAGAAATATTATACTAAATAGCAATAGAAGAGTTAAAGGCAGCCTTTCAAAAGTCAGACATAAATCTTAATACTTCTAGTTAATGATTCATTAATTTACTCAAGCTTAATTATTCTACAGCAGAAGCAAAGCAGAAAAGTAGAACATGTAATAACAGCTCTGTAAATTCTATAACCATCAGGTCACCCAAGCCCAGAGAGGATAGCCTGCATATTCATTCACACTGCCAACCAATGTATCAATACTTATGCTTGAGATATACAGTACAGAGAAGTTTGGTAGTCCTCAAAGAATTAAGTATCACTAAGTAATGCAATTCTATTTGGTACATACTCCAAAGAAATCAAATGAAAACATGCCTCTACATAAAAGTTTGTACAACTGTTCAAAACAGCACTATTCATAAAATCACGAAGTGGAAAGGACCCAAATGTCCATCAACTAATGAGTGGGTAAGCAAACTATTGTATAGCCTGCAAAGGGGCATTGTTAGGTGAAAAAGATTCAGCACTTGTGTGTGCTGTGCTGTAGATGAGTCAAGTGAATGTGGTATGTAAAAGAAATTACTCACAGCTGGGGATGATAGCACATGCCTACAATCTCATCACTTAGGAGAGTCAAGTTTTAGCTACACAGTGACTTACAGGCCAGCCTGGGCTATGAGATCCTGCCTTTATCAAAAACCCAAACAAACAAATAGAAGGGAAGAGAGAAAAATACAGAGGGAAGTGGCTAGACACAAAAGGAAACATATTAAGTGTCAAAATAAGCAAATGCATAGAAAGCATATTAGTCGCTGCCAATGGGTCAAGGAAGTGGGATGGCAGTGTCTGATAAACGGTATAGCGTTTCTTTTGGACATAATGGCAGTGATGGTTGTTTGATCATACTAATCTATTAAAAATCATGAGCTTGTACCATTTAATAGGATGGTGATCAAGTCCTCTAAGGAACAATTGAGTTCTTAGTCCTTCTTAGGTAAGGCTCTCAAAGCTGTTTTATTTAATACATATGTTAAAGTCAAAGTTGGTTCTAATTACAAGTTGACTCCAAGTGACTCACTATCAACTAACCTAGACCAGCAGGTTCTTCAGTGACAGGGTCCTAAATTGGAGGTGGCCAGGAAATGAGAAGGTAAAGAAAACAGAAAAGGTGAGGTTAGGAGATCTTGTACAAGCTATGTCTTATGCTAAGCAAGCTTATTAAAAAGTACAGCAAGTCGTCAGAAACTATCATACAGCAGAAAAGTCAGTGAAAAGGTAATCAAACAATATTGCAAAAGGGTATCTCAAGAGCTTTATAGACGGAACACACGACAGCCTTTTAAGGTGGCAAGAATTGGGTTCTCAGGATCTGAACCAGCTACCCAAAAGTCTCGGTCCCAGGCTACTACTGGCTCTGTCAAGCATGTTCCTGGTTTTAGAGAAGGGACTGTTCTCCATACATTACGGCCTCAGGGAAAGCCTCCCAAGACCCTAGCCCCAGGCAATTACTGGCTCTGTCAAGCATGTTCCTGGTTTTATTTTATTTTTAATGTTTATTTATTTAGCCTGCATGCCTGCACACACACCAGCAGAGGGCACAAGATCTCATTATAGATGGTTATGAGCTACCATGTGGTTACTGGGAACTGAACTCAGGACCTCTGGAAGAGCAGCCAGTGCTCTTAACCTCTGAGCCATCTCTCCAGCCCCTATCTTATTTATCTATTTGCTTGCTTACTTACTTATTTATTTTTGGTTTTTTTTTGAGACAGGGTTTCTCTGTAGCTTTGGTGCCTATCATGGAACTAGCTCTTTTTTTTTTTTTTTTTTTTTGGTTTTTTCGAGACAGGGTTTCTCTGTGGTTTTGGAGCCTGTCCTGGAACTAGCTCTTGTAGACCAGGCTGGCCTCAAACTCACAGAGATCCGCCTGCCTCTGCCTCCCGAGTGCCAGGATTAAAGGCGTGCGCCATCACCGCCCAGCGTGTTCCTGGTTTTAGACAAGGAACTGTGTTCATTTTCCATTCATCAAAGGCCGCAAGGAAAGCCTTGCATCAGCCCAGCCTTCAACAATCAACCGCGAAGTAGGGGTGAGATAAAACCTTACCTGTAGGAACAAATAAGGTATGTCCCTGCTTTACCACACATTTGTAGCATTTATCTACTTTATCTCCAAAGAACACCTCACTCTGGGTCACAGATGAGCTCCACGATTCGTAGAGTGCCAAATTTTCATTAGTTGGCTTTATCAAATAAAAAATCTTCTCACCCTAGAAGGAAGTAACCATACTACTTTGAAAAAGAAAACCCATTCTCAGCATGGCCTACATTGGTACAATTTCCCAATAACACTTAAGAGATTTTGTTTAGGTTGAAAAATGTCACATATTTGATCAATCCTCTAATTAGCAAGTTCAAAGGCACTAAAACTTCTCCCATCTCCAACCGACAGAGTCAATAAAAGTCCTATCAAAAAACGTACTGCAAGAGACGAAGATAAAGAACCACAAACACAAGTAAATGATGTTAGCAGGCTCTCTGGGTCATAGCATGATCATCTCTCAAACTTCATCTTTAGAACCATAAAGATCTTATGGGTAACCAATAGGTAGGTTTTTATTGAATTAAAAACTTGTAAATAAACTTCCTTTAGTGAACTTTGGGCATCTTCAGATAACAAGACCATATCTCAAGGACAGCATCAACTCTAGTCCTGAGAACTGCATTGGCACAGGAATCTAAATCAGAACTGGTTCTTGGCCAAGCAACACGTAATTCAATGGTGACGGAACATTTTTTTTTTTTTTTAATATTCTTAAATTGTGTTATGTCTCCAGTGTAGAAGTTATTAGCTAGGGGCTGGAGAGATGGCTCAGAGGTTAAGAGCACTGCCTTCTCTTCCAAAGGTCCTGAGTTCAATTCCCAGCAACCACATGGTGGCTCACAACCATCTGTAATGGGATCTGGTGCCCTCTTCTGGCCTGCAGCATACACACAGACAGAATATTGTATACATAATAAATAAGTTATTAGCTACATGTAATATAACTAGTATGAATGAACTCAATTTTTATTTAGATTAAATTTTAATTATTTAAATCTAGCCACATAAGGCTAATGTTTATTAGGCAATGCAGTTCTAGATAAAGTAGAACAAATAAAAACTCTAAGTTTATTTTATAGAAATTTGTGATTTATACAACTTGTCTTCTCATTTTCATCTTAAGGCCAGAAACAATTATCACTATAATTTTGCTCCTTCTTAGTCATTAGGTTCAGAAATTAATGTGAATTAACTAAGAAGAGGAAAAAAAAGAGACAAAAGGCTAACAAAAATAAACCTAAAATATAGAAGTAAAGAGGGAATCTAAAATTAAACATGAAATTTAAAAAAAAAAGGAAAAGAAAAAAGAAAGCACCAAAGCATAAAATGTTTAAGCAGCAGAAAAATATTTAAATGTTTACAAATGTTACACAGAACAAATGAATGTCCTACCAGAAAAATAAGGCATGCTTTCATTAATAAGAAAGTAAGAAATACCCTATTCTTACCCAAAGGACATGGTACCAGACAGAAGTCCCACCAAAGTCAATGTGGAAATCTGTATAGCTATCTTGAACTCCCATTAAGCAGTATTTCTGGACAAAGGGCTTAGGGAAGACTGAATCATCTGGCCAGTAATTTTCCACCCAGGAAAGTTTTCTGGCTATATCAGGGACCTCCACCAATTCAGACATCCTTAAAAAAGAAAAAAAAAAAAAAATATATATATATATATATATATATATGTGTGTGTGTGTGTGTATACACACATACCAATGTAATACAAATTAAAGACTTCCTAAAACTGTTCTCCCATGCCAACCCAAACAAAGCAATTAAATGGATTAATAATACTTACACATTTAAAATACATTTTATGTCATTATTATCACTATTACTATTATTATTATCATTGAGACATGGTCTCACTGTAACTCACACTGCTTCCAATGGATAGCTATAAAAGTCACAATTGTTTATTAAAATAAACATTATCATCAAACTACACTTAGCTAAAATTGAGACTGCTAAGGCAAACTGTCCAGAGATACTCACTTTGTATCTGAAAATTCAAGGCTGATCACATTTAACACTTTTGGTCTGTTAGGATTCATGAAGTATTTAACATAATTGTGAAGTGTCATTTTGCTGTCTGCCTGCCTTGCCACATCAATGACATCTATTACTTTGTCACCACCTGCAGAGAAAAATTAGTCTTATTGTTAACCTTTAAAGTTGCATAAGTAGATACTCTAAACAAAAATACTAAAATCCATATTTGTTTATTTTGATAACTAAGCCAACTATAAAACTGCATAGAAGAGGGGCTGGAGAGATGGTTCAGTGGTTAAGAGCATTGCCTGCTCTTCCAAAGGTCCTGAGTTCAATTCCCAGCAACCACATGGTGGTTCACAACCATCTGTAATGAGGTCTGGTGCCCTCTTCTGGCCTGCAGACATACACACAGACAGAATATTGTATGCATAATAAATAAATATTTAAAAAAAACTGCATAGAATTAACATCAATTGTAAAAACATACAATTTACTAATAAGCCTTTTAGTGTTAATGATTTCTTGTGGGTAGCTCATAATAAAAAAAATATATTAAATTGGGATATGAAAATTGTTTACTGTTTCCTGGGTTTCAATTTCTTTATACTGGGAATAGTAAAAACCCAGAGACTGATACTGAGGTTCAAGCTGAAGATCAGATAAGCAAACCAGCCAGCCACTGGCTCTTACTTCTACCTCAGACTGAAATGGGCGATCCTGCCTACAGGAATCCTCAGACCTGTCTCCTCCTGTCTTATATTCCTCTCTAGTGCTAGGACTAAAGGCAGGTACCACCACCACCTGGTGTTAATGGCTAAATAGTGTGGCTGCTGGGATTAAAGGTGTGCACCACCACTGCCTGGCCTGTATGGCTGACTAGCATGACTGCTTTGCATTCTGATCTTCAGGCAAGCTTTATTTATTAAAACACAAATAACATACTACTATATTCCTCATGCACAAAAGAGAAGATTGGCTCTTCCCTTTAATTTCTATAATGCTTAAGAGTCTAAATCTGTTGCTTTAAAAAAAGAAAGGCACTGGGGAATTATTAAACATGTCATCAGAACAAATAATTTTTGTTCCATTACTAGTGTCTTCTAATATTCACCTTGAAGAACAGTGGTCATCAAGCAAAAGCCAATTCATGTTAGGGCAGTCTGCGTGCTCACGTTCTAGGTTGTGATTACCTTGCGGTTTCCTCTGTAAAACCACAAGGTAAAGCTTGCAGACCTCTGCAGCACCACCCCCTTTACAATGGATTAACAGAATGAGTTAGGATTCAAAATATGGCAACAGCTACCAATCTGAAATAGAAAATTTAAGTGTTCCACTCTTATGCCAATGTAACATCATATAGGCTAAATAATAGTGCCTCGATTTCTTTTTTTTTTTTTTTTTAATTTTATTTTTATTTTTTTTTGGTTTTTCGGGACAGGGTTTCTCTGTGGTTTTGGAGCCTGTCCTGGAACTAGCTCTTGTAGACCAGGCTGGTCTCGAACTCACAGAGATCCGCCTGCCTCTGCCTCCCAAGTGCTGGGATTAAAGGCGTGCGCCACCACCGCCCGGCGTGCCTCGATTTCTTTACCTTTATATAAAACATAATACTTCTACTACTGTTATTTTAACTGAAGAGCTTTGCAGTACTAAAAGTTAGTAGATAAAGCAGTTTGAACAACTTTTTCTGTAACTGTTACACTATTTACTTTAAAGGCAATTAGGTTTAAGTTAAATCTAAGTCTTATTCCCTAGTTATTTAAATTTAGATGAGTGTTTAAGTCAGAGCATTTAACTGGACTTTTCTGAATGCAACAATTAATAAAAATGAATAAAGAGACAAGTTCTTTAATATGACATGCCAAGGTAATAATGTATAGTAGTGGACACATAATTTTGAGACAAGGTAGATTTGGGTTCTGATTCTCAAATAACACCTATCTTTTGTTAGCAAATGGCAAATACATATTGCTAGTTTTATCTATAAACTTTACAATGAGAATAAATGAAAGGAATGAAAATGACAATCTGGCAATCGGTAATTTTTGCCTTAATTCTTACTTTCTTAGGTCTCAAAATCACACCAGTCCAGACATCATTAAATGGCAATACTGGCCAAGTCATTAACATAAATACATGTTTGAACTGAATCTTCTCTTTATACAGTTCCTCCTCTAAGAGAGAGGAGGTCAAGAAGCAGGATCCAGAAGACTAGGCTCAGACTGATGCCCTCATTCTGCAGATGCTAGAACCTATCCAGTTTCTCATGTCTTCTCAGAATCTGTGGCAGCCCTTCAGTCGTGACTTTACCTACACAAATATCAAATTTAATAACTAAGAGAGTGGTAGGATAAGCTGATAAAATAAGAATAGATAAAATGTTTCATTCTTTTCTGACCATTGTAGGTCTGTGCATTCAACAAAAGCACTACTGATTTTCACTTTTCCTGATCTTTATGAAGCATCGAGCACAAAGAATTGATATATTCCATTCTATAGCAATACTTTTGGGACACTATCATTTACAGTATTTCCATGTTCTTACAAGAATTTAAAGAAACCAATTTCGTACCTACATAACGTTCCACATCCATCACTGAAAAATCTGGTGAAGGGAGCCTGAGTCCAAGGTCCTCTAATCTAGGGACCATAATAGGAACATCAAATCCATGTTTCTCCAGGTATCTTTGTGTCAGCTGACTGCCATGCATCTTTACAATGATTTCATCGGCACTAAGAAAAATGTAAGAGTAAAATGTCATTTTTAATCATAAACTGTTTATAAAAGTCCTGTGGTAATGAGTCAACATGGAGAAAGAATGTGTATTTGTATAAGTGGTTCTCAACCTAATTCTCCTCCTTAACTTTAGAACCCCCAAAGTAAAATTCATATTTAAATAATAAAATAATAGATCATATGGGAATGTAAAATATTGCATGCAGTACAATAGTTATGGAGTGAGGCAAATTATGTATTCATATGAAAAGGTACCTATAATATAGATTATAAAAGCAAATTTATATAATAATACCATTCATAACAGACACAATCACATTTTTTTATTTTTTGAGACAGGGTTTCTCTATGTAACAGCCCTGGCTGCCCTGGAACTTACTTTGTAGACCAGGCCTGCCTCTGCCTCCCAAGTGCTGGAATTAAAGGTGTATGCCGCCACCACCCAGTTTAAAAAACAAAAAAAAAAAAAACAACTCTCTCTCTCTCTTTTTTTTTTTCTTCTGCTTTTCAAGACAGGGTTCACAATCACATTTTTAAAGAATTAGACATATATAAATTTATAAACATCAATGTTTTGATGTAGAAAAGCTCAAAAGAAATTAAGCCTTACAGAGGGAATTATGAAAACCTACTCAATTTATTTTATATACTATGTAAATGACATAAACTATTTAATTCAATACTTATTGTTATTTTATTATAGTTTAAATAATAAAAAGCTTATGGAATTAATTTAAAATAGCCCTTTAGCTGGGTGATATTGACACTTGTCTTTAATCCTAGCACTTGGGAGACAAGCAAATCTCTGTAAGTTTGAGGCCAGCCTGGTCTACAAAGTGAGTTCCAGGACAAGACTGTTACACAAAAAAACCCTGTCTCTGAAGAAAATAATAATAATAAAAATTAACAACCTCGACATTTGTGATCACTCTAATGTACTCTTTTCTGTGTTTACACTGGCAGAAAAGCGTATAAATTACTAATGATTTGAGGGTTGCAAATCTTGAAAGAATTGAAAGTCATTATCTCCTCTCCCTGAAAAATGTATACCCACAGACATTAATTTGCATAGATTTTTTTTTGTTTTTGAACATAAACCACCTCTGAGACCTGTAAATAGGCCCAAACTAAAAATGTAGGGCTAGGCCCCAAATAAATCAAGCATTGTTGAGTAAAAAGGAAAACAAGTAAACTTTCTCTTACAACTTGGAAACTGGTAAACAACAGCTTGAGAACAAGAATCTAATTCAGCAAACATCACGTAGAAACTGTTTCCTGTGCTTTCTATTCTCAGCCAACCTGAGGGAGGCAAATGTGGATGGTTTTTCATCCTGTTTCTGTTTAAGGACTATAAGGTGGTGAACAGAGCAGAGAAATCTAAAGACAGGGAAAATTTCAGGGCTTTCACTTCAGTATCTGAAAGTAATTCCATAATAGGCATGATACTGTGATTTAAATTTAAATTGTGCTTCCTCTCTTTAACAAGCTGAGATAAGATCTTGTGTAAAGCCTATTAAACATTATCTCTTTAAATAGATGTCAGGCAGTGAGTAGGAAATGACCTGAATTAGCATGATTAAATGTTTTATAATGCTTTTGATTCTCTCTTAGACTAGACAACTCAAATATACTTGATTATTTTTCAGAATCAAAAATCTCAGTTCTGATGCACCAGAGGCTAAGCAATGGCCCTGCATGCTTCTGGTGAACCCAGGAAACAGGCAGTGATTTAAGAAACAGTGATTTGAGAAAAGAGGTGCAAAATAGGGAAAGGTAAGAAGAAAGAAAAAGAGAACACAACGGCTACATTATCAGAAGGAGTTAGAAATGAGAACTGCTTCAAATAAGTATATTTCAAATTCTGGGGATGAATTATATGGTGACCCAGTATGCATATACAAAACATAAGTACTGATAGTTTTACTTCTTTTATAGGAAAAAGTGAAAAGCCAGTTGACACCAATAGCATGGTGGCACCTAAATTTGAAAAGACCACTTTACGTAATCCCACTTCATTAGCCAATGCTGTTAAATCCTGTTTGAACCAGAACAAGGTTCCATACCTTGGGAAGACTCGAGAACGCAGCTCTTTAACAAAGGCCCTAGTTCCGGCTTGCACAGGTTTGGAGCCGTCATCCACTTCTGTGTAGTCATGCCTGTGCCAGTTCCTCCTCTTTTTCACTGAATTTGTAAAAGTCAGGAAAAGAAAACATTTTTTTTTGGTAACTGGTAATTCTATATGGACTATCTAATTGCTATAGTTATCTAATAAGAAGTAACAGCTATAGGTATAAGGAAATGCTTGCGTTTTTAATGCATTCCCAGATCACAAAAGAAAATTTTACAAAAGCTAATGCTGTAATTATAAATAATTAGCTGTGGGGTTTTAAAAGCCTGATCATTTCATTCAAAATAATTTAAAAATTAAATAGAAGAATTAAAAGCATCAAATGAAGTCTTTATTTACTCACATTTAAACATTTCCAATTATGTAAAATCAGTTTATTAAAACACTGAGTCAGTCATACTACGATTAACCACATCATCCAAATTATCTCTCAGGATAAGGCATTTTATCACACACCAAAAATCCATCCAAAACCAAACCAGCACTCTCTTTTATGTTAAGATTCAGTCTCCAAATAAGCACATTTATACTGACACAAAGGACAGAGGTCAGTTCACCAAGATGTGATTAAAGCGGGACCAGTGCTGTGATAAGACAAAAACTTCAAGGTTAGTTCAGACACTAAATTCCTATGGTTCTAAAGCTGGAGGGTGGAGGAGATTGTCTTAATTAGTCCTAACAATGAAAATCAATGAAAATATTTAATTCTTAGTTCATTCATCAACTTCCTCTGCAACCTTGGGAAGATCATTTGACACCTCTGGATCCAGATTCCTCAAAGTGAGAATGAAGGAGATGGATTAGTATGATTTTGAAAGTATACCTAACACACCCTTAACAAAGGGTAAGATGGTCAAAGGAGAAAATGGATACCTCTCTCTTACGTGTCATCGTATATGTAGCTCATCTGTGTGATAGCAATGTAAGATTTCACTGTGTTTGTGTGCATGTTCCAGGAAGACTCTGACCATGTAGCACAGCCTAACCTGGAACTCATAATCCTCCTATTTCTGTTTAGATTATAAATTTCAGTTTCAAAAGAATCCTTTGGAGAGATGGCTCAGAGGTTAAGAGCACTGGCCGCTCTTCTGGAGGAGGCGGGTTCAAGTCCCAACACCCACATGGCAGTTCACAACTGTCTGTAACTCCAGTTGCAGAGGATACAACACTATCATACAGACAGACATACATGCAAAACACCAATGTACACAAAATAAACAATAAATAAATAAAATAAATCTAAAACTGTTTCTGTTTAGATTGTAAGTTTCAGTTTCAAAAGAATCTTTTTTAAAATCTAAAATTCTCAACATTCTAACTTTTTGGTACTGATGTCAGCAACTTACTTAGAAATACATTTTTTTGAATGGTAAAACTGACTGGCAGTGACATAACTATACAGAGAAATGAGGAGTAAAGTGAGTGGTGGAAGATAGTAATAGTATGCGAAAACTTATAGTTACTTCCTGTAAAATTACTTTAACTTTTCCTGTATGTTTGGACATTTCCTCTTTTGTTGTTGTTTCTCTGTAGCTTTTAAGCCCATCCTGGAACTAGCTCTTGTAGACCAGACTGGCCTCAAACTCACAGAGATCCGCCTCTGCCTCCTCAGTGCTGGGATTAAAGGTGTGTACCACCATCATCCATGGACATTTTCAAAACAAAATGTTATAGAAAAAACAACTATGTGATTAAGATATTTTATTATTTTTGAGACAAGGTTTCACGTAACCCAGGCTACACGACCTTAAATTTTTTTTTGATAATCCAGACACCACTTCCTGGAGTGCTGGGATTATAGGCATAGCAAGCACATAACCATACCCAGTTTTATGTAGTGCTGGGAATCAAACTCTGAACTTCATGTATGCTCTACCAAATGTGTTATGCCTTAGCCTAATTTCAAGTTACTTTAAGATCATAACACTAGGTCTCTTAAGAAAACTTGTGAATTACATTTGAATCTTCCTAAGAAATTCCACTAATGTATCCCTTGTGTATTATTTTTTTCTCATTTGAAACCATTCATACAGTAGCTAGAGAGATGGTTCGGCCAATAAGAACACTTGTTGCTCTTGCAGAACACTAGAATCAAGTTCCCACCATCTAAATCAGGTGGATCTCTGATGACCTCTTCTGGCCCCCTAAGGTACCCACACAGGTACAAACACATAAAAATAAAAACAAACCTTTTTTCTATAGTTCAAGGACATTCTAGTGTAAGTTTTCCTCTATTATATATAGATATAACTTATTTCCATCTGGTATCATATGTTTTTATATTATTTTCTTGTTTTATGGGCATTTTCTCCTTATTGAGTAATCAGAAGCAATTTAAAAGCAGACATCAATTTTAAGGTGTAGATGTGTCATGATATAATTATTTTGATTCTTAAGCACCGTGGTGGTTTGAATGAGAATGGTTCCCAGAGAAAATATATTTGAATATTTGGTTCCTATTTAGACTGTTTGGGAAGAATTCAAAAGTGTGGTCTTGTTGAAAGAGCTGTGCCACTGGGAGGCAAGCTTCGAAATTCCACAAGACTGTAATTCACAGTGCACAGGTTCTCTGTGCCTCGTGGTTGTCCATCCCAATGTGAGCTCTCAGCTGTTCCTTTGCTCCACCATCATGGACTCTAACCCTTTTAAACTGTAAGGCAAACTAAATACTTTCTTCCTAAGTCGCCTTAGACATGCTGTTTCATTGCATTTGCAGGAAAGTAACTAAGACAAGCGCTTCGTTTGTTCTCAATCTTTCTCCATACGACACTATAATTAACAACCATGAACATAAACCTGTTTCTGTGATTAACTCAAGACACATTTGCAGAAATGCTAGAAGACAGTGTGCTGATTTGACTAAGAATGGCCTCCAGAGGATCATATATTTGAATACTTGGTCCCCAGTTGGTGGCTGTTTGGGCTGGATTAGGAGGTGTGGTTTTGTTGGAGGAGGGATGTCAGTGGTTTCAAGCTTCCCACCATTCCCAGTGCACTATCTCTGCTTCCTTCTTAGGAATATAGACTGAGTTCAGCTGCCTTTCCAGCCACCTGCTGTCATGACTTCACTCTGCCATAGTAAATGCTAACTCTTGGAACCATAAACCTGATTAAACTCCTTCTTTTGTAAGCTGCCTTGGTCATGGAATTTTATCACAGCACAGAAAAACTTATACAAACAGCACTATTCTAAAGATATGTGTTATATATACTGCAAATACATACTGCCTCAAGAAAAGTGGGAGTAATTCACGTTTCTATCATACAGGTAGCCTAGCTCAAGGCCCTGTGTTAATAGGCATTATCATTTAAAAAGCAAAACAACAACAAAAAAGCTGCCATTTGCTAAGTGAACTATGATGTTGCTTCCCTCCCTCTCCCCTGCCCCCAGACAGGGTCTCTCTACATCGTACTGGCTTTCTTGGGACTTACTACAGAGACCAGGCTAGTCTTCAACTCACAGATATCAACCTGCCTCTGCCTCCCAAGTGCTGGGATTAAAGACATGTGCCACCAGACCCAGTCAGATGTCCCATTTATTTATTTAAATTTTTGCAGAGCACATTAATCAGTAAAGTATACTCTATGATGTGATAGCTATGGGTCCAAACTACAGCTCTGATGAATAACTACATAATATTTAATTAGATACTTTCTCTTATATCTCATATAACATTGTTGCACATATTGAAGGGGATAATATAGGTCAAGTATTTACTCACTATAGAATCTGGTATATAATAACCTACCAAAATACTATAACTTCCTCTAATGTGCTGATCTATAGATTAAGAGAAACATGGAACTGTCCTATTTGACCAAAAAGTTTGAAACATAAAATCATCCACTACAACAGCTGACTGAACTTTTTTCTTTTTTTTTTTTAAAGATTTATTTATTTATTATGTATACAATGTTCTGCCTGAATACACACCTGCAGGCCAGAGAGGACACCAGATCTCATTACAGATGGTTGTAAGCCACTATGTTCCTGGGAATTGAACTTAGGACCTCTGGAAGAGCAGCCAGTGCTCTTAACAGCTGAGCCATCTCTCCAGCCCAGCCCCCTTTTTAATTTTTCTTAAGAGAAAGCCAGTAGAGGGATAGTTTAAGTAGTGGTCACAGGGGAGAAAATGTCTGCTTTGGTTGCATGTGCCTGAAGAACACACAGAATATATATTCAAATGTTGAGCAGCTTTCTGCTTTTTAAAATAGGCTCTTAATTCCCAACCACAGAGTATAGTCTAATGAACCTTATTAAGTGGGAATTGTAATATTTCGATTATATCTATATTAAAGACATCTGGGATATTCTGACAGGAACAGAAAACCCTGTGTTATCAAGAAACACTTAATAGCAAAGGGAAAGGAATCAAAAGGGATTACCCAATTGAAGCGGATGTTGAAGTATGAGGGAAGGTGAGCCTTAAGTCAAGACAAAACAGATTACTGCATCTTGGGCATCTCCCCTCTGAGTAGTCAGAGTTGGATGCTTGCCCAGAAGATAGCCAATCCCTGGCATGAAGTTCTTCAAAGAGAAGAGGGACTTGAAGGGTCAAGTAGTAGGCAAGTTTCTCTCTGAAGCATCATTATTCAAAGTGTAGGTTACAATCCATTACAGTCTGTGTAATCAGTTTAGCAAGTGTGTTAAGATTTTTAAAAGATGACATCATATGGAAAAAATAGAATGTATCTCCCCCTTCAAGTAGTACTTCCTCTTAGTAACTCAGTATTTCATACAAATAAAATTTAAATCATTTCATTTGGGGAATAAATATTTTGCACCAAAACTGATATAAAATTTAGTTGTTTCAACTGAAATAATAATACTATACTATTTACTGCTCCCGTATTCTTGGCCAAAACTTACTTAACTTATATACAACATAAACCAAGCAAGATTCATGTAACAATTTTATCAGGTGTCTTAATTTTAAGTTTTATACTATATAATATGAAAACAGGTAACCTATATTTGACAAACTATTTTTTTTTTTTTTTTTTTTGGTTTTTCGAGACAGGGTTTCTCTGTGGTTTTTGGAGCCTGTCCTGGAACTAGCTCTTGTAGACCAGGCTGGTCTCGAACTCACAGAGATCCGCCTGCCTCTGCCTCCCGAGTGCTGGGATTAAAGGCGTGCGCCACCACCGCTCGGCTTGACAAACTATTTTTATGCAATACTACAGCTTAAATTCCTAAGTCTCTTACAAATTATAAGAATTATTAATATTTCTAATAAATGATCACTCTAATTGTTACTAAGTTTTTTTGCATGTTATTTTCATATAACAAAGTTTCTACTTAGAAGAGTACAAGGGGGGGCTGGAGAGATGGCTCAGAGGTTAAGAGCATTGCCTGTTCTTTCAAAGGTTCTGAGTTCAATTCCCAGCAACCACATGGTGGCTCACAACATTCTGTAATGGGGTCTGGTGCCCTCTTCTGACCTGCAGGCATACACACAGTCAGAATATTGTATACATAATAAATAAATATTTAAAAAAAAAAAAAGAAGAGTACAAGGGGGCAAAACTCCATATTCAAAACAGAGAGGCTATATATTACCTACATACCACCCACGGTTTATCAAATCACCCTCAGTCAAAAGTTCTTTTTTTTTTTTAAGTGAATTTATTTACTTTATGCTCATTGGTATTTTTCCTTCATGTATGTCTGTGTGAGGGTGTCAGATCTGCTGGAACTGGAGAATTCTGGGAAGCAGGAAGCTTCCTCCCTAGTCCTTCCCAGAATACTGAAGAAGCAGGATATGATCTGCCCCGCTGAAAAAGGTACTGAGCCATGTGGCTAACATAGATAAAGATAATGGGTTAATATAAGTTACAAGAGCTAATAAGAAGCCTGAGCTAATGGGCCAATTAGCTTATAATCTTATGGAGACCTCTGTGTGATTTTCTTTGGGGCTTGCTGGCTGTGGGGTACCAGGAGGGACAGAAACCCCAACAAGCTGGTCCTCATGTTACAGGCCATCTCCCTAGCCCCTCAAAAGTTCCTTCTTGTTTTGTTTTGTATGTTTTTGAGACAGGTCACACGATGTAACCCTAGCTGGTCTGTTATGTAAACTAGGCAGTCCTTGTCTGCCTCTACCTCCTAAGTGCTGGAAAGGGAAGCTGGAAGGACAGGCTTTGATTATTTGGGTGCTGGAGCTTTTGTCTTCAATGGCTGAGCTATCTCTCCAGCCCTTTCTAGTTTAAAAATAAAGTCTATGGTTTCCCTTTAATTTTATGAACACAAAAATTATAGTTTGCAGTCAAATTTTTTTAAATAAATAGCTATATTCCAAAGCCACGTAAATATGACGTCTTAATTTAGTTTTTGGAAGTATCTGTAAAAGACCGAATATCTGTAAAAGATGAATGTTGTTGTTTCTAATGCTGGTCTATTCCAGACTAGTGAAAGAAAAGGATTCCAGCCTTCACCTTGTCCTCTCTGAAAAGGACTGCCATCAGAGACTTGCTCTGACCTTATCTTCATCTCTATCTTCCCATGGATATCAGGGGTAGAGGAAAAAAGAAGTTTTAAGCAGATATTCTTTGACGACCAAATTCATAAATGCATGCAATATTTTACCTATCAATACCCTGATTTTTTCCTAAATATACAATGTGCATCTGCCCATGAGAGTCTAATCTTAACTCTGCATACTGCTCCAATATAACATGATTTTATCAGTCGCAATAGGTTTACAGAATCAGGCAAGTTTTCTTTGCCATGGTTTGTAAATTGCAAGGTTTTTGTTTTTGAAAGATGTACTTAAAATTTGAGGGCTCTCCATGAACAATTAAAAACGTACTTTCTCTTCCTTATTCCTGTGACATATTTAATAATTCAAACAAAGACTTATTACACCTGGAATCCCAGCACTCAGGAGGCAGAGGCAGGGGATCTGTGAGTTCAAGGCCAGCCCGGTCTACAGAGTGAGTTCCAAGACAGCTACACGGGATACATAGAGAAACCCTGTCTCGAGAAACAAAACAAAACCAACTAAAAGAAAGGAATTTGGGGCCAGTGCCTCAAATTGTTAATTACTATTTTCAGACAAAAAAGTATTTTCAGTGAAATCTTTCCTACAGTTCTTGGTAAGCATTGTGATATTTACTAGAGTATCATAAAAATACCATCATATACATGCTAAGTTTCAAACATTTAATTTTTATTTAAGCATCTAGTACTTACTCAAGGAAGAACCATGCAGAAGCGCACAGTTGGGGCAGTGATATAAATCAATGTCAACAGCATGATGTTCTTCTACACCAACACAGCTAAGATAAAGACAAAAACAAAACATGAATGGAAGCACTTTACTTAATTATAAAGAAATGTTTGGACTTGAAGTGAGAAATGTACAATAACTCAAATAGCAAATTTAAAACACACAAGAATAAATTGTATTATCCTCTCCCTCCATACACTTGCTAATAATTGTGGGTGAGAATATATCCAAATGAACATGAAGTTATTCACTTCTAACAGCAGTGGAAACACCAAAAATAATGTAATTATAAGCATGAAACCCTCAAGCACTATGAAAATGTCATCTGTTCTGAAATTATTGTCAATAAGTCAAAGGTAAGTCATAATGAAATTCTGGACATTATTTTCATCTTTTATGTACTACATAGTGTAATTTGTGGGTTGTAGAATTTGCAAACAGAAATGTATATCCTTAAGTGAATGTGTTTGAAAAAGGAAGACTGGCATTATTGAGCAAAGCATATACAACTCAAGATGTTACCAAGAATATCAAAACAAACCCTTAGCAAACAAGTACCATCAAAATTTTAATTTCATTCTTCACAGAACTAGAAAAGGCAATCCTAAAATCATGTGAAAATATAAAAATAATTCTAAACTGAAAAGCAATGCTGGAAATATCGAGATGCCTACTATCAACTTAACACTACCTAGCCACGGTAACAGAAACAGTGTGCTATCCCCAGAAAAACAAATGGTGCTAGGCAAACAGAATGGAAACTTGGTGCCTCTCTCTCTTCTAGGGTAAGAATCACTTCAAAACGGACAAAGATCTTAAGACTTCAAAATTTGAAACTGTTGGAGGGAAAAATATGCGAAGCACCGGAACTAGGCACTAGCAAGGACTTTCTGAAAAAGGCTTCTAATAACACAGAAAGTAATCCCTAGATCTGGCAAATGTTTCTGCATGGAAGTAAAAAGGAAACAAGGCTCAGAAATTGAGACCACTGGATGCTCTTCCACAACACCTGCGTTTGATTCCCAACAGAAATAATTTTTTCCTAAAGATAAATAAATCTTTTTTTGTTTTGTTTTGTTTTTCGAGACAGGGTCTCTCTGTAGCTTCTGAGCCTGTCCTGGAACTAGCTCACAGAGATCTGCCTGCCTCTGCCTCCTGAGTGCCTAGATTAAAGGCGTGCACCACCACCGCCCAGTTCATAAATAAATCTTTAAAAACTTCTTCTGAAAATGACTAATAAAATTCAATTTAATCCCAATCAATGTGGAATCTCACAAGATGATTCTAAAACTGATGTCAAAAATTTAAAAAGCCAAGAATATACAAGATAGTCAGATAGTCTTAGGAAAAAAAAAGTTCTACTACATATAAAAATTTATTTTAAAGGCCACTCAGAACACATGTCAGTGCTCCCAAAATGCAGAGCCATATTTTACATAGGGACACTTATGCATAACATAGGAGGGTCACTAAAGAGTAAACAACAGGACAGACTTTTCAATGAAAGGTCTACTGAGATAAATTTCATTTAGTCATATGAAAAAAAATATCTCACAATTGTTGATGCAATGTAAAAATGTATTAGTAATCACCAGGCACAGCAGTACACACCTTTAATCCCTGGACTTGAGAGACAAAGGCAGGTGAATTTCTGTGAGTTTGAGGTCAGCCTGGTCTATGTAATAAGACCCCGTCTCAATAAAAAGGAAGGGGATTTAAAGAAGATTATAAACCTAAGTACAAACAAAAGGAAAATGCACAAAAATATATACAGCATAATACCGAAAATATGACTTTGTGGTAGAATGCTTATCTGAAAGCACAGACGCACCCACAAGGGGAGAAACAGCCATGTTAAAGTAATTTCTGTGCATTAAACTACAACTGATGATAAAGGACAAAATAAGTCAAGAGTAAGGACATTTCAATGTAGATACTCAAAGAAATTATACCATACCCAAAATATAATGAACTCCTCTATAAATCACTAAGAAGTAATATTATTTCCATAATATTCTACTATACCAGCCAAAAAATACCAAGTGTAAAGATATTAAATGTTGAAGAATATGGGGAGTACTTAAATAAATTACTAGCAGAAGTGTAATTAAATACAGCAATTTTAGAGAACAAAACACATGCAATGTACACCAGAATACCTTACCTATATGCAAATAGATAATCTATTTATAACAGCATATCAAAAAATATAGTATATTCTCATAATAGAATTCCATACCGAAATAAATATTCAATGAAGAACTACAGTCCTACACAATGAACAAATAAATTGCACAAATTAGAAGGTTAGAGAGATGGCTCAGCACTTAATAAGATAATGTGTATTATTAAGATAATAACTTAATGTGTATTGCTCTTACAGAGGACCCCAATTCAGCTCACAGCACCCATGGATAGGTCACAAGTGCCTGTGACTCCAACTCCAGAGACTCTAATGTCCTTTTCCAGCCTCTATGGGCACTGCATAAACCCACATTCAGACACACATAATTTTTTTGTAATCCTAAAAATTAACCCATTAAGTTTAAAAAGAGAAAAACAAATAGAAAAAGACACAGGTGTCATGGCACACACCTGCTATCCCAGCATTAAGAGGATCACCAGCTCAAGGACAACTTGGGTTATGTAGTGAAACTGTTTTAAGAAAAAGAAAAATTAAGATATTAAAAAAAGAAAAAAGAAAGGTGGCTGGGCATGGTAGTACATACCTTTAATCCCAGAGCTAAGTGGGTCTCAGAGTTCAAGGCCAGTGTGGAAAACAGAACAAATTCCAAGAGAGCCAAAGCTGTGAGGGCCCAGGCTGAAGGCCTGTTCCACGTTGACTGAAGGTCAAAATGAGGCTACAAACTAGAAACCCTGACCTAGGGTGTTTTGGACATTGAGATGGCCAGAGAGGTAGATCCACTCCACCCTGACCTCAGGTCAGAGAATTCAAGCCCATTCCTGCTCCTTCATTTTAAAACAAGAAATTTGACATAAGGAGTGGCTGCCTACAGGATACTTTGTCTAGGGTGTATTCACCGCATATCCTGCCCAAAACATCAAATGCTTTTCTCAGGAAATAATGGCTTGATTTCTCAGGTACTGAAGCAAGTAACTGTTCTGGTTGTCCTCTGTGAAATGTTAAGGTAGTCTTTTGCCCCACCCCACGCCCGCTACCTTGTACTGGGATATAAAAACACATGGAAATTAAATGCCAGCAAATTCGGTATTCAGTATTCGTTGAGTTGCCCTTGCAGTACTATTCTATGTCTCTGTTTCTTTCGTATCTCTGTTTTCTCCTACCTAAAGTTCCTAATCCACACGCCACTACCCTGGAACATATGAACACGTAGTAGTTGGATCACGTCAGAAGTCATCCCCAATGTTTAACTAACAACACAAAGCTACACAAAAAAAAAACCTGTCTTGGGGGGAGGGAAAATGGGGGAAGCTGAAGAGCTGGCTCTGCAGTTAAAAGCACTTGTTGTTCTTTGAAAAGATCCAGGTTCAGTTCCCAGCACCCAAAAATGTCTTCTTCTGACCTCTATGGGCAGCTGGCAAGTATGTGGTACGCATGAACACATGCAGGTAAATCCTAGAGCTTAAGTTCAATTGTGAGAGCAGAGCATAATGGTACACACCTCTACTCCCAACACTTAGAGGCAGAAGGATTGTCAAAAGTTCTAGGCTCCTGGTCTCTACAGCAAGTTCCACTATCTTACCTGTCTTGCCCACATACACACAGGGAGGGAGAGGGGGAGGGGGGAGGGGGGAGGGGGAGGGGGAGGGGGAGGGGAGGGGAGGGGAGGGGAGGGGAGGGGGAGGGGAGGAGAGGAGAGGAGAGGAGAGGAGAGGAGAGGAGAGGAGAGGAGAGGAGAGGAGAGGAGAGGAGAGGAGAGGAGAGGAGAGGAGAGAGAGAAGAGAAGAGAAGAGAAGAGAAGAGAAGAGAAGAGAAGAGAAGAGAAGAGAAGAGAAGAGAAGAGAAGAGAGGAGGCTGGTGGACATAAAAGATCACTGTAAATAAATGATATGTATGTGAGTTATCTCTGCATTCAATGCAAGAGCTCAAAGCCAGATTACCTTTCTCCCATCCCCTGCCACCGTTTTTTTCTTCTGTTTTTTCTTCAACACAGGTCTGTATAACAGCCCTGACTCCCACAACACTCCAGGAAAAAGAGGCAGCAGGAATATTCCAACTAGTTAAAGACATTTAAGGAAAAGCATGACTATTAATTCTCAAAGACCCATGAGTCTCTAATTCTCCAGCTTCTAATTCTCACCAGCACCTCACCTCATCTGTCTGCTTTACTCAAATGCCAGTGAGCCGGTGTGGTGATGCACTAACACTAGCATTAACACAGTTGAAGGGAGGATCAAGATCATCCTCGATACACAGCGAGTGCAAGGCCAGTCTAGATTACCTGAGACTCTGTCTCAAAAAAGCACAAAATAAATTAATATATATTAAAACATAAAATAAAATATAATGTCAGTGATGCCTTCTACTCTTGGCCAATTCTCATCACCTAACACACCTAAAATGATTTAGAAACTTCAACACTTAGCAAATTCGGTAAATCACAAATAGTCAATTTGGATGTTGGAGAAACAGCCGGGGTTAATAGCACTAGCTGTTCTTGCTGAGGACCCAGGTTTGGCCCCCAGCATCCACACGGAGGCTTACAACTATCTGTAACTTCAGTTCTAGGGAATCTGACACCCTTTTCCTCTGTGGGCACCCACACATGTAAACAGTACACTTTCATACAGGCAGGCAAAAACTAATACATCTAAGATAAATGAGAATATCTTTAAAATAGTAAATTTGGTAAGTGAATAAATCGGGAAAGGCCCATTTAAATTAATCATACAAAATATAACTTTAAAATTAAAATGTAATGTTTCTTAACCAACACACTTCTCCATCAAGCCTAGCCTACCTACTCCACCCTCCTCACTGCTCAGTGAGAGAAGCCTACACTCTCTAAGAGACGGTAAGGGAAAGACAGCAGGACGCGTGTGACGCACTGCTCTGGAAGCAAAGTTTTAAGGCTGTTTTTTAATCTGGCACAAAACCTTTTAGTTTTTAGTCTCTTCTCTATTTCTCTTCTTAAACTTCCCTTCCCATAACAACAGTTTTCCTAACAGCAGAGAATTTACTGTCTACCAGACCATTGTGTGGGGGGTCGTCTTGTGAGGTGACAATGTGACCTTTGCTGAATAGTTTCCATCAATGAACAATTTCACTGCCATTTGGTGAGTGGGGTGATGACAACTTTAGCACTTTCTATTGTCTTATCTTCTGAAACTGCTGCTTAGTTGGCTTTTGGGCGGTGGGGAAGGGCACTTGATGTGAAGAGAACTGAATTAACGACTAACCACGATCCACCAGATCTGCCAAACATCCCCCCTCTTGGCCAAGGCACCCGTTTACATTCTCTACTCGTGGAGCTGTAACTGAACCACTACTGTGGACTCCATCAGACTGTACTCTTTTTCAAATTCTCTCTTCATTCGTCACCAAGCAGCCTTACACCCTAGCTCACCTTCAAAACCCAGAGCAAATTCTTCCTCCTGAACAAAACATCCATCACATGAGCATCAAAAGAACAGTCTTCCACATTTTCCGACTCATTTTCCATTCAATCAGGACCAAGCTATTTCCTAAATTCAGTTCCCAAGACTTTCCTCAGTACTATGTCCACAATGATCCCAGGAACATTTGTTATTAACTAGTCACAGATTCTATCCAAAAGCCAAAGTTGTAATAGTTTTTAAAACTTCACTCACTCAATTTGATACTAAAGGCAATAATTTGTATAAAAACAAGGATCCTGCCGGGCGGTGGTGGCGCACGCCTTTAATCCCAGCATTCGGGAGGCAGAGGCAGGTGGATCTCTGGGAGTTTGAGGCCAGCCTGGTCTACAAGAGCTAGTTCCAGGACAGGCTCCAAAGCTACAGAGAAACCCTGTCTCGAAAAAACAAAAACAAACAAACAAAAAAACAAGGATCCTTCTACATAAAAAATCGATGCTTTCATCTTTCTTCAGATAGAGGTTGTGGTAGAGAAATTTATAATTTTAATTTTTTAGTTCAGTACAAGTTTTCACTTGGATATCAAAGGTTAAACAGCCCTGGGGCTGAAGAGATGGGTCAGCAATTAGAAGTACTTAGTGCTCTTGCAGAGGATGGGTCAGTTCCCAGCATCCACATCCGATGGTTCACAACCACATGTAACTCCAGTTCTAAGGAATCCAAATGTCTTTTGGCCCTGTGATGACTATTCCTGGTTGTTAACTACATCTAGAATTAACTAAAATCCAAGTGGCCATGTATACCTATGAGGAATTTTTTTCTTAATTAAATAATTTGAAGTGGGAAGATCATTTTTAACCCAGACCTTTTGAGATGGGAAGATACTTTTAACCTGGGCCATACCTTCTGCTGGCAGCTTTTATAAAGAACATGGAAAAAGGAAGTTTGCCTGCTTGCCCTCACTCTCACTGAAAACTCTATTCTTTCACTGGCATTACAGCCTACTCCTTTGAGATTCTGGCATATACTAAAGACCAGCCAAAATATCCAACATTGTGGACTGAACAACTACTGAATTCCTGGACATTCCATTAATAGACAACTATTGTTGGACTAGCTGGACCATAGCCTGTAAACCATTTTAATAAATATCCTTTAGGTAGGTAGGTAAATGGAAGGAAGGAAGGAAGGAAGGAAGGAAGGAAGGAAGGAAGGAAGGAAGGAAGGACTGAGTTATCCTGTACCCCTAAAGCCCTCACACTAACATCAACAGAAGAAAAGAAATGACCTTTGTAGTCAATCAACTCCACATTATAGAAGATCCTTTACAGTTTCATCTTATTTCAATTCTGGAATCATGTTAGGTTTTAGGACAGTTATGGGCATACTGCAAACTAAATTCCTGTTTCACAATTTCTCAGAATATGAAACACTTTTCTACCTTTAACAGCTGGGTTCATGTTTCCAAGTGTCCCACAACTTCCCAACTAGTTACAACCATCTTCACTAATGAAAGTGAAAAACAAAAGACAATATAAAAGGAAACGACAAAGAAAATGTGGGGGGGGGTGAAAAACCAATAAATGAATTTTGATATCAAATATTCTCTTAAAAGCTGAAAATAGCCGGGTGGTGGTGGCACACGCCTTTAATCCCAGCACTCGGGAGGCAGAGGCAAGCGGATCTCTGTGAGTTCGAGACCAGCCTGGTCTACAAGAGCTAGTTCCAGGACAGGCTCCAAAACCACAGAGAAACCCTGTCTCGGAAAAACCAAAAAAAAAAAAAAAAAAAAAAAAGCTGAAAATACTGCTGACACAATAATACTGATATTATTCTATGATGAGCATGTGAGAATAGGATGATTCACATGTTGATATCTTAACTATATGCTTGTTGAGCGCACAGACCAAACAATACAACTGGCAATGGAGCTTATGAATAAACTATTCTCTATGAAGGTAATAATACCCATGAGAATGCTCCAGAGGAGGGAACATTTCCAAAGTAGCCACAAAGTTCTACTGGTTTTCACAGCCCTGTCGTCTTTCCACTAGTCATTCTACCCCTCAAGCTAATAATCCTCCCTCTGCTTTAACCATGGTCACAGTGAATGGAGAGGATAATTAAGTCATTAACAGAGATATGAATATAAGAATCTCTTACATGTTGTTATTACAGTGCAAGAAACGTTTTGTAGAGCAGATTTGTGGTATAATTTACCACCTGTCCTCTGCCATCTTCTGTCTAACCCATCCCTACACACACCTCCTGCAATAACAGAAAGTAAACAGCAACAGAGGCCGAAGGCTGAAAAACCTTGTTCATAACTGATTCCGCCACAAGATGCCTCTTTCATGCTGCTGATTTCATACATTTTAGTATGTTTTGGTTTTGATTTTTGGTTTTATGTAACTGAGATAAGATATGCCCTGAACTTCTGATTCTACATTTATCAAATTCTATCGGGGATGGTAAGCAGGTGTCTATAAGCTCAACTCTATTATGTGTTTTTAAATATAATTTATTTAAAGATTTTACATGTATGGGTATCTTGTCTGGATGGGTACATATGCATCATGTGTGTGCAATGCCTAAAGTCCAGAAGAGGGCACTGGATTCCCTAGAACTGGAGTTAGACAGTTGTGAGCAGTAGGAACCAAACCCAAGTCCTCTGAAGGTGCAGTAAGTGCTCTTAACTGCTGAGTTATCTCTCTAGCCCCTAATTTCCATTTTTTCCTTGTGTGTGGTATACAAGCCTGTAGAGACCAGAATAGGGTAATAGTAGTATATTATTTGTGTTCTAATAAATAAAACTTGTCTGAAAAATCAATGCAAAGCAGCCAGACTAGTGAGCCATACAGGCCAGGCAGTGGTAGCACACACCTTTAATTCCAGCAGCCACACTAGTTAGCCTGTACAGGGGTTGGGCAGCGGTGGTGCACAGCTTTAACCCCAGCACTAGAGAGGACTATAAGGTAGGATGAGACAGGAACTCGCTCTCCATCAGTCTAAAGATTTCATAGATGTAAGAACTCTCTAGTGCCTCAGCTGCTTTGCTTTTTTGATCTTTAAGTTGAACCCCAATATCTGCCTCTGGGTTTTTATTACTCGTGCTACATAGGGTGTCAAATCCCCTGGAGTTGGAGTTACTGATGATTATAGCCACCTTGGGTCCCCTGCAAAAATAGCAAGTGCTCCTCACCTCTGAGCCCCTTAATCATGTTTTGTTGCTGTTGTTGTTGCTTTTTTTTTTTTTTTTTTTTTTTGAGACAGGGTTTCTCTGCGTAGCCCTGAATGTCCTGGAACTTTTTAAACCAGGATGGCCTTCGAACTCACTGATATCCACCTGCCTCTGCCTCCCAAGTACTGGGATTAAAGGCGTGCGCCACTACTGTCCGGCCTCGATCATGTATTTTTGACTGATAGTTTCCACCTAATCACTAGCAAGAAAAAAAACTGTAAAAGTTTGTATAAATCTAGAAATTTACAAAATGCTTGATGACTACAGTTCCTTGTGAAATTCAAGATTTAGGGAATTAACATTCAACTAAAACAAAATTGTTTCTAACTGCTATAACACTCACACTGTGCCTCCTAATGCCCATAACCCATTAGAGTCCCCTGTGGATCTTTTCCAATTGCCACTAGGCAGCCTTTCCAAGGAAGACATTCTATAGGAGACATGAGCTCTCTAAGAAACAAAATCAGGTGCAGTCCTACTACGTCCCCACACCTGTGTGGGGGGGAGGATCTGCAATAACTGACAGCAGTTCTGAAATATCTAGAAGAGAAAATTGGGTGGATGTAGAATGAAGGAAAGGGAGAACTATTCACTAAGACAGCCTTCTGAACTAAAATTTGCACTGTGCACTGCTTATGTAAAAAAAGAAGAAGGGGTGGGGAGATAAGTATGTAAAGTGCTTAACATGCAAGCATGAGGACTGGAGTTAGACACCACCACCCCAAGAACCCAGGTTTACAAAAAAAAGCTAGGCACCATGGCACACACTGTAATTCCAGTGCTGAGGGGTGGAGACAGCAACCCTAGGGCTCACTGACCAGCCAGTCTAGTTGAACTGGCAAGCTCCGATGAGAGAGCCTGCCTTAAAAAATAAGAAAAGGAAAGGTTGAGAATGATACCCAACATCAACATCAGACACAAACGCACACACACACACAGACATACGCGAACATGTATTCACACATACATACAGAAACCACATTCCTAAGCCCCACCTTCAATCTACAGGGGACAGTTAATTGGTAGGCCAATAATCTTTATTCTTAACAAGGTCCCCAGGTGATTCTTTTGCAGCCAGTTTGGCAGGGAATGGCACTGGGGGACTATTAATCTAAAACCCTACCAGAGTGGTTAGTACAATGTCGATTCACAACCACTTTCTATGAAAACTGTAACTATAATTAGACTTTAGGCTCCATACAGCTAACATTTTTCATATATAATTCAGCATTCCCTACTCAGATCTACACAGGTCCCACAGTCAATCCCTACCAAATATGTATCAACTGAAACAAACCAGGCATGCTAAATAGATTAGGAGGTGCTAGGCTGGACTACCATCCTAGATCAAGTTTAAAAATGCACTGAGCTGGGTATGATAGTACACACCTGGAGAGATGGCTTAATAGGAGCATGCTGCTCTCTCCAAGTTCACTTCTCAGCACCCACGTTGGACTGTTTACAACCACCTGGAACTCCAACTCCAGAGAAACCTCACCCCCTCTCTTGACCTCCTTGAGCACATACATACATATATATCATACAGATACAGAAACATACATATATCCATTTAATAAATAAGTCTTTTTTAAGATTAAAATTTAGGCTAGTTAATACTAAAATTCACATAGAAAACTAAATCTTTAAGGAACAGTCAGAAAAACATTGAAGACAAAGAACTATGAGGACAAGTTTGGCCTTAGCAGTCTTTAAAACATACTATTAAAAGCCCTTATAATTTAAACAGTTTTTTTGCTGGTCCAGAAACAAACAGAACAGTGGAATAGAATGTATAGAAAAAGAATCAAGGGGCTGGGATGATGGCTCAGAGGTTAAGAGCACTGGCTACTCTTCCAGAGGTCCTGAGTTCAATTCCCAGCAACCACATGGTGGCTCACAACCATCTGTAATGAGATCTAGCGCCCTCTTCTGGTGTGCGGGCATGCATGGAGGCAGAATGTTGTATACACAATAAATAAATCTAAAAAAAAAAAGAAAAGAAAAAGAATCAACCATACATGAAATTTCCAGTCATATACATTGATTGGCAAGGATTTGGGCATTTCAAACCACTGAGGTCAATATGAACTTTCTAAAAGATTTATCTATTTGTATATTTTTTGTTTGTTTGTTTTATGGGTATGTGTGAGTGTATGTATGTATGTATGTATGTATGTATGTATGTATGTATGTATATTTACCACATGCATGCCTGGTGTCCATAGAGGCCAGGAGAGGGCATTAGATCTGGAATTACAGGCAGTTGTAAGATGCCACAGTGGGGGCTGGGAACTAAATGCTGGTCCTCTGCAAGAAAGGCAAGTACTCTTAATTACTGGACCCATGTCTCCAGCCCCAATATGGATTTCTTAAAGCTTTGTTTTCATTATTTTTAATTATTATTTGTAGGTGTGAGTGTGTGCATGTGAATACAGGTGCCTGTAGGGCCCAGAGGTATTAGAATTCCTGGAGCCAAAATTATAATGGTTGTGAGCTGCTTGACATGGGGGCTTGGAACAGAGCTTGGGCCCTCTGGAGCAGCAAGTGATCCTAAGAGCTGAGCTGCCGGGCGGTGGTGGCGCACGCCTTTAATCCCAGCACTCGGGAGGTAGAGACAGGCGGATCTCTGAGTTCGAGGCCAGCCTGGTCTACAAGAGCTAGTTCCAGGATAGGAACCAAAAGCTACGGAGAAACCCTGTCTCGAAAATCCAAAAAAAAAAAAAAAAAAAAAAAAGAAGAGCTGAGCCATCTCTCTCCCCTCCCAATATGGAGTTTTAAATTAACAATGCCAGGACACATTTAGAAAAAAATTAAATCATAGTATAATTTTATACTATTGATACCAAATATGCACACCACAGACTTTTTTTTATTAAAAAAGAAAATCTGAATGCTTAAAAAATTAGAAAAGAAAAAGTAAAAATTCTTTAACCTTGGATAGAAAAAGGATAACTCAAATCTATGGTTTCATAGCTCAAAAATCACCGTAACAAAGCACCAGACAGCTGAACACAGGAAGAGGCTATTCGTAATTGTCACACGGGACTAATACCCCTAACATACCAAGAGCTTTTAAAAGCAGGCAGAGGCCAGTCATGGAGGCACACATAGTTGTACTCTTGTAGTCAGGATGATCTCAGTTCAAAGTCACTCTGGGCTAAACAGAGTTTTAAACGAGTCTGGGCTACACAGTGAGACCCATACACAATGCTGATGGTCACTAGGAAGGAGAGAAGTAGTACTAATAAGCAATGGATGCATTACTTTCTTGGGGATAGGAGTGATGGTAGTGGTAGTAGAGTACTGGGGATTGAACTCAGAGCCCACCTTAGTCCCTTTAAAAATTTTGTTGTTGTTTTGAGAGGAATCTGACTCAGTTGCTCAGACTGGCCTTCACCTTGATCCTGCTTCTGCCTCCCAAGTAGCTGGGATTATAGCTGTGACTCCATTTACCATTACTGACAATCTAACTAAAGAAATATCTCCAACAACATAAAAATACACATATGCACAAGGTTGTTACTGTAGTAGTGTTAGTTAAAAAAACATTGTAGGGGCTGGAGAGATGGCTCAGTGGTTAAGAGCATTGCCTGCTCTTCCAAAGGTCCTGATTCAATTCCCGGCAACCACATGGTGGCTCACAACCATCTGTAATGATGTCTGACACCCTCTTCTGGCCTGCAGACATACACACAGACAGAATATTGTATACATAATAAGTAAATAAATAAATATTTTAAAAAAAACATTGTAAATAACTTAAATGCCCACGTACAACAAAGAAGTAGAAAAAGAACCAAATGATCCATATAAAAGAGTTACGTGGTCACAGAGATTTAAAAAATAAAAAAGAAACCCCCTTCAAACTAAACATGGAAACTTACACAGCAAAGAAAAGAAAAAGAAACAAAGAATGAATGAATGAAAGAAAAAAAGCCAAAGAACAAAAGAATATGCATAGTATATGTAAGACTCTGGTTTTGGGGGCTGGAGAGATGGCTCAGTGGTTAAGAGCACTGACTGCTCTTCCAGAGGTCCTGAGTTCAATTCCCAGCAACCACATGGTGGCTCACAACCATCTGTAAGGAGATCTGGTGCCCTCTTCTGGAATTCGGGTGAACACGGAGGCAGAATGTTGTATACATAATAAATAAATCTTAAAAAAAAAAAAAATTAAAAAAAAAAAAAAGACTCTGGTTTTGATTCCAAGCATGGAAAAATAAAATGAAACAGGGCTGTTAAGGTGACTCATGTGTCAAGGCTTGCCTCAAAAGCCTGACCACCTGAGTTCAATCTCTGGAACCCACATAGTGGAAGGAAGAGAACCAATTCCACAAGTCGTCAGATCTCTGCAGGCATGCTTTACACACACCAGGGCTGGAGATGTTGCCCACTGGTAGACAACGGGTTTTGAATTTCTGAAGCCCTGGGTTCAATCCTCATCACAAGCATGCATGAATACAAGAAAGCACATCTTGCACATCACATGCAAAAAAAGATAAACCAGGGTTAGTGATACAGCTCAGTTAATAGAATGTTTGTCTGGTATGTGCAAAGCCCTGGGTTCAATCTCAAGCACCACCTAAACCAGGTGTGGTGCAGGTGGAGCTAGGAAGAACAAAAGTTCAAAGCCATCTTCAGCTACATAGTAAGTGTGAGGTCAAACTAGGACACATGAAACCTTCTCTTTAAAAAAAAAATGAGGTTGCCGGGCAGTGGTGGCGCACGCCTTTAATCCCAGCACTCGGGAGGCAGAGGCAGGTGGATCTCTGTGAGTTCGAGGCCAGCCTGGTCTACAAGAGCTAGTTCCAGGACAGGAACCAAAAGCTACGGAGAAACCCTGTTTCGAAAAATCCAAAAAAAAAAAAAAAAAGGGTTGAATTTGTGGCTCATCAGTTAATAACACTTGATACTCTTGCAGAAGACACAAGTTCAGTTCCCAACACCCACATAATAGCTCACAACTGTTAACTCCAGTTCAGGGTAGAGGGGACCACAATGTCCCTTCTGGCCTCCAAGGGATCAGGCATGCACATACATACACATAGGCAAACACTCATACATATCATATACATAAAGTGTTAAAAAAAAACCTGTATAACCAATTTTAATATCCTAGGGCTGGGAGTGATAGCATATACACATTGGAGGGTTGGGGTGGAGCTTAATATGTATCCTTGGCTGGGATTGAACTAATAGAGATCCACCTGTCTCATTTTCCCAAGTGCTGAGATCAGAGATGGATCTCCATGAGTTCAAGGCCAGCCTGGACTACACAAGGGTGGCTAGGGAAGGATTAGAAAGGAGAAAGAAATGAAAGAGTTAGCAATATTTCTGAGTTTATCTCTCATATAACTCTGACTTCTCAGGACCTTTTAGTAATGTTTTACATGGGGCTGGACAGATGGCTCATCGGTTAAGAAGACAGGCTGTTATCCCCAGAGGTCCTGAGTTCAATTCCCAGCAACCACATGGTGGCTTACAACCATCTGTAGTGAGATCTGGTGTCCCCTTCTGACATGCAGGCATACATGCAGAAAGAACACTGTATACATAATAAATAAAAAAAAAAAAAATCTTAAAAAAATTTACATGCCTAAAAAAAATAAAGCTATACAATATTTTTTACTACATGTTGTGAAGCTAAAGGCAACTATATGAAAAAAAATGCAATCTAGCAAATATCTCACAGAGAAATCCTGTCTCAAAATACACACACACACACACACACACACACACAAAGTTGCAGATAAGAGCTGAGCTTCCGGGGCTGGAGAGATAGCTCAGAGTTTAAGAGCATTGCCTGCCCTTCCAAAGGTCCCGAGTTCAATTCTCAGCAACCACATGGTGGCTCACAACCATCTGTAATGGTCTGGTGCCCTCTTCTGGCCTGCAGGCATACACACAGACAGAATATTGTACACATAATAAATAAATAAATATTTTTTTTTTAAAAAAAGAGCTGAGCTTCCCACTATTGGACAAAAAAATTAAGACTGGAATAGGAAAAATACTAAAAGGAGTCCTGTGCTGTTAGTCTATAAGGTACCACCCTGAAAACTTGTGATCTTTATTGTATATAGGCAGGTCTAGAAATAGAGGTTCACATATGTGGATGATGTTGTATTTCCTAGTTATGTCCACGAGAAAGCCTAGACATACTGTCAAGTTTACAGCCAAACAGGCCTTGATTTCTAAACATTATTCTCCATAAAAAAGGGACCAGGGTACTGGGCATGGTGGCACTCACCTTTACTTCCTGCATGGGGAAGCAGAGGCAGGCTGTCACAAAACACTAAAAATAAGAAAATTTTAAAAAGGGGGGGGGAGGGGAGACCAGGGATCACACAGAAACAGAAAAATCATAAATCAGCATTAAATCTAAATCACACTATATTGGATATAGGTGAGCTATCTTTGATAGAAAAGTAACGATGACTACAGAAATAAAAGGCAGTGTCTTAGAACTAAAGCCTTAACAGCCAGACTATAGAGCAGCACCCACCAGCTGTTCAAAAACTGTGCAAACAATCCAAGTTTCTGTGCCTGAAATTACCAAAGCTCTTGTTGGCAGACTCCTGTACACCTGTTCCCCTCTGTCTCAAATCCTCCACTTCACTTCGAAAAGAAAAGGAGCAGAAAACTCAACTTAACCCTAGAACACTGGAGACAAAAGAATAAACAAGCGAAGTCAGCCCCACACTAATAGTTAAAACAAATCCAATAGGGTTAATGAGAAAAGTCTATCTCCCTTATGATTAAGCTGTCCTATCAAGGAAAGGAGTTGCTCTGGCACTCAGGAGGCTACAGCAGGAAGATCAATGACAAGCACAGCAACACCTTGTCCCACTCCCACCCAAAATGAAGTAAAAAAATCAAAAAAGTAGCCAAAAAGTCCAGTAATTTGACTTTTGTTCTCTTATGGGGAGATAAACGCTCACTTAGGTTTATATTAAACCAAGACTTCATCATTAAGATAATGCCTACAAAACAATTCTTAAAAAGAATTCCAATCCCTATTTTGTGAGGGAGGAGGCACTTAGGGAGTAGAAGCTGAGACAAAGTCTAATGTGGCCAGGCTAGCCTTGAATTTAATGCCTGGTGATAGAATTATAGGTGTAAGCCACCATACCTTAATTTTCTTTTTGTTGTTCTGCAACCAGGCTGACCTTGAACCCACAGAAATTCACCTACCTCTGGCAACTCCTATTAAAAAAAATTAAAAGCTAAATATTCTCCAACAAGAAATTCATTTATAACAACTAAAAGCAGAGTTAAATGAGGAAAGCTTCCAATATTTTGTTAATAAATAGTCTGTCCCCAAGACACTTACAATTTTAACATATTTCACTTAAAAACCTTTTTTCTTTTTAAATTTTATTTATATGTGTGTGTGTGTGTGTCTGTCTGTGTGTCTGCATGCAAATGTGTAGGGATGTCCAGAATCCAAACCCTTGAAGCTCGAGTTATTAGACAGCTGTAAGCCATACAACACAGCTGCTAGGAACCTAACGTGTCTCCTTCAAGAGCATGCGCTCTTTACCACTAGAGCCATCTCTTCTGTCAAGCATAATCTTTTCTTAAAAGAATCAAGAAAGGGGCTGGAAAAATGGCTCAGAGATTAACAGCAGTGACTGCTCTTTCCAGAGGTCCTGAGTTCAATTCCCAGAAACCATATGGTGGCTCACAATCATCTATGAGGTCTGGTGACCTCTTCTAGGCAAAACACTGCACACATAATAAATAAACAAACAAACAAACAAACGAGTGAATGAATGAATGACAAGCAAGTAAGTGAAAGAAAGAATCTAGTGATGCAGGCATACATTTAGGCAGAACACTGTACACATGGATAGGTGGGTGGATGGACAGAAGGAAAAAAGAGAGAGAGAGAGAGAGAGAGAGAGAGAGAGAGAGAGAGAGAGAGAAATGCAAGAATCAAGAAAGTAAGATGCCTACAGGTATCTCCCTCTGGAATGTGTATTCCATCACCAGCAGAGACAAACCTGGACTATCTATGCCACAGAGACAACCTAGGACTGCTAGTGACCCAGAGCTATGTGAGATCAGATACTATTTCACCTTGTTGTTGTACAATCGTGGGAAGGTAATTTAACTCTCTATCCCCTGGATTCCTAAAGTACAAAATGGGGACAATAATAACACTTATCCAAGGTGTGAGAATTAGATGTTAAAGATCTACTGTAATCAAACTGCGCATAGGACTGATTAAAACATCCAGTATGCTTCTGGTGAATTCCTGAGGCTCTGTATAACATGAGAATTGCTCATTCAACCATATTACCCAATAAAATTCTTCTATTCCCATGTACAAAGTTCTCCATTCAACATCAAGGAGAAAAATAATCTAAGACATTTATTATAATATAATAATAATAAAAGACAAAAATAATATAAGACGCAGGAGGCTAAGGCAGGAAAATCACAAGTTCAAGGTTTGTCTAGGTTACCAAAAAAAAAAAAAAAAAAAAAAAAAATTCAGGGCCGGGCGGTGGTGGCACACGCCTTTAATCCCAACACTCGGGAGGCAGAGGCAGGCGGATCTCTGTGAGTTGAGACCAGCCTGGTCTACAAGAGCTAGTTCCAGGACAGGCACCAAAGCTACAGAGAAACCCTGTCTCGAAAAACCAAAAAAAAAAAAAAAAAAAAAAAAAAAAAAATTCAGGGCTAGCCCAGGCAACTTAAGAAACCCTGTCTCGAAAAACCAAAAAAAAAAAAAAAAAAAAAAAAAAAAATTCAGGGCTAGCCCAGGCAACTTAACGAGACCCTGTCTCAAAAAGTAAAGAGGGATGGGGATACAGATTGTGGTAAAGACTTACCTCCCATGGCCAAGGGCTTAGGTTCAGTCCCCAGTGTGAGAGTGTGTGTGTGTGTGTGTGTCTCTCTCTCTCTCTTTCACACACACACACACACACACACACACACACACACACCACTCATATATTACTCAAACTGACTCAACCATGTAAAGCATGCTACTTATTATTACAAGAGCCTTAGTAGTCTCCCTAGCTTTACCTTCACCCACCTCCAGTCTATTTTGATGTACAAGCAGAATGATTCTCCTTCAGAGCAGGGAATCAAATGCAGGGATCCTCAGACATGCCCAAGACCAAGAATAATCCTTATAAAAGGTTGTCAACTCCTTGATACCTCAATCCAAAGCAAACCATCTGTTTAAAGTAAAATCAAAGCCAGGCAGTGGTGGTGCACGCCTTTAATCCCAATGCTCAGGAGACAGAGGCAGGTGGATCTCTGTTGAGTTCAAGGCCAGGCTGCTCTACAGAAGGAGTTTCAGGACTTCAGGACAGTTAGGACTACACAGGGAAACCATGTATCAAAAAAAACAAAACAAACAAAAACAAAAGTAAAATTCAAAGTACTAGACCTGCCTACAAAACCAGACAGTGATCTCTTCTACTCTCCAAACGGGTATTCTGACTCTTCCTGGATTTCTGCAGGGTCCACACTCAGGATATTGGATTTCCTTTCCCTCTGAATCAGCACTTTGTCAGCATCATGGATACAGGCTTTCCACAAGCACACCACAGGGAAGCAGCATTACCAACAACCTGAATGTTATTTGTCACCTGCCAAACTGGACAATTCTTAACTTTAAAAACATTTTGTTGTACTTTTTTTTGTTTGAGGACAGAATTTCACTATTTGCTCTAACTGGACTGGAACTTGATAATATGTAGACCAGTTGGCCTACAACACACAGAGCTCTGTCTGCCTGTGCCTCTCAAGTGCTGGGATGAGTTTCGTCCATGTTGTTGCATGAACCAATAGTGTATTCTTTTTATTGCTGAAATGTTATTCTACTTTATGAATATATCAAATTCATGCAATCTACTGTTAATATTTGGGTTGTTTTAGTTTGAGGACAGTTAACCATTTTTTTGTGTATTATTTTTTGGTGAGGATTTTTTTTTATCTTTTTGTTTTGTTTTTAGACAGTTTCATTAAGTAGACTGGACTAGACTCAAATTTGTGTTCCCCTATTATCCATTATGCCCAAGGCCTTTTTAAATAATAATCACTTATATACAAATTGCCAAAGTTGTTTGTTCGATAAAGAAAGTAACACTTTATATTGTCAAAGACACAGGGAACTAAAGCGGGCACTGGTGAAGAAAAAACTGAGTAACATTTCGGAATACAACCTGGCAAAGACACGTCAAACGAAAAACAACTGTGCCTTCTAACATCAATTTTTTCAAGGAATTTCTTACTGAATACCTAGCATAAGCCAGACTGTCTATTTGAGTTAATCTAAGAAAACAGAAATATTCACAAAATTTTGGTTAAAAGGGTATAAATCGTATCACCATTAATAAATGCAAGTAGTAAAACAAAGTAATAACAACAGGAAAATTACTTTCAAATGTTATGATTCTGTGGAATTAAACACTACATGGCAAAAAAAAAAATACTATACAGCCACTAAAAAATTTTCAAATAGCATTAAAAATATGACAAAAAGTACACATTAGTTAAAAATGTAACAATACATAAAGCAAAATCCAATTTTGTTTTAAAAAAAAGTCATACCTCAAACATTAAGTACTAGTTATCCATGAAAGATAGGGACTCTCAAATTATTTATATTTCTCTATACTTTTTAATTTCCTGTAATACATTGCTCCTGTAAAATCTAAAGAATATGTGATTATAAAGATATATAAGCATTTAATTCTAAACAAGACACAACATTCTGGTACTACTGAACCAGAACAATGATGTAGTTTTTCATGGGATGCTTTCAAAGCACTATTAAAGTCATGGAGCAGTCCCAGGAGGACTTCCATCAGGACTGGAGGAAGAGCTCTTTAAGTCTGAAAGAAATTCCCTAGGAAAACCTTGTCCATCTCTCAGCTCACTGACCCCAGGGCATCTATTATACATTACAGCCTGTTAGTTAAGCATCCTTTTATTCTTTCCCTTGCAAAAAGGCTTGGGCAGGCTAAAGGATGGGAACTCCTGAACCAAGGATGCACCAAAGCTCAACGGTCTCAACCTGAGAGGAAGCTGTTCTAGTCGCCCTGCAGCCTAGCTGCATCAAGAAAGGCCCTTTCTTCTTTGTCAGAAGAAATAAAGACAACTTTTAGGGTCCCCAGACAATAGATATGCCTGGTAAAGCTGCTTGCCATGCAAGCCTGACAGTCTGAGTCCCATCCCTAGAACACACACATCATAACACACAATAATAACACATTTTAAAAGAAAAAGAAAATTAGAAAGAAATCATCCATGTAAAGACTCTTTATCTTCCCCCCTCTGCAGATGGACCATTTTTGGAAACCTGAGGGTTCTTTAGGGACCAATTCTCATGTACGAAAATGTTCAGAAATTAATACATAAGTAACACTTTACTGTGTTTAAAAATGACTCATTAGAATAAATATCAATCATAGGAAAGGCAAATAAATTCTAAATTATCAGTATTTAAAAATTACTTACTAAAAAGATACCACTTTTATGGGATGTGGCAGTATGAATAACTTTTTTAGTTAGTCATGTGAACCGCTTTAACATCTCGAAAGATTAGTGGTCAAGAAGACCTTGGGCTCACCTGAGTCACCTCCACAGATGAGATTCCACACATCTGAGACAATGAGAGGATACTTGCCCTCTTTATTGCCTCTTCAACTCCTATTTGCAAACTGATACTTAAATGTGTGTAAGATAAATGGTTGTTAGGAAACACCTTAGGTTTATCATGCTCTAGCATTAAGACACCTAATTTAAGACCAAAAAGTGCAGCTGGACATGGTGGTACATGGTTTTAGTCCCAGCATTTAGGAGGCAGAAGCAGGCAGATCTCCAAGTTGGAGGCCTGATCTATGATGCTTCCAGAATAGCCAGGTCTATATAGAGACTCACTGTCTCAAAAAACTGGCGTGTGTGTGTGGGGGGGGGGGTGAGAGCGCTTGCAGCACAAGCATAAGCACCTGAGGTTGACTCCCCAGCACACACATTACAATAACATTAGCTTTAATAACTTCAAATCTATAACTTATTAAGCTATCAGATCCATGAATTACACAACGGGGCATATTTTCCATCAAATCATCCCCTGGAAAGTTCAACCTTTCAGAAATTGCAACTAATTCTTTTTAGAATTTAATGTTGGATAGTCTTCTCTGGTTGCTTGAAATCTTGTAGAAGTGGAGAATGTAGGCATAGACAGACTCAGTAAGGTCTGATACCTACAAATTTCACCTTTGTGAATAATCAAAATATAGGAAAACATTTATTAAGTGGCATGACAATACCCTTCACCTTTTGTCAGACTGCTCGAATTTGCCTTTACACAAAAGTGATTACGTTACCCTTCTTTTAAAGAGATAGTTTTATGTGTGCTATCTATTGTTAAGGACACTTAACTTTAAAACTCAGTAAATTTAACTGTACTTGAAAATTAAGTCGAACTCTACCTAGTTAGTCAACACCACTGAAACGAACCCTGCAACATCAACGGTTTTCTCTCCCCAGACCAGTAGAGGGAGACTAACGCATCTGGCCTGGTGGTGCAATGTTTCTGTAAAATTGGGGAGGGGGAGCGGGGGCTGTATTTAAATGCCCTGCTGTCAATCAAAGGATACTTCCTACAACCAGTCACCATATCAGCGATAACTCCCAAGCGGGCTGTTGTCAAGATACAACATCCTACGGCGCCCAGAAAACCTGCCTCACCTAAAGGTGACCGCAGGCTTTGCCACAACACCCAAATAAGGACTTTGGGAGCCCAACCCCAACTAGTTTCTTTGTTTAAATGCCTGCGAATCCCTCCCACGCCGGAGTCAAGAGGCTGTGGCGCCGCCCTTTATTAGCCTCACACTTTGATTACAAAACACACGAGTCGGCGGCCTGGCTGCGGAGGCGGCCCGAGCTCTCCGAAACGTCAAACCCGCGGCGCGGTGGCGGCGTCCGCCACCGCACCGCCCCAAAGTTGGCTGGCCCCGGCGCCCGGGCCACCGCTGCGGGCCGTCCCGGTGTCGCCGGAGACCGCACTCAGTGTAAAGTTTGAGGTGCGACGCCACGGCGACGCCGGGGAGGGTCTGCGGCGACGTGCCCCGACCCGGGTCGCCCGCCGCCCCCCCCCCCGGCCGCAGGGGGGTGTGTTGCGGGCTGGGCCGGCGGCCAGGCAAGCTGCACCGTGACGGGGCCCCGCACCTCGCGAGGAGCGAGTACCTCCTCATCTGTTGCTCTGTTTACTAGCCGCCCCGCGCCGTCGTCCCGCCGCCCCGTCCCGCCGCCCGAGGAAGTTTGATAAAGAGAGAAGGGGGCGCGACGGGACCCGCGGCGGGGACGACGCGCGGCCGCCCGGAAGCGGAGCAGGCGCGGCGGCCGGCAAGGGCAGGCGCGGGGCGGCGGGAGCCCGGGACACTGCGCCCGGCGGCAGCCAGGGCAGTGGGGGGCGACGAGCTGCGGGCCTGCCTGCGCTCCGCCGTCACCAGAGCCGCGCCGCCCGCCGCGTCCCCTCGCCCGGGCTTCCCCTGCCAACTTCTCCGCCGGCCCCTTTGTTCCTGTTTGTTGTGGCGACTCTTCGCCCGGGCCGGCCGAGCCCACCGGCTCCGCTCCGCAGCCTGCCCGGCAGGCGGGGGCCCCCGCTCTCGCCTCCGCCCGGCCCGGGGGCTCAGCGCCCGGGTTTCGGGACGTGGGGCGCGACGCGGCGGCCCAGCCCGAGGGAGGCACAGGCGGCGGCGGCGGAGGCTGGCCGGTGGCCGCGGGCGACGGCGACGGGGATGAAGGGGTTTATTTACCTGCCGTGGAACCAGTCCTTGCAGACATCGCACTCGATCATGAAGCGGTTCACGTCGTACGGCTGCCGGCACACACAGTACACGGGCGGAGGCGGAGGGGGCGCCGAGGCCCGACCCGGAGCCGACACCGACCCCGCTGCCGCGGCGGCTCCAGCTGCTGCTCCGGCGGCCACCGCCGCCGCCGCTCCGGCCATCTTTAAAAAACACACACACGCTCGCTCGCTCCTCCGCTCGCCGACTGGAGCGAGCGCAGCCGCCAGCCAGCGCCGCCTCCTGCAGCAGCCGGAGCAGCAGCCCCGGCGGCGGCGGCGGCGGCGGCGGCGGCGGCGGCGGCGCCTTAGTGCGCGCGCGCGAGCAAGGTCGCGGCGCAGGGGCGGGGGCGGCGCGCGCGACGCGCGAGGCCCAGCCGCCTCCTTCCGGCGCTCGGCGCGGGGCTGTGCGCCTCGCGCGCACGTTCTCAGCCGCGGCGCGCGCTTGCGGCTCCTTCCGCGGCGACCCGCGCGGCGACACCGGCCGAAGGGCTGGCGGGTCGGGGAGGAGGGGGAGACGCCGTGAGGACACGCGCGACGGCCAGGGCGGGCGCGCGGCTCGGGGACGGAGGATGGCGGCGCGAGCGTGCGTGGAGCGGGGTTCGCTGTCGCTGAGAGAAAGCCCGGGCTGGGGGCGGCGGGGGGCGAAGGGGAGGCGCAGTTCCTGCCGCGTGAAGACGGGGAGACGCGGTGGTTCTGGTCCGAGGCGGAGAAGCCAGGAAGTTTCAGCCCTCCAGGGTCGCCTCGCCTCACGTCAGTTAGCAGCCGCCCACTGAGGATGCCACCCCCGTCTTGCGTGGGCCCCAGCCGGGGTGACACGTCAGGCAGTTGTGCCTCCCGAAGTGGAGGAATGCCTTGTGAGACGCACTCAAACTTCCGAGAGCGTCGCGCTCAGATTCCCAGGGAATGACTCGGAAATCAGGGTGTTGATTGGAGCCGCCGTGAGGAGGAAGAGCGTTGTCTCGGGGAGGAATTCCGTTAGTGTCTGTCGCCAAGGGGCGGACGGGGCCGGGGGGGGGGGGCAGTCTTGAAACGGGGTTGGTGAGAGGAATGAAGAACCGGCGGTTTTATAAATAACGAAGCTTAGCTGTGACTGCTCTGCTCTGCTAATTGGGAAGGTGGGGAGAACATGTGAACCGTCTTTTCCCTGGGAAAAGAGATGCTTAGAAAAAAAACAAAAAAAGGTCGTTGAAGTCTTCGGTGCACTACAGGCCGTCACCGATTTTCAGTGAAAGATGAAGCCAAATTAACTGTCAAGTGATAAACTGAAGAATAAAAGCATCTAATAGCGAAAAATGAACAGTAGAAAGAATGTTAAGGATTATCACATGGAGTGTTGGAAGCTGAGTTTCTGTGAACATTTGTATCAGGGAGAGCAATAAAACTCTCTAGATAAGTTTTGTTTGGAAAATAGGGAGGCAGCAATCGACTCACTGTCCCCAAGCAGTAAATGTCCATGGTCTAGTCTAGCCCCTCCCCCCTCCCCCTTTTTTTTTCCAAGTAGAGGAAAACGAGTAACTTACTACTACAGTCTCAGAAGTGGAACTAAACTTGTTTCTTCTTCCCATACCGAGTCCTTTCTGTTATGCACTACTGTTCCTCACATCACAGGAAAAGAAAATCATACTTCACACAAACTCAATGAATTTGAATGTAACTTTAGCATATGTATCATTGACCAATTCCCTAAAGATCTGATAAAAAATTATGGCTAATGATGCCTTCCTTAATCACCTCACTGAGGCAAAAGGAAAAGAAAGAGGGAGAGAGGATGAAGAAATATAAAAGAATGAATTTAATGTGTTTTGTAGCGTTTGCATGAGGTCAAAGGACAATACAACCAGTGAGTGAAAGGCAAAGGCAGCCAGAGTTGTCTGCTAAAGCCAGAGGCATCCATGCAGAAAGCAGCCATGTGCACAGTGTTCTCTGAGGGCACACCTTGCTTTGGGAGAGTTAACACTTGGTGATGTACAGCGTGTTGGTTCAGTAGGTAATTAATAGTAAGCAAAATGAGAACCCAGTTGCTCCTTGTTGAAAAAGAGAGTTACATATATGTAAGAAGAAATCTAGAAAACCTTTCTGGTAGGCTAGTAATATCGGGATCAGTCTCTATTTGTAGAAATATAAGTATGTTAATACTCTGTCCCTTGAGAGGATCTGTGAGCGGTAAAACAATGAGTCCAGAGTTTGGCTTCTAAATACAATTCCCCATTTTTCTTAGCAAAATAGTTGGTTCCAAGACTGGAGGAGAAAAAAAAAATACAAGATGAACTTGGAGCCTTAGTTGTGTCAGATAAAAGAATTTAAGCAAAAACTGCCAGGTGTACTGGTACACGCCTTTAATTCCAGCACACAGAAGGCAGAGGCAGGCGGATCTCTGAGTTCAAGGACAGCCTGGTCTACAGAGCAAGTTCCATGACAGCCAAGGCTACACAAACCCTGTCTCAAAAATAAAATGAAAAAGCATAAACTAATAAAGCGGGTCAAAAGGATATAGACCAACTTGCATTTCTTGGACTTTATTGAAAATAAATGAGCTTCATGTGAGAGAGATTGCACACGTGCTGTGGGACATGCGTGTACGCACTTGTGGAAGACGACTTTCCAGAGTCCGTTCTCCTGTTCATCTGCAGGTGGGGCAAACTCGGGTCCTCAGGCTTGCATGGCAAGCACATACTGAGCCGACTCTGGCCCAGAGCTTCATTTCTTTGTTGTTAATGATAATGTACTACAGTCCATCAAATAGCATATGAAATCGCACAGGTATAAAATGTATGTTTGATAAGGATTGTAAGAATTTCAAATAAATCCCCACAAAACTCTTAGTAATTACAAAGGGAGGGCTGGGAGTGTAGCTTATAGGAAGAGCACTTGACTAGCATGTCTAAGAGCCACAGCTAAAACATAGCAGAGAAAACTAGATAACTTCATGATGCTGAGAAGCCCAGTAGACAACACCTGAGACACCATCTTAGTCATCTGATCAAGTGCCACCAATATTGTGGCAAATGAACATTCTGTTCCACTTAATAGACTTCATTAAGAAGAGTTTATTTAGTAAACCCCTGTATTCGTGTTTGGTCTACTGGTTGAGTTTGAAAATGAAAATGGTTTTACGGGCACATGAGAAAAATCAGGCTTGAGAACACTATAAGGATAAAATCTTTTTAAAAGTGGGGGAGATAAAGAAGGTGCGCACACAAATGTTCAATGCTGAGGAAAAAGGAATGCAGGGTAGAACTCTGGATAATGCCAACATTTTAGTGGCGGCCTCCAGACATAGCAATTACGTACATGGGTTTGGATTCTGCACCCTACTATCTCTATGACAACTTATGCACGAGTTTTAGGTTTTTTTTTTTTCATTTTAATGAGAATGATAAGAATATCTGCCTCAGCTTAGGATTCATTAAATGAGATAACCAACTGCTGAGAACAGCTTAGCTCATAATAAGCCATATAGCTGTTAACTGTAATTAGCCATAATTGTTTGGTTATTAATAGTATTAGAGAGGACAAAAGAGCAGCTAGAAAATTATCTCAAATTAGAGTTTGAATTTTTAAGAATATGGATGGCAGGATTGCTCAGTGGGTAAAGACGCTTGCCACCAAGTCTGACAATCTTGAGTTCTATCCCCAAGACCTACGTGGTAGGAGAGAACCAACTCCTGCAAGTTGTCCTCTGAGCTATGCACCCATATCATGGCATGTGTGTGCACACATACACACAATTTAAAAAGAATTAAAACTAACTTGCAGAGAGACACCTGCCTCCACACAGGTGTAAGAATTCTAGTGCGGTTCCCTCTGGCGAGGTCATGGATGCTGCAGTCCTGGCAGTAGACCTCTGAGCTGTGCATGTGTTTAGTGCTCATCCCCAGAAGCTGCATTTCTCCAGCGTAGCAATTCTGTTTATAGTACTGCTGGCACTTTCCTGTCTCCATAAATGTGTCTGTTAGTTTCTTTGGGAAAAAAAATATGCTTTAGACTTTAAGCTACTGTCATGCATTAATTGATAGTGATTTCTTGAATTTTTAATATTTTTTAGATTTATGTGCATGAAAGTTTTGCTTGCATGTATGTATTGTGTACCACATGCATACCTGATGCCTGTGGAGGTTAGAAGGGTGTCAGATCTCCCGGACCTGGAGTTACAGATGATTGTAAACCACCACCTGGTGCTGGGAACTGAACCTGGGTCCTCTGCAAGAGCAACAAATGATCTTAATCACTAAACCATCTCTCCAGCCTCATGATTTGTTTTTTATAGCACTTTCTATTACTTGATCCTCACAATGGCTCATTGACCCAAGAGAAGGAAAATATCCTCACACCCAGAAGACTGGGAAGTTTTAGTTTTATGAGATGGAGGGAAACAGATAAAGTCTGGTAAAGCAAAGGACTGCATCATGGGTGCTGGAAAAGAAGGAAAACAGGGTCACAGTGAAAAAAGACCCAGTATGCAAAACTAGCAGCTTTGTTAATAGAGTGGTTGACTTTGCTTCTAATCCAGGAGCTAGGGAAATTCTACACTGACGGTCCATATTAGGATATTAAAGGACCAGCTGGTGATGGCATATGCCTTTAATCCCAGCTCGGGAAGCAGACGCAGGTGGATATCTTTGAGTTCAGGCTGGCCTTGTGTACAGAGTGATTTCCAGGAAAACCAGAGCTACACAGAGAGACCCTGTCTGGAAAAAAACAAGACAACAACAACAACAAAGATATTATAATTGAAGGAGTCAGTGAAATTGCTAATGAGCGAAGGCACTTGCTGCCAAGTCTGACACCCTGAGTTCGGTTCCCAAGACCCATGTGGTTGAAAGAACTAACTCCTGAAAGTTGTCCTCCTACCTCCACATATGCAGTGTGGCTGCATGTGCCTCACCTCCCAACTCCCTGCACCCCACATACACTATATAAATAAATGTAAATTTTTTATTCCTCATTTCTGTCTTATCAACCTTTTTGCCCATGGATAGCTAGCTCATTTATGCTCTAATAAATCTGTAAGTCCGATTAAGTTGAGAATCCTGTCTGAATTTTATTGCCTCAGATTTATTCCTTTATAGTTATGAATTAGGACATTAACATCAAATCTTCAGGGGTTTGAAACCTTTTGTTTTCTAATTACATATAAGCTGTAAAAGATGGAGCTGGGTCAGTGGCTCCATTGGTGAAGCTTATTATGCAAGCCTGGGAATCTGAACTCAATCCCTGCACCTAAGTAAAAAAGTCAGGTACAAAGCTCAGCACTGGAGAGATGGGGATGCTGGGCAGCCAGGCTAGCCACATCAGGTCCAGGGGCAGTGAAAGACTGTCTCCAAAAATAAGGTAGGAAGTTGTTGAGGAAGACACCCAGTGCCAGTCTCAGACCTCTACCCACAAAAACATGCACATAGAGAGAAAAACAGTTTTTTGAGACAGGATATATAGCTCTGACTTGCCTCAGACTCACAAAGACCGACCTGCTTCTGCCTGTCCTGTGCACTGAGATCAAAGGCATGCACCAGCACACCGGGCAAAAGCTGTAAACTGTCACTCAGTACATTGCCTCACAGTGTAACAGACAGAAATCAGCATTTCCAATTATCTTTTTTATTAAGTACTTCAAAACAGTCATATAACCAGGTTTAATGTTCAGGACTTGTTAAGGTTAAAAATTTATCTCAATATGTTTGATAGATAAGTTATTACTATTATTATTATTATTTTGAGATTTCACTATGTAGCCCTGGCTGGCCTGGAATTAAGTATGTAGACCAGGTTGGCCTCATTTAGGAATCTATCTGCCTCTGTCTCCTAGGTGCTGGTGTTAAAATCACGTACAACCGCACCTAAAGATTCTTTTAAGCAAAAGCACTAAAAAGTGACTTTAGCTCATGTAATGAAAGAAAGTTGACTTACTGAGAGCTCACCGTACTTGGCACCCGGAGTTATAGTCAGACGTAGAACACCTGCGTGGTGAGGCTCTGAGTTCAGTCCTCAGCACACCCACCCCTGCACAAATAAAATAAGATTTTACAACGCCATGAAGAAATGGAAAGGAATAGAAAAAATAGCCCTTGCTTTTAAGAACATGATAAGTCACAGGAGTGAAGAAGCCATGAGAGAGGAATTAATGAGTTCCTCCAAATCCAAGACTGCACTTAGAGAAAGGGACGTTCAGTCAAGGACAGATACAGAATTGTGGCACACACGTGTATGAAAGGTGGTAGGAAGATTAAAGCTAGGATGAGCTTGGCCTTGCCAAAAAAAAATGGACAAGAAACTGAGAATTGGTTTGACCCATTTCTTTATAGGAGGATTGGATTGGGTGACCTAGAAAAGTTCCCTAATTGAATCTAGACTGGTTTTATTTGTTTCTTTGTTTGGGTTTTGTTTGTGTGTCTGTGTGTGTGTGTGTGTGTGTGTAAGTGCATGTGTGCCATGTGTACCACAGGAGCAGCTTATGAAGGCTAGAAGAGGGCATCACGACCCCTAGGACTGGAGTTGCAGGTGTTTATGATCCACCACATGGGTCCTCCTCTACAAGAGCAGCAAGTGCTCTTAACTGCTGAGCCACAGTCCTGGGCTGTGTTTCTTGAGGCTTCAAAGAGAAACACTCAAAGTGTGAAGGTAGGTAGACGTGAGGCTAGAGAAGGGCTGATGTAGGAGGGAGAAACTTCACTATCCAAGAGAAATAGAAAACCTAATGGGAACAACACAAAGAAAGCTGTTGTCAGTGAAACCAGAGGCAAGCGAGCAGAGACTAGAGTAGAGCAAGTCTTGTGTGCAAGGAGCTCTTCCAGGGGCTAGTACCAGAACATAGAACATGTTATCCCTTTGATCTCTAGATCCTTCACGTGAGTAGCCTCTGGCTCTTCTAAACGTGGGAAGTAAGACTTGACTTGCCTGCAGGTACATTCCTAGTGACAGAAGCAGGTGAGATTTGTCTGTAGGTCTGCATTATGTCACTCCATCTCTCTCATCCATATGCTGAAGAGGGCACAGCCTGGTAGAATCCAGGGGATAATAAACTCAAGAGTCTAATGTGCTCACTGGCTTCAAGGACCTCTAAGCAGATAGGACCCTCCATGATAATCCTCCCTGGGTAAGAAGATGGAGGGACAAAGGAACTAAGATTTGGGGGAAACAAGTAAGTGTAGTGCTCCAATTCGTGGTGATGGTTTCACAGAACGTGCCTAAGACTGTATGCATTAGTGTGTGCACTTTATTATATCTCAGTTGTATTTCAGGAAACTCAGGCTGGTGTGGGCAAGACGGCATGGTGGGTGGCAGGTTGCTTACTGTGCAAGCCTGTTAACCTCAGTTCAGTCCCTGGGATTGAATCAAAGGAAGGAGAGAATCAATTCCACAGAGCTGTCCTCTGACCTCCACAGGTGCACTGTAGTACCTGTGCAAGCACGCACATTATACATGTGGGCACACACACACGCACACTGATAATAACAATAAGAAGTGATGCAAATTTAAAAACAGAACAAAAGTTGGCTCTGAATTCTCCACCATCCTGTCTTATCTTCCTGGAGTTATAATTGTGTAGCAGCAACATGCCCAGATACTTGGTTGTGTTGTCTTTGAAACAGATTTGTGTAGCTAGTGTAGCTAGCCTCAAAGTTGCTGTGTAACCAAGGACGGCCTTGATAACCATCCAGTCTCCACCTCCCAAGTGCTAAGATTATAGGCATGTGCCACCGGCCCAAGCCCTTTGCTTTTGGTGTTTGAAACAGTAATGCATGTGCTCTAACCGCTATCTAGGAAAGCTATTTTAAAAATGAAGTAGAGGCTCTGACATGGTGGAACATGATTTTAACCTCAGTTCTCTGGAAGAAATGATCGGCAGATCTCTGTGAGTCTGAGGCCAGCCTGGTCTACACAGCAAGTTCAAGGACAGCAGAGTGGCTACATAGTATGATTCTGTCTCAATAATAATAATAATAATAATAATAATAATAATAATAATAATAATAATAAAAAGCCAAGAGGAAGTGGTGCATGCCTTTAATCCCAGCACTTGGGAGGAAGAGATAGAAAGATAGCCTGGTCTACAACGTGAGTTCCAGGCTAGCCAAAGCTTTATAATGAGACCTTGTCTCAAAAAACAAAACAAAACAAAAAAACCTAAGTAAAATGAATAAAGAAACTGACGGTACATTGCTAGCGACAAAGTAACCAGGCCTAGTGGCAGAAGCTTTTACTCCCATCTACTGAAGAGGATAAGGCAGGTGGATAACAAATTCAGGGCTTGACTGGGGCTCAGAGTGAGTTGAAGGCCAACCTGAACAATTTAGTAAGGTACTGTTTCAAAACAAAAGCTAAGAATAGACTGAGGATACAGCTCAGTGTGATGGAGTACTTGCCTGGCATGCAGGAGGCCCTAGGTTTGTTTATTCAATCCCTAGTACTTTAGGAAGAAGAAAACAGGTACTATGCCTAAATTATCTTGAATATGCCAAAATAATGATCTATTCACAGGGACTGGGACCCAGGGGCAGGAATCTGAAGTACAATTCAAGGAAGGGTGATTTATGCTGCGCTACTTAAATACTTCCTGCTAAGATTCATGAGCCTGGGAGAATAGAAAAGACAAACCCCAGGACAAGAGCTGAGCACAGGCCCAGAGAACAACCTGTTAGATCTGACAGGAAGACGGGCTGCTTGGGAGATGACGGTCTCTGAAAAGAAAACAAAGAGATCGAAAGGTCGTTGGAAATGCTCCATAACACTAGAAAGAAAACAACAGGTATGAAATGAGTGTGTCTCATGCTCATCTGGGTATTTTGGAGCATGGGGTGGGGCGTTCATGAATAAACACTTAGAAAACTATGCAAGTGAGCCAGAAGAGGAAGGAAGCAATCATAGCGTGCTGCGAGCTTTGCGTACATCTCACTTAAACTCTGGCTATTTATTTAAACCAAAATAAAATAACTATTCTCAAGAGATGGCCTGGGCAGTGGTGGCCCGCGCCTTTAATCCCAGCACTTGGAAGGCTGGATATCTCTGAGTTTGAGGCCAGTCTGGAAAGTTGAGTTCCAGGACTACACAGAGAAACCCTGTCTCAAAAAACAAAATCAAAAAATGTAAAGAGGGCCGGGCGGTGGTGGCGCACGCCTTTAATCCCAGCACTCGGAGGCAGAGGCAGGCGGATCTCTGTGAGTTCGAGACTAGCCTGGTCTACAAGAGCTAGTTCCAGGACAGGCTCCAAAACCACAGAAAATCCTTGTCTCGAAAAAAACCAAAAAAAAAAAAAAAAAAAAAAAAAAAACGTAAAGAGGCTCATCCAAGAAAGCTACTTGCCACAAAGCCGAATATCCCGAGTTGGATTCCAGAGACCCATATAGTGGAAGGAGAACCCTCGTCCCCAAAGTTATTCTCTGACCACACAAGTACTGTGACAGGCATATGCTCTCTCTCTCTCTCTCGCTCTCTCTCTCTCTCGCTCTCTCAAAAGAAATCTCAAAAAATTTTCAAGATGGATAGAGAACAAGAAGGAGATAGAACAAAGGAGTTAAGTCTTCAGTACCAGGAAGTTAACAGCTAATGTCCAAATTGTTAAAAAAAAAATCTATATATAAGTTTTTACTTAGGAATGTGTCAACAGAAAAATGACTAAACAGTCAAAATAGCTGCCAGTAGTGCATGGGTCTGAACGACATTCAGTGAAGGGGCGTGGGTGGGGCGTAATGTTACTAACACAGTCTGCTTTTGTCATTAGGAAATTAGGAACTATCTCATACTGCTTGATATTCATGATTAATTTTAATTCCCAACTTGATCAGATTAAGAAGTATATCAGGGAGGTGGCTCTGTGGATGGCTACTCTAGCATGAGGACCTGGATTCAGATCCTGGAACTCACGTGAAATTGGGCATGGTAGCACACAGCTCTAATCTTCATACGCATACACAAGATAAATTCTTTTACAATGTACACACCTAGGGAATTAGCAAAACATATACCTACCATTAGGTATATCAGTAAGAGAGTCTCCAAAATTGTGTAACTGAGGGGGGAACACGGGCCCCACTCTCCCAGTCACTATCCCAGACTGAATAAAAGAGGAGATGGAGAAAAACCTGCTGAGGACCCGCGTCCCTTTTCTCTGCCCTGATCTGTCCACAGCTGAAAGCCACTCCCAGCACCAGGCCTTCCTCAAAGTAAGGGACTCAAGCAGTGAGTTGAAATAAAACCCTACTCCCGCAAGCTGTTTCTTTTTCTTTTTTAAAGTAGGAATCGGTTACATCAAGGAGAAGAGTAGCCATTACAATGCATGCATCATATCTTTGTGTTCTCATGATAAAACTGCTACTTGAAAAAAAAGCATTTAGGACTTGATGTTTTAATAAAGAAAAGAGGAATCCTCACCAAAATTCATTGCGACTCTTCCTAAAAAGGTTCCAGAGGCCTCAGAGGAACCAGGAATACTAGCCACAGGCACCCTGCCAACTGCCACAGAACCCAGGGTGTGGGGGTGGGGGTGGGGGTTTCAGGGGCAGGTGGGGGTGGGGTGTGTTGCATCAGTGAGTCTGCCTGAGCAGGAGTCCCAGACTGCTGAGCTCCACACTCAGTGTCCGTGGGTCTAGGGTGGGGCAGAGAATTGACACTGCCCAGTTCCCAGTCGTGCTGATACTGGTCTGCAACCACAATGAGCAATGAGCTCTTGGTTGAAGGTAGGATTACTCTCTAAAGAAACCCAGCAATTTGCTTAAGGGGTACCAGGCCCTGGGGCAGGTTGAGAGGGGGGCAGCTTGACTGAGCTAAGACAACTCAGGCCTCCATAGCAGATACAGAGAGAGGAAAAGCAAAAGACAAGGATGCTGACACACTAAGGCTCCAGTCTTCCAGATTAGTGCCCTCTTTCTCAGGAACTGAGTTCCCCAACTGACTGGTCTCTGTCTGCACACTGAAACAGACAGGAAGATGACTTTAAATACCCCTTGCTTGCTTACTTAAACACCCACAATGGGGGTGTCAGTTTAGAGAACCATGACAGACTGCCGGAAAAAAAACCAACCCAGCACATAGTAACACCCCCAAACTTCTGTGAACACACACACAAAAGGCACCAGAGGAAAATCAATAATGTTCTAAAGGACTAACATGAAAAACCAACACAAATATCCTGGAAAAACTTGTTCCAGCCGGGCGGTGGTGGCGCACGCCTTTAATCCCAGCACTTGGGAGGCAGAGGCAGGCGAATCTCTGTGAGTTCGAGACCAGCCTGGTGTACAAGAGCTAGTTCCAGGCCAGGCTCCAAAACCACAGAGAAACCCTGTCTCGAAAAACCAAAAAAAAAAAAACAAAACAAAACAAAACAAAAAAACCTTGTTCCATGCTGGGTGTCTTTAATCCCAGCACTGGGAAAGCAGAAGCAGTCTGATTTCTATGAGTTCAGGCCAACTTGGTCTACACTGTAAACCAGTCAAGGCTGCATAACATGAGACTGTGCCTGAAAACAACAAAAACAAACCAAAAAATAAAGAAAACCAGGTGATGGTCGCATGCCTTTAATCCCAGCACTCGGGAGGCAGAGACAGGTATATTTCCTTAATTCTAATGAATAGTCTCAGAGAAACTTGAGAACAAATTTTCAGCAACATGTGGAAAAGGCACTTACTCCTCAGCTCCCTCGATGCTTCCTCTAAGGTGCTGGGGAACCGAAAGTATGGTGGCCAAACATTCTGCTTGTAAGCCGGGAGTGAGTTCCCTAGAGAATGAACAGAGTGCTCTAGGCCGAGTTCTTGTTTAGCATGAACAAAGGCCAGATTGAATCCCCAGAACAGCCTGCACCAAGTGCAAGGGCTGAAGCCTGTAATCCCAGCACTGTGGAGCGAAGGCAGGAATATCGGACACTCAAGGTCAACCTCGGCTGTATAGATTGGACTAAAATAATCCCATCTCAAAACAAGTAAGTAAAATGGTAATTTGGAAGAGAAAAACTTAAAATGTTTTCCAGAACATAATGCCAAAGTGGAAGAAATGGAAAGATTAACTGTGACATGGAGGGGCAGGGCTGAAGAGACGGCTCAGTAGTTAAGAGCCCTGGCTGTTCTTCCACAGGACCTGGGTTCCATTCTCAGCACACACATGGAAGCTCCCAACCATCTGTGGCTCCAGTTGCAAGCAATCTAGTGCCCTCTTCTGGCCTCCGCGGGCACGCATGTGCTGCACATGCAGGCAAAACACCCATAGACATAAAATTTCTGAATTTTATTTTTTAAGTTGAGACATAGAAGATAAAGAAAGGCAAGCATGATTGAGATCCTAAATGAGGATCAATGGAAGAGGAATATGGGCTGGGGAGACAGCTCAGAGTAGTTCCTGTTGCACAAGCACGAGGACTTGAGTTTGGATTCCCAGATCCGAGTTAAAAAGTTACACACACACACACACACACACACACACACGCACCTATATGTGTAAGAACCTAAATACATACATAAAGAAACATGGTACCTAGTGAAAAGGTCTAATGGTAAATAGGTCCCTAAGATTAAGCATACAATGAGTAATTTTACTGTGAATGGGTCTTCTATATGTCAAGAATGATGTATTGAGACCACAGCTAGATTAAAAATTCAAGACTATAAAGACAAACTGTAGAGGGCCAGTGAGATGACTTGGCAGGTGAAAGGTGCTTCAACAAGCCTGCCAGCCTGAGTTGTCCGATCTCTTTGACCTCCAGCACTTGATACACACGCATACCTGAAGGCACTCCTTTCACACTCATAAAATAAATCTTTAAAAAGAAAGAAAAACAATTTTCAGAAATGTGTAAGGACTCCCAGAAAGAAAGAAGCATGCGGTTTCGGGAAGCAGCGGCACAAAACCAAGCATGGTAATCCCAGCATATGGGAGGGGACATGGTCATCGTTGGCTACAGAGAGAGCTGAGGCCAGCCTGAGCTACATGAGACCCTGTGAGAGAGGGGGGGGGAGAGAGAGAAAGAGAGAGAGAGAGAGAGAGAGAGAGAGAGAGAGAGAGAGAGAGAGAGAGAGAAATGGAATCTGAGAATGATCAAGAAATAAAGGCAGATAAAAAGAAAACAGGGGCTTGAGTGTGGTGGCTCTAACGGTGGCGCTGTGGATGCTGAGGTCAGCCTGGCTGAGGGGACGGTGGGGGCAGGATTATCACTACTGCCATGCCCTGTCCTCAGGCTTTTTTCTAGGAGTTACAGATGCAGCGGTTAACTTTAAGTAAACTGAACTTGGAGCTCTCTGTGGCTCTATCCTTTAGCGGGATGTAAGCAATCTGAATGTGCAGGAGATGCCCTGCGTACAAACACTGCCAGTGAAGCAGGAGTCTAACACTGAATGTGCAGGAGATGCCCTGCGTACAAACACTGCCAGTGAAGCAGGAGTCTAACACTGAATGTGCAGGAGATGCCCTGCGTACAAACACTGCCAGTGAAGCAGGAGTCTAACACTGAATGTGCAGGAGATGCCCTGCGTACAAACACTGCCAGTGAAGCAGGAGTCTAACACTGAATGTGCAGGAGATGCCCTGCGTACAAACACTGCCAGTGAAGCAGGAGTCTAACACTGAATGTGCAGGAGATGCTCTGCATGCAAACATTGCCAGTGAAGCAGGAGTCTAACACTGTGCTACCAAAAGCCCCCAGACTTCACCAGATCGCCAGTCAGACTGCCACTCCTGGCCATGGGCATTGACAAAATAGGAATCATGGCTGACCTCTGTGGCACATACTGGAGAGAAAGAGCTGGGAAGAGGGGACTTCCTGGTCGTCGTGGTTAAATGATGAAGGCTAGCCTGGGCTCCACTGTTACCAGTGGTGGTGTTGGGAGCACAGAAAGGGTGATTTTCTTTTTTCTTTATTTGTTAAAAATATATTTTAAAGTTCTCTCTCTCTCTCTCTCTCTCTCTCTCTGTCTCTCGTGTGCGCGCGCGTGCACGCAAGTGCCATACTATAGTGGAGACAAGAGATAACTTACAAGAGTCAGTTCTCTCCTTCCATCATGTGGGCCTTGGGGACCAAGCTTAGGTCCTCAGGCTTGTTAGCAGGAGACTCTACCCACTGAATCTCACCAGTGTTTTTATACAGTCCTCGTCTGTGTTTATTGTCTGCTTGTTTGTTTCATTTTGTGAATATTATTGAAAGTAATTTTGTCCTATATAAAATAATTTTTTGAGTATCTACTTGGAGCTGGGGAAACAACTCACTTGGTAGCGTGCTTGTGAGGGTGTTTCTCTGTTTTGATTGCTATATTAAGGCATATAACCATTTTTCTCCTGTGCATATCCCGTCCCATAATGAATCTGATTTTAATCATATGCACACCCATTTATGCACAGGCATAAGATCCAGTTATGCTTTACAATGCATGCACCCAAAACCAGTTCAGGCTGGCTTAGCCTTTCCACTCTTTGTACCAGGAAACATTGAGAATATATTTGAATAGAAACTGTCTAAATTTGTTAGGGGCATAGAAACTTATCCCATTGTTCAGAGAGGGTGTGCTCAGAGGCTGACCAAGTGCTGGGTGCATTACTCAGAGAGGAGTGTGTGTGCACCATGCACAGCTAAAGGAGCCCGACTGCCAAGCGCATTATTAGAAGAGTGAGGTGTGCATAAACCAATCCAAGCAGAGTCCCAGATTACTAAATATTCCCTGTGCTCGCCTACTTCAACCCAAGACCCTGTCTCAAAATAAAGAAATCTCATTTGAATGTTTAAGTAGATCATAATTTAAGTTCTGGGAGTTCTAGATGATTTGTTTATGTGTTTGATTTTGGCACCTCTGGAGATCAAGGCCAGGGAAGGAAGAAGGAAGGGGAGAGAAGGGGAGGGGAGGGAAGTAGAGAGGAGAAAAGAAAAAGAAGTATCAGATTAAGTAACAAAAGCGTGTACCAGCTTAGAAAGATAAAGCAAGTCACTTTAAGAGCCAGCAAGACACTTCGCCAGCAAAGGCACTTGCCATTCACCCTGACAACCTCAGTTCTAGCTTCAGAGCCCCATCGGTGGGAGAGAGGTGACTCCTGCAAGTTGTCCTCTGACCATGACACATCACACACACGCACACACACACACACATCACACACGCACACACACACACGCATCACACACACACATCACACACGCACACACACACATCACACACACACATCACACACGCACACACACATCACACACACACATCACACACGCACGCACACACATCACACACGCACACACACATCACACACACGCACACACACACATCACACACGCACACACACATCACACACGCACACACACATCACACACACACACATCACACACGCACACACACACATCACACACACACACACAAACACAAATATTTTTTAAGTCAAATTTTGTTGGCTACATACTTTTTTTGTTGCATTTTCACCTAGCAGACTTGCATACCTTTTGTGGGGCCAGGGGTTTTGCTATGATGTCCAGTCTGGTATCAAATGCACCCTTTTCCGATCCCAGCCTCCCAGTTAGGTGGGCGAAATACTACTTTTTATGGGGAATGGCAAGGTAATTCAATCCTTATACTACGCTTGATTTTTTTTAATTATTATTTATAACTTAGAAACGTTTCAATTCCATGAATCATTAGCAGTAGCATTATATAAATATTTATGATCATTGTTAAATTTGGAAATGGCTCTACTTAGCTGTTTCATATCTTCATATCTGAGCGATAAGATTCCAAGGAAATTCCAATTTTCTTCTGGGAGAGCTAATTGTGATTGCTCTGTGCTATCATGTCTCGCGGTCTTTATTGCTGTCATCATTAAACAGGTTTCCTAATGACTCACTCTTCTCTGACTGAGGTATCAAAAGTTTAAAGTTATCTTTTATTTCCTTTGAAGTGTATCCCTTTTTTTTTTTATTTTTAACAGTGTGTGTGTTCAAAAGACAGAAACTTGTGAGAATCATTTTTTGTTTGTTTCATCCACCATGTAGGTCCTGGAGATGGAACTCAGAGCATCAGACTTGGCAGTAAGTGCCTTTACCCAACAAGTCATCTTGCCAGTCCATATTTACATACATATGTCTGTGTGTCTTTTTGGACAGGGTTTCAGTGTTTAGTCAAGCTGGCCTTGAACTTGCTATTCTCCTGCTTCAGGTCCCAAGTGCCGGGAGTCCAGGAATGCACCACCATACTTCACTTAAACACACTCAAAGCTGACAGATAGAAGCAGCTTTCATCTATATGCAAATTCAGATTCTATAATGTCTCGCTGTTTATACTGAGATGCTCAAAGCATTTTCTAAATTACAGTCAAAATAATATATTCAAGGACTAAGGATGTAGGTCATTTGGAGGTATTTCCTAGCGTGTACAAGACTCTGGATTGAGCCGGGCGGTGGTGGCGCACGCCTTTAATCCCAGCACTGGGAGGCAGAGGCAGGCGGATCTCTGTGAGTTCGAGGCCAGCCTGGTCTACAAGAGCTAGTTCCAGGACAGGCACCAAAGCTACAGAGAAACCCTGTCTCGAAAAACCAAAAAAAAAAAAAAAAAAAAAAGACTCTGGATTGGATCTTTAGCACCACGTAAACTGGGCATGGCGATGTGTGCCTCTAATCTTGTCACTCAGTAGGTAGACACAGAAGGAGTTCAGTCATCCCCCAGCTACGTGGTCCATTTGAGGCCATCCTGAACCATTTGAGATGCTATCCAACTCTCCCTCAAAAAACATACTTAAATTTTATTAAAATAGCCACTCCCTTCGGTAGCAGGCTACCACTGATGAACGATATCAGTCTTCTGGAGTTCACACCCTTCTTTAATCCCTTCCTCTTAAGGGAAGCCCCAATGATTTCCAAATGACTCTAAACCAAAAGGCTACATCACAAATGATGGGACACCACTTCTCACATCCGGGCCCGGAAAGCCTGGAGCTTCCATCTTGCTTCCCCTTGCTTCCTCCTTCATTTCTTCACTGGCAGAGACTTACTGCTACGTCATGAGCTGCGTCACGGGACAGCCTACCTGACAGTGAGGAACTGAGGGACTCCAGCCTGCAGTCTATGAGGAACTGAGGTTTCCAATCCAGCAACCCAAGAGGAACGGAATCCTGCCAGCAAGCAATTGTGTGAGTTTGGGAAAGAACTTGCTCCCTCACCGTATTGAGGCAACTTCAGACAAGCCTAGCTGGGACCCAGCTACACCTAATGATGGAGTAATTTACAATGTAGCAATAAGTAACTAATATACCATTAAGGGCCGGGTGGTGGCGGGGCATGCCTTTAATCCCAGCATTCGGGAGGCAGAGGCAGGCGGATCTCTGTGAGTTCGAGGCCAGCCTGGTCTACAAAAGCTAGTTCCAGGACAGGCTCCAAAGCTACAGAGAAACCCTGTCTCGAAAAACCAAATATATATCATCAAGAATTTTAATATGAAGGCATGAATAATCTTAACTTTGAACCATCCTCAATTACCAAATTCAGTCTATTCAGACAAGAACTTCTATTTGACTAAACATTCATAAAAATAAAATTCTCTGTGTTTAAAATTACCTGAAAATTGAAAGAATTTATTACAAATTAGTTTCAGGTTCCCTATTTTTAAAAACCTTGTTTCACTGGGTATGGTGGCACATGTCTTTAATCCCAGCACTAGCACTAAGTAGGCAGAGGCAGGCAGATCTCTGTGAGTTCGAGGCCAGCCTGGTCTACACGGCAAGTTCCAGGACAGCCAGGACTAGGTAGAGATACCCTGTCTCGAAACAACAACAAAAACTCGTTTCTCTTTCATGGTTCACATAATTCACTCCAAGTCACTCACTCTTGCCCTACACATTTATTTCATCAAATAGAAGAAATCATCAAAACAGGAAGTAAGAGAAACCGATCTCTACTGCAGCAGTCCCCCACAGCAAATTCGATTTTGTTCCTATTTAGTATGCATGCTACAGCACATATGTGGAGGTCAGAGGAAAACTTTGTGGAGCTGGTCCTCTCCTTCCTTTACGTGGCTTCTGGGGATGTAGCTCCTGTCACCTGTCTTGCACAGCAAGCCTTTTTGTCATTTTGTTGTTATTTACATAGTTCTTTACTTTATGTATATGTGTGCCTATGTGTATGTATATATACCATGTGCATGCAGGAGCCTGTGGAGTTCCGAAAAAGTGCCAGCTCCTCTGGAACCAGAGTTCCAGATGGTTCTGAGCTGCCATATGGTAGATGGTAACCCAACCCAGGCCCTCTGCAAGAGCAGCAAGCTAACCACTAAGCCCTCTCGCCAGCCTGCGATCCAGCTTTTTTACTTAACAAGTTGTCTTGATGACTCCAGATTTCACTAAATTCATGAAACACAGTGGTTAAAATTATCAAGAGTTTGGGGAGGCAATTATTAAACACTATCATTTAAAATTTTTAAATTACAGGCTTATAACTGGGTGGTGGTGCCACACTCCTTTAATCCCAACACGAGGGAGGCAGAGGCAGGCAGATCTCTGTGAGTTAGAGGCCAGCCTGGTCTACAGAGCTATTTCTAGGATAGACTCCAAAGCTACACAGGGAAACCCTGTCTCGAAACCCCCTCCCCCCAAAAATACATTCTTATAATTAAGTTATATAAAAGATGCAAACACTTCCAAATGATTTCCCTGAGCCCGGCGGTGGTGGCGCACGCCTTTAATCCCAGCACTTGGGAGGCAGAGGCAGGTGGATCTCTGTGAGTTTGAGACCAGCCTGGTCTACAAGAGCTAGTTCCAGGACAGGCTCCAAAACCACAGAGAAACCCTGTCTCGAAAAACCAAACCAAACCAAACCAAACAAAACAAAAAACCCAAATAATTTCCCTGTCTTTTACTATACTTGTGCTCTTAGGCTTATTTACTTCTCTTCTAGAATGGGGATGTCACAGAATGGTGTGCTGCCCTTCCTACCCTTGGTCGTGATGTCACAACGACAGTTTGGAATAGTCCATGGCAGAACTATTCACATCACGGGAATTGGCAAAGATTGGCACACCTTATATTAAATATGTATTAGTTGTCTCTGTTTTCTGTCACTGTGATAAAACACTGATCAAAAGCAACTTGAAGAGGAAAGCATTTTTTTTTTTAAATAGGGTACAGTCCATCCTGAAGGAACGTCAAGGCAGGAACTCAAGGCCAGAGTGAAGCAGAAGTCATGGAAGAACGCCGCTCATGGCTTGCTCCCTCAGCTCGCTCTTTTATAACATCCACAATCAAATGTCCACGGGTGGCACCACCCACAGCAGGCTAGACCCTCCCACCTCAATCAGTATCCAAGAACATGTCCCAAAGGCCATGATGGAGGCCTCCTCTCGATAGAGATTCCCACGCTTATGTCAAGCTGACAACTAACCAACACACTTGTTTACCCCCACCTGGTAACCATTACTGCTCTGGGACAGCTAACAATAGCATAACTATGGCCAGATCTGCCTGCAGACTATAGAAATATGTAACACAAAACCCAAACAAAATGACAGTTGATCCAGATGTCCTCAGCTGGATGTCAACAGAGTCTTTCGTTACTCATATCTCATTCATCCGTGGGCTACATGTTGTAGGGAGGGAGCCGGAATGGAGTTTTACACAATTTCCATTCAAATATGTTTTGGAACAATTTCTTTTTACATTTTATTTAGAGAGAGAGCATATGTATATGCACGCATACATGCATGCACACATAAGTCATGGTCTGTGGGTAGAGGTCAGAGGACAACGTGTGGGAACCTGTTTTCTCCTTCTAACATGTGGATTCCAGGGATCTCACGTCCTCAGGCCTGGTGGCAGACACCTTCACCTGCTGATCCATACCTCCGGTCTAGAAACAATTTTAAGTGGCACAATGTAAACACATTGCTAGACCCCACCAAAGACACTAGGAGGTGCCCTGGGAAATCTAGGGCCCAGACAACTAGATTTCTCTTACTTCATAGTACACCTCTCCCTGTTCTGGAACTTCATGAGCTTCTACTGACCCCTCCGTGGTTCCTGAAGAAGTGGGGACACAATGGGGTGGGAGAGAGCTTGTTCTAGACACACTTCTCTGTGTTCATAGGGGTGGGCTCTCAGTGTACGCATGCAGGAGGACTTTGCCTTTCCCCCTCCATTCTTCCTTGTGTTCCTATGTGAGCGGAACTGCCCCTATGGCTTCTCTTTCTCACCCTGAGAGGCCCTCATCCTTCTTAGAGACTATACCCTCAGTCTTTTGTCTTTTTTTTTTTTTTTTTTTTGGTTTTTCGAGACAGGGTTTCTCTGTAGTTTTGGAGCCTGTCCTGGAACTAGGTCTTGTAGACCAGGCTGGTCTCGAACTCACAGAGATCCACCTGCCTCTGCCTCCCAAGTGCTGGGATTAAAGGCGTGCGCCACCACCGCCTGGTTCAGTCTTTTGTCTTAACATTAATTTTTAAAATTTTTTTTATCTTATGTGCATTAGTGTTATGCTTGCATGTATGTATACGTGAGGATGTCAAGTCTCCTGGAACTGGGGTTACAGACAGTTGTGATTGGCCATGTGGGTTTTAGAAATTGAACCCATACCCTCTGGAAGAGCAGCCAGTGCTCTTAACCTCTGGACCATCTCTCTAGCCCCAAGTTTTTGCTTGTTTGCCTGCTTGCTTTGCTGTTTTAGTACCAGGAAAGAACCTGTTTTATTTATCAAGAAAGTAAGTATAGGCTGGGCAGTGGTGGAACATGCCTTTAATCTTAGCACCCGGGGAGATCAGCAGCATATTTGGAATCTGTAGAGAGGCTAAGTTCAAGTCAAAGTGACAATACCGTCCAGAAGTGGCATTATACTCTCGCAAAAGAATGTTCCAAAACCCAGTGCATTCAAAGGGAACTCAGTTGACCAAGGACCACATCCGAGCAGAAGCTGGAAAACTACTATACATATATGTGCGCACTGGGTAAGCTGGGTGAGTGTGTGTGTGTGTGTGTGTGTGTGTGTGTATGGTGCCTGGGTTTGCATGTGCATATGGAGGCAATATGCCAGAGATCAGGTATCTACCTTGATTACTCTCCACCTTATTTTTTGAGACGAGGTCTCTCACAGAAGGTGGAGTGAAACACACACATAGATGTCTACCCCCGTTCTGGGATTATAGAGGCATGCCACCATGCCTGGCTGAACCTATGTCCTCATGCTTACACAGTGGGTACTTTACTGACTGAGCTATCTCTCCAGTCCCCAGATAAGATTTTGTTTTTTTTTTTTTTTGTTTTTTTTTTTTTTTTAGTTTTTTCGAGGCAGGGTTTCTCTGTAGCTTTGAAGCCTGTCCTAGAACTAGCTCTTGTAGACCAGGCTGGCCTTGAACTCACAGAGATCCGCCTGCCTCTGCCTCCCAAGTGCTGGGATTAAAGGCGTGTGCCACCACCGCCCGGCATAAGGTTTGTTTTTAAGTTACATTTGTTTATGTATATGCGTATGCATGTGTGTGTGTGTGTGTGTACATGCATGTATGTGACATGGTGCTCAGGTAACTTGCAAGAGTCAGTCTCAGTCAGGCAGTGGTGGCGCACGCCTTTAATCCCAGCACTCGGGAGGCAGAGGCAGGCGGATCTCTGTGAGTTCGAGACCAGCCTGGTCTACAAGAGCTAGTTCCAGGACAGGCTCCAAAACCACAGAGAAACCCTGTCTCGAAAAACCAAAAAAAAAAAAAAAAAAAGAAAGAAAGAAAGAAAGAAAGAAAAGAGTCAGTTTCTCCTCGCGCCATGGGGTTCTACAGACCAAACTTAGATCACCAGGCTTAGCAGAAGTGCCTTTGCCCATTTACTGCAAGATAATTTTTTTTTTAGTAAGATGATGTCCAGTTCCGTGTCTAAAACTAGTCTCAATAGCTCTAGCCAATATTTTACTTAAACAATGTCAGAATGAACTGTCATTCAAGAGCTACTACATAACCCAAGGCTATTGTTAAGTACTTTTCCTTTAAATTCTTATCTGGAAAAGATCTGACATGATTGAAAGATAAAACAAAAACAAAAATTCCCTAAGATCCAAGATTTGAAATTAAAGAAAAAAAAAAACCTCCAGATCTCAACATGAAATGATCCAAAATAGGCAATATAATTTTCACATCTTTTGGAAAAATACTGAGTCATATTGCCCACCCACATCTTGCAGAAACAACAGAAATTCAATGATTTGAGAAAGACACACTCTGTCATTGTCTGAAGCAAACACTTGAGTCATTCCAGAAAATTAGGAGCAAAGTCTCTTCAGTGACAAAAGTCTAGATCCCGTGTCCGGAGGACGATTTTGCAATGAGTTCCTTTCAGTCCCAAACGTATGTTTTTCTTGTACCACAGATACCTCGGAGCCAGATAGTGTTCCCTTTCACGAGGACAACAACTGTCATGTGTTGAACAGACTATGGTGAATGGGCTGTGTCATTCATTCAAGCAAAGCACAGCTAAAAGTCTGACCGGCAGCGATTAGGACTCCATCAACAGTCCTCAGGGAGCAGGCCCAATAGCCCAGGACAAAGGATGGGAAAGGCTCCTACAGGCCCAGCAACCCGCAGGACAGATGGGGGCCACACCTCCTTGCTCTCGCAGCTCCCCTCCTCCTGCAGCCGGGCCTCCTTTCTGTTTCCCCACAGCAGCAGCCTAACCCTCCTCTCCGATTGTTCTCTCTGCCCTCCTGATCCCAGGAGCTCCTTTCTTTCTTCCTGCAGGCTGCTCGGGGGCGCCTGTACATCATTGCTTAGCTGTGTCTGGTGGCAGAAACAGCTCCCTTCATGGTCGTCCTGTGGAAAAGGAATTCTGAAGAAGCCATCCCCGTGCCGGTCAGCCCGAAAGGAGCAGACCTGGCCCTCTCTTTCCTTCCGCGAGGAGCCCTGGGACCTCCGTTTTCCCCTCTCCTTTGCTCTCCAACCCCGGTGTTGTAATTTGCCTCCTCTGGAAGACTCCCAGGATGTTGCCAATTGCCTGCTGGCTACTGAACGAGGCCCACTCCAGCGGCCCCAGACAGCAGTGACACCCATTCTCTTAGAATACTTGGTTGAGGGGCATAGTACCCCCTCATTGTCTCTGCATTTATCAAAGCCCAGCCGGCCAGGCCTTTTCTCTTCATCCCCTTCAGCTGACGTCTTTGCTGACTCCTCCCCAGACGGGAACCTCTTTGACCTGCCAATTAAGCTGGCCCAAGCATGTGTGTCTACCTATAGAAAATGCTCACCCCCCACCCCTCATCTCTCTGCCGCTTAAAGTCTCTTAAAGGAAAACTCAAACGCCAGCTCCTCCATAAAACCCTAATGAATTCTTCAACAGGGAGCTCTAATGGTGCCTTTCTGGTGTTTCTCACCTTGCCTGACCAACTGGATTGTCCTTGGCCCTCCTGGATAGAGACCTCTAATTAATTTTGCTATCCCTACGAAATCTTTTCAGGTAAGCTTCTGCCTCTGAGCTCTATCTCCAGCCCCCGGCACATAATCGTTCAGATCTGATCCTGTGCTTGTCATTTAATCTGGGTCATTTTTGTATATCTTTAATGTCTGTATCTACCAAGTTCTTTCTTTCCTGCACTTTTGAGCATATGAAGTATATTTACCATATAAATTTACTTTATTAATTCTGGGTCTGATTCTACTGATTTTTTTTTCTCCTCAATATGGGTCATAATTTCTTGTGTGTGTGTGTGTGTGTGTGTGTTTCTTTGTCCGGTAATAAATTTTTGTTAGGAGGCTAGACACTGTGGCTTTTACCTTGCTTACTGTTAGGACTCAGTGTTTCTTTTATTATTTTTATACTCTGTTCTGAGATGCAGTTAAGTTACTTAAAAGTGGTTTGAAATCCTTTGAGGCTTGTTTTTATGCTTTGTTTATTATTTTTCTTTTTAAAAAACCTTTATTTATTTATTTATTTATTTATTTATTTGTGTGTGTGTGTGGTTTACCTGCATGTTTGTCTGTGCCCTATGTTCATGCCTTGTGCCCGCAGTGCCCAGAAGAGAGTGGTAGGCCCCCAGAAACTGGAGTTACAGACAGTTATGAGCTGCCATGTGGGTGCTAGGAATCTAAACTCTTGAAGAGCAGTGCTCTTGACCTCTGAGCCATTCTTCCAGCCCCTGACTTTTTGTTTAGCAGGTTCAGAATAGCTTTATTTACTACAGAGGTACTACAGCAGCAACCCTGACATGATGCCATTTTAAGGCCACTACTCAGTGGCCACACTTCTTCTCAGGCAGGCAAAAGTAAAAACTGAACCAGTTCCAGTTCCCAGCTCTGGGGCTGGTTCTTCCTCTTTTGCAATGATTTTAATCAGACTTTGGATGTTTCCAGGACTTTCACAGGAAGAGTCAAGGGAAGCCCTCTATAGATGTCGTGCATAGGTGAACGCACGCGAGCACACACAACTTCATTCCTACACGCATGAGGCTTTCCTCTCTCCATTATTCAACTCCAGTGTTCCAGCCCACATTCCAGCATGCCTCAAATCCCCAAATTCTGGAGGCAGAGGCAGGCAGATCTCTGTGAGTTCGAGGACAGCCTGGTCTATAAAGTGAGTCCCAGGACAGCCATGACAGTTACACAAAGAAACCCTGTCTCGAGAAACCATGTGTGTATGTGTGTGTGTGTGTGTGTGTGTGTGAGAGAGAGAGAGAGAGAGAGAGAGAGAGAGAGAGAGAGAGAGAGGAGAGATGGCTCAGTGGTTAAGAGCACTGACTGCTCCTACAGAGGATGCGGGTTTGATTCCCAGCACCCACATGGCAACTCGCAACTGTCTATAACTCCAGTTCCAGGGGACCCGACACCCTCACAGACATACATGCAGACAAAGAACCAATGCACATGAAATTAGAGAAAAAGAAAACCTGAAAGGGAAAAATGTTTTTGAATGGAAGGAATATCCGGCCAATGCATCTTTCATGATGTTATGAACGAGTGCTCTAGTTCATTCTGTGCAGTAATCCTAGGATGGGATGGTGAGATGGCTGAGCAGGTGAACACTAGCAGGAAGCAGAAAAGGAACACCTTCACATGTACGGCATGGTACACGTATGCCCACACTCATACACATATACAGATCAATGGGTAAATTTAAATTTAGAGATAAATTTTTATTTTTCTAATTTTAAAATAAATATACTTATTACAGAAAATAACTACAGAGAGTTTATACGGCCCTCAGCAATCTGCTGTGCAATATTCCTCTCTCTATGAAAACACGCATAGAAATGCATTTATTATTATTATTATTACTTCCTGAACGTGGGCTGGGGTTGTTTAAATTTTTGTTTGGTTTCATATTTTGTTTATATTTATTTATTGGTTTCTTTGTATTTTGAGACAGGATCTCACCTTGAAGCCCTGGCTGTCCTGGAACTCACTATGCAGACCACGCTGGCTTCCAACTCAACGGAGATTCCCGAGCCTTGTTTTGTCTTTTTGAGATAGAGCTGAACTCACTACGTAGCCAAGAATGAGCTTGAAGTTCTGATCCTCCTGTCGTTTCCCAAAAGTTCTCAGATCCCAGGCATACGCTACCATACACAATTTAGAAGTGCTGGGAATCAAATTCAAGGCTGTCTGCACGTGAGGCAAACACTACCAAATGAGCTGCCTCCCTAGCCCATGTCTGTTCTGTGATTAGCATATAATAAACGGGTTTAGTTTGGCGTTTCCATGGCTCTTTTGTTATTGCTGAACCTCCTCAATCCCCTTCTACTCCCAGCAATCCTTTTTCCACTTTGATGCCACCTTAATTCTTGAACATTTATTTATTTTATGAAGTGTATGAATGATTTTCCTGCATGCATGTGCACTGTGTGTGTGACCAATGCCGTGGAGGTCAGAAGATGCAGCCATATCCCTTTAGTCCCATAAAACTGGGGTTACAGACAGTTGTGAGGCACCGTGTTGGTGTTAGCACCCAAACCTGGGTCCTCTGCCCTAACAGCAAGCGCTCTTGACCACTGAGCCGTCTCTCCTGTCCCCTCGGTCACATTAAACAGACACTTGGAGTGAATCACACTGAACTGGTGTGGACTGAGTTAGGAACCACACAAAAATTCTCAGAGAATTCCCTTTCCTCTTATGTGGGAAACCAGAGCCACTTAGCAGGTAGAGGGAGCAATTCGCACCTGGTCTTTGAGAAGTTCCTTAAGGAGTTTGGACAGCCAAAGCCTGAGGTGTAAGCTCAGACCTGACTGGTTTCTGAGGAGTGTGCTGTCCTGAGTTGGTAGGCTGTAAGGCCTCTGGGAATTCCCAGAGTAAGATGACCGGCAGGCTGGGGAAGGAACGTGGTCACACCCCACTGACTCTGGCAGGAGAAGGGGATGGTCTGAGGGGTTGTCCAAGCCGACCTCCCTGATGCCCTGTCATACCCATCGTGGTGGGGACGGAGGCATTGACAGAACTCCTCAGCCTCACTAGCAAAATGCCAAGCGCTCCTTCCTCGCTCTGTGCCCACTCGCCGGGATGTATGGATACCATGAGAGGATAATTAACTAACTAGTAATAGAAGATTTCTGAGAGGCCAGATCTTTTTCTGGAAAGTTCTGTGCCTCCATGATGAATTCGCCTTAGCAAAACATTTTGGGAGTGCTGCCCACATGGGGACCTGGAAAAAAAAATGTAGCAGCTGCCTGTGTAGTAGAAGTGGGCAGGGAATGGAAGAAAGTTCAAGGGTTAACTGAGCAGAAATAGAGGACACTGACTTGTGACAAAAAGCAATGATTCTCTGAAAAGTATAGGAAAGAGAGAAAGGGAAGGAGAGAGAGAGAGAGGGAAGGGCAGAGGGGGAGCAGACTGGAGGGGAAGGGATGAATGAGAGGACATCATAACCTTCTGCACTAAGCACCAACAGCCCTAGGGCTGGAAGGACACAGCCAAGCAGCTCAAATCAAACAGGTTCAAAGACTGGAGAAAACCTTAAATGGATAAAGCAGGCCTTCATTCTTACTGACGGAGCAAAGGTCATCGCTTTCTGCATGTCTCTTCTCAGTCGTGGAGAGCAGCTAGGATGCTCCAGTGCACAGGCTTAGGGTCTTCAAGATCAGAGTTTGCATCCCAACCCTGACAACTGACCTCAGTCTGACCTTGAACCGGCAAGGTGGGACCAGCTCAACATCCTAAAGCTGGGCGTAGCTCAGTTGGTGGTTTGCTTGCCTTCTATTCCCAAAGCCCTCAGTTTGATTCCCCAGGGCCACGTCAACCAGACGTGGTAGCACATACCTGTAATCTCGATACTTGGCAGGGAGAGGCAAGAGAATCAGAAGTTCGAGCTCACCCTTGGCTACATCGTGAGTTCCAGGCTATCATGGGCTAAAATGAACATACTCTGGTTGGAGTTGGAGTCCACGTATCTAGCATGTGCCGGGCCCTGGGTTCCATCCCGGCAACACTCTCTCACACCCTGATGATATGGTGATTGTACTGGCTGGGCACAAGCTATAGAGCTATCAGATGAAGAAGCCAGAGCTGAAGAAATGCCTCTGTGAGATCCAGCTGGAAGGCATTTTCTTCATTTAGTGATCAATGGGGGAGGGTGCTGCCCATGGTGGGTGGTGCCATCCTGGGCTGGCAATCCTGGGTTCTATAGGAAGGTGGGCTGAGCTAAGCCAGGGGAAGCAATCCCATAAGCAGCTCCCCTCCATGGTCCCTGCATCAGCTCCTCCCCCGGGATCCTGTGCTGTTTGAGTTCCTGTCCTGACTTCCTTCAGTGATGATCAGCAATGCTGAAGTGTAAGCCAAATAAACCCTCCCCTCCCAACTTGCTCTTTGGTCACGGTGTTTCATTGCAGCAATAAAAACCCTAACTAAGAACTGATGATGAAACAATCATTTCTTGGGGGGGCGGGGAAGAGAACATAAAGACTCCATTTTAAAAAAAAGGAATGTATTTCATGGGACATGTAGTAAGTGCCTTTATTTAGTATTATTAGGTATTGAACTCAGGACCTAGCTGCATGCAGACAAGTGCTTTTTGTTTTGAGACAGTCTCACGAAGTTGCCTAGGCAGTCCTAAACTTATAATTCTCCTGAGCTCCCAAGTGGCTCAGATTACTGGCCTGTGCCACCAGCCCCAGCTGGAAAATATCGGTTAGCAGCTAAAGCAGTGGTTCTCAGCCTTCTAATGCTGTGGCCCTTTAATACAGTTCCCCGGGTTATGGTGACCTCAACCATAACATTATTTTCATTGCCACTTCATAACTGTCATCTTGCCACTGTTATGAATCACAAACCTTTGGTTTTCAATGTGGTCTTAGGAGACCCTTGTGAAAGGGCCTTTAGACCCCGAAGGGGCCTTGACCCACAGTCAAGACCTAAACAATGACATCTTGAATTTTGCATGAAAATGGATGGAAATAGAGAACACTATCCTGAGCGAGGTAACCCAAACCCAAAAAAATGAATATGGTATGTACTCACTCATTAGTGGATTCTAGCCATAAACAAAGGACATTGAGCCTATAGTTGGTGATCCTAGAGAAGCTAACTAAGAGGGTGAACCCAAAGGAAAAAAAATATGTAATTATCCTCCTGGATATTGGAAGTATACAAGATTTCCAGGCAAAATTTGAGAGCTTGGGGGTGGGGGTGGGGACGGGGTAAGGGGAGATGGGGAGAGAGAAGTGAGAAGGGAGGATTGGGAGAGCTTGGGGAAATGGGATGGTTGGGATGGAGGAGGAGTGGATATGGGAGCAGGGAAGTATATATCTTAATTAAGGGAGACATTTGAGGGTTGGCAAGAGACTGGACTCTAGAGGGGTTTCCAGGTGCCCAAGGAGATGTCCCCAGCTTGTTCCTTGAGCAGCTGAGGAGAGGGCGCCTGAACTGGCCCTATCCTATAGCCACTCTGATGAATATCTTGCGTATCACCATAGAACCTTCATGTGGCGATGGATGGAGATAGAGACAGAGACCCTCACTGGAGCACTGGACTGAGCTCCCAAAGTCCAAATGAGGAGCAGAAGGACAGAGAACATGAGCAAGGAAGTCAGGACCGCAAGGGTTGCGCCCACCCACTGTGACAGTGGAGCTGATCTAGTGGGAACTCACCAAGGCCAGCTGGACTGGGACTGATGGAGCATGTGATCAAACCGGACTCTCTGAACGTGGCTGACAATGAGTGCTGACTGAGAAGCCAAGGACAATGGCACTGGGTTTTAATTCTATTCCATGTACTGGCTTTGTGGGAGCCTAGTCTGTTTGGATCCTCACCTTCCTAGACCTGGATGGAGGGGGGAGGTCCTTGGATTTCCCACAGGGCAGGGAACCCTGACTGCTCTTTGGACTGGAGAGGGAGGGGGAGGGGGGAGAGGGAGGGAAATGGGAGGAAGGGAGGAGGTGAAAATTTGTAATAATAATAATAAAATAAGGCCGGGCGATGGTGGCGCATGCCTTTAAATCCAGCACTCGGGAGGCAGAGGCAGGTGGATCTCTGTGAGTTCAAGACCAGCCTGGTCTACAGAGCTAGTTCCAGGACAGGCTCCAAAGCCACAGAGAAACTCTGTCTCGAAAAACCAATAAAATAAAATAAAATAAAAAACTATGGGCCTAAAAAAAAAAGAAAAGAAAGAAAAAAACAAAACAAAAAAAAAACTATGGGCCTGCAAGATGGCTCAGTGGGTACAGGTGTTTTCCACCAAGTCTGACGCTTGAATTCGAGCCTAGGAATTAGACCGTGGAGGGAGAGAACTAGTGAACTCCAGTAGGTTGTCCTTTGGCTCTCATTTGTGAGCCTTGGCACACACTTACTAAACACACACACACACACACACACACACACACACACACACGCACACGCGCACGGCGGGGGGGGGGGGAGAGAGAGATTGGGGCTGGAGAGAGATGGTTCATCAGTTAAGACCATGCACTGCTCTTCTAAAGGACCCCAGCTGGGTACCCAGCCCCCATGTGGAGCTGCTAATAGCCACCGACAACTCCAACACCACCACTGGCCTCTCTGGACACCTGCACTCGTGTGCACCTACCCATACACAGACGTACAGAAGCACACATAATTACAAATAATAAAATCAATCTTTTAAGAGACTACGACTCAGACAAAATAAGAGCTGGGAAATGAAGTCGGTCTCACAGAACAACAACAAGGGTCACTGTGCCCTTCCCCTGAGGTGTCCTCATTGTACAAGTAGATACAGAAAGTTCTGGTTTCTAGGGGGAAGAAGCCGAGAATTGGACGAACCCAGATTCACAGAGAACATTCTTTTCTTCTTGTCTAATCAGTCTTGTTTTGTGCACTGTCGCTAGCACAAATCACTCCTTTTTCACTTCATTTTTATCACTCTGAAGGAGTTTAAAAGAATGAAGTTTTGTCCCAATTAAAATTAACTGCAAAAAAAAAAATGAACTGCCCTATCTTTCTCCTGCTAGATTATTTCTGAAACAAAACGTATCATTTTCTTCTTCAGTAACAAACTTTTATGAAGCACCTCCAGTATGTCAGGCATTTGGGGGACACAAGGACACATAGTCCTGCCCTTGAGGAGGTTTTTGTTTTGTTTTTAAGATTTATTTATTGTGTTTACAGTGTTCTGTCTTCATGTGCATCTGCAGGCAAGAAGAAGGCGCCAGACCTTACTACAGATGGTTGTGAGCCACTATGTGGGTGCTGGGAATTGAACTCAGGACCTCTGGAAGAGCAGCCAGTGTTCTTAACCTCTGAGTCATCTCTCCAGCCCCCCCCCCCCCGAGAAGGTTTTGCAGAGAGGTGGTTGGGCCAGGTAAAGAGGCTTACGCCTAGAATTCTAGTACTTAGGAGGCTGAAGCAGAGGGTTAGTGACTTAAAAGCCAGCAGAGACTATATAGCAAGTTCCGGACAACCCTAGGCTACACAGTGAGACCCTGCTGTGTATATGAGCAGACGGGGCAGGAAGAACAAGAGAAGAAGGATTGAGCGGAGGAAATGGCTCGGTGGGTAAAGTGGATTCTCAGCAACCACACAAAAGCTGGGCACATCTGTGCACATTGCTAACCCTAGTGCTAGGGCAGAGAAAGGAAGGGGTTGAGAGCTTCCTGGGCAGCCAGTCTCACTGAAACGGTGAGCTTCGCATCCAGTGAGAGACTTTCTCTCAAAAATGAAATGGAGAACAGTAGAGAGAGACCAGACATTGACCTCTGTCCTGCACCTATACACGCACATGTGACCACGCCCATATGTATACTTGTACAGAGAGAGAGAGAGAGAGAGAGAGAGAGAGAGAGAGAGAGAACAAGGAGGAGAGGGAGGAGGGAGAAGCAGGTGGTGATGGTAGGAAGAGGTACAGGAGTGGTACCCAGCTATAGAGAGGAGGGTGCTGGGGTACAGTGCCCATCCATGGAGTGGAAGCTAATTCTTCCCAGCAGTAATGGGTCAGAACATCTGGGATCATCCCTCAGTCACGTTTTCTGCACAGACCATCATTTTTCGCATTCTATAAGACTTGGAGCCTCTAAGATGGCTTAGACAGTAATAGCACTGGCTGCTCTCCCAGAGGACCCGGGTTCAATTCTCAGCAGCCACATGGCAGCTCACAACTGAAACTCCAGTTCCAGGAGATCTGACACCCTCACACAGACATACATACAGGCAAAACACCAACACACATAAAATAAGAATAATAAGTTATTTAAAACCAGGAGCCACTACTTACAAAAACCTCACCAAATCATGGTGGGAATATTTTCACAAACTTGAAATTATATCTCCATGTTATCTGATAAGAATCATGAATGGAAGCCCTTCACCAGCCCTCCAGAAAGTCACTCCGCACTTGCTGAAGGTCTGCATGTTGCCTGGGCAGCTAGAATGGTGTGATTTTATTTTTGTTTCTGACTTCCTTCCTTCCTTCCTTCCTTCCTTCCTTCCTTCCTTCCTTCCTTCCTTCCTTCGTTGGTGTGTGTGTGCGTGTGTGTGCGAATTCACACAGGTACAAACTGGGATTGCACACACACAGGCACGTGTTCATGTAGGCCAGAAGTCTGCCTTGGGTATCCTGGCTCAGGACACCGGTCATCTTAATTTTTGAGATAGGGTCCCCTCAGTCGCTTGGAACTCACCAAGTGGCTTGGCGGCGAACTGGCTGGTGAGCCCCTTCCAGCTCTGCAATTACAAGTGACAACATATCACCACACCTAGATCTTAGCATGTTGTGGTGGTCTGAATAATAATGGCCCCATAGGCTCATATATTTGAATGCTTAGTCACCAGAGAGAGGTACTGTGTGAGAGGATTAGAAGGATCAGGAGGTGTGGTCTTACTGGAAAAGTGTGTTGTGTCACCAGGGTGGAGGTCTTTGAGATTTCAAGAGCCCAGACCAGGTTCTATCTCTCTATTTTTTCCCACTGTCTGCAGATCAGGATGTAGAAGATGCTGCTTCTCCAGCACCATGTCTGCCTGCATGCCACCAAGCTCCCCACCATGATGATAATGGACTGACCTCTGAAACTGTAAGCCAGCCCCCAGTGCAATGCTTTCTTTTATGAGTTGCTGTGGTCATGGTGTCTCTTCACGGCAAGAGAACACTGACTAAGACCCTGTTCTGGAGTTCAAGCCCAGGCCCTTAAGGTACATTTATTATACAATGATCATGTTGCCAACTGAGCTGTCTCCCCAGCTTGTGTGATTTGATTTTTATTTTACTGTTATTATTGTTAGTGTGCATGTGTGAGGGGGATGGACACACTTGCCATGGCGGAGGTCAGAGGACAATTTTGTGGACTTGGCTCTCCTTCCATGTTTGTGGGGTTCTAGGCATCGAAATCAGGTTGTCAGGCTTGTTGTTACCTGCCGAGACATCTTACTGGTCCTTGGGGTTCTGGGGGTGTGGGTGGATCTTTTGTTTGTTTTTTGAGACAGGGGCTTACTATGCAGTTCTGGCTGTCTTGGCACTCACTCGGTAGACCAGGGCGGCTTTGAACACACAGAGCTCTGCTTCCTGCATGCTACCGCATCCCATGTAACCTCTTCTTGAGGATGACATCACCCAAGTGGCCTTTTAGGGGCTAACAAAAGATTAAGACAAAGAGCTTAGTTCCCGATAAAGCAGGCTCTGTCGCAGGAAGGGTGTTGCGCAGAGGCTGGGGCTACATGTGGACTCAGGATTACAGAGCAGGAAGTTGGTGAAGAGAGAGAGGGGACAAGAAGGCAGGCCCCTCACCGTCAGGGCTCATCACCCTCCTTGAACTCCTGAAGCACTGATAATCCACTACATCTTGTCCCCAGATTTAGGGACAACAGACTCTGAGACAGAGACTGGCTGTCTGGAAATGTCCCTTGCTGTCCTGATAGCAGGTAGCAGTTGGGGTCGGTGGGAGGAGCCTCAGTTGGCCTTAGGGGGATTCAGAACTGTAAAGGCCCCTCAAAACTGTTCCAAGTGGGAGGGGAAAAGGGCCTGTGCCCGTCTGCTGACCAATCGTGGGATGTCCTGGAGAAAAGAGATGACCTGGATCAAGGGCACAATTCCTGGAAGACTCAACTAAGAGCCATCGCCCACCCAAGCTCCTAAGATCTAAGTATCCAGAAGACCCCACCAGACAAGTATGCTTACATACTAAAGGATCAGCCACCGTCTGTTCTTCTCATGTTTCATGTTAGCAAATAAACCTCTCTGAAGTATTCTTCTTCGCTGGCTTCTTTTGTGCATTCCCACTGAGACAGAGATTTGAATTTCCAACCTCTCAGTGGCACCCCTTTGAAAGCTTGGGGTAGCCAGGCAGCCAGGATGCCAACGGGGAGGACTCCAGGTGTGGCGGTATGTACCTGTAATCTGAGCACACGAGAAACTGAGGCAGGAGTCACAAGTTCAAGGCTAGTTTGGGCGAGTTCAAGAACAGCCCGTGCTTCAGATCATCAGACTTGGTGTCAAGCACCTTTATGCCCCGAGTTACCTTGCTGGCCGCTTCCATTGGTTGTTGGAAATTCAAATTTAGTTGGGCGTCCTGAATTCTGGATGCTACTTCCGTGGCGGGGAAAAAGGCACCCCTTACTAAACTGTCTTAAATAAACACACTCTTTACTACCGGTGAGCTGCCAGCGTCACGAGTGGAGAAGATGGCTCCCTTGCCCTGGAGCTCCCCTCTTTCTCCCGTGTGACAGCTGAGAGCAAGTGTCTCTTAAACCCCAACTCCCTACTGACCCAGAAACGTCATCGCGGCAGCTGTGGGGGTGATGTGACAGACATGCAAATTCCGTCACACACACCCTCTCCACCAGCCCCACACAACGAAAACTTCTGGTGGGGGACAGTTTCTCGTCTTGAAAGCTCTGTAAGACCCTAGGCTCGCAGGTTTGAACAACCTGACTTTGGAAATGGGGTGAGCTGGTGGGCAGTGGGAGGATAGCTCCAGAGTCACCAAAGAAGAGACACGGGCACAGAAGGAACGACTGTCAGAGGCCAGGGTATTCCTCAGAGACACACCCTGATGGAGGGACAGGGAAAGAAGCCAAATGGGCTCTCATGGCCAGCACTTGACATCCTAAGATGAGGTGTGGGATATTCACTGAGGGGAACACTGCCATCCCTCCAGACTCTGGCTGTCCTCTCCTTATTTTAGTTGAAGGAAGGTGCAGCCCCTTGCATTCTGGGAAAAACAACCTTGAGCCCAAGCTACCCATGTGTGGAAAGGACAGGTGAACCAGTCTGGGGCTTGGAAAATAGGGCCTGCCGGGCGGTGGTGGCGCACGCCTTTAATCCCAGCACTCAGGAGGCAGAGGCAGGCGGATCTCTGTGAGTTCGAGGCCAGCCTGGTCTACAAAGGGAGTTCCAGGACAGGCTCCAAGGCTTCAGAGAAACCCTGTCTCGAAAAACCAAAAAGAAAGAAAGAAAGAAAGAAAGAAAGAAAGAAAGAAAGAAAGAAAGAAAGAAAGAAAGAAAGAAAGAAAATAGGGCCTGTAAGGGCAGACCTGGGGCATGGAGAAGGACTGGGGCATGGCTGGATGGATGAGGAATGAGGATGGGGGTAAGGACCTGGGAATGTCAAGAGGCTGACCTGGAGGACTGAAGACCCAAGGGGAGGGGTGCTAAGGAGATGGGGCTGAAAGAATGAGAGTCTGGGGACTGAGGACCTGGGGGGACATAGGCATGGGCAGGTGAGCGGATGTGGGTAAGACCAACCACAGGCTGCAGACAGCTCTGGACAAAGATGGAGGTGGTTCCCCAGTTACAAGACAATCTTTCAATTTCTTCACTTGCCCATACAACTGAAAGCCACAATTCCTGCTGGAAAATTCTAGAGCCAGTTATAGGAGGGCAGATAGGCTGATACAAAAATAAGCAAATGGCCCCAATGTGTATGACTGATGTGTTTTGGGGGCTCCATGAGCTGCTTACCTGAAGGAACACACTATGGAGACTGAGGGAGAACTCGCCATGACAGAAATATGGAGCAAAAAGCAGGAAGGAGGAAAGGGCACGAGGAAACAAGAAGGCAGGGTATATAAGGCTCTAGGAGCTGAAGGTGGAGGCAGTGTGGACATGGAGACAACAGACAGACTTCCAGATTAAAGAATATCTTTATGTTAAATGAAAGAAAGAGAGTGGTGACCTCAGGGCAAGATTCCACCCAGCTAAACTTCCAACTTAAGAAAAAGAATTGAAGAAAAGCTTAAAGCAGGGTATAGTGGTACATACCTTTAATCCCAGAATTCTGGAGGCAGAGGCAGGCAGAGATCACTGAGTTTGAGGCCAGCCTGGTCTACAGATTCAATTTCAGGACAGCCAAGCTTAGGCGATGAAGGAAACCATCAAAACCAGAAAGCTGGTGAAGATGTAATTGAATGAGGAGACCATGTTTCAGCCCCAGCAAACAGCAGAACCTGTTCTGCTTCAGCCACACGGTTCTGACTTTAGAATCAAGATAGAAGAAAAGCATTATGGGATCTCCCTCCATGGCTAAGAAAAGCCACTGGGACCAAGCATGTGTCAGGGGTGTCCCTAAATGGAGACCTAGAAAGACCATTGTGTAAAGCTGGGAGGTTGAAGCCTGGATTGCCTTGGAGACCCCAAAATGTTGCAGATACCAGAGCTGTGGGATATCTACCACGGAAAGCTGCTAACAGGGAGTGGAACCAGCCCAAGAGAAAGAAGTGTGTTGCAGTCAACAAAGCTGAAAGGAGCTGGAGATCTGAAGAGCATTTTGACATTAGACATGGAGATGTAGAGTTTGGAGTTGGCCCAGCTGGGTTTTCGGTCTTGTTTTGGTCCAGTATTTCCTCACTATGCTCCCTTCCCTACATCTTGGAATGGTAATGTATATCCTGTGCCATTATGTGTTGGAAGGATATGATCTACTTTTTGATTTTGATTTTACAGGGGGATTACAATTAAGAGATTGCATGAATCTTAGAAGATACTTTGAACTTTGGACTTTTACAGGGTTGAAACTGTTATAGACTATGAGGACTTTATGATATGGCTACAAGCCTATAGTGGCCAGGGAGTGGAATACAGTGGTTTGAAAGAAAATGGCTCCCATAGGTTCACAAAGAATGGTGGTACTATTAATGGCCTTGCTGGAGTAGATGTATCTTTGTTGGAGAAAATGCATCATTGAAGGCTTTGATGTCTTAGATGCTCAAGTCAGGCTACTGGCTCATAGTCTCTTCCTGCTGCCTTTGGATCCAGATGTAGAACTCTCAACTACCTCTCCAGCACCATGTCTGCCTGCGTGCCAACATGCTTCCACCGTGATGACAACGGACTAAACTTCTGAAGTGTAAGCAGCCCCCGTTAATTGTCTTCCTTTGTAAGAGTTGCCGTGGTCATAGGGTCTCTCCACAGCAATAGAAACCCTGACTGAGACAGGCACTTTAAATCCATAAGACACAACCATTTATGATACTACAGAAAAAGAGTACCCTTGAGCATGCTGGGCTGGCTTCTTTCACCTTCACATGCCAGCCTTCAACCTAGTATTCTGTCTGCACCTGCCTCCCCCCCCCCCCTGCCCCAGCCACTTCTCTCTCTCCTTTGAGACAAGGTCTTACTATGTAGCCCTGGCTGGCCTGAACTCACAGAGATCTGCCTGCCTCAGCTTTCCAATAGATGGGATTAAGGGTTTGCACCACTCTGCCTGACTGTTCCTTTCTCTAATTTATCTCCTGCTCCTCTCCATGGGCACTGAGCTGCGTTAGAGGCTCCACATCTGGACTATGGAAACTTCTGAGTCCCAGGTTTCTTACTGCTGGCATTTGGAGTGGGCTTCCCAGACCTCTAGGTTAGGGTCCTGCCAGGAAGCCGTCAAGGGCTTTCCACTTGGCCGACAGTGCCTGAAATCACTGCCCAGATGTTCCTTCCCCCTAATTCTTGCTACCAGCAGGAAACAAAATCCAGCACACTGAGCAGTCTGTGCCCATCTACAACCATGTGTGACGAATGGCTTCCCTTCTCTGTTACATAACAGCCTAGATCTGACTGTCAGTATGCCCGCTCTGACTTACTTTCAACTACGCATCCACTGAGTAAGATCAAGACAGAAAACACGAGTTAATTAAGTTCCATTTTAGTCATTTCCTGCCTTCTCAAGAAACAACTCTAGAGACGTCTTGCTGGTTCCTCAGCTTTCCTGTGCAGTTCTCTCTTTTCCGCAGAGCTACAGAGCAGTGGGGTGTCCCCTCTGAGCTAGAGTGTCCCCTAAACTGGGTGCAACTGGGAAAGATCACCTTCTATTTAGTACTAAAATAGTTTAGGCTTCTGTTTTGTTTAACACAGGGTCTCATGTACCCTGCCTGGGCTCTCCTTGAATTCACTACACAGCCGATGATGATCTTGAACTTTTGACCCCCTCTTCCTAGGATTCCAAGGCTGTTCTACCTTGCTGAGTTTTAGACCTTGCTAGGGACTGAACCCAGGGTCTCAAGCCTACAATGCAGAGCAAGCATTCCCCAACTGAGCTACAGTCACAGCTCCAGAATATTTAGTCGTGATGATTTTTTTAACTACCAGAGGTAGAAATCCTGGCTAGGAAACTGAAGAAGAATGCATGACAGTTCTCCGGTACTGACCTTCATCTCCCGGAACAGAAAGAGTTTGTTTCACTTTTCTATGATCATGGCCAATCCTTCCAGTATCGTTTTGGGTGTCTGACCCTTGATCTGATCTCTACAAACTTCGTCTTAGACAGTGTGTTATGCAGGGTGAATAGGATGGATCTAATAGAGAAAGCACCAGGTTCTAAATCTTATTATAATACCCTCAATCTCTCCTCCTCCTCCTCTCCTCCTCTCTCTCTCTCTCTCTCTCTCTCTCTCTCTCTCTCTCTCTCTCTCTCTTTCTCTCTCTCTCATCATTCTGTAGGGAGATGTGCATGTGAATTCAGGTGTACACTGAGGCCAGAAAAGGAGCTGGAGCCTTTGGGGCTCTAGGGCTGAAGTTAAGGGTGGTTGTGGTCGCCTGGTGTGAGTGTTGGGAATTAAACTTGGGTCTTCTATAAGAACAGTTCAAGCTCTTAACTGCTGAGCCATCACTCCAGCTCTGGCTTCTTTTCAATTCGTGTCTTATCTTGCCTTTCAGAGTCAATGACCTCTGGTGTTGGACTTGCCACCAGGCTGTGACTAAAGCTGTCCCAACTCTATGCCTGCCTATCCCATCTATGTGGCCCACGCAAGATCCCAGGCTCTCCCAGGCCTGGTGCTGAGTCCTGCCCCGAGACCCTCAGCTGCCTTCCCCACAACACTGACAACATGCAGAGTCCGGCCATCTGGCCCTCATAAAATGTCCCAGGCTGTGTGCCAAGTTGCACTGTAGATTGTGTGGCCCTTGGTTCCCTAGGAAACCAGAGGGTGGACTGGCTGCCAAGTTACTGGAGGATTTCTGTCCTGTGTTTGGCCACCTGGGCAGAAGCCTGGCCTCCTTATCTGGCATGTCTCCCTCCTAAGCCTGGAAACCCAACCCTATCTGAGTCACCTAGGCTGTGAAAAACCTGTTCCTGTGAAGCCTTAGCCCTTCTGGCTCACAGGCACCTCGGCTATCTGATCACGTCGGGCCTTTAATTTTTCTTTAATAGTCTTCCTGGTGCTTCTCTTGGGTTCGGCAGGCCTGGGAGAGCTGCGCTCTAAACCGGTCACCGTGTCCTCACAACCAAAGTCTCTGAGTCACCAGAATCTTGGCAGCCTCTTCCAGATCAACAACACCCCGCAGTTCTATCAAAGTCCTGCTTTCACTCGCTGCTGCTCTCTCACCTTTTTCAACAAATATTTGTGGAGTGTGTTTGTTTGGGAGCCATAACGCGTCAGCTGGTTCCCAACCAGGAATGTGCAAGCTCGGCCGAAAGAGGTCACAGCTCAAGTGGAAAGCACCAAAGTAAATAATTTGTTTCCAAGTTTGAAGGGCCAAGTAGGCAAGTTCAAGGTTCCAGGGGAACACCCGGGGAGGACATGGCAACTGTGACCCAGGAGGGTTCAGGAAACTCCACCTGTGGCCGGTAATAGGAAGGGCGAGGTACAGATACAAATTAGCACCAAGAGTTGTCAGTGGTTGTGGCAGGAACAGAGTCCACGCAGGGAAAACCCAGTGGGAAGAAGAACTGAGGTGGAAATCATAAACAAGGACGCGATGAAGTGTGGAGAGGTGGGCGGGGCCTGCCACAAAGAAGGAATCGTGGGATCTAAGAGCCCCTGGGAAGCCACTGAGAAGTTCCACGCAGCAGTTGCCTCCCCTACCTGCTCTGTTCTCCGTGGGGAGTTCTACACCCCAGGAAACTCATTCTGCCGGTGACTGTGACGGAGACTGACTCAGAGGGACGAGGGATGGGCACGAGCAGCAGGGAGGGGTAGTGGCGGGGGTCCAAGGAGATGCTGACGCCTGAAGCAAGGGAGTGGGGGAAATTAGGGATGTGGAATGATAGGTCCAGGTGCAGATCTTACCAGGAAGTTCAAGTGGAAAAGTCTGGGCTGATGGACAGCCTGGAGCACACTGGTGTCGTGAGCTGTCCTCTGGAACAGAGTTAGGAAGGCAAGTTTACAGTGGATGGGGCAAGCCCTTGAATGGAAGGGCAGTATTAACCGGGGATGAGTCATCCTCTGAGGGCTGGAAATAGGTCCCAGAGGCACCAGGGAAGCCAAGGCTGATGCTACAGCCCAGGGAACATTAGCGTTAAGAGACAGAGATTTGGGCAGGGGACATATGGCGATATTTCCCTGCTACACAAACAGGAGGACCCAAGTTCAGATTCCCAGCACCCACGAGCAAGAGCCAGATTGGTTTCAGGAGCCTGTAAGCCTGGCACGGGGGAACTATAGACAGGGGGAATCCCTGGAGCTTTCTGGCCAGCCAGCAAACCATCCTAGCCAATCACTGAGTGTTCGGTTCAGCGAGAGAACCTGTCTCAAAACATAAAATGGAAAACGATTGAGGAACACACACTACATGTCAACCTTTGGTCTCCGTGTGCATATATGCACGCACAGGCGTGTATTTCACATATGCAGCAAAGCTCCTTAAAAAGAGACAGAAGCCGGGCGATGGTGGTGCACGCCTTTAATCCCAGCACTCGGGAGGCAGAGGCAGGCGGATCTCTGCGAGTTCGAGACCAGCCTGGTCTACAGAGCTAGTTCCAGGACAGGCTCCAAAGCCACAGAGAAACCCTGTCTCGAAAAACCAAAAAAAAAAAAAAAAAAAGAGACAGAGCTTCGCAGAACCTCAGTGTGCCTCCCATTCGCGATCAGTGCATCCTAAAGAAAGAAACAGCCCCACAGTGGAGCAAGCTGGCAGACACCACTCCTGAACATCAAGGCCAAACTCGACAGGAAGGGGCAGGGGACATCAAGTGTCTCCTGGTAGGGTTCTGAAGTCACACAGCATTTCTACAGTATTTCCTCCCCAAGTGTATGATCTGAACCTCATCCTGGGAGCATCATACAAACCCACATGGAAGGACAAGCCCCTGAATTACTGTCCTGTGCTCTTCCACACATCAAGGCCACGAAGGACAGATGAGTGAAGGGGAGGAAAGAACAAATGTGTGGATTTCAGCACTTGGTCCTAGATGCGACTCTGAACCAGAAAAGGAACAACAAAGCAAATAACAGCAAAACCCTTTTCTCTTCTTGCTAGAACTGTATCACAATCATTGGTGATCACTGAAATAAAGCTTATTGCTTAAACCACAGTACTTTATCAGTGCTGTTTCTCTCAATGAGGTCATTATACTAAGTTTAAAAATGCACTTTTGAGGAAATACAAATTAAAGTTTTGGGGGCATAAAAAAATCAAATCTGGAGCCAGTGAGCTGCATAGGTGGATAAAGGCACCAAGGATGACAGCCTGGGTTCCATTCTTTATGGTGGGGATTCACGACTCCTGAACCCTGTTTTCTGACCTTCATACGTATGCCACAGTGCATATCCCCCCCCCGCACATAAGTAAGTAAATAAGCTCATAATAAAAATATATAAAAGTGCACCATGGTGTGCAAGCAGACTAATAACAGATTTCATATATATATATGTATGAAATCTGTTATTATGTCTATAATTTATTGTCTACTTTTCATTAAAAAGCCTGCATGATAGGAAGGTGGTGAGAAAGTAGACTTGACAAATGTTGACATTTGCAGACTCCAAGGATAGAAATACTGGAATTCTTTCTAGCATTTCCCCCAGTTTTCTATATGTCTATAATTATTTTTGAGGTGTATATTATATCTTAAATATTTACTAAGTAGATTGAAAAACAACTTGTCAGCTGTTTCTTTAAGAATTTCAGATGGGTGGTGGTGGCGCACACCTTTAATCCCAGCACTCGGGAGGCAGAGGCAGGCGGATCTCTGTGAGTTCGAGGCCAGCCAGGTCTACAAGAGCTAGTTCCAGGAGAGGCTCCAAAAGCCACAGAGAAACCTTGTCTCAGAAACACACATACACACATTTTTTTTAAATCTCTTTTTAAAAGGTTAAAAAGGAAGTGGTAGGGCTGGAGAGATGGCTCAGTGGTTAAGAACATTGACTGTTCTTCCAGAGGACCCAGGTTCAATTCCCAGCACCCACATGGCGGTTTACAACTCTCTGTAATCCCAGTTCCAGGGCACCTGATATCCATGGCAAAATACCAATACACATAAAATAAAAATGCTTTTTTTAAAAAAAAAGGAAGCGGTAACCTAGAAGGCAACAGAAAGAAGAGGCCCAGAGGCGAGAGGGGAGTCAGAACGTGGATGTGAGGATAACTAGGGGACAGGGTATCCCTGAGGGCCACTGTGCCCAAGAAGTCACAGCCTCCAACCTGTCACCCCTGCAGAGAGATCACAGAAGAAGACAGACGTCGTCATGGTGAGCTACCCTAGAACACATCCTCCCTGTCCTTGCTGAGAGATCACAGAAGACAGATGTCGTCATGGTGAGCTACCCTAGAACGCATCCTCCCTGTCCTTGCAGAGAGATCACAGAAGAAGACAGACATGGGTGAGCTACCCTAGAACGCATCCTCCCTGTCCTTCTGAGGGAGGGGACTAGAACATCCTTTGAACCCACTGCTACACAGAAGAGCTGGCTTCAGACGTGAGCTGCTGTGCGGGTGTGTCAGGCCGGTAGGGTGTGTCCAGGGAGGCTCCCCTGCCTGAGTCTCCTTAGGTATGAATTAGAGGCGCTGAGTTTACATCTGATATGATGCAAATCAGACAGCTCAGCAACCCAGGGGTGACTCAGAAAGGAGGACATCATCCCTAGTTTAGAGGGAAAACCGAAAGTTTAAAGACGCACGCCTGCCCACATGCCCTCTGAGGCATGAGTCCACAGATACACGGGGATGACTTACCCTTGTACACTGATCTTCGCTATGTAACAGGATGAACCAGGCACAGTCGGCCCACATGTGAACTAAAATTGCTTACTGGGGTTGCCTGTGACCACGGTGGGAGTGGTTGTGGTCTGATACTCGGCACAGCCCAGTTCACAGTTCCTCACAGGTGGGTGAAGAGGAGGAGCCACTGCGGAACAGAGACAACTTGGTCAAGGCTCTTAGTTATGAAGAGGGAAGTCATCTGCCTAGAGGTGAAAGGGAACTTATTTTGAGACAGTGAAGACATCAAAATCCGAGGCTGAAGAAATGGAGAACAGTGAAGTGGAGAAGATTCAATACATAGGGATCCATTAACATCAATGGAGTCTGGCTAGCTCTTTTCACTTGCTCACTGCCAAGGACACCAACCCACCCTAACCTACCCTACCCTCCTGCCCACCCCTTTCCTCACCATCATTTGACCTCCAGGGCCCAAAATGTGTCTGGGTTTGTTTCAGAGACAGAACGCTAACAATTATACTTACTTTATTTTTGAGACAGGATCTCATGTATCCCTGGCTGGTCTCAGACTTGTCATGTAGCCAAGAATAACCTTGATCTTCTGATCTTCCTACCTGTCCAGGCATGTGCCACCATGCCTGGTATATGCGATGCTGGTGCTCAGACCCAGGGCTTCGTGCAAGCTAAGCAAATACTACCAACTGAGCTATGTCTCCAGCCCCAATTTTATTTTGAGCCTCAAGAATAAATTGACTGGGGCTGGAGAGATGGCTCAGAGGTTAAGGGCACTGGCTGCAGTTCCAGAGGTCCTGAGTTCAATTCCCAGCAACCACATGGTGGCTCACAACCACTGGTAATGAGATCTGGCATCCTCTTCTGGTCTGCAGGCATATATGCAGATAGAACACTATACATAATAAATAAATCTTTTTTTTTTTTTTTTGGTTTTTCAAGACAGGGTTTCTTTTTGTGGTTTTGGAACCTGTCCTGGAACTAGCTCTTGTAGACCAGGCTGGTCTCGAACTCACAGAGATCCGCCTGCCTCTGCCTCCCGAGTGCTGGGATTAAAGGTGTGCGCCACCACCGCCCAGCAATAAATAAATCTTAAAAAATTAATAAATTGACTGAATCACTAAGATTCAACATCTCTTAACCTTCTATATGTCATAGGATGCCATGACAAATGGATAAAATATTGTTTTTTATTATTGTTGTTGTATACATGTGCACGCTGTGTGTGTGGCAAGGGGTGTATGCCATGGCACAAGTGTGGAGGTCAGAGGACAACTTTGTACAGTGGCTTCTCTTCTTCCACCTTGACATGGGTTCAAACTCCCAGCCACAGACCTGTGCAGCAAGCATCTTTCTCCACGGAACCATCTCATGACCCTGAAGGTAATGCTAAATCAAAGTTGCTATAACACTGGCACTTGAGTGGTAGAGGGAGAAGATTAGAAGTTCAAGAAGACAAGGCTACATAAGCCTGGGACCAACCTGAACACTGGGAGACCCTGCCTCAAGAAAATGGGGCTGGGGAACGCTGAGCCTGTGTACCTGATTTCATGTAATTCTCACAGCAACCCTCAGAAGAGGCATTCTGATTCTTGTTTCATAGATGAGGAAGTTGGGGCTCAGAGTGGTACCAGGTAAGTCACAAACAGGGAAACCAGTTCTCTGGCCTTTTTCTCTGCAGGTATGCCCAACCCACTGCACATGCTCCAGGACCCCTATGAATGTAGATCAAAGTGAAGTCACAAACTTATTTAAAATATTATGAGGGATGGGCAGATGACTGTCAGCATCCACATTAAAAACAAACAAAACAATCCCCCCACACACACTTACACAGTACCTGGCAATAATCCCAGTGTTGGGGAGGTGGGGATGGATGGGGTCCCAAGCAGGAATAGAGGTGACAATGACCAGACTGGTTAGCCTAACTTGTGAGCTTCAGGTTCATTGAGAAACTGCCTCAAAAAATAAAGTCGAGAGCAATTGATAAGCACATCTGGTCTCCACATGCTTGGTGTTTGCATATGTACACACACACACACACACACACACACACACACACGCCAAGAGATTTGGAGGGGCGTTTGTTTTTGGAAATCACCAATTTATTATAAAAGGGTGGCATGCAGATTACTTCCAAGAAACATTTCAGAACTTTAGTGGAACAGGTAGCTTCATATGAGGGATTTCTTTTTTTTTTTTTTTTTTTTTTTTTTGGTTTTTCGAGACAGGGTTTCTCTGTGGCTTTGGAGCCTGTCCTGGAACTAGCTCTTGTAGACCAGGCTGGTCTCGAACTCACAGAGATTCACCTGCCTCTGCCTCCCAAGTGCTGGGATTAAAGGCGTGCGCCACCACCGCCCGGCCATATGAGGGATTTCTATTGTGATTGTGGTCTACCTACTTCCTGTCAGGCGCCAGCCTTGACAAAAATACCTTTCTCCAGAGTGGAGGCGTGGGAATTTAGAAATATAGTAAAGACTATGAAGACATGAACGAAGATAATAAAATGCAGAAACTCGGAGGATAGTATCAGGAGGGAATTTCAGTGAGTACTGAAAATTTGTCCGCGTTTTATTTTCCGACAGCTTCATAGATCCCTGACTTCAAAAGGCGGGAGTAGAACAAAAGGCTGCATTAACATACAAATTGAAAGGCATGGGCTACATTCACTGCTGGTGCCCACCCTAGACCCCCAAACACTCCCTGGGTGGAATCCCAAGTCATTCCCATAAAGGGAACTAGAACTTAGTTGGATCCTTAGACTTTTGTTTTAGGTAGGAGCCAACTACTTCCCCATTCCAGGAGCAGGAGGTCTGGCGACTAGCCACACCTGTTGAGGAGAAAGTCTCTCGGGAGAGCCTACCTCTGATTTACAACTAGGTGGGGCCTTTGTTAGAAGCACAATAACCTTGAATGAACTAGAAACAAGTCCCAGACTCTCTGACCTACTTCCCAAGAATACTGCGCTCTCTGGATAAGTGACCCCTGTGGGCTGGACCAGCCTTCCTGCCTCCTCCTCCACCCCCTGGAAGAAGAGCACATTCTCCCAGTTTCCCCAAAAACTGGTCGACTTTTTCCACCCAGTCTTGATCCTGAAGCTACTGCTGTTACCTGCGGTACTTTTCCTTGAGACTTCTCTGGAAGCGTAACGCCCTGTTTGTTTACAGTTTTAGATTTGCACCAACCCTCCATCAAAGAGCAGAAGGGTCTTCCTAATGATTGTCTTGTTACGGCACTTACTGCGGGAACTAGGACTAAGTTCTGGTCCATAGGGCAAGATGAGAGCCTCAGGCTGACTTCAGGACACAGGAAAAGGCATGTTGGGGTTTGTTTTTGCTTTCTAGGGTGGGTGTGCAATATTTGGAAATAGATTACACAGTTCTCTAGTGTGAACTTTGTAGATGACAACAATGTCGTCGTCATGATGTCAAAAAGTCGGTCCCCTCCCGGGCCTTGGGGGATATATTCTAATGAGATGGCTGAATTATGCAAGTCTGACCAAGCATTCGCCAGCCGCCTACCTGGATTTTCACCATTTTAGAAGTGTGTCCCTTTGTCCCAGGAATGATGAACCTACATAACCTGCCCAACTCGCTTCTCCCGAAACCCAGAGCCTCCCACAGCCGTTCCAGCACGCTGGCCAGTTCTCCCAGCGGCACTCAACACCTGTGTCTCCTCTCCCTTCTCAGCCTGCCCTCTGCTCTCCCGGGGCTCGGCTTGGCTTCCCTTCCCCTAGCCAAGATCCATAGATACCTCAGCCATTTTGGCTGCCCCGCTCTCTTGGTCTCGGCCTGAACAAACTCTCTTAGTCGGATGCACCTCTCTTGTTCTCCCTCCCATCTCTCCTCTCATTGTCTGGTTATTGTGCTGGCTGTGTTCAGCCTAGGCTCTTCCTTCTGTCTGATTTCTCCCTAATGTTGACAGTAAAGTCTCCATACCTCAGGAGTAGCCATGTACTACTTACTCCTCTTCAGTTTTTTTCATTCACATGTAATTTTACACTTAAAAAAATACATACGAAGCCGGGCGGTGGTGGCGCACGCCTTTAATCCCAGCACTCGGGAGGCAGAGGCAGGCGGATCTCTGTGAGTTTGAGGCCAGCCTGGTCTACAAGAGCTAGTTCCAGGACAGGCACCAAAGCTACAGAGAAACCCTGTCTCGAAAAACCAAAAAAAAAAAAAAAAACACAAAAAAAAACATACGAATGAGATGGGTGTTCTTATTTATTTTACATAAAGAATTAAATCATGCCCGAATTTTCAGAATCAATTGATATTTTCATTTTATAATAATTAATGAGGAAAATGATGCTTTATATAAACACAAAGCAAAAAATGACAGGATTAGAGAGATGGCTCAGCAATTAAGAACACTGGCTATTCTTCCAGAGGACTTGGGTTCCATTCTCAGTGTTCATATGGCAGCTCACAAATCTTTGAAACTCCAGTTTCATGGAATCCGATACCCTCTTCTGGCCTCCATGACACCAGGCACATGTGTGGTACACAGACATACATTCGGGAAAAACACTTATACATGTAAAATAAATTAATATTTAAACATTTTAAAAGGCAGAACTATGTTTCAGGCCATTTCAGAAAATGTTAGAAATTCTGTCCTCATCATAAACCAAAATCCATAATCCATTTAACTATTTTTTATGAATCTCAAGTCTAAAATCCAGCTTTTTTGTTTTGGTTATGTTTGTGGTTTTCTTTTTTCTTTCTTTCTTTCTTTCTTTCTTTCTTTCTTTCTTTCTTTCTTTCTTTCTTTATTTTTTTATGTTTGTGTTTTTCAAGACAAGGGTTCTCTGTGTAGTCTTGGCTGTCCTGGAACTCAATCTGTAGACCAGGTTAGCTTCAAACTCAGAGATATGTCTGCCTCTGCCTCCCAAAGGCAGGGATTAAAGGCGTGCACAACCACATCTGGCTAAAACCCAACATTCTGACACATACAACACAAAATATCTGATATTATATGAATGACAGCATGACAGCAGAAAAATACTGAAAGTTCTCGTTTCCTGTATCGGACCATTTTGTTTCTATGAGAGCAGAAATATATGTTCAGTAAAAATACTGCACTCACACCGTAATTTCCTGTTTTGCTGAGATATGCCTCTACCTTACTACGTAGTCCAGGATGGCCTCGAATTCCCGATCCTTCTGTCTGCTCCTCCTGTGGACGGAGATTACAGATACGTATCATGCCCAATTTTATACACACTGGAGATCAAATCCAGGGCTCTGTGTGGACTAGGCAAACAGTCTACCCACAGTGCTATACCACACAATAGTCTTGAATCTAAGAAGAGATGTTTTGGTCAGTGACCATTGTATTTTGTGATCCGAGAGCATTCACAGTGCCCAGTGCTCATGGTGTATGCTAAGCACCAAGACTTCAGTGAGGGAGGGCCCTAGGATGTGGCAAGGGTGTGATCGTTGCCTTAATTTTCAACAAATTCTTCATGACTTTCCATGTTTCAAGATGTAACCCCATATGGGTTGGCAACTCTCAGTTTAAGAAACTTGGCTTTAAACCGGGCAGTGGTGGCGCACGCCTTTAATCCCAGCACTGGAGAAGAAGAGGCAGGCAGATCTCTAAGTTCAAGGCCAGCCTGGTCTACAGAGCGAGTTCTGGGAACTCCAGGGTTACAAAGAGAAACTCTGTCTCTAATAAACAAACAAAAGGAAACTGGGCTCTAAAGTCCTCATCCACCGCCAGCCCCTAAGTGTGGACTGAGCCACATCCCACTTTGCTAAGTCAATCAAACATCCATTTCTGGCCGGGCGATGGTGGTGCACGCCTTTAATCCCAGCACTCGTGAGGCAGAGGCAGGCGGATCTCTGTGAGTTCGAGACCAGCCTGGTCTACAGAGCTAGTTCCAGGACAGGCTCCAAAGCCACAGAGAAACCCTGTCTCAAAAAACCAAAACCAAACAAAAAAATCCATTTCTATAAGAGTAAGTTCAGAATTGCTGCTTCTCCTGTTATTCACAACCAGATACATAACCCTGAGGTCAATTCATCCTGTACCTGTAATGAAGGAAGTCATCCATTGGTGACCAGGGACTATGTGTACCAACATCATGAGCAAGAATTGCCTATCAAGCCGAGCGGTGGTGGCGCACGCCTTTAATCCCAGCACTCGGGAGGCAGAGGCAGGCGGATCGCTGTGAGTTCGAGACCAGCCTGGTCTACAAGAGCTAGTTCCAGGACAGGCTCCAAAACCACAGAGAAACCCTGTCTCGAAAAACCAAAAAAAAAAAAAAGAATTGCCTATCAAAGATACAGATAAAAGGATATGGGGGTGGGGTGCCAGAAAACTAACTCCTCTTCTACCATGTGGGAGGTGCTGTCCCAAACAGAAAATCCGTGGATGTGGTGGTATTCTGGAGGCTGAGGCAGAAGGAGTGAAAAGTCAATCCCCTCCTAGGCAACTTAGTGAGACACGGGCTAAAAACATGAAGCAGAAGGGAAAGGTAGGGCTGTAGCTCAGCAATAAAGAACTTGCAAGTCACTGCAGGCCCGAGGTTTAATTTCCAGCATTGCAATAAAAATGAAAACAGAATCAAGAATTTAATATTAGCATATTATTAGCATAGTAATATTAGCTTATTATTTAGGAAAATAATAGCACACACTAGAAAAAAGCGACAGAGTTGAGAAGCCAAGAACAGCTCTAATTTTTTATGCTGTTATGTATTTAGTCTATTTCATTTTCTAAATTAGGTGTATATACCTTTCCATTAGAAAAGTCATTTTACTTGGAACTCATCATCTTAGCCTCCGTAGGGCAATGTTTCTAAAATTTCAGCCCCTCTCCCAGTCAGAACCTTCCTCAGAATGTGGTCCCTGTGTAGTGCATGGACGGTCTACCATAACCCAGTCAGTCCCAAAGCTGGCTGGTTCTGGGACCAGAACCCAGCATCCAGGATCCTGGTATCATCTGACAGGCGGCCTCTGTGCTGTGAAGGTGAATCTGTTCGAGTCTCTCTGTCTGCTACTGAGGTCTGCTGTCAACCTTCAACAGCTCGTGCATACACATCCCTGTCTGTCTGCTTTCACGTTTACGTGGCCTTCTCCCCGCACAACCCCTCTGTGCCGTCTGGGCTCGAACATCTTCTTTTTGTAAGGAAACCAATCATAAAGGATGAGGGACCCAACCAGCTCCATCTGGTATGACCTCATCTTAACTAGTCACATCTGCGATGATCCGGATTCCAAAGCACATTTGAAGAGGTTAGGGCTTGAGTATAGAAGACACAATCAATACACAACACTGTGTAAAGTGTGACTTATCAGCCAGGTGGGGTGCTGCAGGAATTTAATCCCAGCACGGGGCAAGTAAAAGTACGAGGAGCAGACATTCAATGCCATCCTTGGCTGGATATTGAGTTCAAAGCCAGCCTGAGTTATATGGACACACTCTGGGAGGGGGGGTACAGAGGAGCCTGGCACAGTGGCACCTGCCTTTAATCCCAGGACTCAAGAGGCAGAGACACATAGGTCGCTGAATTTGTGGCCAGCCTGATCTTTACAGGGAAACTCTTCTTTGCCCCTCAGGCTGCTGTGATAAACACCATGACCAGCAGCAACTTGGGGAGGAAAGGGTTTATTTAGATTATATTTCCAGGAAAGAAGCATTCCACCACTGAGAAAAGTCAGGGCTGAGTTCCAGCAGTAACTGAAGCAGAAACTACCTTTCTTTATTTGAAGTTTTTTTTTTTTTTAATTTTTTTATTTCTTAATTATGTGTGCTTGTGCCAGACAAGGACAGCTGTCCAAGGAGGTCAAAGGCGTCAGATTTCCTCTGGAGCCAGAGTTATAGGCAGGCGTGAATCAACTGAGATATGGGTGCTGGAAACTGAACTTGGGCCCTCAGCGAGAACAGTGCACAGTGTAACCACTGAGACGTCTCTTCGGTCCCAAGGCCACCTTTCTTATACAGGCCAGGTTCACCTGCCTAGAGATGGTACTGCCCACACTGGGCGGGGCCCTCGTACATCAATTATCAGGAAGGCAGCTCAGTCTACCAGTCCTCCTCCTGCGACTCCTACAGTTCACCTGCCCTTGGTCACACTGTAACATTTCCAGAAGACATACTCTCCACTCCAAAGAAACATTGTTTAGGGGGGAAAAAAGGTTTTAAAGCTAGGCATGGTGGCACATGCCTTTAATTCCAACACTCAGGAGGAAGAGGCAGGTGGATCCCCGAGTTCAAAGCCAACCTGGTCTACAGAGTGAGTTCCAGGACAGCCATGGCTACACAAAGAAACCCTGTCTCAAACAAAACAAAAATTTAGTAAATAACGTTGAAATGTGAAGACAAAGTCAGTTACACTATCTGTGTCAGTAAAAACAAACCCAAAACCATTCCACTCCGACTCACGGACGTCCAAGGGGCCTGCAGAGAGCTGAACAGCTTGCCTCTGATAATATTCTCCAGTGGGCAGGAAAGAACAGACAGAGTCTAAGAGCCTCTCTCCATGGGAAGGCATTGTAAAGAGCGCCTAGGAGCATCTTGTTCCGGAATTCCAGCTCCAGCACCAGGAGGAGGCTCCCCAACCAGAGAAAAGCCAAACTCTAATCCCCTGCTACCAATGGACTGACTCTGGTAAGGCTTTCCACAACCATGAAGAGAACATTTCAGCTTCTCCTTGCAATAATAAAAGTGACATGCCTGGGCCGGAGAGGGAACTCAGTGGTTACGAGCCCTTGTTCTTGCAGATCAAGGCTTGGTCCCCAGCACTGATGTGGTAGTTCATAACCATCTTTAACCCGGTTCAGGATATCAGCAGGAATGCACCTGGTGCACATACATGCATGCAGGCAATATATACATTTATATAAATAAAGCAAAATAAATATAAAATATTTTTTAAATGATGCAACAGCTAAATGTGCACAAAGTGTGTCTCCCAGGTCCTGATGCAAGCATTTTGCATGATTGGATTCATTTAATGAGCCCAATTAATGTTCAGTGAAGAAGAAGTGCAAGGAGTCAGTGGTTTCTCCTCCATAAAGTGAGGACAAGTAACCTCATGGTTACTCTGCGGATTAAATACAATAGCATAGGCAGAACTCTTCAGCCTGAAGTTTTCCATTGTAATTTCCTGGACACAAAGAAATTAGTACATTTGGAAAATAAGTACTGAGTTAATGAAATAAAAAAAGGAAATGGAAAACTTTGAGACGCTTTTGGGTATCTCTCTCTTCCTCTTTGAGGTATCCGTCATGGTGGAGGTGAACTTGAAGGGATGATTGATCTATTGGTCCTGGTAGCTAATCTCTAATAAGCCTGGCTGAAGTCACCGCCACATCAAAGGGGCCACAGAGACAACAGACTAATGAAGTCAGGAGAACCCAAATCCTGCCTACACTTCAAAGAGAGCTGCTCTCCCTGAGGTTGTTACCGGCATCCCTTTCAAGGAGAATAAACAGCACAGTCCAGGGAAGGCCCAGCACGATGCACCACACCAAACCTGGGCATCCTGAGTACCGTGCTATACATACAACACCTAAAATCTGTCTCCAGAGAAACTCCAATCCCTACCACATTCTTAACGCCTGCTTCTCACGACCAAGCAGTCAGAAAAAAGTACCTAGAATGGAACAGGCTGTGGTGGGTCAGGCCTATTGTCCCAGCACTTGGAAGAGACAGGAGGATTACCATGAGTTTGAGACCATCCTGGGCTCCACAGCAAGTGCCAAGCGAGCCAGTGGGGTATATAGCAAGACCCTGTCTAAAAAAACAAACATCTAGCATTGAGCAGGTGGTATCGGCCTGCAAACACACTTCATGGGCAGCCCTCTTCTTCCTGGGCGTCAAGCCTTCAGTCTGTTTGAAAACCACAAACAGAAATAAACATTTCTTCATATTTTGGCTGGAGTTGGGATGGTCGAGACCGCCTAGAGGTCTAGAAGGGAGGTCTGCTTTCTTCTGAGCAGGTGCTCTGGACCCAGCCTTTGAATTAGTCACTCTGTGCCCTTGGCGTTGTCGGTGGTGGACCTACAAATCAACAACAGACTGTCTCCACTTATTTAAGGCCCAGTGTTTAATGAGAGGGGTGCAAACAGACTGGGGTTGGGAGTGTTCCTGGGGCTCCTCTAATAGCCCAGGAAGCAGCAGCAGAGCGGACAGATCCTACTGTGGGTATCGGTTCCGGGAGGAATTCCTCCAGCCAGCGAATCCTTCTCCCAGATCCTTGCGCATCTCGCCCCCCATCTCACTCCTGCGCGTTCACACCTCTGGGCGCACCCCCACCCCGCGCGCGTTCACACTCCAGGCCTCCTAGCAGCCCAGCCATCGGCCGCTGTTCCCCCCCACACACACACAATCAACCGCGCGCGCGTGCCCCGCACCCCCACTGGGACCAGGGAAACGTGCGGCACGTGCGCTGCGCGGTGATTGGCAGCTGCGGACCTGAGGCTCCGCGCCTCCACCCCGCTTCGAGTCCTGCTGGGGAAGGGGCGTCCGGAGCTGCGGCTGGTCCACCCAGCCAGCTTTCCTCTGTTCTGGACCTAGGAACAATGACATCTTGATGGGACTAAGGGAGGCGGGAACTGGGCCAGTGCTCCTGAGTCCCGGAACCGCCTGAGCTTGCTTTAATGGGGCGTGGATACTGTTTTTGAGGGGGTGGAAATACTTTCTATAAGTGCTGAGAATGTATTTTCCACAGTTTTGCCTGGAGCCCAGGGTAATTTAACCCCAGTATCTTGAGAGACCGAGCCAAGAATACCCTCCCAACCCTGGACCCTTCAATAGGCTTAAAGGAGTTAGGAAAGAGCCTGAGAAAATGACAAAGGCGCAGCTCCTGTGCGTAGCTAGGGAGAGATGCTCCGCCTCATACAGGACCAGAAAGATGTCCATGAAAGGATCGCGTTCACTGCACAGGGAAAGCGTCCCAGAGGAGGCGACTTGACAGAGGTGGTAGGGACAGAGCCTCAAGACTTGGCAGAAGCATAGCTGCCACCGTCAAGGAGTCCCTGAGAAGGAACAGCCTCCCGTGGGCTGCCCCAGAGTATGAGGGCACTGTGATCCTCGGACAAGCAGTAGCTCCTGGAACCCAGCGGCACCAAGACAGGCGCAGTAGAAACCTGCCTTCTGTAAGGGACTGACAGAAACCTGGAGACCGACTAAGAGCCTTCCCTTGGAGACTCCTTGCAAAAGCCGGGGATAGGTGTGTGTGACGTCCCAGCATGTTCCTGGAGTCTGTGATTTGGATCAGAGCGCGGGTCTCTGACCTCTGCCACACAGTGGCTAGTGGAGGAAAAGGAAGGAGGCCAGGTTGTGGTATGTCCTGTGTCCCTTTTTCCTGCCGCACGTTTAGTGCTGTATTGTTTCCAGTTGCTATCCATTGAATTATTTCACTCAGCTGTGTCACTATAACCCACGGAGCAGGTATGAGTAGGCACACGGGAGCTGTGGTAAGTCGATCCACACCCAGTTAGCGCTAGTTTGGGGCTGGAGTGCAGGTGTCCTGACTGGAAATGCAGAGCGATTTGCATCAAGAGACCACGCCTAGTTAGGAGCCTCACAAGTGCAATGAAGGAATGGGTTCGTCGCTCCCTCAGTCTTGCCCCTTCGAATTGTCTCCAAGGAACAGGAGCTAGCTCTGCTGCTCACCAATGTGGGAAGAGGATCCCATGACCCACTGCCAGGAGAGTCAGTAACTGAAGACTGGAGAGCATGAGGGTGGGCTTCCTCTGAGCTCCTCCCCTAACAGGCGCTTCAGGCTAGTCTGGGACCTGGGGTCCCCTCTGGCTTCTCTCATATTGGTCCTTTGTACATCTCCCCCTTAGCTACCGCGATTCCTGCTCTGAAAAAACAAAATCCTCCAACCCTGATTGTTCATAGGGCTGTCTGTTGTGTGATGTTTTCGCTCTTACTCTTTTGGCTTTTTGAGGCGCCTGCCACCCAGCTCCCAAGTAAATCACACACGGAGGCTTATTCTTTCTTATAATTACCTGGCCTTTGCTTGGCTTGTTTCTTGCCAGCTTTTCTTGACTTAATTAACCCGTCTACCTTTTTGCTCTGGGCTTTTATCTTTTTTACTTCTGTATATCTTGCTTTCCTTCTTAGTCCGTGACTGGGTGACTGACTGGGTGGCTGGCCTCTGATGTCCTCCTCCCCTTGTTCTTCTATCTTCCTCCTCCTCTTTCTCATTTCTCCTCTATTTATTCTCTCTGCCAGCCCTGCCTATCCTTGCTCCTGTCTTGTTATTGGATGTTCAGCTCCTTATTAAACCATCGGGTGTTTTAGACAGGCAAAGGATCACAGCTTCACAGAGTAAAACAAATGCAGCATAAACCAAAGTCACACACCTTAAAATAACTGTTACAACAGCTGTTACATCGGAGATTTGTCAGTCAGGGACACTGAGTGTCTCTACCACAGTATCAGAAATCTCTAAGCTTTCATAAAGACTTTGACAAAGAGGTGATGCTTAATAATTCTCAAGACAGGGCTAGGAAGATAGCTCAGTGGTTAAGAGCACTGGCAGCTCTTCCAGAGGACCCAGGTTCAATACCCAGCACCCACAGGGCAGCTCACAACAGTCTGTAACTCTAATTCCAGGGGATCCAACACCCTCATACAGACATACATGCAGGCAAAACACCATTGCACATGAAATAAAAATAAATTTAGAAATTAAAAATAATAATTCTCAAGACTATATGTTCTGCACAGTCCCCCATTGGGCAATGCACATATCAGCCTATGTATCTGAGATTCCAGAAGTCTTGCTATTATTTCTCTAATGAAGAATCTAAAAGATGATTCTGTCATGCAGGCATCACAGAGTGTAACACATAAACTGAAAGAGCTACAAACTTCCAAAGGCAGTGTAATTGTTTTCCTCTTTTGAGACGTATATCACTACGCCCCTCCCACCTCGGCCTCTCTAGCAGGTATGGGGCTACGCCACAGGTGTGTGCCACAGATGCTGGCTTAGGCAACATAATCTTTCTTTGTTTGAGACAGGGTTCCTCTGTGTAGCCCTGGCTGTCCAGGAACTTGATCTGTAGACCAGGCTGGCCTTGAATGCAGAGATTCTCTTGCGTCTGCCTCAAAAGTGCCAAGATTAAAGGCGAGTGCACCACGACCACCTGGCAACATCATTATGAATCTCTGGTAGTGTCATGTCCCACGTTGGGCGGCATCTGCCATAGTCACACATTAGGGTAGTATCTGTCGGGGTCCAGCCTCTTTTGCATCTGTCTGCTCTACCTAACACTTCTAATCCACATGCTCCTATCCTGGAATGTATGAGCCCATCCAGGCTGGACTCCAACAGATGTTGCTTGGCTATAACACTGTAGCCCATGGCAGCCTGGAACTTATGACCTAGTCAAGAATGGTCTCAAACTCCTGACCCCCATGCCCCGTCTGTGATAAAATACCATGACCAAGGCAACTTAAGGAAGGGTGTCCTCTGGCCTATGGTTTCAGGAAGATAGAATACAGAATGATGGTGGAGCCATAGCAAATAGCTAACTGGAATTGGGGCAAGGCTATATACTCTCGAAGTCCTCCCCAGTGACATACTTCCTCCAGCATAGCCACACCTGCTAAAGGTTCCATGACCAAATAGCACCCCCAGCTGAGGACCAAATGTCCAAATATCTGAACCTATGGGGCATTGCTCAGCTGAATCACTACATGCCCCACCTCCCAAGTGCTGGTATGTGCGACAGGTGTGTGTCCCCACGACCTGGTCAGCATTATATATTTGACCTGTCACTGCCCAAATCATCAATAAGTGTTACATGGCTGAGCCCCTGAGGTGACTTACAGGAGCAGCCAGGTTTGGAACCCACCGACACAGTATACCTTTGTTTGTTTTTTTTTGGTTTTGTTTTGTTTTTAGAGATGCTCTTTTTCTGTGTTCCTCTGGCTGTTCTGCAACTCACTTTGTAGTCCAGGCTGACTTCGAACTCAAAGAGATCTGACTGCCTCTGCCTCCTGAGTGCTGGGATTAAAGGTGTGGGCCATCATGTGCTGCATGATTTCTATCTTAAAAAGCTGATATAACGTAAGGTTAAAGATGGAAGAAGCCTCCCGGGCAGCTGAAGAACCTGTTATTCAGATGTTCCCTGTGCTTAAGAATATACAAAAAATGTTCCATTCCTAGGAGAGCCCAAAAGAGAACTAAAGACAGCCACAGGAACTTCCTGTGCTGTGTGATCTAAGTGCTAACGAACTGAGACTGGGTGTGGGCTTAAATCCATTTTCATGAAAATAAATCTAATTATGGGTGGTGATTAAATATATAAATTAACTCATTTCTATTAAACTATGTATTACCACGTGACTCCTGGCTTTACCTGTCCTCTAGCATGTCTAGTTATCTGGGCAGCTGGTTGGCATCTCCCATGACTCTCTTTGCATCTGGCTGGTGACCCTCTGACTCCACCCTTGTCCTTCCTGTCATCCTTGGTTTGATCACTCTGCCTATACTTCCTGACTGGCTACTGGCTGATCAGCACTTTATTAAACCAATTCAAGTGATAAATCTTTACAGAGTACAAGAGGATTATTCCACAGCAATTAACCTCAACTGTTGCTTTGCTTGTTTTAATATTGCCAGCAGAGCATCTTAACTTCCTCACAGGGTTTCTGGGTACTTCAAGGTCTTGATGAAGGAGGTATGTGTATCTGGGGGACAGGGTTGAAGTTCATCCATCTGTGTCCTTGAGGTTTGTGCACTTCATGGCTGTCTATAAATAAAAAACAAAGATAAAAACCAAAGCAGGCTGGAGATGGTTCTGTGGTTAAGAGTATTTGCTGCTCTTGCAGAATTCAAGTCCCAAAATCCACAACAAGCAGTTCACAACCACCCGTGACTCCAGCTCCAGGAGATCTGATACCCTCTTCTGGCCTCTGCAGGTATCCACATACACATGTGCAAACATACCTACTTAGATATACAATCATATACATAAACAAAACTAAACATTTTGATAAGTAAATAAAGGGCATCTTCATACATTGAAAGAAAAGGTTAAGAAAAGAAAAAGGAAATGAAAAATAGCACTGTGATGGTCACAGTGGCAATCCCACCATTCTGGAAGCTGAGGCAGGGAGATTGCTATGAGTTCCAAACTAATCTCTCAACTACACCCTGATAACTTGTCTCAAACAAAAAAACAAAATGAAACCGAGGGCTGGAGGGATGGCTTAGTGAGCACTGACTGCTCTTCTAGAGGATCTGAGTTTGATTCCCAGCACCCACTTGGTGGCTTACAATTGCCTATAATTCCAGTTCCAGGGGATTTTAGGCCTCTGGCCTCACACATCCTTGAGCACTGTACTCACAAACACATACCCCCACATACCCCCCCCACACACACACTTGAAAATAATAAAAGTAAACAAAAAAATTTAAGCTGAAAAGGGGTCAGCAACACTGTCAAGATGACCCAGCATGTAAAAATGTCATCAAACTTGACAGCCTTAGTTTGGTCCCCAGGACCTGCATAACAGGAGAGAAACAACTCTTTCAATGACATTCACACAGATGCCATGGATCCAAGCACCCCCCCCCCACACAAAATAATATATAAACATAATTTATTTCACATATACACAAATCCAGGTTCCATGGTAGTGTATGCCTGTAGGGTAGCTGAAGCTAGGCGTGGGCCAGCTGGAAGTCAAAGGGGTGATACCAAGGCCCTGTAAACAGGGTTGTGGGGGACTTACTGCTCCCTACCTGTGGGAGACTTACTGCTCCCTACCTGTGGGAGACTTACTGCTCCCTGGGTCAGTTTCACCCACCCTGTTGCACTTGGCTTCTCCTGCTGTTCTGATCTGTCAAATACTAACTCTGAAGGAGTTATTGCTCCATTGTTTCTGTGTTCTAAACATTCTAACTTTTCTGCATGTTGCAGTTAGGGACTTTCCTCCTGACCAGTTAGTTACCCATATACACAAGGAGCATTTCCTCCTTACCCTTACCCTATATTTACATGAATTATTCCCTTGAATAAATGAGACTTGATCAGAATCCCGTCTTGCCTCCATCTCTTGTGTCTCTTGTCCCATGATCACTGTTTTACTTACCGAGGTTCAGAAGACACAGCAGGCTCCTGTGTTTCTATTCCTCTTAACTGTACTTCACTTTATGTGTGCCTCTCTAAACAGCGTTCTTTACTGAATCCCCCATGCTTGAGTCCCACATTGGGCGCCACTTTGCCCCGGCACGCAGGTAAGTCAACGGAGACCCTAGAGGGGGAGGGAGAATGGGATGGGACATCCAGGTTTTATTATTAAGACCAATTAGAACCCATGCTACAGTATGAGGGAGGCGCCATTACAATGAACAAATACATGATGGAGAGACGGAAGAGAGAGGAAGAACTGGAGACATGATGGGGATGCCAGGTGAGAGAGAAGGCTGAGGCTGACATGCTGTCATTGCCCAGCAGGGATGGTGACACATATGTCAGTCTGGAGCTTGTGCAGATGCTGCCTGACTGCGACACCCCTGACTCTGGGCAACGATGTAGGCCTAAGCTAAGGAAAGTTTTCCTTTCTAGATTGGATCCTCAAAAGACCACCATTGTCTGTGATGCCACCAGTGGCCTTATTTATGTCTGTGGTCCATGCTGCTGCCCCAATGCTGGTGGCCATAGTAGAGGAGCAGCAGGGAGCAACTGAAGTTTGAGGTGTCAGCCCACCAGGAGGTGGATCCCTGATGGGTGAATCTCAAATAGGCAAGGCTCCGAGACCACAGACCCCGGAAGACCTTTTGCTTCTGCCGGGCCTTCACGTGTGTACTGCTCCTGTCTTTCTCTGGTATCTGGTATGGTGTGAATGGGCTTGGAGAGATCCCTACTACCTGTAATGCAGCATGTTTATCTCATGGAAACATCTCGTTCTACCAGGCATTTTTACCCGTGGACTATTATGGAGATGATTTCTTCCTAAGTTGTATTGTCTAGTTGATAATAATAATGTTAGTTTAAATAGAGCTTTGATGATAAAATAAAACAAGAAGTTTCACACAGCTTGAACACATAAGTTTCTATTGGGGAGCCTGGGTATGAATTTACATGGGTTCTTGGGATAATTTGTTCTTCGCCTGTAATACATAAAATGTGGAATCTTGTTAAGGGATATGGAAAACATGCTGTTTTTTTTTTACTAGTATTCATTGTAATCATTTGCTTGAAAAATGAAATGTAACCGCATTGTAATTTTTATATTGCCTGAAAGATTTTGCTGGGGTATAAGGGGGAAAAAAGAGAAGGAAGGAGAAGGAAAACATGAAGAATGAGAAAATTAGAAGGAAATCATTAAGAGAGTTAGAAGGAAAATATCAAAAAAGACAGAAGGGAGATTTCTGGACAGAGATAAGAATAGAAAATGGGCCAGGAAATGGTGGTACATGCTTTTAATCCCAGCACTCTGGAGGCAGAAGCAGGTGGATCTCTGTGAGTTTGAGGCCAGCCTTGTCTACAAGAGCTAGTTCCAGGACAGGCTCCAAAGCTACAGAGAAACCTTGTCTCAAAAAAATAAAAATAAAAGAATGGAAATACAAAAGAAGAATACAGAAAAGGTCTGAAGGAAACCATCAAGAGAGTATGTGAGTGTCTTTTCCCTTAACCCCTCCCCTCAGATGAAAAAGTCATATACATAACTCTGTGGATTCCCTTTGAGCTCTGTGCTGCTGGAGGCTGCCCCCACCCCAGGCAGCAAAACCCCAGGCCACAGTGAAGCCTGAACGGACGCTGCCTAATGATGCTTTAGTGATGTCTTCCGGGTTTGCTACTTTGTGGGGCCATACTGATGTGAATAGCATGTGTAGCCACCTGAGGCCATGTTGAGGCCCATGGCCATGCAGCCAATGAGGGCCATGAGTGGGTCAGGGGTCCTGATATGGTCAAAGTCATGTTGATGTCTGCAGCCTGTGCTACCAGCAAAGCACATGAGAACGCCCGTAGTCCTGGGCTGCTGCCTGAAGTCGTGTTAATGCCTTAGGGCTCGGGAGAGCTGCCCTGCCTCTCATCAGCATTGGCAGTGGCATGCACATGGGAGAGCTGGTCCTGTCCCTTTCTGGCAGCTACAGGGTGGCCCTGCCGGTGACATGAGTGCAGGAGAGCCATCCCCAGTCCAATGCATGGGGAGGATGCCATAGGCAAGGGAGAGCCGGCCCCAAGAGTGGGTGCCGGAGAGCTGGTCCCTCCCCTCACTAGCCCACAGCACATGGAGGCAGGAGATAGCACAGTCATGCCAGAGCTCACCTGGACCCTCTCAGACTCTCCCCACTTGATGGTTTCTGGCATGGATATAGGCAGAGAAAGACTCATCCTTCCTTGGAGTGGGGGACCTGCTGGCCACTCGAAATTTGACCATAAGTAAGTATTTTTTTTTCTTTCTTTTCATTTTTCTTTTTCTCTTGAGTGAGAAGGTCACAGGGGAGGGGTGGCAGACATGAGAAAACTAGGAGGTAAGCACAATGGGGGGAGGGGCTGGGGATGTAGCTTAGTTGGTAGAGTGCTGGTCTAGCATGTACAAAGCCATGGGTTCAGTCCTCAAGTAGGAATGTAACTTGTAACTCCAGCACTCAGGACTCAGGAAGTGGAGTTGGAAGAATCAATACAGTGTCATCCTTGGCTTGTAGTAGTAATAGTTCAAGGCCAGGCTGGGCTCCATAAAACCTAGAGTAGGAGAGGGAGCAATAGGAAGAAGGGGGAAAGAGGGAGAGAGAGAAGGATTGCGAATGCAGGCATGTGTCAAGACTTATTCCATCTGGACAGATACAGGCCGACACAGAGAAACATCTGTTGGTAAGGAGTCAGCATCTCAGTTCAGGCTTCATGAGCTCACTCACCGTCCTGAGCTAGAACCACTTACACACTCTGCTTACAGTTCCAGAGAGTTAGGTCAGGGGAGTAATAATACAGGAATGTGTCTCCGTGGGTGGCCGGCTCATAGACCTCATCACCCTAAACCGAGGTCAGGCTGGCAATACAAAGTCTTGGAGGCTTCGGCTGTCGCCAGAACCCTAATGACTCAGTGAGGGATGAGGGTGCTGGGGCTAGGGGATGCGTTCTTTGAGGCCGCTGACAGGGACAGGGCTTCTGTTCACAGCGCTTTCTGTTGGTCCTCAGGAGAGTTCTGAGCAGGGCAGGACAGCCGACCAGGCTGCCTCTAAGGTCTGGGCAGTCTGGAAGGTTGTCTTAGATCATCCTCATAGTCGAAAGCTGGGCTCTCCGAATGTGGTTCTTCTTAGACCAGCTGCAATGAATTGCTGGAAATTTCAAACACCGGTCTTGTGGAAATCTGACAATGTGGGTTCCCACTGGGACCTCAAAGGTTGCTCCATAATAGCTAGCAGTATTGATTTTGATTATGTATTATGTGTTTATTCATTTCATCCTTAAAACAACCCTGGAAGTTTGACACCATCTGTTTGATAGACGACAAAACCAGGGCACAGAGAATAAGTCTTTTAGGTCCCACAAGGGATCCAAGATTCAAACAAACATCCACTGACTCTAGGACATACTTTGTCACTTCTCCTTTGAACTAGGGTTGAAGTTGCGGCAACACTGCCAGGGAACACTTCACCCCCCCCCCCACGCCACCCTCTGGGCTGTGTATGACTGTGATGGGATGCAGATGTACTGTGGTGATAGACAGTCACTCAGGGAGAGACATGAGGCTGGCCACTGTGTGGGTAGAACAAGTCTGCCCAAACCCAGAGGTCCGACTTCTGACCTCTGCCCTACCCAACACCCAGCGCCATCCTATGGGTAGGCTGCTGTTGCCATCTGTTTCCATGTGCACAGGAGATAAACTGCCAGGCATGGACTCTAGCAAAGAAAAGGAGACTAGCTGGACAGACGTGTGGTTGTGAAGGCTGGGGTGCCTCTGCAACTGGGGGTCTGTCCCCAAAGAAACAGATCTCACTGTCCTGTACCTCAACAATCGGTTTTCTCTCTAGACCTCCGGCTTCTCTAGGATCTTATGAATGCTATCGAGGAAAGCTACGTTTAAGGTTCAAAGGCCAAAGAAAAGAGATGTGGGATTTGGGGACCAGATGAGTTCTAAGTAGACGATGAGCTGGCACACAAACCAGAATCCAAAGAGAACTGAGGACCTGGTGGGTCAAGGAGCATGTTGAACCTGGGGCACCAAGTTTAACCTTCATTTAATATCACTGATGGAGTCTGACAGGCAGGACCCTGAACCTCAAGCTCCCAGGAAGGACTATATGCTTTGCTGGCTTATACAAAGGCACTGTCTGCTAAGTTGCATCTGCTCAGAGAAAGGACCCCAACTCACACAGGGTCCCATGTGCACAGGGGATCCTGAGCAAACTTCTCCATCCCCCATCCTATTTTGATATCTTTTCATCTTTTCCACCGTAAGAGCGCAGATGAGATTTAGGGGACCCAGAAGTGCCTGGATTCAGCTGTGGCTCTTCCACCCCATCCCCACATAGAGGACAAAAGCGAATGGCCAGGCATTTCAGGCTGAATTCTTGTTTCTTTGTTTTTTGAGCCAGGCTTTCTTTGTGCAGTCCTGGCTGTCCCGGAACTCACTCTGTAGATCAGGCTGGCCTCAAACTCAGAGAGATCCCCCTGCCTTGGCCTCACCAGTGCTGGGACTAAATGGGTGCATGACCACCACATCCTGGCTCACGCTGAATTCTATGCTGGACAAACAATCAAGGCTGGGGAATCTAGGAATCAGAGGCTCACCCCCTCACACACACCCACAAGCTGATAGGGCTCCAGCAAGGAAGAGAAGGGAGGTCAAGTAGGCCAGGGCAGGGTTCAACTTCCTGCACCCAGATCTGGAGAATAGCCAGGAGAGCCAAGTACAACCACCCCAAGAGCAGGAAGTGGGAATCAGGCCACATCAGGCCCCCAACCAAACCCTTAACAGCTGTTCCCGGGAGGCAAGCCAAGCCAAGCCAGGTCGGGGTGTGGTGAGCCTCCTGCCCCACCAGGGACAGTTTCATTTAATCCTCCTTCGTGCCTTGTTTACAGAGAAGGAAACGGAACTGTGGAACTGCACGCGCTAAAAAAAATGGCCAGAACCAGGTCAAGGTCACCCAGCTGGTGTAGAGAAATGCTGGCTCAATCTTGGTAGACACTGTGACCTCTGCAGGGGTTCCCTTGGGGACTGATGGCAGGGCACAGCAGCCAGTCCCTCTCCAGGAACTGCCCTGCCTGAACAGAGGTGCCAAGGCAAAGCTGGTCCCCTCTTGGGGCCAAATCCAGATCAGCTGTGTTGCCATGAGAATGAGGCGCAGGATGCAAAAACCCAGCTTCTGCCTCCATGCAGACTTACTCCAGCACTCCTGTGGAACGGAGAATGGCTTTGCTGTTACTGTTGGTTGTGGTTTTTATTTGTGTTTTTTCTTGTTTGTTTGTTTCTTTATATGGTCCCATACTGTAACCAGGCTAGGATCAAATTCACACCAGTCCTCCTGCATCAGCCTCCAGAGAACTAGGATTGAGCTACCACACTGCTAAAGCCAAAACTTTTGTCACAATTGCATTTCGGTTCTTTCTTTCTTTAATGTGAAATATGGGTTGGTAATGAGATAGGTCTTTAATTCCAGCAGAGGCAGATGCGTCTCTGTGAGTTCCAGGCCAGCCAAGACTCCATAGTGAAAGTTGTTATGGTAAAAATAAAACAGCGCCATTCCAGAGTGACTGCAACAGACAGTGGGCCAGGAGGGGCATCGGGTCTCAGGCAGGGATCTGCTTGCCTCAGTGAACAGGGAGGGAATGGGTGGTGCTTGTCTCTTAAAGGGACAGGACAGACCATTACAAAAATAAAATTAATTAATTTTAAAAGTATATGTGTATGTATATATAAAACACGTCAAAAATGTGTGTGTCATCCATGATAATCTTCTATGTATTATTCTGATTTTAGTATATGTGTTGCCAAGTCGAGCATCATTTCATTTCGGCTCCTCCCTCGGCTTCAGCCCATCCTCCCCTTTCTCAGCTTGTGCCAGTCAGTCCATTTCCACAGTCAGCTTTATGCACCCAAATCTCTTCCCTCTGCTTGGCTTTTTGGGCCTCCTTCCTAGAAGTTTCCACGAGCCCCACCTTTACACACTCTTGCCTGTATTTAACTAGGACAGAATAGTCAAGACTCCACAAGGAGTCAAGAAGACCTGTAGGACTGTTATTAACCAGCAGTACTGCCATCCCTAGTGGGTCAGAGCGAGGGAACCTCTGCATCAATTATTATTCAGGGAAGTGGGGCCCAGCCAGCCTGGGAGAGAAAAACAAGGAGGTACAGCAGTCCCTGCTGAAGACACTGTAATGATCTGTCCTGTCCCTTTAAGAGACAACCCACACCCACTCCCTCCCTGTCCACTGAGGCAGGCAGATCTTCCTTCCTCCTTGCAGCCTGAGTCTCTTCCTTTTCTGTCTCCCTCTCAAAGAGACAGCTTCCATCTCTCCCTTCTCTCTCCTCTCTTTCCTCTCTCTCTCTCTCTCTCTCTCTCTCTCTCTCTGTGGTGTGGGATCATGGTCTATATTCTGTTAATTATATTTTAAATAAATGCTGATTGGCCAGTAGCCAAGCAGGAAGTTTAGGCGGGACAACCAGACAGGAAGTAGAGGCGGGTCAATGAGAACAGAATTCTGGGAAGAGGAAAGTCCATTCCTCTGCAATTCTGACCGGATCACAGAAGAAGCAAGATGTGACTGCCCTGCTGAATAAGGTACTGAGCCACATGGCTAACACAGATAAGAATAATGGGCTTAAGCCGGGCAGTGTTGGCGCACGCCTTTAATCCCAGCACTTGGGAGGCAGAGGCAGGTGGATCTCTGTGAGTTCGAGATCAGCCTGGTCTACAAGAACTAGTTCCAGGACAGGCTCCAAAACCACAGAGAAACCCTGTCTCGAAAAACCAAAAAAAAAAAAAAAAAAAAGAATAATGGGCTAAATAAGTTATAAGAGTTAATAAGAAACCTGAGCTAATGTAGACCTCTGTGTGATTTCTTTGGGACTTAACAATTGCAAGAACCAGGCAGCACAAGGACCAGGTGGGGCAGAAACTCAGTCAACATCTCTGCTCTTCTCCCCTTCCCTTCCATAACCCACTAAATAAATATCCAACCTCACTCTGCATGGCGTGCCTATCTGTCTGTCTCTCGCCCACTGTGTGGCTCCCTGCCCAGGACCAGCCGCCTTCGATGATCTGCAGCGTGGTCTCATGGCATGCCCATCCATCTTTCTCTCCTCATGGTCTCATGTGCCGTCCCTGCCTGGGACTGGCTGCTCTGAGACCCACTGTCCTCTGCCTGCCCCCGCTCAGGGATCTGCAGCATGGTCTCATAGCCCACTGCCTGTTGCAGCCACTAGGGATCCACAACATTTTACTTTTACCATTACAGATACCCTGAAGTCAAGGGCAGTGGGACCTGGGCTTCCCACCTCCTGTGTCTTGACTTCTGGTGGCTGGAGATGATTTGCAACACATGGAGTTGATGCCTAGGTTTTGAGACAGGAAAGCCAATGATAATTACTTCCTCATTCTGTAATCTGGCTAAAGCCTCTAATAAATTGAGACTCAAGAAATGGCTCAGAGGTTGGGAGCACTGGCTGTTCTTCCAGAGGTCCTGAGTTCAATTCCCAGCAACCACATGGTGGCTCACAACCATCTGTAATGAGATCTGATGCCCTTTTCTGGTGTGCAGGCATGCATGCAGACAGAACACTTATGCTTAATAAAATTACTATTATGCTTAATAAAATTATCTTTAGAAGAAAAAGAAGGATTCCAGCCCAGGCCTGTGAGTGGGTCCGTGTCTTTAATACCACCACTCCAGAGGCAGAGGCAAGTGGGTCTTGGCCGAGTTTAAGGCCTGCCTGGTCTACAGAGTGAGTTCCAAGACAGGACAGTCAGGGCTACACAGAGAGACCTTGTCTTGAAAAACCGAAACCAAACAAATAACTAAAATCCAGCCCAGGGCAAGAGAAATGGCTAAGTACTGTTTCTGCAAAGAACTCAGATTTGGTTCTCAGCACCTACATGACAGTTAACAACCATCTGTTACTCTGGTTCCAGGAGCTCCAGTGCCCTCTTCTGGCTTCCATGGGTATCGCATGCATATGGCACACACATACTAGCACACATACACACATACATTCATACACATAAGATACAAATAAACAGACCTTTAAAAATAATTCTAGCCCAGGAGAGAGTTTCAGTGGTTAAGAGGCTGTACTGCTCTTGGGTGACCCAGAACTGCCTGTGCTGCTTTGGTCAATGGTTTAGCAGAGTAAAGCCAGGCGAGAAATCCAAACTGAGAGATATAGAGAAAGTAGGCAGAGTCTAGCAGATGCCAGACAGCTAGAGGCCAAGGGAGCCGGACATGTAGAAAATGAGGTAATAGCATAGTCATGTGGTGATACATAGACTAATAGAAATGGGTTAATTTAAAACGTAAGAGCTAGCTGAAAATATGCCTGAGCCATTTGCCAAGCAGTGTTCTAATTAATATAGTTTCTGTGTGATTATTCAAGTCTGGGCAGCTGGGAAGTGAAAGTGATACTACTAATTCTACTAATCAACATCACTTTATCCATAGTCCTGATCTCGGTAGCCTTTTGACTACTCCAATTACAAGCCCCAATTAAATGTTTCCTTTATAAAAGCTGCCATGGTCATGGGGTCTCTTCACAGCGATAGAAACCCTAAGACACTCCTGTTCTTAAATCTGTTTAAACTGTCTTATAAAGAAGCTGCGGAGATGCTTCAGTGGTTAAGAGCACACACCGTTCCTGCAGCAGATCAGAGTTCAATACCCCCACACAGCTCACAACAGCCTGTAACCTCTAAGAGATCTGATGCCTCCGGCTTCTGAGGGCACCTACCTGCACGCATAGGCACCTATCCAGAAACACATAATCAAAGAGGAAATAATTCTTTCTGAAAAGTTGCCTTTTTTATAAACTCTGTAAGGTATAGAGGCACGCATCTTTAGGCCAGACAGGGGTACATTGTGAGACCCTATCTCAAAAAACAAACAAATAAATCAGTGCAAATGGTGAGACTCTAGGTGTGGCTGGGTTGGGGGAGTACGTGCCTAGACTGCACAAAGTCCTGACTTTGATTTCTGTACCCCAGAAATAAACCAACTCCAGCTCTGCTTCATGCTGGCTCTGACGGAAGTTCTGTCCTGCTGCGAAGTCAAGGACTGGGCTTTCCCTGTAGCGGTTCAGATAGCAGCTCTGGCTGCTGCAGCTGGCAGTTGGTGTGAAGCTGTCTGCAATCCCACACCACCACTGCCGTGGGTGGAGTAAAGCCAGTGTGGGGTCTATGATAACTCTTTTTATCATTATTACTAGTGTTGTTATTATTTTGCTTTTTGAGAAAGGGTCTCACTATGCAGCCTTCGGTTGACCTGGAACTCACTTCGTAGACCAGGCTGACCTCCAACTCATAGAGATCAGCCTGTCTCTGCCTCCTGAGTGCTGGGATTAATGGTGCCCGCCACCTCGGCCCGCTTTCTTCTTGTTTGTTTTGAGACACTCTTTTGTATCCCTACACCTACTACATAGCTGAGGATGGCCTTGAACTCCTGATCCTCTTGCTTCCACATCTGAAGATAAAATTTTTAAAAATGGAAGGAAGAATTGTCCCCTTACTGATAAAGACACTTATACACCCTGAAACCTCCTCCTCTTCACAGCTGTGTGAAGATCTCCTTGCTGAGCCTGAAGGCTTCCTGACTTCTCAGGGTAGCTTCCCCTCTGCCCACGCCTTTCTGTCTCCCTCCTCCGGGCCACTGCAGCAATCCCAACCTTGACTGCCCCTGCTGTCTATTTTCCTTGATTCTAATAACTTGTGAGTTCCTTTCTATACCCAGTTTTTTGTTTGTTTGTTTGTTTGTTTGTTCTGTTTTTGTTTTTCGAGACAGGGTTTCTCTGTGGTTTTGGAGCCTGTCCTGGAACTAGCTCTTGTAGACCAGGCTGGTCTCGAACTCACAGAGATCCGCCTGCCTCTGCCTCCCGAGTGCTGGGATTAAAGGCGTGCGTCACCACCGCCCGGCTATACCCAGTTTTTAAATCATTTTATCTATGAAACTACGAGCCAGCTGGGCGGTGGTGGCGCACTCTCTTTTCAAGGAGGCCTGGACCTTGGCCTTCAGCCTATAGGTATGCTCGTCCTAGCATCAGCAAAGGCCTTGGTGTGTCACCTCTCTACCCTGGACATCTTTTTGAGTTGGTAGATACCAGTGTTGTTTCACTGACGGAGATTACCACCATTGGTAACAAAACCGCAGACACCTCAGCAAGAACTCGGGCAGGTCAGCAAGAGTCCACTGGTCCCTGATGCTGTCTGTCACCAACCGTCTGTCTGCTGCCACATCTCTCGGCCCTTCCTGTCCTTGTATTTGCAGCCCGAGTCCCCTCCCATGCCGCTGTGACCCTGTTGCTACATACTTAACAATCTTCCTGTGCAATGGTAAGTTTTTTCCCTAATACTTAGATTTTTTTTAAAATGAATAAAAATTTAAATCAGCCACTATAGTGCACTCCTATAATTTTAACAATTTGGAGGCGGAGGCGAGAAAAGCCCAAGTTTGGTGTCAGCCTGGGTTACAAGAGGTTGTCAAAAGCTAAAGTGGGGGGTGGCTTGTGTGTTTTTAATAGTGGGTTAGTTGGCTGAATATGGAGGTGTACATTAACCCCAGAGGCAGAGGCAGGTGGATCACTGTGAGTTCAAGGCCAGCCTGGTCTACACATTGAGTTCTCGGTCAGTCAAGACTACATAATGGGGCTGGAGAGATGGCTCAGCGGTTAAGAGCATTGCCTGCTCTTCCAAAGGTCCTGAGTTCAATTCCCAGCAACCACATGGTGGCTCACAACCATCTGTAGTGAGGTCTGGTGGCCTCTTCTGGTCTTCAGGCATATATATAGACAGAATATTGTATACATAATAAATAAATAAATATTTTTTTAAAAAAAGACTACATAATGAGAGCCCCTCTCAGAAAAAAAAAAAAAACCTAAAAAAAAAAAGTACTTTAAAATAGTAGGTTAGTTTAAGTAAATGAAATCAGAAAGGCCTTATAGCCAAAGGGCAGGATGAAGAGGTCATCAGATGGGAAATTACTAACAGAAGACATCAAATGAATCAAATACTTTCATGGGGTCTTGAGACAAAAAGGAGGAAAACCAGACCAATGGGATGGCCCGACAAGTGAAGGCACCTCCTCTGTCTGAAGAGGTCAGTCCCCAGGGTCTGCATGGTGGAAGGAAGGAACCAGTTTCCACACTTGCCCCTGACCTCTGCACACATGCCATGACACACAGGCTCCATACCATGAATACACAACAGATAAGTGTAACTATAAAAAGGAAAAAACACCTTTTAAAAGCGTGGTTCCTTTCTGTCTCTTGAGATGGTATCTCGCGTAGCACAACAGGGGCTTCTCAAACTCACTTTGTAGCTGAGGCTAACCCTCCACCCCTACCCCTGCCCCAAGCACTGGGATTATAGCATGTCCATCTTTATTTATTCATTTTTAGTTTTTATATTTATTTATTTTGAGACAGGGTTTCTCTGTGTAACCCTGGTTGTCCTGGAACTCACTTTGTAAACCAGACTGGCCTCAAACTCAACAGAGATCGGCCTGCCTCTGTCTCTTGAGTGCTGGACTAAAACCATGTGCCACCACCACCCAGCTGTTTGTTTGACTATTTTATCTGTTGTTTTCTTGGGAACTAAGGATGAGGTCCTGCGTATCTTCCTCTGCATCTTCTTTATTTGCTTTGGTTGCAATTTGTGGCTGAATCCATCGGCAGCCCTCACACGGTGTCACCGCTTCTGTTGGGCCTGCATTTCCCACCTGACACAAACTTTCTTTTTGTTTTTCCAGGAGACAGATATTGCCCCATCTTCTGTGTGGTTATCAGTGTGTATGTTGCTGATAACCCCATCATATCTAAAACCAGAAGGCCATCTAGACATCTATTTCTTCTCTCTTGATGGTATCCTAGAGACCTCCAGCCTCCCAGTTCATACTCTTTCGTCTTCCTGCTTCCTGCATTTTGATTTATTTACGCCTTCATCCTCAGGAAATATATCAAACAGTAGTCACAAGAAAAAGACTGCTTGTGAGATAAAAGTTACATTTTCTGATAAAAAGTCTTTGTTTACTTTCACGCTTGTATGTGCTTTAGCTGTGTGCCGATCAGACACACATATCACTACACCATGTAAGGACTCTACCCAGTGCAGTGGTGTACACCTGAAACCCCATTTGGGAGGTAGAAACAATAGGTCAGGAACTATCTCCTGCTATCCAGCAGTTTGAGACCAGCCTGGGCTACATAAGATCTCGCCTGGGTTGGAGGAGACTGGAAAGATGGCTCAGCTGTTAAGAATTCTTGTTGTTCTTCAGAAGACTAAAGTTTGGAACCCAACACCCAAATTAGGAGCCTCACAACCACCTGTACTCCAGTTCTAGGGGATCCAAAACCCTCTTCTGGTCTCTGTGGACACCTACATGAACGTGAGGCACATATATACACTCAAGTACACACGCACATACACATAAAATAAAATTAATAAGCTATGTGTAGTAGTACATGATTTTAAAGCCAGCTCTCAGAGGCAAAATCTAGTGATCTCTGAGTTAGAGGCATGACTGACATGCATAACAAATTCCAGGCCAGCTAGGGCGATATAGTGAGAACTTATCTCAATACATACACACACACACACATGTTTAAAAAAAATCTCTCTCCCACAAAGAACTCTGAAGTTATTCATTCAGGGATGGGGTGGGGTATGTATGCATGTGTGCCACGTAGCATGTGTGGAAGTCAGAAGACAACCCATGTGTAGGTCCTAGGGACTGAACTCAGCTTTGGTGGCAAGCACCTTCACCCCTCTGAGCCATCTCACCAGTCCCAAAGCATCGGTCTGGCATTATATTCTAGCTCCCAGGGCTACAGTTAAAATAAAGTCATTCCAGTTCCTGCTCCTCTGTCAGCCCATTACTCATTGTTACACAATTCTGTGCCTTAAGACACTTAAACCCTTTGCTCTAAAAATACATAGCCTTCCTCTAAAAAAACATCTTCTTGAATTATTATTCTCTGCAATATGATTCTCTCTCTCTCTCTCTCTCTCTCTCTCTCTCTCTCTCTCCCTCCCTCCCTCTCTCTCTCCCTCTCTCTCTATCTCTATCTCTGTTTCTATCTCTATCTCCAGGATAGTGTCTCACTTCATTGCCCAGGAAGGCAGCCAATTCATGTGATCTTGATCCTTCAGCCTCCTGGGTGTTGAGATTACAGGTCTGAGTTGCCATACTTGTATTCTATTCTCTTTCAATAGTGTGTGTGTGTGTGTGTGTGTGTGTGTGTGTGTACATGCCCATGGAAGCCAGAATTGTGTATCAGGTTCCCAGGAACCTGGAGCTGAAGTTTTAGGCTGTTATCAGCAGTTCAGTGTGGGACCTGAGAATTGAACTCAGGTCCTCTACAAAGGCAGTATGCACTCTTAAGAGCTGAGAGCTGAGGGTCTCTCCAGCCCCTCCTATTCTCTCTTAATGGAACTCTATTTGCTCAATTGCCGTTTGAAAAACCTCTAAATTTATCATTTTTCTTCATTTTGTGTTTTGTTTGGTTTTTGCTTTTTTCAAAAGATTATACACACACACACACACACACACACACACATATATATATATATATATATATATATATATATATATATATATAGTGTTCTGCTTGCATGTATGCTACATGTATGCCTGTGTGTGTGCCTGCAGGCCAGAAGAGAGCACTAGATCTCATTACAGATGGTTGTGAGCCACTATGTGCTCGCTGGGAATTGAACTCATGACTTTTGAAGAACAATAGCCAGTGCTCTTAACCTCTAAGCCACCTCTCCAGCCTCTGGTGTTTGCTTTTTGAAACAATATCTTACACAGCCCCAGGCTGGCCTGTAACTTCCTAGAGTTGAAGCTGGCTTTGAACTCCTGACCCCACTGCCTCCAGCCCCAGAAAGCTAGAATTACAGGCTTGCTCCACTCCATCCCATTTCCCCTCTGTTCTGATCTCCCCACTGCCCTGTGCTTCTCTCCCCTTTACTCTCCAGTCACTTGCTCAGTTTCTACCGTATCAGCTCAACCTTCCAAGACTTCCTCGACTCCTCACTAAAGAAGCGATAGCCGTGGAGATCCAAGTTCACGTTCAGGGAAGGAGAACATGCTGATTCCACTCTCCCTTCCACACTGCTTATCTCAGTTGAGGGCTGCTGCCTTACTTCAGGACACACCCATCCATGGAGAGCCCAACAACTGCCCAGCCCAGGGATAAATACACGTGGCCACCTGTGATCCACTGGGCTCCGCTTTGGGTCCATGCCTCCTCCAGTACACCCTACGGGGCTGGCCAAAGCCTCCTCAGCCTCCAGCACAGTTTCGCTCCCCTCCATCTGTTCCTGCCTCTTCCCTTGCTATCCAAATTTGGTTTTAGCATCTGCTCTGCTTCTGCCGAGCTCCGCCCGTGACCATCCTACTCTTCGTCTCTGCGGACTCTGCAATCTGCTTTTATCTCTCTGAGCATATTTATACTGGGCTTTGTTTCTTAAGATTTCTGGTGCTCCCTTATTTTTTAAATTAAGACAGGGTCCAATGACTATCCGATTCTCCTACCTCCGCCTCCCGAGTGCCACCATTACCCACTTTAGTCAGTGCTGGGGATGGAACCCGGGACCTTGTTATGCTAGGCAAGCACTCCACCAAGTGAGCAACACCCCAGGCTCCCCCTTTTATCTCCTTTATTCTTTTCCTTTTTGATTATGTGTATGTGGGGGTGTGCATGTAGTGCAGATGCCCACGGAAGCAAGGAGAGAGGGGTCAGAGCCCCTGGAGCTGGGTTACAGGCCGTTTGTGTGGGTCCTGGAAACAGAGCTCAGGTCCTCTGAGAGAGCGGCAAGTTCAGAGGCTAGAGAGATGGCTTGGAGTTTACGGCAGTTCTGCTCCTGCAGAAGAACCAGGTTTGATTACCAGCACTCATTTGGTGGTTTATAACCACCCATAATTCCCGTCTTCGATGTTCTGTTCTGATCTCGGGCACCAGGCACACATGGTTCACATACATATGTGCAAGCAAAATATTCATACACATAAAATAGATAAATTGAAGGGGAAAAAGAGCAATAAATATTCTTAACCACTAAGCCATCTCCTCAGCCCCACAATTCACACAATTTTAAGCCCAATTTCCCAAACTACTTTGGGCCTCTGTGGTTGGTTCTACCTTCTCACTAAAAATAATGTTCTGACCAGAGTATGTGGACTGGGCACACACAGTTCAAACTCAAGCCCCAGCCTTGTTCCCTCTGAGGAAACACCAGTGCCCACACAGGGCACTCCCTCCCAAACCCTCCCCCGTGGAAGAAACAGGAAGGTCCCAGGGGCCTGTGGTCTTGGGGCTGTCATCCACGCCTCTGATTTCTTCAGACCTTTTCTGAGAACCTAGTTATTGCAACACTGTGCCCAGCACAAGAAAGGGCCTTGCTGTGGTGTGAGGTTTGTGGGCTCCAAACTACGTCTAGGTCAGCAAATTCAATTCCACAGCACAGTTCCCAAGTCTAGCTCCTTGCACCTTAAGGGCTTGCTGATTTCACCCTCTAGGCAGGGAATCTTTTGGAAACTTAGAAAACAAGGCCCCTCTGTGGGTGATTAAGGCACCAGACTGTCGGCTAAACCACTGGATGGCACGTGTCTCAGCCTGGCACGTGTCTCAGCCCAGCATACTACATTCCCCACCAGAGCTCAGGGTACGCGAGGACAACGACACTCAAACCTTGAGGCAAGACGTATGTACATATTAGGACAAGGGAAGGTCTGGGTTTGTGACTCAGGTGCACCTACCGCTTGTGTTTCTCTCCCGTTGTACCCTGATGCCAACACGAGCCAAACCCTTCGTTCTTGGCTCTCTTTCACAGATGTTTGTAAGAATGGATAAGTTGTGATCTTCCAGCAGCCTTTGAGAAGGCAGAGCCAGAGAGCCGTGTTCTCATGGGGCTGCCTGCGATAGTGTTTCCCCAGGTTCAGCTATCCAGGCTACTGCTGGCTGCTAAGAGGAGAACACCTGTTCAGAGAATGGACCCTTCTTCCTGTACTAAAAAGATTATGCAGGGAGCAATAAGCAGGATTTTTTTTATGATCATACTCAAATCCATGGATAGAGATGTAGAATAATAGAAGATGGAGAATAGCAATGTAGAAGATGGAGAAGTAATAGTTACCTATGGTCATCTGCATGAGAACCGTCACCACACAGTAGGCAGACATGGGTACACACTCAGTATCGTGGGGGAACTTCAGGAGTATACCATGCTGTGTCCATGTAGCAAAGCCTCATACTATCAGCTTTCTCCCTGATGAGCCCTGACGCATGACTGTTATGCTAAGACCCTTCCCATTCTTTGTAACTGTGTTGGGTTGGTTTAGAAAACAGCAAGCACAATGGTTTGTCTAATTATAAAAGAAAGAAGAAGAGGAGGAGGAGGAAGAAGAGGAGGAGGAGCAGAGAAGAAGAGGAGGGGGAGAAGAAGAAGAAAGAATGAATGGTTACACAACAGATGGATGCTCCATCTGGTCTACCTACCACAACAGAAGAAGGCAATGTCTTCCTGGACAGGGATCACCCCAGTTCAGATGCTGGGTTCCAGAGTGACACTGGCTAAAGCCCCCAGAGACTGAATTATGTTAAAATTCAAAACCAACTTAGCAAACATTTATTTGAGGGTCTGCCGCTTTCCAAGGCTTTGGAATGCAGTTATGACAAAAGGAGTGATTTCCTCCCAAGGACTCACTGATGATAGAGGGAAAACCAGCATTCTAGTGAGTGGTGGGTTTTTGTTTTGTTTTTTTGCTTTTGCATACGAATACCTGTTTACCCTTCTCCTGGTCGGAATATCTGGAGCTCAAATCTCCATTTTGCGCCTTCATTGGAACCAAACATCCTTCCACCTAACACAGTAATACAGAGATGGGCACATGATCTAATCCAAGCCGGGCTATGACTGAGCATTCTGCTGATGGATATAGGAACTGTGGGGCTAGGGAAATGGCTCAGTGGTTAGAACACTTGTTGCTCTTGCAGAGGACCCAGGTTTGTTTCCTGACACTCACATAACCCATCTATAATTCCAGTTTCAGGAGACCCATTGCCCTCTTTTGGCCTCCTTAGGCACCAGACAGGTACACGGTACACAAACAATCTTGCAAACAAAATAATCATACATGTAAAAACAAGTACATCTTAAAATTTTTTTTCACAGATACAGGGATTAGGGGTTTCTCTCAATATGTTGTTTGTTAGTTAGATGGAGTTGCCTACCACTGTGATGAAGGTTCACGGAGTGGGTGGGAAGTATCCACTAAATCTACACTCACCCAGAACTTTAGAATGGGATGGGCTTTGAAAAGAAGATCTTTGCAGCTATGATTAGTCGCTGCTCTTCAGATGAAGTAACCTAGGCTAGAGGCAGGCCCTAAGTCTACATGTCCTTACGAGGAGAGAACACAGACGCAATGATGCAGAGACCACGTGGAGAGATGAGGTTGGCATTATGTTGTCATAGCCGAGAACCCAGGGCCACATAAAACTAAAAAAGACAAGAAAAGGCTCTCATGGGGCCTTCAAGGGCTCTCGAGCCTCCGCTCCCAGCTTCTCATCCTCCCATGCCTCTAATCTCAGTCCTCTGGAGGCAGAAGCAGGCTAATCTATGTGAGTTCACAGAGACCACTGTGGTCTAGCCGTCTACCCAGCAAATTCCAGGTCAGCCATGGCTATTCTGTGAGGTCCTGTTTCTAAATAAATAAAGGATCCTTGCCGGGCGGTGGTGGCGCATGCCTTTAATCCCAGCACTTGGGAGGCAGAGGCAGGTGGATCTCTTTGAGTTCGAGACCAGCCTGGTCTACAAGAGCTAGTTCCAGGACAGGCTCCAAAACCCAGAGAAACCCTGTCTCTAAAAACCAAAAAAATAAAAAATAAAGGATCCTTGAGTGTGACGTTTTAAACCACCCAATTTATGAACCTCTGTCACGGCAGACCAAGGACGGCAAATCACTGAGTTCGACTTTGGTGCCCATATGTGCCTGAGGACGTCCTGGGCTGGGCACGGCAGCACATGTCTGACATGTCAGTACTGAGCAGGGTAAGGCCAGGGGACTGCATGTGTGAGGCCACATGGCAAATTCCAGGTCAGGGAGAGTGACCCAGCCAGATCCTGTCCTCAATAAACAAGCAGATGGCTTTGTTTGAGCTTCAGAGTAAAGGGACAAGGAGAATGTAGAGACCAGTTCAGCGAGGCCAACATTAGCGCCTCATTCAACAGGCTCAGGGTAGAAACCGAGAGCGCTTGTCCAGGATTAGTCTTTAACTTTGTTCATAGCGACCTTCACCCTGCAGAATTTGCATACTTTACACAATCAAATATATCAAGGCTCTCACGGCTTATGGTTTTTACATTCGAAGACATTCTATTTCCTTGTTTTTAGATCGAGTACTCCACATTCTGGAGTGGGGACTCGTCTTTGGTGTCTATCTGCCCTCCTCCTGCTACCTCCGCTCACAGTCAGTGTCCCCTGCCCTTCACAGCACCAGACGTCAGCACGACACCCAGAGCTTTCTGTCCCAAGTCTTCTAAGAACTCTGCTGAGATAGGTAGTATTCTGCCCATTTTTCAGGTGAGGGAAACATGACCCAGAGAAGCTGTGTAAATTATCCTTGTGATGTGTCTCATGGCTCCTAAGTGCAAGAACAAGACGTGTTCGTGCTCCCTCTAGCCAGCTTTACCAGCTCCATCTTAGAAGACTCCATGTCTCTCAGCACTCACCTTGTGGCTAGAATAGTGTAGTCCTTGATTTGGCCTCATAGGATACATCTATTTGTATCTCACAGGGTGAATAACTGCAATAACTTTATTGTTCTGCTTTGTAGTTTCGCTATAAAATATAGCTTGATTAATAGCACGGGGCTGATTCTATTCTGGGATGGGTGTAGCCCAGGGTTCCTGGTCACATCTGTCTCCACATCCCACTCTCTCCAAGGTGTACGGTGTCCTCCTGCGGCCAGTTGGTTTCTTCCTCACCGCAGTAAAACAGAAGAGTTTGAACTCGGCCACCTCTAGACCCTTCTTCCATGGTAGAGCCGAGTCTCGCGTACTCGGTGTGGACGATGGTGAAGTAAGTCTTTTATATGAGAAGCAGCCCAAAGCACGTGGCTTCTGTACCAGAAACATGTCTTCTCACAATGCTGGAGTCTGGAACTCTAAGGTCACAGGTCAAAAGACTGCCTTCTTCCGAAGCCTCCCCTTGCCGTCGTAGGTGGCCATCTTCTTGTGTCTTCTCATGCGTAACCGAACCTAAGGGGTTCAGTTCCTGGTGAGGATCAAGCCAGCACAGGCATGACCAAGAAGAGATGAGACAGGCTTATTACATAAGCTCTTTGCAGGCAGGTACATCTCTGACCATGCTCAATTTTATAATACATTATTGAAGATGCTCAACTTAGGGTTTTAGTTCAAGGAAAAATGAAGGGCACAGCCCTGGGTATGCACAGAATAATGCCATGAAACACATAAGTAAATGGTTTAAATGGTGTGAGCTGGAGAGATGGTTTAGCCATAGCAGCATTCATTGCTCTTCTAGAGGACCTGAGTTTGGTTCCCAGAACCCACATCAGGTGGCTACAATGAAAACATCTGTAACTCCTGCTCCCAGGAATCCAACTCTTCAGGTACCTGCGCTCACACATACAAACCCATAAACACGCAAATATACATAATTAAAAATAATGAAAATAAGCCAGGCATAGTGGTGCACACCTTTCATCCCGGCACTTGGGAAAAAGGCACGTTGATCTCTGTGAGTTCAAGGCCAGCCTGGTCTACATAGTGAATCCCAGGCCAGTGTGTGTATTCCTTGAGCCTCTTTTTTTTTTTTTTTTTTGGTTTTTCGAGACAGGGTTTCTCTGTGATTTTGGAGCCTGTCCTGGAACTTGCTCTTGTAGACCAGGCTGGTCTCGAACTCACAGAGATCCGCCTGCCTCTGCCTCCCACGTGCTGGGATTAAAGGCGTGCGCCACCACCGCCCGGCGTCCTTGAGCCTCTTAAAATAAAAGACGTTTGTTTGTTTGTTGGTTGGTTGGTTGGTTGTTCCCAGACCTGACATTATTCTCCTCCAGGATCTATATCCACTCATGAACTCACTCAGAGTGCCAAAGGTCCACTGAATCTTTCATAACTTCCCAACATTTTTTTTAATATTTATTTATTTATTATGTATACAATATTCTGTCTGTGTGTATGCCTGCAGGCCAGAAGAGGGCACCAGACCCCATTACAGATGGGTGTGAGCCACCATGTGGCTGCTGGGAATTGAACTCAGGACCTTTGGAAGAGTAGTCAATGCTCTTAACCTCTGAGCCATCTCTCCAGCCCCACTTCCCAACATTTGTTGTTATGAAAATGTCCAAATACATTAAAGTGTTGAAGTTAGGTGTGGCTGTACGTGCCTGTAATCCCTGCACGAGGATTAGGGGTCCAAGACTGTCCTCAGCTACTGAGAGAGCTGGAGGTAGGACTTGGGACTCCTCAGCATCTGTAACAGTGTGAGCTGGTTCTATCCAGCCAACTTCTTTGGGGACATACATTTTACTGGTTCTCTTGTCTGCAGAACCCTAACAATACAGAAGCCATGGGGTTTACTTACAGGTCTTGGTTGAGAAATTAAGTCTCAGTCAGATTAAGCTTAACCACTTGAGGCAAAAATGCTTCACACTCAGTGATGTCAAAGAGACAATAATGTCTTGGAGTCCCTTTACAGATGATGCTAAGTTGGTCACCTCATCACAGATATTTATTTTATAAAGTCACTCCCCCCCCCGGATGGAATTTTCCACTCAGGGAAATTTCCGAAATTCAACTTGGATGGAATTTTGGCACCATGTAAATGTCCTTCCTCTCAGCTCCTTTTCCCCCAGCAGCTTTGGTACTCATTAACAATGCTTGCCTGAGTCATCTCTTTCACTGGGTCCCTCCCAGTCATTTAAACTTCTGAAAGTTCACCCCTCCATAAGACGACAGCATAGGGCAGCAAATACATACATCAAGACGAAGCCAGTCCTCATCCTCAGAAGACTTCCTGTGTCCTACAGAATCTTCTCATTTAATGCTCCATCAGTAAAGACAGGGCCTTGGGGTCCTGCGGCCAAGAAAGTAAATTTGGAGAGCATTTCTGTATCTACGGCTGTGACGCTGAAAGCAAAGAGCAGAACCATGTAGGATGCCAAGGGGAGATCAAGGTGGCAGAGCTCAACGGCATCAGGATCCATGGAAGGAAGTGCTAGGCAGAGCTGCTTCCTATAAAGGGGAGGCCCCAGCAGAGGCCGAGACCCTCCTGGCATTCTGAGTTAGTCCTCTAGGGGATCTCTCTGTTTTTCTCCCAGACACCTGCCAGAGTGGGGCAGAATGGGGGCTTCGTGCGCAGGTTTATTGGAAAGGTTAAGGAGAGGACAAATGAGATGGAAGATGCAGCTTCCTGGGGTCACCCCAAATTCCAGCCCAGCAGGCAAGAGAGGGAAGGGCTTCTAGAGGCCAAGGAGGGTCAACAATTCACACACCAAACTAGAAGTGGCATTCTGGAGGCAGAAGCAGGAGGATTGCTGTTAAGTTTAAGGCCAACGTCCTACACATAGGGTTCCAAACCAACTTGGGCTACAAAGCAAGAGGCTGTCTCAAAATAACAGAAGGCAGTTCTGTGGTGGACACCTGTAATCCCAGCAATCTGAGAGAAGGAGGCAAGATGACTTCTAGTTCAAGGCCAACCTAGGCCACAGAGTGAGACTCTGCTTAAAAAGAACAAAAACAAAAACAGAACGGACCAAAGGGAATGGGTAGAGCCAGGCATGGTAGCACAGGCCTATAATCCCAGCAATTGGCAGGTGGAGACAGGAGGATCAGAAGTTCAAGACCAGCCTTGGCTACAAGTAAGTTCAAGACCAGATGGGGATATACGAGACTTTATCTCAAGAAATAAAATGAAATAAAATAAAAATAAAGCGAGGGATGCATCTTGGTAGGCAGAGTGCTTGCCTGAGACTGTGGATTCCAATCCCAGCATGCCTCAGGAGGTGGAGGGTGAAGGATTAAAAATTCAAAGCCAGGCCAGGCGGTGGTGGCACACGCCTGCACGCCTTTAATCCCAGCACTTGGGTGGCAGAGGCAGGTGGATCTTTCTAAATTAGAGGCTAGCCTGGTCTACAAAAGCTAGTTCCAGGACAGGCAGTACCCACAGAACCACACACTGTATTCAGAGGGACCATGAGTCGTTCTAAAAAGAATCCCGTTAACACTTGGGACGCAGGAAAGCAGGCTTCTGTGTGCAGGTCCCCAAGTAGGGCTTCCCAGGTGGTTGGCAGTCGCCCGGCTCCCAGCACAGGGGCTGCTTTGCTGGAGCTTGGAGTCCTGCAGCGCAGCGGGCTGCCTTTTAGGCTCCACGTGACTCCTGCCCCTTCCAGGGCCCTCTTCCGGTGGCTGCCAGCAACTTCGGCAGCGCCTCCGCTTCCCCTTTTCCCTAGCATCTGGGCACCTGGAAGAGATTAGACTCTGGCAACCCTGCAGGGCTCGCTGTGCGTTTCCTCTTCAACAAGGTTTGGGGGGAAAAATCGGAATGAGATCAGTTCCAGCACTTTCCCCCAGAGATCCATGTGAAACCGACAAAGAAGTGTCCATTTATCTCTGCCTTTCCTGTTTTGAGCCTGACCTGTTCTTGGCGGACTCCCCGCTTCGGTTTCATCACACTGAAGGACCAGGACGGGCTTAACCCTCTCTCCTCTCCCTCCCAGACGTTCCCTGCCCTGCTCCTGAGGGTAGAGAGACGAGAACGGGGGCTCAGTCCTCTGGGACAAGTGAGGAAGGAGAGATGACCAAGCCACTTGTAGTCCCACCCTCTGCCCCTACAATCCGGGTCTCTGCATTCTCACCCCCCCTCCCCCTTTCCTAAGTGACATTTGGCAGAGGTGGTGCAGGGAGAAGCAGCCACCTGCTTCAAGCCTCCCGCGGTGTTTTCAGAGGCATGGGCTGTGGGTTACAAAGGGCTGTCAGATCAAGTTCAAACAAACACCTGGCCCAGCCTGACTAGCTCAGGAAATCAATAGGGGGACTGGCCATGAAATGAGAGGAGACTAACGACACTTCCTGGTTGCCCGGCAAAACCGGTGGGGGTAGTGACAAAGCTCATTTCAACTTCTGCATGGTTAACTCGTGATTATACCCTGACCACGCGTAGACGGAACAGTGCCTCTCCCTGGCCCCAATCCTCAATGTGGCTGTATTTGGAAACAGGTCCTAGAAGGTAAAAACCAAAAGCCTAAGAGACTGGAGAGATGGCTTAGCAGTTAAAATGCTTGCACCTCTTGCAGAGGACCTGAGTTCAGGTTTTCCAGAACCCACTCTGGGTAGCTCACCCGGGTCTGAAACTCCAGTTTCCCGGGATCTCACACCCTCTCCTGGCCTCCTACAGTACTTGACTCACATGTGTGCACACACACACACAGACACACACAGACACACACATTGGTGTTGGGTTTTGGCGTTGTTATGTTTGTTTTTGAGAGAGGACTTCTTTGTGTAGCTGGGATTAAAGGTGTGTGCCACCACGACCCAGCACAAATAAACACATTTTTAAAATTAGGGTCTGAAGAGATGGCTCAGTGGTGTTAAGAGTGTTTCCTGCTCTTGCAGAGAACCCGAGTTCAGTTCCCAGCACCTACATAGTGGGTCTCACAACCATAAGTAACTCCAGTTCCAGGGGATCTGATGACCTCTTCTGACCTCCCAGGGTGCCTGGCATGTAGGTAAACAATTATATATCAAAATAAATATATAAATAATAAATGAGGAAACCAAAGCTAAGTGAGGCCATGGGGTAGAGAGCCATGGACAAGTCAGCAGAGAGCTATCTGTTCCACTTCCCACCACTGACACCATATGAAGCCATGGCAAAGAGGTAGCTGAGTGCAAGCCAGAAGGAAAGGGGACAAAAGTAGCTGCCACAGTGACCTGGGCTTCCAAGGCTTCAGAGCCATGGAAGAGCCTAGGTGTGGTGGCACATGCCTGGAACCCAGCCCTTGGGTTGTTTTTTGGGTTTTGGTTTTTTGTTTTGATTTTGTTTTAAAGAACTGTGATAATTAAGTTTGTGTAGTTCAAGCCACTCAGGCTGCACAGTTTTGGAATCCCTTGCTGCCTAAGAGTCTACGTACCTGTTGTTTCTAAAACCCACTGGCAACTAAGGTTGCTCCAGTAATTCCATGACCCTCCAGTCACAAATACAGGTGTGCCTCCCCACAGGGACAGTTAAATTCTAATTTAAAGAAATGTCATGGGCAGGGAATGTAGATCTAGGTTCGATCCCAGTATTGCAAATGAAGAGCAGGGAGCAGTTAGGACAGCTATGTGTTGGCCAGGGCCAGACTACAAGGTGAGCGGCCCAGATGACACTCCATTGTCTGCATGACACGAAGCCCAGAGACCCGGTGCAACTGGGCAAGTGGACTCAGGCCGTTCCCTGGGAACCCCAGGATGGTCCTGGCCAGAGCCCATCCTCCTGGCCAGTATTTAATTAATTAATTAAAATTAATTAAAGCTTCAAGTTTGGCTCAAGATTGTGGCAGTGATCTTATTCTCTGATGGGATTAACAATGGCTACACCAACTCCCTTTACCAACATAAACGAATAAACAATAAACACCTGCAATATAAAATTTTTTTAAAGGAAACATTGGCAGGCAGTTGCGTATAGCGTCCACACCTCTAATTTCAGTGCCAAGGAGATTCAGGCAGAAGGATCAGTTCAAGGTCCCCAGTGGCTACGTGACTTAAGTCTATCCTAGACAACACGTGACTCTGTCTCAAAACAAAGAAACAAACCACCCCCACCCCCAAAACACCAAAGAATTGGGTACAATAAACCTACTGGGTGCCCACTCTGGTATTCACTTCCAGTCTATTTCTTTTTGACAGATCTCTAACTTGGTTGCTGTTGTTTGAATCTGGGTCTCATTTATCCCAAGCTGGCCTTTATTTGTTATGAAACCAGGGATAACTGAACTTCTAGTGATCCTCCTGCCTCTACCTCCTGAGTGCAGGGATAAGGCATTAGTCACCACACCAAGCCTATGTGGTGCTGGGGACAGAGCCCAGGGCTCTGTAGATGCTAGGCAAGTGCTCTGCCTTCTGAGTCATACCCCACACCCACTGACTGTTTTGTTTTGTTTGTTTTGAAGCAGGGTCTCGCTAGGTCGCCTTGGCTAGCTTAGAACTCACTAAGTAGACCAGGCTGGACTCAAACTCACAGAGATCCACCTGCTTCTCTCTTCCGAATGCTAGGACTGACACCCTGCACTGTAATGTTTCCATCTGTGGCAAAATTCACAGTGCGAGATTCACCTTAGCCAATTAAGAGCGCTCGTTAGCATTTAGTCCTTTCGCAAGGCTGTGTGCAAACACCCCACTATTCTCGGGACATTTTCATCACCCAGACCCCTGATTTTACTGAAGATGGCAATGCTGCCAGCTGTAAGATTCCATTTCTCAACTTCCCTTGCAGTTAGGTGTGGCTTGGTACATTGAGAACGCAAGCAGAAACCGAGGGACGAGCAGGAAATCACACTGAAGAAAGCAGGCACCCTCTCGTCCTCTCCTGTTCCTTTTTAGAGAGGTGATGGCGGCGCCTCTGGAAACTGTCGTGGACTAGGAAGGATGTTTCTGTGAGACTGAGGCCGGCAGAGCAGAGAGGTGGGAACCTAGGTCCCTGATGAAGCCAAATCTACATTGCTTCTGAGAAAGAAACTATCTGTTCAAGCCTTTCATATTTGGGGGCAGGGAGTCTAGTTTATGCACCTGGGCCCCACTCCAACTTCATCGGAAAGAGTGACCACGTCTAAATGTGGTTCCTCCAGGATTGCCTTAAGTATCAAATCCACTATTCATGTGGGGTTTACTGTGGCCTCAGTGTGTTCCCCCAGTTCAAGCACTGGAAACTTTAATCCCCAATGCTGCATTTGGGAGGAAAGCTGTAGTTGTTGTTGTCTTTTTTTAATACCCCACATTTTGCTAACACTGTTTCTGGTTTTAATTTTCACATTCTAATACTGTTCAGTCTGCATCTTGTTTTAGGTTAGGCTGTGGTAAACAGGCCAGGTCTAGCCAGAAGCCCAAGGCCCTTTAACTAAACAGCAAGATTCCAAGTGTCTGCCACAGATTATAAACTAAATTCCTGCATATATTTGGGTCTGTTCTGGCCTTTAAATCTATCCATCAAGGTATCCATCCACTCATAGCTAGGATCGCATTTTAAAAATTCATGTAGAGACTTGGAGGAATCGAGTTAGAATGGCCCTGTAAGCCTCTTTCCTCGAGACTAGCTCTCAGAGTCTTAGAAAGTGCTGTGCAAACCACCAAAGGAGAAAAGCAATCAATAGCCCTAACCAGCTGTAAAGTCTATGGACCACAATGACCAGCCCAGCAAGGTATCTCCAAGGGCACACTAGTGGCACTTATAGGTTGGCAGTAACCAACAGCTGCCGAATTGGACTTAAGGTCCACTCAATAGGAGGGAATTCATCCTGCGGCTGTTACCCTCACTCATAGCTAAAGAGGTCATGGACCCAAGAGGAAACCTACTTCTAAATTGGTACTCTTTCTAACTGCATTCTAAACACTTATCCGTACGCCCACCAATGAGTATAGCTCTCACTCTTTGTCACAGAAGGCTCTTTTGGCAGCAGTGGAGACCATTGCAGAGACCCCCAGCTATCCAAAGTGTAGAGAACAACAGACTGCGGGGAACCCAACACTGTATTTTCAACACAATCCTTACACTTATGGCTCAAGGAACATGACCAATGAGGGCTGCACATAAAGACCGTCCCAAAAATCAAAAAGGAGGAGGAAAGAGAGAAGGAAGTTTTGTTGAATAGAGGCGTACTCCATGCCTGGCTTATACATAAATTTAGCGAAAAACAGGTCTTCCCTGAATTTACTGCCAGGACCTATTCCCTGGGGCAGCCAGCAATAACTATGTTCCTATTTTCTCAATACTATGCTTCTTTTAGCCAGTTAAGATTTATCATGTTTGTTTATTTTTTATTTATTCACGCATGGTTGTTTAAAACAGTCTGGCTATGAAGCCCAAGCTGACCCAGAACTCACTGTGTAAACCAGGCTGACCTTCATCTTGCAACGATCCTCCTGCCTCTGATTCTTGAGTGTTAGGATTACAGGTGCATACTACTATGGCTGGCTTTATTATTTTGAATATTATTCATCGACATGGATGGGTGTCCATGTATACCCAGCTGAATGGAAATAAGCTAATTAGTTTAGATTGAACCCCTTACAGAAGGCCAGACCAAAACGGAGTCTCCATGCCGAAGCCACACGTAGCTGAGGGAGGTTGTTCATGTGCCTTCCCGGCAGTCAGGAGAGTGGGACAGGAGTTCAAGCCCCAAATAAGCCAGTCTCAGCTTGGGACAGGGAATCCCTTGGTCTCAGAGGGATAGGGAATCCCTCTGCTTTAATCTTTACACAAAAGCAGCAGTCTGTTGTTGCACTCTGCCTGCAAACCCAGTTTCTTCAGTTTGGCTCCTTGGGGAACGAGGCGGTGCCTCACTCGAAAGTCGTGGACAAGGGCCAAGTAAGATCTTTAAATTTGCTGTAATTTTATCCTTTGATACCCATCAGCCCCACCCCCAGCATCATCCCAGTGAAGTTTTCTCACACTCTTCAGAGGAAAACTAGTATTATGCAAGGCTGGACCAACTGGAGGAGTCGCTAGGTTCTTTTTCTTTCAATTTTTAGATCAGGGCTCATTATGCAGCCTAGGCCGATCTTGAACTCATGGTTGAGCTCACATAGTCCTATGCTCGTGTGAACTTCCAGTGTTCCAGAAGCCAACAATGGCCTTTTTCTTTCCTTTTTATGTGTATGGGTGTTTGGGCTGCATGTATGTCTGTGCACCATGTGCGTGATGTTGGGAGCTGGAGGCAGAACAGAGCATCCGATCCCCTGGAACCCGAGCTACAGATGGCTGTGAGCTGCCATGTGGGAATCGAACCCAGGAACTCTGGAAGAACAGCCAGCAACTCTATACCTCTGAGCCATCCCACTGACGGTCTTGTTTTGAAATTCTTGTTTTCTATACCTATCGTTAGCAATTTCTAAAAGCTTTAATATTTCTCCTGAAGGTCTTTAGGTGATGTTCCACATCTTCCTTTGGGACCCCTCTTCAGGAGGCCTCCTTTCTCCAGGCTCAGGGGCACAGTTTTTGCCGATCTCAGGATTGTAGTCCAGGGCTTCTCTGGTCTCCTGTGTCAGAGACCCTACACTCTGTTGTGAGGATTCCAAATCTCTTCTTTTTCTTCTCTTTTATTTGCTCCCTCCCTTTGGTGTCCTAATAAAAGTTGCTTGGGGGTGAACTTGGAATATTTTATTCATTAGTGAAAATTTCTGAGTTATTTATAGCACGCCTTTTGAGTTACCTGAGTCTGATTCCATGGGGTCCAGCTCTGTGGCTTTCATTACCTTTAAACTCCATACCAATTCTAAGTTGTAGATAGTGATAATAATGCAAAATAGTGATTCTTAGAGGGGCTCATGTAGCCCAGACTGACCTTGAACTCACTATATAGCTGAGGACGATTTTGGACTCACAGTTCTCCTGCCTTCACACCTCAAATGCTAGGATTCCAGGCCTGTGCCACCAGGCCTTACTCAATCATTCTTATAGACATGTAAACTACCGACCCATAGTCGTCTCTGCATCTCCCTTCAAGAAAAAAATTACCTTCACATTTATTTGCAAATTCACTTTCAAATTCCTTTATTCACACAAATCTGTGCCTCTCTGATATCTCCTTTAAACTATAGCATCTTACATATGAACTTTGCTCTTTTTATATTATGTATATAATTATTATAAGTAATAATTTTACCATTTTTAAGGATTATCTATTTTTAAACTATTTTAATTATCATTACATCTTTGTTTTGTGCACACATGTAAATGTATATGTGTGGGGTTGTGCAGGCTAGAGAGGTCAGAGAACGGGCTTGCTCCCTCCACCAGGTTTGGATAGAACTCAGGTCCCAGGTTTGGCAGCTAGGGACGTAACCTGTTGAGCCATCTCCAAGCCTAAAAATTATCTATTCACAGATATATTTGGTTTATTTTAGACTTATTTTACTTTACTGTATGAATATCTGGCTTGCATGCATCTATATGTACCATGTTCGTGTCTGTGGGATCCCTTGAAACTGGAGTTACAGATGCTTGTGAGCCACCATGTTGGTGCTGGGAATCAAACCGAGGCCCTCTGCAAGAGCAACAGGTGTTCTTCCCCACTGAGTCCTCTCGCCGGTCCAGTAGAAGGACATTTTTCAAGTCACTATATTTTGAAAAGAGAAAAATCTTTGCTTTATCACTGCACTGATTGACAGCTAGACTGGGTATTAAATTCTAAGTTAAAAGTCCAGTCTGACTGTTTCTTTGTATACTTCTGCTTCTCCTTTGTCCCTGTGACCTAGGAATGTTAGAATAAGGCGAAGGTCTTTTTATTCAGTTTAGCAAGCACACTAGAGGACTTTTAGAGATGCCTGTTTTCAGGTCCAGAAATATTTCTGTATTATATCTTTCATCATTTTCTTCATTTTCTATTTATTTATTTAAAGATTTATGTATTTATTATGTATACAGTGTTCTGTCTGCCTGTTAGCCTGCAGGCCAGAAGAGGGCATCAGATCTCATTATAGATGGTTGTGGGTGCTGGGAATTGAACTCAGGACCTCTGGAAGAACAGTCAATGTCCTTAACCTCTGAGCCATCTCTCCAGTTCCTTATTCAATTATTTTTGAGGCAGGATCTCATTATACTGGCCCTGAACTCAATAGTAGACCAGGCTGACCTTCAATTTACAGAGATCCAGCTGCCTTCTTTTTTTGTTTTGTTTTGTTTTGTTTTAAGACAGGGTTTTTCTGTAGCTTTGGTACCTGTCCTGGAACTAACTCCTTTAGATCAGGCTGGCCTCGAATTCACAGAGATTCATCTGCCTCTGCCTCCCGAGTGCTGGGATTAAAGATGTGTGCCACCACCTCTGGCTTGATCTTGAACTTCTGACCCTCCTGCCTCCACCTCCTGAGAGCTGAGATTACCAGCCATGCCCAGTTTAGGTTTTCAGCATTAGAGATTAAACCAGGGACCTGAGCTGAACCCTCAGCCCTGACCATTACTAAATCTCAACCCATGGTTTCTTGCAGGGTTAAATAGTAAAGGTCTTTCACTTTGGGAGGCAGTGGCAAGACACTGTCTTGGATATGTAGTCCCGGCTTTTCTCACACTTGTGATTAGCCTGTTTCGGCTTCCTCATTGCTGGTCTACAAGGTCACACCCAGCTAGTTCAGGAAAAAAAAAAAAAAAGATTGAATATTTTCTGAGCGCTGTAGGTGCAGTAAATGATTTAATCTTGTAGCAGTGCCATGAGATAAGTGCTATTATTATCTTCCTTTCACGGACAGGGCATTGGTCCGAAGCCTAAGTAGCTGAGCTGACTCTGGCTACTCCAGCCAGATGCTCAAGCTGGCTCAGCCCGCCTGCCAGTTCTGATGCGGTCACAGGAGACAGCAGGGATCTATACTGTTGAGGATTCTGTGGTGTCATCTAGACTGGGGCTGGGGGTAGGCACAGGGAAGGTAAAGTGCCTTGATTAATTAATTGATTGACACCAGGCCAGGAATGGGCGTTACAGACTAATATTACAAAAGAAACAACAACAAGAAAAACCCAACCAACTCTGCTTAATCCTTGGAGAGAGAAAAAAAAAACTATCTTTCGGATTATACACAGCTGTGGCGCTTTGGAAATGAGGGCATCTTACATGCGAAGCATTTAAAGGCTGCTTTGTTTCCTGGCTGCAGCAGAAGAGTTCCTTAACTGTCTGTTTATCATTTCTCGAGAGAGGCCCTGGTGCGCATAGGCATCTGAGCGCTCCTCCAAGCCTCCCTCTTCTGTGCGGAGAGCAGAAAGCCGGGAAAACGCTAGAATGCTCACAGTGCATCACGACACCAGCGGGCCATATAAAAAGGTCCCGTGATGTTATTTTTCCGAACCCGGGTTTCCTCAGCAGTTAGCGCTGAAGCCATTCCAAACACCCTCCCGGGGATCGTCAGCCCTGGTCACAGGACCTGGCGCTCTACTGACCTTTCTGCCGCCTTCCAGTTTACAGCTTGGCTGCAGCTGCGGGCGGCCCACCTTTTAAAGGAGTTATATCCTTTTCCCAGGCTCTCCATTAAAAAGAACTTAATACAGCTTGAGGAGAGAGAGAGAGAGAGAGAGAGAGAGAGAGAGAGAGAGAGAGAGAGAGAGAGAGAGAGAGAGAGAGAGAAACTTTGCATCTCTACCCACTTCCCAAAGTGCATTTCACTGTCTCCTTTTTTTTTTTTTAAGATGTCCTTATTTTTATTCTTGTTCTTTTTTTAAAAAAATTATTTATTATGTATATAGTATTCTGGGATGTATGCCCACGAACCAAAACAGGGCACCAAATCTCATTATAGATGGTTGTAAGCTACCATGTGGTTGCTGGGAATTGAACTCTGGACCTCTGGAAGAGCAGTCAGTGATCTTAACCTCTGAGCCATCTCTGCAGCCCTTTATTCTTGTTCTATGTGTGTGTTTTGTCTGCATGTATGTCTATGCACTTCATGTGACAGTTCTTGCAGAACCAGAAGTAGGCACTGGATCCCCTGGAACCAGAGTTACAGGTGGTTGGAAGCCACTGTAACTGAGTGCTGGGGTAGAACCCAGGTCCTCTAGAATGGCGGCCAGAGCTCTGGATCACTAAGCCGCCTACCAGCATTTCTTTCTTATAAGCAGAACCAATGTCAAGCTGTTTAGGGTGACTCTATAGTATGTTTAATAGTTACTTCATTTGTTTTTTGAGGTTTTAGGGATTGAATCTAGGGTCTCTCCAGCATGCTAGGCAAGTACTCTACCACAGAGCTATTCCAACTCTGGTGTGCGTGTATGTGTGTGTGTGTGGATTTGAATGTTATCGTGTGTGTAGGTGCAAGGGTGGATGCACGTGTTCATGTCTTTCGAGCATGAGGTCACCTTGGATGCTGCTCCTCAGGAAGTTTAGGTTTGTTACCACCTTGTTTTTTCAGACAGGGTCTGTCCTTGGGACCAGCTCACTGATCTGGCTAAGCTTGCTGACCAGGGAGTCCCAGGATCCTCCTGTCTTACCTCCCCCATGAGGGCAGGTCTTGAACTCTTGGTCCTCCTGCCGCAGTCTACTGAGTGCTGAAATTACAGGTCCGAGCCACCAGACCTGGGTTACTTCTGTTTCTGGACACAGTGTCTCATGTCGTCCCGAATGACCTGAACTGCTGATCCTCCTGCCTGTCCCTCCAAGTGCTGGGATTGTACAGGTGTGTGCTACCATTCCCAGCTTACTTTTATTTCCCAGTTCAGGTAAAATCTATAGTTGAGAAGTTTGGGAAATAACTGTTACTACCTCTAACTACAAAGCAGGGAACTAAGCAGAGTAAAATAATAAATAATAAATAAATAAATATACAGGGGCTGCAGGGATGGCTCAGTGATTAAGAACACTTGCTCTTCCAGAGGATACATACAGCTTGCACCCCGAGCACTCGTGTGGTGGCTCACCACTGTCCATAACTCCAGTTCCGGGGTGCACACAACATACAGACAAACATGAGCATAAAGTACATATAGAATGAAATAAATCTAAACCTAAATAAACAATCTGGAAATTCTGCATTGCCCTGACATTTCTGACTGAGAGGAGGCAGCAGTCCCGGGGTCAGTGCACCAACAGGGCTTGGAAGGAGGCAGGGGGTGGGGGTGGGAAGATGAAGCCCCATGTGACATCATGATGGGTGGAACTTGTTTTGTCCCTGCTGCTGACTTTGTGGTTCACCACTTCCTTGAGAGACCTGCTCTGGGCAACCTTTCTTCCCGGAAGCTCCAAGTCATCACGACTGTTTGGGTCTGAACATGACAGGTGCTGGGGAAGTTCATCTGCTGGATGCTTCTTCACAGCTGGTGGCTCTATTTGGGGAGGCAGTGGCCACTTTCATAGGTAGGGCCTAGCTGTGAGAGGGGAAGGTCCCTGGAAGGGTGCATTTGACCAGGTCCCTGGTTCTTTCTCAGCTTCTTATCTGCTATGATGTTCTCCCTCACCATTGGGTCCAGGACTGTGGTCTGACATCACGAACCAGAATAAATCCTCCCTCAAGCTGTCTCATCAATGAAAAGTCTAATTAGTGGTGAAGGATTTTTTTTTTAAAAAAAAAGGATAACTAAAACACATTACCACAGAATTCCCCATCAAACCACACAAGGTCACCTTCAGGCTTCTCAGACACAGAGGCCAGTGCTTTCCATGTCTCCATGACACAGACCAGTAGGGCTCCTGTCTCCACCACGCGGGCCAGTAGGGCTCTTAGAACTCAACCTATGGATGGCTTCACGTGAACTCCCTATCCAGAACCTTCCCTGTGGGCCTGGGGAGGAAGCATGTCTCATTGTCCGTGGCCACTGCACAGGATGATGTCTGGTCCACAGTAACTTAAAAACACCTGCTTTGAAGAAGAGCCCAAGAGCTTCACTCTTTGAAGTTGCATTGGTGACTTTCCTCACTGCCCGACAACAGCAAGGAAGGGTTTATTGTGACTCACAGCTGGAAGGTGCAACCCATCATAGTGGGGAAGGCATGGCAGCAGGAGTCTGAAACAGCTGAGCATATCACATCTGCAGTGGGGGACGCAAATAGAGACATGCAACTAGCTTCCTCACTTCTTCCCTCTAGGACCCCACCCCATAGCATGGCTGGGTTAATGAACCCCACCTGGAAATATCCTCGCAGAAATGACCCGAGGTTTATCTCTTAGGTGACTCTAAATCCTGCCAACAACCAAAATTTACCATCACAGCTGTGTCCTCGGAAAGTGCTTACACATGACCCACATTCCTACATGTTGACATCTGTAGAGGTCAGTGCTCAGGCAGATGGAACACATGGTTGTTGTGAAAAAAAATACCCGGTTCCAGATCCCAACCCTGGGAGAGGTGTGGGAGGGCCTACTGAGTCCGACGGAACCAATGTTAAAAGTGCTGCAGATCCCTCAGTGGCAGCACCGGGCAGTAGGCCATGAGACCATGCCCATAGGTCCCTGCCATAGGTCACTGAGCGGCAGCAGGCAGCGGGCAGTGGGTCCCGAGACCAAGGCAGGCCACAAAGGCAGCTGGGTCCCAGGCAGGAAGCCATGGGGCCAGTGAAGTCCATGATGGATAGGCATGCCATGCAGAGTGAAGCTGGATATTTATTTAGTGAGTTATGGAAGGGAAGGGGGAAAGGAGGAAGAGCAGAGAAAGAGAGAGAGAACAGAGAGGGGGAAGGGGAGAAGTGGGGTGAAGGGAGAGGCAGAAGCTGCCTCTTCAAGAGAGAAAGAGAGAGAGAGAAGGAGAGAGAGAGAAGGAGAGAGAGAGAGAAAGAAAAGGAAAGACTCTGAAGATCAGCTTGCCTCACCGGATGGGGAAGGAGTGAGCATGGCTTGCCTCTTAAAGGGACAGGACAGACCATTACATTCCCATCACTTTTTTATGATAAAAAAGGAGGTTAGGCCCAACAGGTTAAAGGAATTGGGGCAGCAGATTCTCAAGATTGCTTCCTGTTTATTTGTGAGTGTCGTCTTAGGGGGAAACCTGACAAAGCTGGGTGCTGGTCACATCCTGGTGTAGCTGGTCTCTTTGTTTGATGTGGGATTTTCCTCTGAATGCTTGAATACCATTAATGAATAAAAAACTGCCTCGGCCTATTGATAGGGCAGAACTTAGGTAGGCAACTGAATGCTGGGAGAAAGAGCAGAGTCAAGAGATACCATGGATCTGCCGCCAGAGATAGACGTGCTGGAACTTTGCTGGTAGGCCACGACCTCGTGGTGATACACAGACTAATAGAAATGGGTTAAATTAAGATGTAAGAGTTAGCCAATAAGAAGTTAGAGCTAATGGGCCAAGCAGTGATTTAATTAATACAATTTCTGTGTGGCTATTTCGGTTCTGGGTGGCCTGGACAAACAAGTGGGCCCTCCTTACAACATTTGTTCCTGTCTGGTGTTTATGGTATGGAAATGTCTACTCTTCCCCCTTCTCCCCTTCCTTTACATAACCCACTATATAAATATTTAACTTCACTCTGTATGATGTGCTTAGCCATCTTGGTGTCTCACCTGCCACACAGAGGCTTCCTGCCTGGGACCCAGCTGCCTTCGTGGCCTGCCTTGGTCTCTGACCTGCTGCCCATTGCCTGCCTCTACTTGGAGACCTGAGGCATGGTCTCATGGCTCGCTGCCCACTGCCACCACTCAGGGACTTGCAGTGTTTGTGCTGCTGCGCCCCTTGGGGAACCTGCAGCATTTTACTTAAACCATCACAACATCCTCCCTGCTGTGACCTTGATCCCATGGCCAAATGTACACAACCTGAATTTAGCCTCAAAGAGCAAGCTTTGTTATTGTCAAATGATCTATGTGTATAAAACATACATTTACCATTTTTAAAAATATTAAAGTCAACTCCCATGTACTGGAACATAAGACAATGAACTCATACATTAGTAAAACCTGAGGTGGCCATATTAGATCGGCAGGACCACCACGCCCAGCTAGCACCAACTGGGTGGATTAGAACAACATAAGTTTACTTTCTCAGTTCCGCAAGCCTGAAGTCAAGGTATCTGCAAGGCTGGCTTCTGTGGGGTATGAGGGAGAAACTGTCCATCTGTCGATGAGCTCTGGAGGACTGGCTCGTTGTCAGTGGCTTTGGCTTCACGAAGCATCCCTCAGTCTTGGCCTCTGCTGTCATAGCCACATGGTATTTTCCCCTGTGTATCCACATCCTTCCAGGTCCCTTTTGTGGGATAGAGTCTTATGTAGCCCATGCAGGTCGAAAATTTGTGTATCTGAGAGTAACTTTGCATTCTTGATCCTCCTGCCCCTCTCTCCCAGGTGTTGTGCTGGGGAACTCCTTCAGCCAATGGCCTTTGAGATGCTGAACTGGAGTTGAGCGTGGCCTGATGCTTGCTCACAAGTCCACTCTCTCTCTCTCCTGGCTGCTAAATTTGGTTTTTGTTCCCCTTTCGTGTAGAGGACTGTGATCTCTGAGTCCCCCCTAAATAAAGAGCCCTTTACCACACTCAGTTCTGAGCTAGTGTGGAACTACTTCATTTGTGTGCTCCTACAGTGTTGGGGTGACATGTGCCACCCAGCCTACTACCTCCTCCTTTTTTGCTTTTGCAACAGGATCCGGCTTCATGGCTGAGGTCAGGCTTAAAACACCAATCTCCTGTCTCCAATGACTGGGTGCTAGGATCACAGGTAGGCACCACTATGCCCGGTTTGTGTTTCTTTTCCAGTTTCACCAGTCATGACTGCCACTCAGGGACTGTGAAGGGGGTGAAAGGGGTGGTCCTCCTTGACCCTCCTGCGCCACCCCCTCAGTCACCACAACCACTGGCCCTCCCCTCTGAAGCCCCTGTGTGCTCTTGACTCTGCTTCAACTTTGCGAAGTCAGCTTCATTCTATCTGGCATCTTCCCTTTGATTAAATTTTCTCATAGTGGCCTGCTAAGCTCAGTATGATTACAACTTCTAGCCCAGCTAACTCTTAGGAACCCTTGACATGTCCATGTGTTCAGAGTGCACCGAAAAGGGAAAGCTGGGACAGCAGCTCTCTTGTAACCTGTGGGACTCGGAACCTGGGTCCTGTGTTACTGTGGATTATAGGGATGAGTCCTTTTCTGCCTCCTCTGACTCAAATAACCGGATTCCACAATAGCAGAGACTGTGACAGACAGGCGAGGAGTAAGGCTGTCAATCCAGCACACTCTGCTTCCTGGGGCCTCGAAACGGAGGAAGCATCTTCTCTGGTGGTAGCAGTGGCGACATTTGGGCATCTATATTTTGAGTTCTTCAATCTTTTCCCCCCACCGTTGCAATTTTTAAGAAGCCACGTTGGAAATACACTTAGACATGGTTCTGCTTAGCTTGAATGCAGTGACAAGGGAATCTAGGCAGGTGATGATCCAGGCAGCTCCCACGGTTGATGCTTGGAAAGTTCAGTTTTTTCACACTGTAAAAGCTATTTTGTTTTCTAAAATTGCATCTGGGGCGCTCACTTAGGATCCAGTTTCTTCATATATTGGAACACCCCCCCTCCAACAAAATTGCTTTGCTATAAGCTCCTCCCTCTACAACCCTACCCATCAGAACAAAGGAGAGAGACAGAGAAACAAGAGGCCATTATCTAACTTCTGCTAGGTCGCTTAACAAACATGATGTCCCCATCTGAACCCCTGGGATCTGTGACTATGTTACTTTGCCCAGTTGGAAGAGGGGCTGAAGCAACAGATGGGCCGATGGAGTTAACTCTGGGTTAGCCAAAACTTCACTGGCAGGAATCTACAAGGGTATGAAAACACCGGGAGAGCTGTATGCTATAAACATGGAGTGATGAGTGCACGGAACAGAAGATTGGAAAGGGACGTTGTTCCTCATCCCAGCCTTGCTTATAGATGCCCCAGTGGGACTTGGAGGAAAAGGGACGAGTCTTAAGCAGGTTCATGAACAGTTTTTAAGCCCCAGCCTGGGCTTATAAGAATCCTGTGAGTCGTTAGTCAAGGGCCCCTCTGGGTAGAGCCTCCATCATAGGCCTGATTCTGTCTTCTTCTAGAACCATGTGCTGAGTCTCTCCCCCAGCCCCCACTCACTCTTCTGAGTTTGTTCCTCCTCCCCAGGATGAGGGGGTTTCTCTGGTGGTCCCTGGGTTTTAAGAGGGGTCACGGCACAGATGTAGGCACAGGCTAGAGAAAGGTTGTAGGTGACGCTCCAAGGTCATATCTCAAACGTCAAGGTGTCACCAACTGAGGATCCCCTGGAGATTTTTTTTTTTTTTTTTTTTTTTTTTTTTTTTTTGGTTTTTCGAGACAGGGTTTCTCTGTGGTTTTGGAGCCTGTCCTGGAACTAGCTCTTGTAGACCAGGCTGGTCTCGAACCCACAGAGATCCGCCTGCCTCTGCCTCCCGAGTGCTGGGATTAAAGGCGTGCGCCACCACCGCCCGGCTTCCCCTGGAGATTTTTGACTATTAAAATGCAGATCGTGGGTGCGCATTGGCGCTTCCCGCTGTGGGGAGGGCCCGCGAGGACCTTCCGGTTGCTTCCTCATGTAATCCTGCATCTCTCCACTGCCTGGAGCGGCCATCTCCGCGAGCATGCATGCTGTATACAATCCATAATACATATGATGACATTGAAAATAAAGTGGTTGCAGATCTAGGATGTGGTTCTGGAGTACTTAGCATCGGGGCTGCGATGTTAGGAGCAGGGTTGTGTTGGGTTTAACATAGACGAAGACGCACTGGAAATATTTACTCAGAATGTGGAAGAGTTTGAGTTAACAAATGTGGGTATGATTCAGTGTGGTGTGTGCTCATTATGTAACAGAATGTCCAAATTATTTGATACCGTAATTATGAATCCTCCCTTTGGAACCAAAAATAATAAAGCTACAGATATGGCTTTTCTGAAGACTGCTTTGGGAATGGCAAGAGCAGCAGCAAATTCTTTACACAAATCCTCAACTAGAGAACACGTTCAAAAGAAAGCTGCGGAATGGAAAGTCAAGATAGACATTATTGCAGAGCTTCGATATGAACTGCCAGCATTATCCAACTCTCATAAAAAGAAATCAGTGGACATTGAAGTGGACCTAATTCGCTTTTCTTTCTTTTTTTTTTTTTCTTTTTTTGTTTGTTTTTTGATTTTTCAAGATAGGGTCTCTCTGTAGTTTTGGAGCCTGTCCTGGAACTAGCTCTTGTAGACCAGGCTGGCCTCGAAGTCACAGAGATCTGCCTCCCTCTGCCTCCCAAGTGCTGGGATTAAAGGCGTGCACCACCACCACCCGGCTCACTTTTCTTTTTAAAAGCTTCTGAAGACAAAAAGCAGTTTAAAATCTAACTAAGATGAATAAAAACAATGCTTACTAAAAAACAAAAAACCATAAACGCAGCTTGTGGTCCAGCTGACCTAGTGCTGAGATTTCTTTCTTTTTCATCTGAGACAGAGTCTCAGGTAGCCCAGGCTGGTCTGAGCTCTCCATGTAGCCCATGCAGGCCTTGAATTTCTGGTCTTCCTGCTTCTATCTCCCAAGTACTGGGATTCTAGGCTGCCACAGTCCCGGGGGCTCTGCATTTCTAACAAGCTCCCAGAGCAGCAGCAGTAGCTGCTGCTGCTGCAGGCAGAGTCAGCTGGGCACAGAACTCTGTTTCACTGTACTTAAGGACGGGGGTTCATGCCTTAGAGCACTGCTTCAGGCCACGCATGGCTGTGTATTCATTCTCGTGAGACAGGGGCTGGCAGCTTTTGGGGTTCAAGGCTGGCCTGGTTACAGAGGAAGTTCTGGAGCAGTCAGGCCACATAAAGAAACCTTGTCTCAAAAGCGGGGCGGGGGAGGGGTTCTCTTCCAGAGAACCTAGGTTCAATTCCCCACTCACATCGGCAACTCTGTAACTCCAGTTCCAGGGGATCTAATGTCCTTTCTGGCCTCCCCAGGTATGCACATGATGCATAGACATACACACAGTAATACACACACTACACCCCGCCACACACACACATACACACACACACACACACACACTATTTTTAAAACCCAGGTATTCAGGCAGAGTCAGGAAAAATGTGAGTTCAAGACCAGTCTTGGCAACTTAGTGGGACTATAGCTCAAAATAAAAACAAGCCACTTGTCCTTAGAAGCCCATTCTGAGCTCAGTTGTGCCCACTTTTCTGCTGAGCACCTGTTTTTCTCTGAATCCTCGTGTTTAAACTCATACTAAAAAAAGCTTTAAATAAAATCTCTACCTCTGTTTCATTGAAACAAACAAACACTGGAGAGCCGGCTCAGCAGGTAAGAGCACTGGCTGCTCTTGTAAAAGACCCAGGTTCTATTCACAGCTCCCATATGGCAGCTCACAACTGTCTGTAACTCCAGTTCCAGGGGATCCGACACTCTCTTCTGCTCTCCAAGGGCACCAGGCACACACATGGTGTACACAAACAGGCAGGAAAAACATTCATACACATAAAAGAGTAAAAATAACTACAGTCGGCCTGGAGGTGGCACATTTGTGATCTCCACACTCGGGTGGAGGGAGGAGGCTCAGACCAGTCATGGTGCCGCATGGACAGCCTTTTTTGTTGTTTATTTTGTTTTTTTGTTTTTGGTTTTTTTTTGTTTTGTTTTGTTTGAGACACAGTTTCTTTGTGTAACAGTCCTGGTACACACTTTGTAGACCAGGTTGGCCTTGAACTCACAGATTCACCTGTCTCTGCCTCCCAAGTGCTGGGATTAAAGGCGTGCGCCACCACTGCCCGGCGGTGCACATACATCTTAATCTCATTTAGGAGACAGAGGCAGATGGATCTCTGTGAGTTCCAGGCCAGCCTGGTCTTCATAGTAAGTTCTAAGGCAGCGATAGCTACCTAATGAGACCCTGTCTCAAAAAAGAAAAAGAAGAATTTAGCTAACAGATAGCTCAGTGCTTCTTGTACAAGCCCAGGAAAACCTGAGTTTGATCCCTGGAACCCACAATGGAAGGAGACAACAGACTTCTCACAGATATCCGTCCTCTGACCTCCACATGGCAAGTGCATGGTCACATCACACAGTAATAATTTGTCCAGGGCCTATTACTCAGTATGACTTGGCTGGCTTCAAACTCAAAGAAGATCTGCCTGCATCAGCCTTCAAAGTGTTGGGATTAAGCCGGGCGGTGGTGGCGCACGCCTTTAATCCCAGCACTCGGGAGGCAGAGGCAGGCGGATCTCTGTGAGTTCGAGACCAGTCTGGTCTACAAGAGCTAGCTCCAGGACAGGCTCCAAAGCTACAGAGAAACCCTGTCTTGAAAAACAAAACAAAACAAAACAAAACAAACAAACAAAAAAAACCAAAGTGTTGGGATTAAGACTGTAGCCCATACTGACCTACATAGTGAGTACCAGGTCAGGCAGAGCTGCATAGCGAGGCCTTGTCCCCACCACACAAATAATAATAATAATAATAATAATAATAATAATAATAATAATAATAATAATAATAACAATAAGATACCAAATAATAATAACAAATTTATTGATTTTTATTTATTATTGTGGGGTGGGTAAATGTGGCCCAGACTGCATATGGAGGTCAAAGGACAACTTTGTGGAGGTTCCACCTTTACATAGGCTACACAGCAAGTGCTTTTACCCATTGGTAAAAGCTGACACATAAATAAAATAATATTTAATTAAAAATATAGAAATAAGTCAGGCAGTGGTAGCTTTAATCCCAGCACTTGGGAAGTAGAGGCAGGCAAATCTCTGAGTCTGGGGCCAGCCTGGTCTACAGAGCAAGTTCTAGGACAGCCACAGAAGGCTACAAAGAGAAATCCTGTCTCAAAAAAAAAAAAAGCCAATAAATAATTGAAGGAATGAATGAATGAATAAAAGGGGTTGGGAAGCACTTGCTTAGCCTATGCAGACCCCTGAGCTCCCCAGAACTGAAGGAAAACAAAAGGCAAACCTAGCAAGACCTGCTGTTCATCAGGTTGAAAGCCGGCTCTTCCATCACCACCAGCCAGTCTGTAATGAAAGCCTTTGGCCTCAGTTGTCGCCAGGGCACTGAGGGAATGTGTAACCTAATATTACTGTGTGTGAGTGAATGGCTCAGGCCTAGGAAGGTAGAAAGACTCGGCCTCCCTCCTTTCTCAGGTGACACGAGCGCCTGGGTCCATCTGGGTGCACCCGGGTCACTCAGCAGAGCCACTTGGCCCTCTGAACTGTCAGGCGCATGGCTATGTTTCTGTCTACTGGATTATGAGAACCAGGCCCGCGAGCCGGGTCACAACAGCCGCAGCTTTTAGGTTTCTGCTTTCTTTTTCCTTTTGTACATTTTTAGCTACAGCATTTAGAAAGCAAGCCAGCTGAACACAATGGGATCCAGACTGAGGTTATATTGAAACCGGACTGTATGCAGGTCATGCTTTTAACGGCTCTTGATGTGATCTCACCTGCAGAGCCCAGACGCAGATGTGGTTCTGGGGCACGGCAGCTTCTGTTACTATCTTTGCTTTCTAAGACCAAGGACTCCAGTTCCACTCAGTGCAGAATATTAGTGCCAGCCAACTGGTTCTTGGGATCAATAAGCACGGTTATTTAATCTGAGGGATCACTGTACTTGAAGCCCTCTCCCTCGAAAACATGCATGTATAGTATTCCATATTCTATCTAGAGCTCCTAGTGGATCCGTGCACGAAACGAGGCCCTGTGTTTGATCCCCAGTATAGGAAAGGGAGAAGGAAGGGAAGAGGGGAAGGAAGGGGGGAAGGGGAAAAGAAAGGGACTGACCCTTGGCCTTGCAGCATTGCTGGTCATGAACTGACTGGAAAAGACGATTCTCCAGCGCCACAGGCACCACGGGAATACTGGCGCTTCTGTTTGCTTCTGGGAGACTCGAGAAGAACAAGGAATGAGGAATTTCTGAGAGATTCACAACGTTTAGCTAAGAAAGTCTAAATATTACCCAGGTGTGGTGGCTCATGCCTATCACTCATGAGGTTGAGGCAAGAGGATTGCTTTGAGGTGGAGGCTAGCGTGAAACCTTGTCTCAGTGAAAACGCTTGGTGAGGGACACAGTCTCTGAAAACATGGTACTGAACAAAAGGAACCGGTCACAAGAGAAGATGGGAAATGTGAGTCCGTTTACTGGAGGACCAGGCCGGCAGCCAGGTAACCTGGGCTGAGGGAGACTGGAAAATTGGTTCCCTCTGGCCACAGCGGGTTGTGTAAGAAGAGAGTGTGAGGGGGTTGGTAACTCAATTCAATCTTTCTCTCTCTCTCCCTTCCTTTTTCCCTCCCTCCCTCTATCTCTACTCACACCTGCTTCTTCTTTTCCTTTGGAAATACGGTCTCATGTAGTCCTTGAGTTCCCAATGTAGGGTGGGGGCGGGGGACTTGAACTTCTGATTCTTCTGTCTTCAAGTGCTGGGATTAGAAGCTTATGCCACCACCTCTCCCCTATGTGTCATTGGGATTAAACCTAGGACTTCACGCAGTCTAGACGAGCATTCTACCAACCGAGCTACATCCCTGTGCCCTTTTTATTATTACTATTTCACTTGTCTGTGTTGAGACAGGGTTTTTCTGTGTAGCCCTGGCTGTCAGATATATCAATATACTAGGATTTGGGGAGAGAATAGAAAGAAGGGGAAAAGAGACCTGAACTTGAGAACCTTTATCCCCTTGCTACGCCACAATTTCAACTATGTTATGACACAGTTATTCAGTCATTAATTCAGAAGCCAGTACCATGCCATTGGACTTCCTAGCCTCCAGAACTGTGAGAAATAGATACAGAGTGATGGATATTTATTCGGTCTGAGGTATTCTGTTATAGTAGCAAGAAACAGGTAAAGACACCTTCCTCTTGGGATCAATAAGTTCCTTGTGGGAAACCTTGAAATTCTGTAGTACGCTGCTTCTCCTCCCATTGGGCCCCTGCCATTGGCATCCGCCAATTCTCGTTCAGGCCCGGTGAACGGATTAAAGGAAAGTATTCCAGCCTGGGGGCTTCTGCGCTCTCTTTTGTGAGTATTAAACACGGCTAACTCTGTTCACTCTACTGACCCAGGCAAGATCCTTTGTCATGGGCTTCAGTTTCTCTGGGGAGTGAGGAAGAAGAAAAGGAAGAAAGGATGGAGCTGAGGGTGCTCAGAGCATCTGCCTCAGGGGCTGAACCTTCCCAAGGTTGGTCACCTCTCCAAGTGTTCCCGGGAAACACAGGCTGCCTCCCGTCTTACTCTCTACATCATCACAACATACGCCTGACTTAACCTGGATTACGGTTCAGGTGCCGAGAGAAGCTGCTTTCAGTCAAGCGTGGACTGAAAGAGGACAGTGGTCCCCTGAGATCCTGTTGCCTAGTGACATCCTCCGTATCTCGGTTAGTGCTAGTGCAATATGCGATGTCCATGCAACGATGAAATCGCCCACGGACAGGTTTCTCAGAACTCGGCCCTGTCACTAAGCAACGCGCGACTACTTCTTCTGCAGAAGTTTATGTCTCCAGTCTTCTGTGTCTGTTACGTTCCCTAACACAGTAAGTGTTGCTTATAGCTCTCCAGATGTTCCCAGGCTCTCTAATCTAGGGACACCTGTTCCCGAGAAGTGCCTGTCCAAATGGTACAAGAAGTCCCCTGAGAGCTCTGCAACATGCACTGGGCTGGTATTTCTGTTACCTCTCGTTTCTACACTGCCCTGTGGGACACAAGAGCCCTCAGTAGCCAAGCCGGCTTCAGCAGCTGTGGCCAACAGACCAGTGACTGCAGGCCTACCTACCAAGACCCCACTCTGTCTCCAGAACGCTAGGAAGAATCGGGTCTGGAGATCACGGAGGCACAGTCAGCTCTCCACTCACACCCCAGGTCGCATGGGGGTGTCGGTGGGCTCTGTGGTGTGAAATGTTTCCCACAGGCTCATGGACTAGTGCTTGGCCCCCGCTGGTGGTGCTGGAGTGTGGAGCCTCAACGGTGGGGTCAGAGAAAGGAGGGCTTGAAGGTTAACAGACTAGCTCCACTTTCTGCCTATCCTCTGTATCTAAATGGGGGGCCTCAAGCTCCAGATGCCAGGCCTCCCCCACCAGGTGGAAGGTGTCCCCTCAAACTGTAAGCCCTCCAAAAACGCCTCCTCTCTTCTTTCTCGTCAGACATTTGGTGACAGAAATGAGACAGGTAATTAACACAGTGGATTCCTGAAGTCTGATGAAGTTGCCACAGACAGCGGAAGCTGGGCTCAGCGCGCCAATGTCTACAGTAGAGGTTCTCACCCGTCCTAATGCTGGGACCCTGAAATACAGTTCCTCATGTTGTGGGGACCTCGAACCATAACATTCTTATCACAACTGTAATTTTGCTATTCTTATGAATCGCAATGGGAATATGTTTGGAGATAGAGGCTTGTCGAAAGGGTCACGACCCGCAGGGCTGAGAAACCCACTGGTCAACAGGAAGAAGCCTTTGCCTTAGTATTGCTTGGCCTAAGGGAGTCTGGGAATCAGTGATATTCTGGAAACCGTTACTGGGATCTTCCTTCCCCTGGCAGTCAGTCTATGCAGAGATTTTTTTTTTTTGCTTTTTCGAGTCAGGGTTTCAAATTTCCCTGCCTATCCTGGAACTAGCTCTTGTAGACCAGGCTGGAAATGAACTCACAGAGATCCGCCTGCCTCTGCCTCCCGGGTGCTGGGATTAAAGGCATGCACCACCACTGCCTGGCTACTCTTGTGAGTTTTGTGCTCTTGAAGCAAGAGTCGTAAGTACCCCAGGCTGGCCCTGAATTGGATATATAGCCAAGGATAGCCTTGAATTTCTGGTCCTTGTGTCTCGACCTCCTGAGCACGGGCTCTGTGGATGTTTGCCACCACATCTGGTTTATTCTCTTCTGGGAACTGAATCCAGGGCTTTGTGCAAATTGGGTAAACACTATGAACTGAGCTGCATCCCTAGGCCCTACTCAGCATCTTTTAAAAACCATTTGTAAATACCTTCCTGCCTTTTCTCCTTGGAGAACATGGGCTACAAAACAAGTCATTAATTTCACAAAGTGAACACATTTTTAAAAGACAGGAAAATGAAAACTTGCCGTAGGAGAAGGACAAGAAAACATCCAAGAGGCTAGAAACAAACACTGGAAGAGATGGGAGCAGCCACTGAATGTGTGTGTTCCCAGGAGCTTAACGGCTGAGACATTACTGAAGGTGGAGGCCTCCCCACCCCCACTGGGAACACAGCCTACTGAGAGAAGACATAAATCAATCCTGGCTGGAGCTAAAAACAACTTGGACATGCTGAGGAGATCAAACTCTGATCCAAAGGAACAAAGGAAACAGAGCACTCTCGGTAGAGTCTCTTTCTGAATAGACAGCCTCCTAAAACGCAGCCTGGCTTTGCCGGGGGTCAGGAGCGCTTCTGGCTGGAGCTCAGGGGCCTACGGTCCCTTGCAAGCCACTCAGAACAGCTCCAAAGACCTCAAGTCACCCTGTCCAGAAGAACAGTGAAGTCCATTACAGGTTGAATGGCCCACGGCAAGCGGATCCCCCCTCCCCCCGCCCAGTGGACTGGGGTCTTTCTGCCCCTCTTGTTCCTATGCTTTAATGAGAAGGGTTTTCCCTTCCGGCACAACACCACTGCAACTCTATGCAGCGTGTTAACCACACCGCAGAACACTAACTACTTGTAAAGCAATTGCGTGAGTCGCTTCACTGTAAAACTAAGGCTTGAAGTAAATCTAGGGGCTTGTTTTATGTGTGTGCTTAGTTGGTTTGTTTTTGAGTCAGGGTCTCATGTAGCTGAGGCTGCCTCTGAACTCCTGATCCTCTTGCCTCCATTTCCCAAGTGCTGGGATTACAGGCACACACTACCCATACTCACCCAGATGTAAATCTGGATAAGAAAGATAGCACAAGGCCAAGTGGAAGAATGAGTTGCTGTGCCACCTAGGGCAGGAATGCAGGGCAGCTAGCGGTACTGCATGCGTGCATGCAAAGTCGCTAGCATGCAGGTGGTTCTGTCGGGGTTCTCCAATTGCCACCATCAGCCTTGCGTGACTGTTGTTTTGGTCTTGGCCTCCACTCATATACAAGGTGGCCCAGAATCACGAGTTCATTTAGTGTTCACCAGCCTCTTCATTGTTCACAGCCCAAAGAGGTTCAGGTCCAGACTCCCTGCACCAGCTGCACCTACCCCAACTTCCTCGTTCCCTCTAGAGTCACACCAGCCTCTCCCCTTCCTCTGAAGAGCCTCCACTGCTGCCTAAATATGTCTTCCCTTTTTTTTTTTTGGTTTTTCTAGACAGGGTTTCTCTGTGGCTTTGGAGCCCGTCCTGGAACTACTCTGTAGACCAGGCTGGTCTCGAACTCACAGAGATCCGCCTGCCTCTGCCTCCCGAGTGCTGGGATTAAAGGCGTGCGCCACCATCGCCGTGTCTTCCCACCCTTGTAGGAACAGAGCGCACTGAAAATCACTCTGGTCAGCTGGCAGAGACACAGACTGACCACTACTACAGAGAGACTTTGGGGTGATATTTTGCTTGTGCTAAACAAATAAATCTTGCCTAAAGATCAGAATGCGGAGCTAGGCACACTAGTTAGCCACAGAGGCCGGGCAGTGGTGGCACACACTTTTTAATCCCAGCACCTGGGAGAAACAGAGGCAGCCGGATCTCTGTGAGCTCCAGGCCATCCTGGGCTATCTGAGTCTAAAAGAGAAACAGAGTCAAGTGGTTGCGGCTCCTACTTTCAATCCCAGCACTTGGGAGGTGGAAACGGGAAGTGATAAGGCTGGACAGAGTGGAATAGAAGGCGGGAGGAGACAGAAGATTCAGTCTGAGGACTTGTAGAGACAGGATCGCCTCTTCAGTCTGAGGATTTGTAGAAACAGGATCGCCTCTTCAGGCTGAGAATTTCGTAGAGGCAAGAACTAGCGGCTGGCTGCTCTGCTTCTCTGATCTCTCAGTTTTCACCCCCTAATATCT